>NC_089586.1:114008783-114749892 GCF_019320115.1 Miscanthus floridulus | reverse complement strand
TATTTGGACTTATCTCTATGACGCGCCGCATATAGGTCAAGGCGGTGCAGGGGGATATGGTAACTATTCGCGCGATAATCAGGGGATTGTACAGATGAGTTGATAACAAGTAATCATGACTTGGAAGGGATATTGATACATGATATTTTAATTATTAAAATGGCAGCATTATCATGTTAAGATCTTGCCGATGGGTTGTTGTTTTGGTATCTCAATCAAGGCAAGAGTGGTTGGCGATTGTGCGATATTTACTGAAGTGCGTGGATCAAGATTAGATTTGATTGGATTTGATAACAAATCAAGTTTTGGCTTGGAGAATGAGTTACGGTAATTGGGCAAAGGCAAGCGTTATCTGGAGTAAATTTCGGAGCATTAATGGTTTTATACTCCGAAATTGGGGGGCATGTGTTGACACCGTTTTTTGCACGTGTCAAAATAATCGGAGTGGATCAATCGGCAAGGGGAAAGTTATTGAATACTTTGATAGCCAATGAAAGCCAGTTTGTAAAAATGGTTGCCGATAGTTGGTGATGATCGATGGAAAGGTTGATTTGGACTCGGGCGTTGCCGATGAGGTTGGAGGAGTTGTTGTCGATGCCGATGAAAGGAGGCTTGAAGACTACTGCCGATGAGACAGGGAGTATGCCGATGAAGGAAGACTTGAAGATTACTGCCGATGAAGCAGGGAGTATGCCGATGAAGGAAGACTTGAAGATTACTGCCGATGAAGCAGGGAGTATGCCGATGAAGGAAGACTTGAAGCCTACTGCCGATGAAATAGGGAGTATGCCGATGGGAAGGAGGACAGTGAGATTTCCATCGTAGTTGAGGCGGACAGGGAAATAGATAGGAGTTGATTTCCTTTTCTGTATTTGTTAGGTTATGATTCGTGTAAGAGTCACGTGTTTCCTTAGATATGGGATTGGTGTCCTAGTTGTGTTTGGTTGTGTCTCTTTAGATCAGGGTATAAATATGGAGTAAGGGGCAATGTAATAAAAAATATATCAATATCAAAACCAACTTTTACTCCTATTTGCATCTACTTTTCGGCGACTTCGTCAATTTGCATATTTTTCTTTTTACGAGTTCTCATTGATTCGGCGAGCTGCATCGCTTCAGTGCGATCTTCGGCGATTCTCGAGTTCCGCGTGAGCACCTCTTGGCCGTGGCTTCCGGGCGTATCGCTGTTGTCAGGACCAAAGTGTTCGTTTCTTCATCCTTGTCGATTAGCAGGTCAAATCGACTGGCACGCTTTGGATATCGATTCGGGTATTAGCCCTTTGTGTTTGCAGATCACTTTTGCATCAACAAGTGTGAATCAGCAAAATTGGTGTTCGGTGAGACAGTTGATCGGACGCTGGCCGCATCCGGTCTGGAGTGACCGGACGCGTCCGGTCGTCTGTGGGTGCTTACTGTACTTGACCGGACGCTGAGGCTTAGCATCCGGTCAGTTTGTAACTAACGCGTCCGATCAACCCTGGAGGCTTACTGGACTCGACCGGACGTAGCGGCTCTGTGTCCGGTCGGACATATCAGAGAGCCGTTGGAGGCAACGGTGGGACACGTGGCGGTCAGGTAGCTACCGGACACGTCCGATATGGTGATCGGACATGTCCGGTATCCACGACCGGTGCGTCCGGTGCTGCGTCCGGTCAGTATGACCGGAGGGTCCGGTCACCACGACTTTTGCCCAGTGAAGGGGTAACGACTCTATTTGTTCTTGGGGTTATAAATAGAAGCCATGGTCGGCCTTGAGCCAGTAGCTGAGCACACTAGAGCATTGGTGGCTTGTGTAGTAGTGCTTGGGAGCCCTCCATCTCACATATGCTTGATAGTGATCATTCGATCATGTGAGAGAGCGATTCTAGTGCGATTGCATCATGAGGTTGCATCGAGTGGCACTAGGTGATCGAGTTGCAAGCCGGTGGTGCTTGTTACTCTTAGAGGTTGCCACCTTCTAGACGGCTTGGTGGTGGTCTCCGTTGAAGCCCGTAAGAAGCTTGTGCGGTGCTCCAGAGAAGAGCTTTGTGAGGGGCATTGTGCTCGCTCCGCGGGAGCCGCGAAGAGCAACTCTAGTTGAGCGTGTCATTGAGCTACCCTCACTTTTGGGGTAGGTTCTTGCGGTGCCCGACGTGCAGCAGGCTTGGCAGGTGATGCCAATTAGCCGCCGAACCACCAAGTGAGTGGTCGACACAATGGGGACATATCGTGTTGGCAAACACGTGAACCTCAGGAGAAAAATCATCGTGTCAACCTTGTTCTTTCTGTTGATTTGCATCCTCGTTACACAAGCTTGTAATTACTTTCATATATATTGTGCTTGTGCAGTTGCTCTTGTAACTAGTTAGCTTGTATAGCTTACTAGTTACCTTCTTGCTTGTGTAGCATAGAAGTAGCTCCCTTGCGTGGCTAATTAGGTTTGTGCAACCTTGTTAGTCACTTTGCTTAGTTTATGTAGCTAAGTATTTGAGCTCTCTAATTTGGCATTGGTTGCCTTGTTATTGAACATCGCTAGTGAGCTTAGTTGGCTTTGTGCTTTTGCTTACTAGCATGTGTAGGAGTTTCCTTGTTGCTTAAAGTAGTAGTGGCATAGGTTTATGTGACCTTGCTCCTAGGATTGGTTAGGTGAGCTCTAGCTAGTCCGGCACCTTTGTTGCTTAATTAGTATCTTTGGAATGTGCTAGAGAACATAGATAGAGGGGTGTAATCTTGGCTAGACCGATAGTTCAAATTCCGTATTTGTTTCGGTTAGCCGACACGATTAATTTTAGAAAGGACTATTCACCCCCCCTCTAGTCCGCCATCTCAACCCTACACCAGTGTAGGAGTAAAATATTTTTGGGTGGATATAGATGGAATGACATGTTTTTGCACCTACCCCTAGTGTAGGAGTAGTGCATATGTGGGTGGTGTGTACGTGATCTTGATTTTAAGAGCATGACAAACCTCTCATAAGGGTCAACAAAGCTTGATAAAACTCAATGCAAAACAAGTAGCATGTATGAGTGGAAGCTTTCCTATTCTAAATATCATATATAGCTCTGGTAGGAATTCAAGTTTTGTCATACAGAAACTCATCTTGTAGCATTTTAATGTTTTTCAAAAGATAAATCTCTAGAACTTTAGTATCACTTGAAACAAGATAAACAATGGCTCAAACCTTCGTATATCATATCCGTCAATTACCTAGACTTAGATCAAGCATATGCTACCCACGAGTTTTAAGTTAAGACTAAATTCTTATATCAAAACAGTTGTATCCAAAACTCGAGAGAATTCAAGGATGAAAACTAGGTACTTGAAAGAAATTACAACATAGCAACTATTCATCATTTCCATTATAAGAGATTACCTTAAGAGTCCTTTTATTTATTCAGCTCTTAAAAGCAGAAAACCAAACACACTTTTTATTTTGTTTTCATATTTTTTTAAGATCACACCTTAATATATATAACTAGCTAAGGTAAATTTTTTTATTTTATTTTTGTTCGTTATGCATATTTTTATTTTATTATTATTTTTAACAACTATATAGCAAACTTGAAAAATAGAAAATGGAAAGAAATACTTAGCTAAATACATGGGGGATGCTCCTCCCCCAAGCTAGATTGTTGTTGTGGTCTTTCTTAGAGTAGTTTTACCAACGGATGTCCTTCTCGTCCAGGGATGGAGTGAGATGAAGACGACTGAATAAACTTGCCCGTGATCATGTGTATCATCCTGCAAAAATATCAACAAGAACACCAAAACTCATGGAACGGATTAGGATAAGGGGTTAGTGGTCAGCCATCCGGAGATTAGTATTTTTGTATTGGCAGAATTTTAGTAGGATGCTTACCTAATATATATTTTTTGGATTTTCATATTTATGATATGCAGAAAAGAAAATGTGTATGCATGGTATTTTTAATTTTTATGCCACTACAGTGAATATTCCCATGGGTATTTATACCGTAGATTTATTCACATAGGGCTTAGGATTTATAATGCAATGATAAATTTTTTATTTTCTTTTTCAAATGCAATGCTAATGCAGAAAAGTAAATATGCTAAAGTGAAATGAATTCATGCAATGCTAAAAAATAAATATGGATAACTACCAATTTTTATCTCCCAGCGAGGGTTCAGATTTTTAAGTCCTCCAGACAAGACTTGACTAGAGAAAGTCCTTTATTCTTTAGGTGCATCTGTCGGTCCCAGGGATGGAGACCTTGATGGTTGCACCTCTTGTGATGGTGACTCGGATGATGTCACATTTTTCTTCCACATCTGCTTGGTCTGTGGATTTAACTTTAGTGGAGTAGGTTCATCTTTCATAAGTTCCTCATCTTCTTTCCAACCATTCTTTGGGGCTTGATTCTCTTCGCGTTGGGATGATCGACGTCTCCTCCTAGAGCGGGTCTTTTCTAGCTGTTCATAAGTGGTATAACTATTGAAATAACAGTGTACCTTTTCTCTAGGAAATTAGAAGTGGATTTGTTCAGATCCGACATAGAAAATTGCATTGGTGGTGTTGAGGAATGGTCTTCCAAGGATGATGGGTGTGTCGTCGTCTTCTTTACTCATGTTTAGAACCATGAAGTCGGCAGGGGTAGTGATCATGTATTCTTACCGTGACATCTTTCGCTATTCCCTTTAGAAATTGGATTGATTAGTCCGCCAATTGCATCCTGCAAGACAATAGATCACACATAAAGATACTTGAAACTCTAACAAAGGGACGTGTAGGTACAATAAATAACCGTAGATTATCGTGGACAAGTCATACCATTTTATTTGCCATGATAATCCCGACAGCAACAGCAAAAATGAATGTCAGTGCAACACTTGGTCCACAGAATCGCTGCTGCTGGCGCTTAGCTCCTTCTGAACTATGCATTTCATTGTACAAGGAGCTTCGCAACTCCTCCAGTGCCCGACCTGGTCAGTTCAACAGCACGTAGGGGCAGAACTCAATTTTCTTGATTATCACTTAGCAGCTAACACATGTGAGAGAACTTTCCATCCTCCTTGCTTAGTCATCACACTTTGTATGTTAAAGCAGCTCAGGATTAAACATGGTATATGATTGCATATGTTCTTAAAGTTGGCTTCACTTCTCCAACCAATTCGCCTTACAACATTTATTCCTTTTCTTAACAATTCAACCATACATTCACCAGCACCCATAAGCATTTTCAACTAATGTTTTACTTACACAGTATTAGAAAAGAAGAAATTGAGAAAAAAAAGATAAACAGAAAGCTATATATTTCTCTACTCTCGTATCCATAAATTGCAGCTAAACTTTATTTTTTTAATAAGACGACGGGAGAGAGAGAGAGAGAGAGAGAGAGAGAGTTACCCCACCTACAATTTATGTATTAAAAAAACCAACTTAAAAAAAACTTCAGTCAATGCGCAGAGCTTGTGGAAGAGTTACAAGACAGAGCTTGTGGAAGAGTTACAAGACAGAAGATGGAGGCGCCAGAGTTTAAGGTTTGTTACATCACTGTCAATTTTCCCAAACAATGAGATCATCACACACTCTGGAAGTGATGTTACGGCTTGATGAGGATTGGTTCCGTAAATTGCAGTTAAACTTCTCATGTGGAGCTAGCTTTCTTATGCATAGCATAGCAGGAACATTCAAAATGGCAGGCCCAACATATACTAGTTTGAACCCTTGAATAGGTAAGGTTTAAAACCAAGTGAAAATACTGGTATTCGAATTATCCCAAACCATCACAAAACAAGCAATGAGGTCATAGTTACATTCAGGTCATCAGGTGTGTCATACTGTCATGTGTGTGTGTCACATTGAAAAGTTCACATGCCAAACAGAACACTCATATTGATCCTACAGCTGCAGTGCACCCAGTTCCTAAGCTTTACTCAACCACGTGAGATGTGGCAAGATGAGAGGATCAGAAACAAGAAAGGAAAATCACATTTTCTGCCTGTAAATAAAGATGCTGAAAACAGGCAGCAACTATACGATGTCCACGAACCCGGCGTTGGAAAAGATCGAGAATCCAAACAGAACATGTCAAGCAACAACTTTGCCGTTCGCGGGAAAAGCGAATGGCTTTCATGCCATTTTTTTTTCCGCACCAGAATCTCCTCCGAGAGACCGCAGCAGCTACGAGGAGGTGACGACTGGCCAGCAAGGTGAAGGTGGCAACTGCAAACGCAAAAAAAAAATAAAGGGGTGCAGTTTTTATCCGCACCAAAAAATCACACCAAACTGACCTAAAAGATCTCTTCAAATGCGGAGAAAAAGGACTGGGAAACCGAGTTGGCACCCACGCCACGAACACCAACCGCGCAGAGCCAAGGAAGAGCGCTCTTGTTTGGCCATCAGCACCAACAGACGGCCGGCGGAAAGGATTTTGAAAAATGTTCACGAACAAGAGGAAAAAATTAACAGGATGGTGGGGATGCGAACCCGTCTCGCCGGCGTCGCTGTCCTTGCGCTTGATGAATCTCCTGCCGCCGCCGGCGAGCACGGCCTCCCACACGCCCATCGCCGTCACGGCCACCAACTCCGACGCGTCGGCGCGCCACCACGGCAGCTTCGTCATCTCGCTTAGCGTTTGCCCTCCACCGCCTCCCTCAGGGGATAGGGTGGGTGGATTGTTACCACTTGACAGACCCGTGGACGCCGGCGAGACGCCGTCGACACGAGCACGATAAGGGATCGCCGGATTCGACCGAGCGACGGAGGTATCTCTCTCCGGCTCTTCACTGTATTTGTAATTATATTGTCAATGCTTATTACAGAACAGAGTTCAGAAATATAAGGACTCACAGCCGCTGCCTAAACCTAGTCCCACGTGTCATACAAACGCAAATACATAAATGACTTGACTACGCTTCTCCTCAACAAATACGCCTTCTTACTTCGCCTATGTCTTCACTCTTGCGCGTCGCGGCCGCTAGATAGAAGGAGGGGGGATTGCAACCAGATGCCAAGCCAAGAACAGCAGCAGCACCACCACCGTGAAAACACAAGCAGGAGGAGCCCAGGCGGAGGAGAGGCCGGCCAGGACGAGCGGGTAGGGGTACCTGCGCGGCGCGGGCGGGCGGGTGGTACGTGCCGTGCTTGCTATTTTAAGCGCGCGCCCTGCCTCGTTTTAGCCGGCCCGTTGTGCCGCCGTGGTGCGGCCCGCGGGCGAGTGATGGCGACGACGGGCGGGGTGAGTCGCAATCAGGGCCGTCCCAACAATTTCTAGGGCCCTTGGGCAAGCAAGACAATGAAGTCCCGGCAATCTAATATTTTAATATCACGAGATTGAACTATATAGTACTAGTGGTAATAAGAGTTAACTCGCAAAATATAGTTCGTTAAAAAACGACAATACATCAAAGAAGCTTAAAGAACGGTGAAATCACAGTAACATGAAATGACTTAAAATTTAAAACAAATTATGGGCAACCTGCTGCCTGTGGCATGTCCATAAGTTCCTTGATGAATTAAATAATTAAACTAATAGATCAACAATTCGCTGCACTATCGCTTGATGCCTGTATGTATTGGATTGCAAGGTAAAAAAGAAACTGAAGTTTTCAGATCGAACAAACAATAAATACTGATGAACTGAAACCATAATCACTTACCGCAGAGAGTCGGGGACAGGGATGAAGGGACTGCAGCGTAGCTGGGTTAGTGGGCGCCTACTGGGATCACGGGATTCCAGATTACGGAAATTGGGATTTCAGGATTTGGGAACGCCGAAACAGCCGCCGCGGCGCAACAGCACGCATGCTTTGACGCGGAGTCACGAGTAGGAAAGGGTTGCCGCGCAGAGCCACAGACTGAACTGGACGTGACCATATGGAGCCAAATACATGTACTACATATACGTATACTCATGGGCCCCTAGTGCCATGGGCCCCCGGGCGTCGCAGTGCCTGCCCTCCCCCATGGGACGGGCCTGGTCGCAATCAAGGTGGCGCTTGCGAGGGGCCGGAGCCGGACAGCCGTAGTGCCCGTGTACTATCGTGGGCAAATGAGATTTGGCTCCGTATTTCCAGAAATGCTATACAACATATATGTGTTTGAGGACAAAAATAAACGTCAGTCCTGAAGGAAGGTTAGTTTTAGAATTAAGAATGAGTACCAATTTTTCAGAAACCAGGAAAAAACTAAGAAAAACTTTTATTAAATGAACCAAAGACTACATGCACTGATTCACGTACCCATCTCACCAAATAGTCGGTAGTTAGGCCAATAGTCTATGGTCTCGTTCGCTTGGATGAATTCTGAAGGAATCTGGATAAATCTGGAGGAATTTGTGAGAGAAAAACACTGTTTCGGATATAAAAAAAAAGTGGATTAAACCGAGTTTAAGGGCACGCAAAGAGGGCCTACGGGTGCACGTAGTACAAGCGACGCAAGCAGTTGGGCGTACCCTGGCCGGAGAAAAGGGAAAGGCACCTCGAACCTTTTCGAATCCATGATCATAATTCAGACATCGTGCGCGATGACTTAGGGGTGTGAATCCGACTACTAAAATTTAGAAAGTGCGTCGAAAGAATGTTGCATAGGGTATTCGGATACTAATAAAAAAACAAATTACATAATCCATTGGTACTCTACAAGACGAATCTTTTAAGCCTAATTAATATGTCATTAGCACATGTTTATTGTAGCAAAACATTGTCAAATCATGAACTAATTATGCTCAAAAGATTCGTCTCACAAATTAGTTGCAAACTATGTAATTAGTTTCGTAATTAGTCTATATTTCATACTCCATGCATGTGTCCAGACATCCGATGGGCCTGTAGCTCGCATGTAGTGTGGTCGTAAATCGTAGCATAGGAGTGTAGACCTGGAGTATGATGAATTGGGCTGCCTATGCCTCGAGATCGCGGCTGGCTGTCGTAAAGCGTGACGTCGAGTAGTTTCTACGACAAGGAGTAGATGAGCTTATGAGGTCCCCGCGTACCTGGCTTTTCCATGTGGATGTGGACATCAGGAGCATCACTGTCTATATAGTTGGCCATGCAGCCCGAGGCACGACGGCACGGTACGAAGCCCGCTTTTTTAGCCCGACACGAGCACGGCACGGCCCTGTTACATGTGGGCCCGAGCTGGCCTGGCCCGAGGGAGCAGGTCGTGCCTGGGCCGCTGCTCAGGCACGTGGGCTGGCACGGCACGGCCTGCTACAGTCGAGCCGGCCCGCTGGCGGCCCGGCCTGCCTGCCACGGTGCTGCCTCCCCCTCCTCATATGGCCCCACGCCCCCACCGCCCCACGCATCCCTCGCGCCATCCCCGCTGCCCGCTCCGCTCTCCGGCTCTCCCTCTCCCTCTCGGCCTCTCCGCTCTCCCTCTCCCTCTCCCTCTCGGCCTCTCCGCTCTCCCTTACCGAGCTCAGGGCGCGGCGACGGCCCCTCCCCTCAGGACCGCGCGCACGGTGGCGCAGCGCGGCGGCCTCTTCTTGCGGCGTCCTCCCTTCTTCCTCGCAGGGCGGCCTCCTCCCCACAGATCCAGGCGCAGGGGTAGCGTAGAGGCCTTCTCCCCACGGATCCATGCGCAGGGGCGGCGCAGAGGCCTCCTCCCCACGGATCCACGCGTAGGGGCGGCGCGGAGGCCTCCTCCCCATGGATCCACGCGCAGGGGCGGCTCCCCCTCGGATCCGTGGGCAGGGGCGGCGTAGAGGCCTCCTCCCCACGGATCCACGCGCAGGGGCGACGTAGAGTCCTCCTCCCCATCGGATCCGTGCGCAGGGGCGGCATAGCGGCCTCCTCCCCCATGGATCCAGGCGCAGGCAGCGTGCCTCTCCTCCGAGGCTCCGAGCTCCCTCTCCCTCTCCTCCGAGCCCTGTGATTTTTGTTGCTTTTTCGATTTTTCTTACTAGAATGAGATGAACAAGCTTGAGCTTGCCATGGCCATTGATGCTGCGGATCTGCCTCGAGGCCTCCTCCATGGCTCCATGCACCGCTGCCGCCACTGCACTCCTGTGCTGCCCCTCCTGTTCTTCCCTTTCCTCTCTTTGATGCCGCCGATGCGGCCGGCGGCCAACTCGACGCCGTCATCGCCTGCTGAAGCGAGCCTTGGGCTAGCCCGGCCTCCCTGACAGGCCGTGCTTACCGGGCCGGCCCGACACGAAAAACAGCCCAGCAGGCCGTGCCTGGGCCATCGGCCAGGCACGGTGCCCGCCTCGGCATGGCCCGTCGGGGTAAATACGGCTAAAGACGAGGAACAACCAAACAAGAGCGAGAGACACCGGATTGCGGCCCATTGTCTTTCTGCATACAGCAGAGCCGAAAACATTTGGATTCACCAAATACACACAGACACCGTCTCTCCAACGCGGCATCAGCGTCGCCCGCCTCGCCATGAGACCCTAGCGTCCTGGAGCACAGCGGGCACCTGAACCTGACTTCCTTCTAGTTCTAGCCCACCACTGTCAGTAATCACGACGGGGATGCAGCGCGCAAGGATCATAAATCGTGGAGTATCTCAGATGAGTGGATGACAAAACACAGGAAGGTTATTCTGGCACAAAATAGTTACAGAGGTTCAGTGTCCAGATACGTGTGATTCTCCTACTCATCCCCATTGCTATATGCGGCCTAACAAGAACTTTACATTCATGACGGCTACTTCTTTTTACCAATGCTGCATCCATCTACAAACATACACACGACGAAGAACAATCTCCTGACAAGAGAAGATTGTGCTTCACAAATAATATTACAAGAACGAAAACAGAAGAGGTATAAGTGTATCTTGTTGGGCTGTTACCCAGACTGTACAACCTGGCAGCTCACTGCCGAACACCATAGCCGACGCAGGTCCTTGGACGCAGCGGTAGAGCTGGAGGACGAGCGCCAATTGCATCTGTTCGACGCACAGACGGCAAAGCTCCATCCAAATCACTCATCTGCTGAGGAACTGAAGAATGAATATGTATGTTCCATTCCATCCACGCCACACGGAGTCCGGCAAGTCTGCATCTTTCTTTGTCTTTTTCATTCATCCCACTCTTCTTAACCTTTTTTCCCGTATTTCAATTGCAGGCTCTGATGCATGCGATTGTTGTGCTCTCCAGTGATCTTGCCTGTAACGCAACCTACAACAGATGAGCAGTTGAAGATTGCTAGGCTGACACTGGACGATAACAACCATCACATTCAAGGCTCAGTAGCTTCTAGTTTGGCTTAGTGGATCATAGTCATACGCTTCACCAGCCTTTATAAACCGTCCCTTGACCCTCTTCCTCACGTCTGCCCTAGCCTTGCGAGAGGCATATCTGATCTTCTTGTCAAACCTGTTGACCAAATTCATGAAAAGAAAGGTCAATTAGCAACTCTTGCAATGAAATACGATATCGAAACTAGAAATAAGAGACCCAGAAGGTGGGAGACATTTCCTTAAAAAGGTAGCCACGATCTATGAATGTTAAGCGCAGAATAACAGCAAGTAGATATTTAGATTGCTTACTTTCTTCTCTTCTTCTTCTCCTTGTATCGTGTGAGAGCGCTATCTCTGCTTCCTCCAGCAACTGAGCCTTCAGGACCAGGAGAATGCCAGGGTGGCTCA
The DNA here is from genome assembly GCF_019320115.1 of Miscanthus floridulus. NCBI lineage: Eukaryota > Viridiplantae > Streptophyta > Magnoliopsida > Poales > Poaceae > Miscanthus > Miscanthus floridulus. The sequence goes on along the minus strand of NC_089586.1, from coordinate 114,738,359 downwards.
CCCATGAGGAGCATTGGTGACACCCCACAGTCTTGGTGATCTCCAGCGCTGCTCTCACCAGTAAAACCAGATAAGGAATGGGATATACTTGATCTGACCTGCCTAACAGGAATACAAAGGCTGGAATCAGCCCTTGCCCCTGGGTTTGACATCCCACAATCAGCTGATACCACATTGCTACATTCTAGCTGCATAGTTTTGGGCTGCTGAAAACATAAAAAAAATGTCCCAGAAATTTAGTAAAGCAACAACACTTGACCTATTTGTGTCTATAATAGTAATCACTGAGTTTAAAAAAAATAGAGTATTCTATGGATGGAAAATAAACTTAAAACTTTAAATGCCAAAATGTCCTGAACTCATACTTGATGAGTGAAATTAACAGAAACCATAAATAACAACTGAGGTAAGAAAATAACCTGGCCCTGGCTAACTAGGAGTAGATTGGGGAAGTAAGCACAGGAGCTCTCTTTCCCACAGGAAAAATTCAAATGAAAATATATACTTTGGCCATCCGGGTATGACAGTTATGTGCATTGACAGTGTAAGATACATGTTACCTAAAGTAATTTCATAGCATTTAGTTAGCATTGTTTGAAATGTTAAATTTTCATAGAAATTCCTTGCTGAATTGCCACCTTCTAGACTATGTTGATGTCCTAAATGTCACATATTTAGAATCACAGAGAGTATACAAGAAAAGTACATACCTCGTTGAAAAAAGGTGGCGTTTCCTTGGTTTCAAAGTAACTGTCAATTCCAGCGTCATCAAAGAGTTCCTCTGTTCGAATGTGAGAGGTACCAAATAGCTCTTCGTAGTTCTCGAATGTCAGGTCAGCATCATCCACACATAAGTCTTCATACATGCCATCATTGAACTTATCGTCATCTCTGGCATAAGGTACCTGAGAGATGTAACCAGCATCTGATAAGAATGCAACGATAACAGATCGTATTTTTCTTAAAAAAAGGACTGATGATAAACAAGATCCGAAATTCTGAACCGATGCAACCTGCAACTGTCCACTGACGCAAATGTATCTAAGAAGTTGTTATAGAAATGGAATTTTCATTGTAAAGAGAAGCTACTAGAGCACTAGCAGGGAAAAAAAGAGACATACAGTGTTAAATAGAGACAAATGGATCATCACTAAGAAATAATTTTTGTGTACTATTTTCCTGAAGATCAACAGTAAATGATGTGCTGCTGCAAGACTGAAACAGTAACCAAGCTACATGACTATTATTATGATATATTCATATGAGAACGTTCTTTATTTTATATGTTTAAGTAACTTGTATGCCATAAGCAACAAGTCTTTTGACATGCAAAAACAAAGCACAATGTTCTCTTGGAGGAAAATATGAAAAGCACATAGCACCTTAGGCGTCACTGAAACTGATCCAGCAGGCTGATCTGTGACTAGAGGCAGAACATCAAACCCATCTCCGGAAGAAGAGCCTATCAGAGGTTTAAGCTTGTCGGCTGAATCTGAATCGCTCATGAGTGTTGTGTTAGCTATTTCCAACAGTCTTTTATCATCTGAAGCACCATGATGATGAGTCACATCACTGTCATCAATTGTCATCATGCTTAGTCCATCCTCACAGTTGGGCTCAGCAGCTACAGTCGGGATATCCATAATAAATGACCAGATTCTCGAAAGCTCTGCTGATGATGGGCACCCTGAGTAACAATTTATAGCCTGCCTTTTATGCCCAGAAGCCCCTGATGCTGCATCATGCCCATTCCAATCACAGTTTTGGCAAAGTGATGCATTGTCCTCAAGACATCTGACTGATGCAGGCTGTGAACCACAACGATCACAAAGAAGGGTCCTTGTATGACGCCGAGACAGCGCATTAGCTGAATGAACATTACGGTCGCATGATAAGCACAATGATGCCGCATCTGATCTGCAGTAGATCATTGACCTTTGTTTCCCACAGAAATCACAAAGAGAAGCCATGATCCTGGACAGTATTTGAGAAATTCCACTCGCTGTTCAGTGCTTACTACCAAATCCACCTTTGGGTGCAATGTTCAGCAGCTGAATCCCGTGGAATCCTATGTGATACTGCCATATAGAAGTAAACAGTCAGTAACAATACAGCAAACCTATAGTTATCTCTGACTGTTTCACATAGAGACAAAATTTGGGTACTGAAAAAAACTTGGCAACTTTTCCACAGGCCATGCAAACAGACACCTGTTCTGTTCGACATCATAAAAAATATGCATCTACTTACATCCTGCCACGAGCTAGTGACAATCTTAGGATAACACAGAATCACTCCCTAATTTAGCTACATAGGACGCTTCCCCTCACAGAAAACTTGAGGTTTAGATATTCTTCCTAGATCTGGCGGCCAGGGCATTCGATAACTAGAAGTTCCAAAACAGAAGTACAGACATGTAATCTAGGGGGGACTTCCACCCAGAACAAACTTTAGTTTTTTTTCCTAAGAAACAGAACAAACTGTAATCTGAGACGACTATTGGCAAAGCATATAATCTATGTAAAGCATAAGGGGGAAGGTAAGCAGAGTAAATTCAAAAGACCTTCAAATAGAGTGACCATAATGCATTTGGTACCACCAAAAGTGTGAATAGTCAACTTGGAGTCAAAGAAACGCTTATTGCAATTGGCATAAATGCTTTGAAGAAGTCAAATAGTCCTCTCATGCCAGCTAAGCTGCATATCAGCACATAGGCGTGAGAGCTAAATAGGATGAAGTGCAACTAAACTTTAGCGACCTCTAGTGCAAATGGCTCCCTAGTTATCATTTTAAGTGGCATACTGGCATGTTCATATTTTGGCATATCCAGTGGAAACTTTCCATGCACATGGCCGGTAAGCGTGTACTAGCACAGCATAAGTTGACACATGCCAAACTTCCGTTATAACAACTACAGGTATTAAGCACCACTAACCCTCACTTTTTTTTTCTCTATCTATCTTGTCGCTTGAGCACCTATGCCAACTATGCGTGGAAACCAACGGACTTTCGGCGCCACTCAAACAAACACGGCAAATTTCGCTCAAAAACAGCAAACGAATAGTTGCGGCTAAGAACAGAAAGGAAAGCCAGGTACAAGGAAAGCGCGAATATACGATCACTATTCACGAGTCAGTAGGCAAAAGCAACCTTTAAAAAAATATAAAAACCTTTCCAGATGAATTGGCTGCAGATACAAGCAAAGCCACGGGGCTCCGGTGATTAGATGGGGGTAATCAAGTTTTGAGCAATTGAGTCCGCCTGCTCAAGGACAAAATCAAACAAACCAAGACCACTCACGTACGCTCTACGCAACACGGAATTAAAACGTGAAGTGTCCGCAAAGAGGAAAGAAAAAATACAGTTCAGACTTGTCAGTCCAACACACAGACACGTCGAACTCCCTGGAACTGGAACACCGGCGGGCTAAGCAAGCGGACTCGAAATCGAACACTCAATCACCGATCGAAGAAGCAACACACTCCTCATCCAAATCCAAGCTACCCCTTGCAGGGACGGTACCGACTGTCCGAATCCAAGCACGCAGAGAACGAACAGCTCGCGATGAAACAAACAACAGCCACAAAAAGCGCTCCGAATCCAAGCATACAGAGAACGCACAGCTCGCGATGAAACAAACAACAACCAGAAAGAGCGCTCACCGTATCGCGGCGGCGCTTCTCCACGGAGCTCGGATCCCACCCGCGCGGGCGCGGCCAAGGCGCGGAACCAACCACCCAACGGCGGGGCTGCGGGGGGCAGAGATCGAGGAGCTTTCGCTGTTGCCGCGCCGGTAGAGAAAACAACCTCCTTCAGCGAGAGGACTAGGAGGAGGTTTTGCCAACGCGTCGAGCAGGGGTCGGGGTCGGGTCGGGGGGGATAAGCGAGGCGAGGTGGGGGGAGGAGAATGGGATGGAACAGGTGGAGACTGGAGACGGGGGAGAACGCGAGGGGGGAAGGGGAAGGGGATGAGGGCGGGCGGGAGAGAGGGGCCCACCTCGTCGCCTATGTGGTGCGGCCGTGCGGGACCCGCGGAGAAAAGGCCGCGCTGCCGCGGTGCCCTTTTTGCGCTTTTCAGGGGCAGGGCCGTCATTTGCGCACAGGATAAGAGGCCGCTCCCGCGGGCGCCACGTGCGCTGCGCTTTTCGCCAAGTGGCAGTGGGCCGTTCCCGTTCTGGCGCTCCCTCTGGCTGACCCTCTCCTGGTTTTCACTCGTTGCCGCTGACAGTTGGTGCCACGGCGGCCGCCAAGCGTCGACGCCCGGCGACGGCTGTCTGGCGGCGCCGGCGACCATGCATGATAGGGGTTCTGGAATCTGGATACGCGCGCGCACACGAACAACGTGAAAAAGGAAGCACTGCCGTATTTTTCTTCTCCCTTTTTTTTTCACCCGGCAACTAATTTTGGAATAAGAATATAAGTGAATATTGCAGTGGCATCGCGAAGATGCTAAAACGGAGATGAGAACACTGCAGGCTGCAGCATCGGTTCAGCAGGCACCGTGGAAGATTCTTCCTATCCTAGAAACGAACTGTGGATGGATAGCGTGAGACTTTCCAGGTCTCGTTTCGTCAGTCCCCGCTCTACAATTTCGCTTACAAATCTGCCCCCGACGACCTGTGACCTGTGAGCTGAGCCATATCCAGGAGGAATCAACACGAGGGGGGAACAGAGATGAGAGGCCTTTATCCGGGTCCGGGCCCAGTGGAGCAGACAGCTTCGGAGCCTCGTGTCACGACCAGCGACCAACCAAAGTGGATCGTCGTTCGATCCGACGGCACCCAACCGAAGTCAAGACTCAAGAGTACGGGACCAGTACCGTGCTACCGGCGGCAGCAAGCACACTGAGCGGATCAGACGATCGTGCAGCCCTTTCGATCTCGTGACACGGCAACGCACCGCTCACACGAGTGTTGATGTGAAACGGCAATTCGGCAAAACAATGTGCGGGTGGTGGCATGGCATAGGCATGTGCCTCACTGCCTCGTATGGCGTCCGGACATGTTTGGCGACGAGACGGATGACCAGTCAGTGTGTATGGACAGCCACCGAACTCCGCGCTTTTTCTACGCCCGTGGCTGCTCGTGTTTTCCGTTAAGATCGACGATTAGACGAAGGCAGCAAGCGCAAAAACGACATGCGAGATCGCAGGTATTTCTCTAAACCGATTTGGCTTCACTTCGCCAGGTCTTTTTTTTCTTTAGGAGATCACTTACCACCAAGTCTAGTAGCTTCAGCGCTCGTACTCCTCTATCGGCCGCTGTTTCCCGTCGCGTTCAGCCGGGGCCGAAGAAATTCAGTGAATCGCAGCGTGGATGCCGGCGTGTCGTGTGAGCCAGGACTCCGATTCCTGGGGGCGAAAAGGGCAGGAAGGCACACACGATAGATCAGCAGCCTTGTTGTTTGCGACGTGGACCCACTCGATCGGATAGCCCAACGAAGCTGGCACGGTGGCACTGCCTGCAGGAGCAGGTCGACTGGGGTGTGGGTGTGGCCGTTTGGGAGAGCAACCATCAACTTGGAGATCGTTGTCAACGTTCGTGGAAAAAAAATATCATCATTGTATGTGTGCGAGCTTGTGCAGGGAATGTTACATAGCCACAGAACCGATCTCTGATTATTATGAGATGCATAACTTGTGTGTTCATAATCAGTCATGCAGGGTCTCCCACGTCCTTCTCAGTCACCTGGGTTCCTCCCTCGACCTACGGTCGTTTGCGCCAAATTTATAGCCGGCATGATTTGTTTTGTAACCATAGCAAGTATATTATTCTATTTTTATGATCAATGTAACATATATTCTATATCATCCTAACACACTTTTGTACTTTTATCTTAGATGATTGAGCCGATTAGATGGCTCGAAGATACACTCTGGTTTCTCAGCGTTACTGACATTAGGCATCAAAATATCATCACCCATCGTGGAAAGGGATTGTGGCAAAACCGTCTAATATAATGTCTCCTAAGAGTACTTGTCTTCCATTAGACACTAAGTACTCAAGGGAGGATACTAAATTACGCAATTACGTCGAGCACGTCCCAAGGGAGAACCCGAAAATCCACATTTTTTTCATCAGGATCACAAATGAGAGAAAAAACTTACAACATTCTTAAGACATTTCTTACGTCACTTTCCATGCAACATCAGAGCATAATATTTATTGTTTATAACAGCCGAATATAATCAGAGTTTCAGCGGAAATGAAACCATTTAACGACAAGTTAAACCAGGGATGAAGCCAGGAGAAATGGCTGCTGGGGTCGATACTCACAGTACCAGGGGCGAAGCTACATTGAGCTTGCCTGGTGTCAATGCGCCACAGTAAGGGAAAAAATTCCACTAACTAGACGAACTTTCACCATGTATTTCTACCAAATTATGTATGTCATCTTAGTAGTGTACCACCATAAATTTATAGCGGGCTTCGCTCAACAGTATTAATTGCTGATTTATAGGTCCCGATAATATAATACCATGCATAACTTGACAGTGATAAAATAACATCTGCATATTATGACAAAATAAGGTTTCGCAACCGTAGTTACCTCTTACATTTTCGCTCTATGACTATGATGCTCCATCTTATGAAAGCGAATTATCACATGTTTCATTGGAATTGTGGTTAAAAAACTAAAGCAGATAGCAGCTATGCGTATAATGTAGAAGTCACTACTAGATCGATGCATGGCATCTTGCTGGATGGAATGAAAGAGAATGTTCTTCACTTCATTGCTTGAACGCAAGTTACATACTGCTTTCTAAGAATCTGATTTCAGATTGTATAGCTGGAAAAAAAATAAAAAACCTGAGACCTCAATGTTCAGACGATCGTTAATTTAATTACAAATTGCATAATTGGGTATTTGCTGTGTGGGGTACCTGTACGGTTGTACCTCATCTAGATTGAGAGTAGACAGCAGGAGGTGAACACAAGATCGTCAGATTGAGAATGAACTGAGCCATGAGGAGCGGCTGCTGAGCGCCGGCCGCCGGGCAGGGGCGACGCCCGCCAGGAAGATTTGGGATGCGTCAGGTACGAAGCTAAGCGACGTTCGGCCTTCTGGGCTATCAAGTACTCTCCGTATCTGTAGCATGTTAGCATTCACCGACTCACGTATGTGGAGTTGTGGGCGTATGGGATTGATGGATCGGATGGGCTGAGCAAAAACAGATCGATGGACTTTGGACTATTGTTGTTGGGCTGCCACCTGTCGGGCCACTGGGGTCTCACGTAAATTTTGCTGGGTTCCAAGCCGGTCAAAATTACTCTGTATAAGGTGAAATAGCAAAGTCGTCGGTGTCGCCAGACCCCGACGCGTGAACGTAGCTTCGCCACTGAGGTAAACCTTAACATGATGATCTGTTATATACATCATAATAGGTTATAAGTTTTTCTATTATAAAATATTTTTGGTGGAAGTTTCAAATAAACTCTATGTCCGCAACGTAAAGGAAATCCTCGATGAGCCCGCTAGGAGGTTTCCACACACAAGTGTCAGCTCCACATGTTCCTATCACCTACAATAGAGTAGAACAAACCCTGAGTACTCAATTGTACTCCGCAAGACTTACCCACCAGGAGGAAAGAAAAGACTTCAAGGATATGCAAGGCTATCTGGCTTGTGGTTTATTGCATTTGCAGGAAGCATTACTAAACGTGCGTCCTTATATTCAATTTCATTAGCAGTTATCATTAGTTCATTAACTAACCATTCTATGTAAGCACCTGTGCTACTTCCAAGCAGGTGGTAAGCAATCATAACCATTTTTCCATCTTTCATATTCCAGCTCTTACTACGGTGTCAGATTGTAGACAAGTCGTACCGGATTACCCGGCGATTCATGAATCAATGTGCCCAGCTGGGTACCTCGAAACACACGCCCCGCTTGTACCCCAGGCACAAGTAGGACCAACCCACCACTCTCCTATCAAGGGGTCTAGGTCCCCATCCAAACTTAGACTCCAAGCCCCCACACTTGAGTCCCGCACTCGGTGCGGTGCTTAGACCTCTACCATCCCCGCCTCCAATCAGTCGGTCCGAAAAGAGCCAGAACCCACGACAAGAGAGCAACGAGTCTTCCCTGCTCTCATAAACAAGTATGTGCTCAGGATAATAAGTCTGTGACCTAACTAGAACCCAATGAAACGACCGGTCCTTAACCGACACAGGCAGAACAAGTGCAATCCGAGCCTCGCTCGAATGCCAAACCAAGTCTAAATCCAAAGTACCATTTCGTTCGGTCTCCAATTATCATTCATATATATTTTCCAGGTGATAATAATATAATAGCAATAATACTATCTTTTTTATCTCTTGTGAGTGATAGACAATCACTCGACTTCTACCGAGGTCTTATAGCATAGCAATCTATACGATCCTATCATACTAGTAAGACTCATAGGATAAGGATATACATATGCAAGTGGGTTTGATTCAACTTCTTAAACTTAATGCATAAGCATAAATTAAAGTGCAGAATAATAGGGGTTATGCACCGGGGCTTGCCTGGGTAAAATACAACCAAAAGTTAGCATTCCATCATGGTGGCATGATCCTCCAGACCATCCTTTCGATACTCCAGATGACTCCATGATCCCTCATTGTTCCTATTAAGGTATGCGTGGAAGAAATACAGAGACATAATTAACCAACTGCAACTGTGACTCATCAAATACGATTTACGCCTCTTAAGCTAACGAGCTAGTTCTATCGATGATCATACTTAGGCTATGTATCCATGTTGTTGAACCAGACGTTATTTCCCAATGAGTGTTTTAGCTATACAAACCCAAATTGTTTCTTTATTCCATTCTATCGATTTAATATCTATTCGAAATAGGGCATCCTTATCTATCTAACAAACTAATTACTCTAGAGCTACAAAAATTAAAATGAGCAGCTAATAATATTAGGAATTTACTTAAAATTTTTAGAGTCGACACTATCAACATTTTCTCACAAAAATTCCCACAAGTTCACATTTTAACAATATTAAACATTTTAAAATAATTAGAGCAACCCTAAAACACAACACCAACTAGATGAACAAAATACATTAATAGATAGATCATGATTTTAGGAACCTAACAAAATTGGTTTTACTATTTTTAGATCCCTAAATGATTTTATATCTAAATAACAAAAATCAGCTCAAAATTTATTTTAGAAAATCTTTTCTAATTCCCTAGAGAATGAAAAGGGCACCGCGGCCCACTCGTCCCAGCGCGAGGCACGGCAAGCCGACCCAAGGTGGGGAGCCCGCACGCGTGCGCCATCTTGCAAAAGAGACCCTGTTCTTCTTAGCAATAGCACAACCTCCCTACACATTATTCTCCTAGTTATCATTTTTGCAAATGGGTCCCCGAATGTTGCCGACTTCACCACGGGGAGGTCCCCGACGACCCCGCGTGCAACGGAGCGGCTCCGACCTGCCCAGCCCGGCCATGCTAGCCTACCGAAGGTCAAACCGACGCGTCCAACGATCCAACAAGAATCTATGGACCAACGCGCATAGGTTGGAGGCAGCGAATGAGCCCAGCGGTGAACTACCTAACCTAGTCTCGACGATGGGGCAATTCGCGATGTGGCGCGAGCGTTCCGGTGAACCTACGCGCTCACAGAGAGATAGACACGGCGAAGAAGCTTTAGGAGATCACCTTGGTGTACGCTATGGCGACCGTTGATGTAGGGGAGGTCCGAGGTGATCTAGCCACGTGAGCCGTCAGGGCGACGGTGCTCCGAGGCGGACACCACGCGCGTCACCGCATCTCTGGTGGGGTCCCTGACTAGAAGAACACGAGCACCAGCTAGAGAAGGTCAAGACGAGTTCACGGCTACAAGCAATTGAACTTCTACCAGCCTTACGGCCTTACCCCTAAACGTGCTTTGCTATGGCGGCGAGACGACTGTCGGCTCGAAAAATGATGAATTCGGCCAGCAAAAGGGAACGAAGGGCTCAAAGAGGGTCAACTGGCTAGCCAACCTCCAAAGCCAACCATGGTTGCAAGGAATCGAGCTAAGGCATTCAAGGAAGCGTGAATGGCGGCAACGGGCTCGACCGGAGCTCGGCGTGGCCATGGCGGGGACAAAGGCAGTGGAGTTCTTGGCCAGTTAAGGCGAGGCTGAGTACGTGCAAGGGAAACGATGCAACACCATGGTCCCTCAAATGGCTCTTGGATGGGACTCCTAAGGCTAGAGGCCGCGCGTCAATGCACAGACACGTGTGGGTGGTAGCCCACCGTCGTGACGTAGTCGAAGATAATGCGAGTAGGAGCGCGGTGGGTGAGTTGAGCGACTATGAATGCACCACAGGGCGAAACGAGGCGAAAGGAGAGGACATAGTGCAGCCCTATGCGTGACTCGGCTACACGTGCACACAACGCGGCGACGGTGACCAAGCCTGGCTCAGCGCATCGCTGGCTGGCCTCCAGACTAGCCCACGGGGCTCACCCAAGGCGACGATAAGACGTCATGCGCACTCATCGACACGCGGCACGGCCTAAGGGCTGACCAGCAGCGGCCAACCAGCCACGGCCCCCGCCCGACACCGGCACACATACGCGCACGCGTGGTGACCGCGGCCACGGAATCCAAATGGCCGAAACGACAACACGCACGATTTTTTAAGCGAGCTAAAAACTGCTAACGACCCTAGATGAAGCTCAACTACTTTCCCTAACCTCAAACCCGTAGTGCCAACTATCTGGCAAAGCAATCGCCGAGGCCCGGGAGTAGCTCGAGGAGGAGTTATATGCACACCAACATGGGCTTGTCACGCCGAACGCCCGTTCACGAACAGAGCACCAAAACATAATTCACTGTGCATTCTAGGGAATTTGGGCAATTTTTGTGGGCACATCGCGACTCCCATCGTGACTACAACCTATACCATCCTCAAGTACTCACCTTGATGCAATCAACTATACACTTACATGAAGCTAGTGTTTAGGCATTTTGGTAAAATTTTAAATAACAAAGTAGCATTGTCAATTATTATTTTAGACTTACAAGAATTCGATGTTCGATTAGTACTAACCTCCCCTAACACTTTTAATTGAATTTTTAAAAGGTCGAAACATTGTTAATTTCAACTAACTAACATACCATGATCTAGTCCATATTTCATACTAACTCGTAGGAACAAAATATTAAAACACTATTTAAGTATGTTCCACTATATAATTTACCAAAGATAACACTTTTAAACTTAAATCGTTTGTTTGCCAACTTAACCGTGAAGATTGGATTTAATTTCAATTTGATTTCTGAGATTCGCAAAAAATACTAGCTGACATTATTATTCTTCAAGATTTAAATTGCATGCCCAGCTACGTAACTCGCCCTCAAATCTTTATTTTCACACTATACTCCAATTATAATTGGTCGTTGTTCATAGAAATTGTTTTCATGCCAACAATTAACACAACTTAGTCTATTCTTTTTGTTAGGAGTTTTCATCACCATCTCTTTACGCTAAGTAAACGAACTCACTATATTATTAGATCTATCTCGCAGGTCATAATCTCGGTGCTTCGCGAGCTCGTAACACCAGAGATGTTACAGAGATGGTGTTTTAACCCGGTGCCCAACCTTCTCGGATTTTTTCTCTCCCCACTTTGCCCTACCTCACGAATCGGCATATTGGACCTTGAAAACTTTGATTTGATCCATAGATCTTTGAAAGCGAGGTATCCTTGTTCCCTCCTAGTTTTTTTCACATCGATTCGGTATATATTCGTTGGATTTTTTAACTTAAGAATCGTCATTACTTAGGGTTTCATGCAATTTTAATATTTATATTATACACTGTAGGATGCCAAGGCGTGAAAAAGCTAGCAAACCAAGGTAACCTCAGCGCACGTTGTTATGTTATGGGTTCATTATTGTGGATCAAATGAAAAACCCTAGGTGTAGGGTTTAATGTTAATTACTTTCGGTTCTTAGAACGAAAATGGCTAAATTGTAGTTATGGCCGGATGACAGAAAATGCCTTCGACCCATTGCCTCTGCCTAGTGGTGTTCCAGTGCCCATATGCTTTTGTGGCGATCCAAACTTTGGAACTGGCACTTTATAGCCGATCTCACATAGTTCTCCCATTAGTCTGCACACTCAATTGGTATAATCTTTCTAAGGATGTTGGGAGGGAAACCTAGGTGAAGTACACCCTCAACTACAATGCCATCATCATCATGGCAATGTAGCTCCTCCCGAGCCCTTGCAACCAAATCACTAAAATGAAGGTTTCTCATTGAATAACACAGGCACGTTTTGTATGTCAACAAACTTAATATATCCATAGCGATCTCTTTCCATGGTGCCTCCATGATATATGCTCACTAGGTTGTCCATCTATTTCATACACAAATCCAAACACATTTCGTTTAGTCCAAATTACATGCCAACAACTACATACTAGGTAACTGCTAGCTTTGCAAATAACATAATAGCTAGCTCCATACATATCCAACAACTAGGTTATCACCTTATTATCACTACATCACCAACTAATTAAACTAAATAGGTTATCATAACTAACTAAGTAGATAGCTAACTAAGTAAGTAAATAGTCTAACTAGGTTATCACCTAATCTCTAGATCACAAACTAATTAAACTTAATAGGTTATCACATTACCATCCTAAGTACATCAATAAACTAACTACTACACCACGATTCAACCTCACTATCTAACTACATTGCATATACACGAAATTTACCTGTCCAACCATGGCAGTGCACGACACGGTGGAGAGCAGGAGGAGGCACCGGGCACGGTGGAGGGCCGTGGGACGGGGTGGCGGAGAACGACCTAGGTGTCCGGTCGGACGTGGAGGACGGAGAGGCAGCAGCGCCTGGCCAGCGCCGTGGGACGGGCAGGGCACGATGGCCGCGGAGGGGAGGCCGCCTCGAGCGAGGCGTGGCGGCGGCCGAGGCGATGGGGCAGTCGGCCGGCACAGCGCGCCCGGGACGGGGGCGTGGGGCGCGAACGCCGAGGCGGGCTGCGACGACCGGGGCGGTGGGCCGGCCGGCCGGCGCAACGCGACCGGGATGGTGGCGCGGGGAGCGGACGTCGGGCCGGGCCAGGCCGCGGCGCCTGGGGCGGTGGGGCGGCCAGGACGAGGGCGCGGACGCAGCGGCCGGGACGGGGGCTCCGCGGCGGCCGGGACAGGGGCTCCGCGGTGGGAGGCTTCGGGCGAGAGAGAAGAAAGGAAGAGAGGAAAAGGAAATGAAGAAAAAGAGAAAGGAAAATGACCCACCTATAAGGCCGGCTCGGCGCCAGGATCTATAGCGTCAAGATCTACGGTGCCAAGGTCGACGCCAAGATCCACGGCACCGAGCTGGCTGTCGTGTCACCCCCGGCTCTACTTTGATGCCGACGTGGCCCCCTGACCTAGGCGCCAAACCCTTTGGCGCCACCATCGATGGCGCTGAGCTAAGGGTCCATATTTTAAAAGGATATCTCCAGGGGACATTTGTGAAAAAACTTAAAAAAAAAAGGGCAAAAAAAAATTTCGGCTGCATTGCCCCCCTTCCGCTGCATCCCCCTTCCGTCCGTGCATTCCTCGTTTCCTCCGCGTGCGTTCTGTGATTCTGTCTCTCTCGCCCCACTCCCCGCTCTCCGGCGACTGGTGGGCCGCCGCCGCCCTAAGCCAGGTGCGGAGGCTTTCATTGGTCTCTTCGCCGGCGACGAGCACCCACCAGGTACTCCCACCTCCTCCCTTCCCTTCCCTTCGTGCTGTGCGAAGGTGAGCACCGAAACCCTAACCTAAAGCTATTTAGCTATTTCACAAGCCTCCTAACTTCGAAGTTTTTGCAAAAATTATGGGTGTACATGTGTACACCCATGGCCCTTTACTGGATCCGCCCCTGGCTGTGAGGAGAGTGATGTTTTTCCCCCTGTATCTGATTAAGCATTGTCAGAGAAAATCTAGGGACTTTTGCTTCATCTGGAGGTTTAGTTTTCAAAGGATTATAATTGATGGATTAACTTCATGAATTGATAGACTTTAATCCTACATGAAAAGTAAACTACAAGACAGTGTATGTATTCCTGCATTAAAGTTTCAGATGTCTCGTGTTCGTGTATATATGCTATGCCTGATGGGAAAGCTTCTGTAACTTAAGGCCCCTGTGATACACTTTTGATGTGCATATGTGATGAATTTCAATATGAATGATGTAGGCTTTGATAAGCAGAACTTCTTACGTGCATCTTTGTGTTAGGACTTAGGAGTCTTGACTCTTGACAAGTTTTCCCAATGGATCGAGTACCGAATGGAAGGCATAAGGTTTCTGCCAATAGACCTGTAGTTGTGCTTTCAGATACTGATTCTGACTCTGACACTGAAGGTAACAGCACATTCAGTTCTAATGATACATTGTCTGTCATTCTATAACTCATGAAACACTGCAGTATTCTTTTATTACATATATTTGTGATTGCACTCTTGACATTATGGGCATGCCATGTAAGACATGTTTGCTGTTCTCTTGCACAGCATTTGTTACATGGAAAGAGGCCTCTGGGACATTCAGGATAGGAAAAAGTACCTCATGTTATCATAAGGATCATTTATTTTTTGGTGTTAGTCATTTCTTCTCAATGCCTGTGAGCTTTTCTTGGCAGGCTTCATACACTTGATATATTACTAGAGAAAAATCGTTGGCGGATGAATAGATACCATTTTTCCATTTTTTAACTGTCATTTGTTTTTTCTAATTGCATTGTACTCCACTTTAACTGTCAAGTCACCAACATATTAAGTGTGTATCACTTTGATTGCAAAGTCTGCTACAAACTACTTTGAATCATGATTGACAGATGCACTGTGTGCATATCAGCTTCCAGGTGGTAATAATTGAACTGTACATATGATGTACTTGATCTTCAGTATTTTGTTAAGAGCAAAATAAGGGACTCATTACATGAATAAAATCCTAAACTCTATAATATAGCCGAATGTTACTGCACATGAATAGCTTGATGCATGCTTGAAACCTGCAGTACTCATGTAGTGCTGCCTGTTTCTAGGTTTTGTAGAAGAGCTGACTCCTGTTCACTCGAAGTCAAACGGGAAGGCTTCATCTGCGAGCCTAAAAACTGGTGGAAAGGCTTCATCCTTTTCTAAAGGTACAAATACACTGTTACTAAACATCATCCCCTTCAAAAGGTACTTAAGTATGTGTGCTAAAGATCAGGATATTTACCTTTATACCGTTATTACATTTCTGTCTATCTTTCATATGTTGTTATCAGTGTTAATTGTAATATTTCCATCCCCTTTTAGGAGAGGCAAGCAATGGAAAAGCATATAGTAGTGGCAAAGGTGGAAAGGGTTCTTCATCACATGCGGTGCCTACCAAGTCTGATGCAGAACTAAAGCTAGAGCTTGGTCAGTCCCCTCAACGAAATTCTCAAAATGCAGCTTATTTAGATGCTAATTTCCTAAGCTTCTAATACTGAAATTGACTATATTAGTGATGGGGCTAAGATTTCCAGCCTCATTTGGAGGGCATCATAGGATCAAACTATAGCAGTCCATGTTGTGGAAAAGAAAACACACTTTTGTGTTCTGATAATTCTCTAGGTGCATTTTAGTACCTCAACACATTCAAGGAGAGTTTTGGGGCCACAAACCAGCACCCATGCTGCTCATCGGCCTTGGGAGTTCTTCCATGTTGTATCTGTTCTTCACCTTGAGAACTAGGGTCATGGAGAGTTTGTATTAGAACTCAATGGTGTTTCTCCCGTTGCCGTATCTTTATTTATTTTTTCTCAAATACCATCACCGTTTCTTTACAATCAAGCTATTTATTGTACAAGGACTTGAGGGTCATTTATAAAAGATTTGGAATCTGTCATGTGTTTGTTGCCTCCACTTGTATGTTGTTATCTACAGTTGATTAATTGCTCTTACCCTCTATCTCTCTCTCTCTCAAAAAAGAAACTATTACTGGCTTTGTTTTTTCCCTGCAGAATCTTCCGCTTAAAATCATCTTTCCACTCCCATTTGGATATCTTGTCATTTTTGCTCTTAAGTTGGTCACATGCTGGATACTTATGCCATGCAGAGATGGGGCATTGTATTATTAGCATCTTGTTAATGGACATGCATAAAGTTACTCCCTCACTCTAGAAATGATCTATGTATTTTAACCAGGGGAAGTCAAACTTTGCAAACTTTGATCATTATTAGTTCAATTATATGTACATCTAATGCATAAAATTTGCATCAATATATTTGTATTCAAAGTGGTTTTGAGATTATGTTGAATCTTTAGCAGTTGACATTATAATACAAGAGAAATCTTGTGTCAAAATCTACTTTGAAAGACTTTTTCTGGTCAAAATGCGTAGATCATTTCTGGACGGAGGGAGTATTTGATAATTGATATGCTGGCACTGATCATGTTTATGCAGTCAGCTGGTTCTTGCAGGTATCTGTTTTGAAAAGGGTGATAGTGGGACAGTGGGTTGGTGTTGTTATCAATTTTTTTGCTTGTCGATGTATGCAAAGTGAGCTGTTCAGTAAAATGTATTTGACAATTTAGTTATATATTTGTGCGTCCCACTCCCACCACATATTTTGAGTTTGTAAGTGGTATATAGTAATATTATGATTAAGTGAAATGTTGTGTAAATTGTAAAAGGAGTTTGATGTTCTAAGTGGTATACTATTCATTCTGAAATCCGCAATAATCTGATTTCCAAGAGCCATTATTATCTCTAAATGAACCATGTAAACTAATCCTAACCATGTAAACTAATCCTGCTAGGTTCTCATGCAAACACGTGTATTTGCTTGTAGATATCCCTCCGAATTCTAGAATGCTAATGAATTGTGAAGCAGCTGAACTATTGCAAGAAATTCACGAGCACATGGCTATACTATCAGAGGACCCCAAGATCAAAATTCCTGAGTAAGAATAATATTTCCTGTTTATGACCTGTTTTACTCTTTTTGTCTCTGTGACGTTCAAGTCTCTTAGCTGTTTGTCTTGTTGTTTACTCTTATGTTATTGCTTCTGCAGGTCTTTTGACAAAGCTTTTCAGTATGCAAAAGATGGAAACCATTTCACCACTGCAAGCTCTGTGAAACAAGCCCTTGAGTATCCTAATCATTTTTTTTACTAGAGAGATATTAGAACTTGCATCTTATTTGAGAGTTATACTATTTTATTAAACGAACATCTTATCAGTACAGTTCCTTAACTGGTTGCTGCAGACCTCTTAAAAAATGTGGGGTTAGTGATGGCGAGGTTTGTTACTCATTTCTTCTTCCTTTCCTTTCTGTGTAGCGCTAACCTCATCTCACTCTACCATTTTGGTGTGCGTACAACAGATATGCATGATAGCAAACATTGGGCCTGAGACCGCTGAAGAGGTTTATGCACTAGTACCATCTCTCAAGGTCAGCCTATTTCTGGGCACTTAGTATTTTGACATCTTGAATGTACCATTGTGGCAACATCTAACTCTTGCAGAACCAAAATTTGTTGTTCCAGGCTAATAGGTCAGCTACCGAAGGTTCAGTCACTGTGGTTCTTGCTGCCCTCGCAAACATAAAAGCTGCTAAGTGAATCTCCAATGGAACTAGACTGATAATAGTAATACCCATGCTTCAGATATTCGAATAAACACGTATATCCTGATTGACGGTCCTTCATACACCATTCTTATTGGTCTTTATTGCTTGCAGAATCGGAAGCAGATGTCTTTCTGATCAAGGAGCGCGGAATCTGCAAAGTGGCCCTTTGGTGTTTTGGATGTACTGCATAAACATGCTGTGTATATAAAAAATGTAGCATGTGCTTCATGAACTCCTCTAGGATGTCTAACTGCTGAAGTGCAGATTCAGCTGAGTGATTGAACTAGTCTACTCGAACTGATAAGTACTGTCTGCACTTGTGGCTACTGCTTGAACAATGAAGCTGATGACTCGTTGCCGTCTGTTGAATTGTGTCTCTCTTAAGTCTCAACTTATCTGTTGTACCTGGTTTGTGAGCAGTTTTCTCCTTTACCATGTTTGGTTTATATGGTTCTAGGTTTCAGAAGTGCATTCGATCACGGCGTGGTGGGACGGTCACCGGTGTCGTACCTTATAATGTTCTGTATTCTAATTGAGAATCAGTAGCCAAGGCTACTGTGATTATAGCATGATTAGTTAAACTGTAACCATAACAAGCGAAATCAAGCCCAGAAAGGGGCAACTAGCCAGCAAAGCTGTTTGTATGCGACTATGCGAGATGCATGCAAGGCTTAGATAGTAAAATAACAGCCGGAAAATCACGTCGATCAGCTAGTCACTGCCTTTGTAAAGTAATCGAACGGCAGTGGCTGCACGTCGTCACTGAGCGGACCGGCGTGCCGGAAACCGTACGCCCTCAGCACCTGGTCGTCGGCGAAGTTGAGCGCGCGGCGCATGCCCTGGTCGCAGCTGTCCCCGGAGTAGTGCTCGTTCCGCTGCCCGCTGCACGGCTGGCATCCCGTGAAGTGCGTCACGAAAAGGGCGGCGCCACCCGTGCACCCCGGTCTCCGCCAGCCCGGCCCTGGCCAGGGCGGCGTCCCTCGCCGCCGCGTACGACGCGTGCTCCCTCTCCGCGTGGCGCCTCCGCAGCGCGGCAGCCCGCGGGCGGCGCTCCATCGCCTCGTACCGGTCCGTCATGTTTCCGAGCCGCCCCCACGATCTCCGCCCAGTAGCCCTCGAAGTAGTAGTCGCTCTCCAGGAACACCTTGTCCCGCCACGGCCGGCTGCCCTTCTGCATCAGCATGTACACGAGCGCCGACTGGTCGTCCGACTCGTCGAACACCTTGTCCATGGTAGTCCGGGGAATCGGGCCCCATGGCGGCCCACGCGTCCATGAAGTCGAGCGACCACTGGCAGTTCCGGATGAGGAACACGCCGGCGTTGAGGCTGGTCCAGGAGCTGGCCTCGAACACGAGGCTCGGCCAGCCGTGGACGACGAGGTTGTGGGCGTGGTACCGGCACAGCGGGAGGCGGAAGTCCATGTCGGTGAACACGGCGTCGGAGTCGACCCACCACACCCACTCCGCCTCCGGGTGCGCGACCATGGCGGCGCGGATCACCGGTATCTTGGCCCAGTACCGGTCCATGGACGGTCGCAACAGGGCCATGTTGTACAGCAGCTGCACGCCGTGGAGGCGGCAGTAGTCAGCCTTGTTCTTGAGCAGCCGCATCAGCGTGTGGTCTCCGCCCGGGGACCGGCACGGCGTCGGCTGCGAGCCGGACACCATGAGGACGCGCTCCACGTCGCCACCGGCAAACTCCGGGTGCGCGCGCAGCCACCCGGCGCGCTTCTCGTCCCACCCCGTGATGGGCCGGTCCACGGTGTACGCCAGCGCCGGGTCGTCGTAGAACGTGCGGGCGGCACCACCACCACCACCACCCACGGATGATGAGCCAGCAGAGCCGGAGGACAGGACTGCTCCGTCGTCGTAGTAAGCCTCCGGCTGAGCGAACGGATTGGCGAACGCTTGCAGCGCCACGGTGGCCACCACGGCGCCCGCGGTGAAGAGGAGCGCGTCCCTGAGCCACGACGGCTTCGCAGTCGCAGCGCGCGGCGGCATCGTGTGTGCTCTCGGCTCTCGCTATCGGGATGCACACGGCACAGGCCTAGTGTCCCTGTCACACCACGTACAATACCGACATGCTGGCCGATGCGTGCGGGAACGGTGTATGTATAAAGCCGGGCCGTCCCATTTTCGGCGGCGAGACCACGTTGATAGATTTCTAGCATGGCGTAGATCAGTGGGGTTTTTCTCTTCTATTCGGATAAACAAGTAGTTCGTCCCAGAGAGAACTAAAGGGAAAGAGAGGGATGTAGAGAGAGACCATTGGTGGGCTTGATCGGAGGAGGAAGCCATGACGTAGGTGTTGATGATGCGGGTGTTGGGTGTAGGTTAGCGGTGGAGTCCGGCGGTGGTGTCGAAGGCGCGGTCCAGTGGCGGCGGCGAAAACGGTGGAGCTTCCCGTCGCTCATAACGCGCCCTCTCGATCATACTAGGGTTAGGATGTCCGCGGTGAACCTCACGTCTCGAGCCCCAGCCCCCACCTCCTATTCATAGCGCTGCGCGACGGAGGCCCAAAAACTAGAAAAAAGGTTGGATGCCCCCGATCAAGGCGCGAGTCAAGGTCCGACTCGGTCGTTGGACCGAGCCGGGTGGAGATCGATCTAAACACACCTACGCCAATGGCCCTCCGGTGCCAGCCTTGCCGCCGTGTCCGTCTGCGTGGCCGGGGGAGAGAAAGGCCAAGCGGGGAGGACAGCGGTGGTTGGGTAGCGGCATGCGTCCAAACGGGACTCTCATGCCGTCATGCATGCGCTCGGGCGAGGGAGAAGAAACGCACGCATGCTTAGCGTCTGCTTTGCAGGCTTTGGAGCCATCGGCCGAGAGGCCGGGTGGAGAATCATGGATGGAGATGGTTCGCGCCGGCGCGCGCGAGACGGCCCGCCGCCCCACGGGTTGGACTGATGTGTCTCTTGCTCTTGCGGAATTGAGGTGCTTGCTGGTGGTGACAGCCTGACGGCGTGACGGGCGAGGCCTGCGCTCTAGCTATAGGCTAGCCCACGGAGACCCGGCGGCACACAGTGGACAATATCGGCGTATCCGCTGCTTGTGCTTGGCGACTCGTGCGGACAGCCGGACACCAGTCACACGACAATCTACTCGTAGCTACTACTCCCTCCATAAATCAAATCAACATCTCAAGCTGTTCTAAGTCAAACTTTTTTAGATTTAATTAACTAAATTTTATAAAAAATGAACTAATATTTATGACACAAGATTAGAATAGTTAAATACAATCGTGGCGTTCAGCTGGTAGCCTTTGGGCTGATTTTGGATGATTAAATAGTATTCTGTGAGAGAGAATAAGCTGAAACAAGCTGAAACAAGCGGGAACAAGCCAGGACATGACCAGCCGAACGCCCTGAATATGAGATATATTTTTCATTATGTTTTTTCTGTGTCATATATTTTAGTATTTTTTTCTATAAAAAATAAAGTTTGACTTAGGGATGGAGAGAGGAGTAGCCACAGTTTAAAATGATAAAATGACGCAAGGAAACTCTGATCTGAATTCTGAAGTCTGTAATGTGAGAGCATTGACTTGTTTTCGGAGGAAAGTGAACAGTTTCTGCTCACTTGGTTACGAGCTAATGAAACCTTGAGCTGCGGCTGGTTTTATCGTTTTTGTTTTTTTGGTTTGGAGATGTACACCACTTACCGTACCCTGCTTGTGCAGTTGTGCTCGCGCTTGCAGAAAGCCAGAGTGCACAGCGAAACGGTGATGCGTTACTGAGTCTGCTCGCTGATTGGTTTTTATGGACTGATAAGCTCGACTGATGCTAGTTTATTGTGGCTGTGGTCGAAACCAACGAGCGAACGGGCTGAATCAGCATGACCGGAGGGCTCTCGAGTGGCGAGTGGCCTGACAAGTGTTGTGCAGGACCCTGTTTGGCTGCTCCACGTTTGGCTGAAGTCGGCTGGACTGCTACTACTACTATAGGAAACCGAAATCAGCCAGCTCCCGCAGCCGTTCGGCAGACCCACAAGCGGAGGACCACACCCGTGCGCGCCCTCCCTCATTCCATTCCCCCATCGCGCCGCGCCTAGAGTTTCTGCGCCGCTCTCGCCCCGTCTTCTCCTCGCGACGCCAGCCGCGGTGGCCGTTAGCGGAGCATCCCCGCCCCACGCCGCCGACGGATCCAACGCTGGCATCCCCCCTCGCTCAATATCATCCCCATCGCGCGCGCGCCTAGGGTTTGGGGTCGCTCTGGCCCCGTCTTCTCGTCCCAACGCCAGCCGCCGCGACCGCCAACGGCACACCCCCGCCCCACTCCGCCGCCGGATCCAACGGCGTCATCCTCCCCTTGCTGAACGTCATTCCCCATCGCTATCGCCCCTTCTCCTCGTCGCCACGCCACCAGCCGCCGTATCCAGCTTCGCAGTACCGCCCCACTCCGCCGTCGGATCTGAGCCCGCCTTCTTCCCCCTATCCGGTTCTGACCGCCTCGTGGGCAGATCTGGGTGGTCTCCGTCGACGCCAACGGCTCCGCCTTGCAGCTCATCGTCGTCGCCTTCGGCCTCCATGGATCCCCTCTCAGCGGTTTGTTCAAGTTTTAAACACCTCCTGTGCAACGGTGTCCACACTGGCACAGTCGTCCTCTTCGTCGTGCTCGCCACCTGAAGCCAGGCATTACTACCGGCGTTCCAAACGCGCGAAGTTGCTTGAAAAGGCAAGTGTACTCTAGTTTATTCCTTACTTATCTTGCCTGTATGTTTCATTCATCATGCCCATTTATTTACTGTATCCCCACAATCCTCTTGCATGTATGTTTCGTGCACATAGGTAGTATATCTTAAGTCAAAACTCTTTATGTAAACCAGTGGGGTTTCGTGCATCATGTCCATTTCTTTACTACAGTACCACATACATCTAGCGTAAGTACAGCACCATAGTAACTACAACTGGGTACAGATGTCGGGGAATCATGGACAGACGTCCAGCGAGCGAGCCCATTGGGGCTATGAGGAGACGAAAATTCTCCTGGACCTTTGCATTGTTGAGAAGAACAAAATGAACTTCAACCAGTGGGGCTTAACTAAAATGGGATGGAGAAATGTGTACCGCGGATTCGCCTCACAAACTGGCCTTCAGTTGGCCAATAAGAAGCTGCACAACAAGCTATCGGCCATGCGTCGACACTACTTCGCTTGGCACGACCGTAGCACCCATACAGGCCTCGGACGTGACCCCCAAACTGAAGGTGTCACAGCTGACCCAGCTTGTTCCAAGAAGAGGAAGAGGTAACTCCTTTCATCTATTCTTTGGATCTACTCGTGTAATGACATGTACTGTTCGAATAACTATCTTGTTCACCTGCAGGACCATACTGAAGAAGGTGTGGATCCCGGGGCTCCACCAGAGTTCCTTGACGAACTGACCACTCTGTACGGGCACCAACCCAGAGATAGGGGCACAATGCTCAGTGCCGGTGGGCATCGTGAGAGGACATCGCCATGGATGACCGAAGCCCCTCCTGCAGCTATGTCACAGGATCTCGTAGCTGGATCCAGTGTTGGCCAGTCGTCCAAAAGGCGCACCAGGGACCACATGGTGGACAGCCCCCAGAAAAAGAAGAGTGCCAGCTTGGAGGAC
Organism: Miscanthus floridulus; assembly: GCF_019320115.1. Lineage (NCBI taxonomy): Eukaryota > Viridiplantae > Streptophyta > Magnoliopsida > Poales > Poaceae > Miscanthus > Miscanthus floridulus. Next base: position 114,715,170 of record NC_089586.1, on the reverse strand, counting down.
TGCGTGAGAGACATCTCAGACACCGTGAAAGAGATGGCATTGGGTGGTCAACAACTCAGCCGGGAGGAAAAGGAGATGGACCAAGTGCGTCAGATTTTAGAACAAGATGGTTTTCCAGAGGGGACCGAGGAGTTCCTGAGAGCCACGTACCTATGCAGGAAGAAACTCAACCGTAGGACGTTCCTAACCATGAAAACACGTGAAGGCCGACTGACTTGGATCACCTTTAACTAGGAAAACAAGTAGACAAATGGAACTGCAGCAATGCTGATGTTTAGGCATCCTTCATTTAATTTCTTTGCATGAGTGTTCAATTGTTTCAATTGATGTGTGTTTGCTTGTTCGAATTCGTTTCATGTACCATGAGCGTTTGGCATGAACTCTTTGTTCTTTGTGTACTGCATCATAATAAACTTGTGCCCGGTTTCCTTATTTTATGTTATTTATTTAGTCATATTTGCGTAAAAAGGCAACAACAGAGGATTGTTCATTTGTTCCTTCTCAAGGATCATGCTATTTTCTTGACCTATATTTTTTTCTTGATCTATTCCATATTTATCATCATTCATATTCCTCTATGTAAGCTTGCCATTATTGTACTTGACAACAGGTGAACAAGCCTGAGAAGGTTGGCAAGACTACATTTGACTATCCAGTGAGTTGGAAGGCTGTCAGGTATTGAACTGTAAATCTCTAATCAAGTCTTGCTTTCGATTAATTTGTCATCTATTCTTTGTCTTGGGACAGATTGGGCAAGTGGAATACATGCACATCAGTTTTCAGATGAGGAAGCTGAAAAGATTTCCAGTTTTCTTGAAAGGGCTTATATACGGCTAAATTCTTGGTTTCAGTGGTTCAACAGTACACAATCAGGTGAGCTTTCTTTTCCCACTTTCATTTTCTATACTCATATTGACTAGTGTGGGAGTTTAATGCTGTTGCCATGATTATTTCCTGAAACACACAAACACGATAAACCTAAGCTGTTATATGGTGTACTGAGATGATAGTTGAAAGCCTAACAAGAGGCACTAGCTCATTCTGTTATATTTCTCTCGGTGTTCCTTCAAACTCTTGCTCAGTGAACCAACCCTCAGTTCATTCACTACCCAATTTTGAAATTCTATGCACTACCCAATTCTGAGTGGTAAATGTTTCTCCTGGTAGTAATTGTAAGATCTTAATAACATTATAAGAGGCATTATGTACTCTGCATTGATTTTTCAAGACTGACCCTTTATGATGTCAGGCTTTTCCATTTGTCCAGTTTGCTAATTTTTCTTTTTTTTGGCAATATTTATAACACATAAAAAATCTGTAGATGTTGCTATGGTAAGACCTTCTGACATCAAATAAAACTGTGTGCTGTCATGTAAATGTGTTCCTCAAATAAACTGTGTGTCAATACCATTTGTAGCATGTGTTTACAATTTCCTTCTTTGCTTGTAAATGCTGCAGTGAGAACAAGAACTTGACAGGACCTGCACGATATGCTAGTGTGAACACCCATCTTGGCATTGGTGAGACTTATATATAGTATTAGTTGAAGTTCTTTGTTTCCCAGTCAAACATAAAGGTGGGTTTCTCACTGATGTCTTCCATTTTAGGTATTGCTGGTGCCACAGCAGATGTCCATTGTTATGACATGTCATCGAACAAGTGGAGCAGGTAGAGTATTCCATTAATGATTTTGACATTTTTCAACATTTAGTACTTGGTGCCTTGATGTAGTTAAGTTTGTTGGTAGCATGGTGATTATATTGGCAGTATGCAGAAATCTTCAAATATATCTAACTACAACGATGGCACAGGTAATTAGTATTCTCAACCTGAGTTTATAATTGCATATAATTATTTTTCATATTGCTGCTAAAGTTTCTGCACATATTCAGAGTGGTGGTTCAAGGACCTGGTCCAGGTCCACGATACGGTCATGTGATGGCCTTGGTTGGACAGAGATTTTTGTTGACTATTGCTGGAAATGACAGTAATGCAAAACCTATCTTCGACATCTGTAATTTTTTAAATTACGTTTCCCTTCACTATGGCACAGCCTGAATGGTTCCAAACTTCTGATACTGGAACCGTTTTCATGTCTTTAGGGAAGTGGCCTCTGGCGGATGTATGGGCCCTTCATACTGCAGCTAAGCCATATGAATGGAGGAAACTTGAACCAGAAGGTGAAGGACCACCTCCATGCATGTAAGTATGCCAATAGGGATATGAACTACTTTTTTCTTGTGATTTGTGAAGTATATTAAATTGAGCTAAGCCTAAGATTAATTTATTAGTCACTGATTTGAAACTTCAAAATATTTCCATGACAATAAATTAAACCGCATTGACTATCTCATGCCATATTGCAGTATAAGTTTTCTATGAGACTAGTTATTTTGTATGGCATAGTAGTAGCTCGCTGTGGCAGTGTAGTCCCACCATGCTACTAATCAGTTTCTTGTGATCTTATCTCATGAGTTTACATTCTTTCTTTTTAAAAAAAAACTCAAAATGTTTTGTTCGGTATTGTTCTGTAATTCTCCTGTGGGGTGCTGTTGTTCAGGTATGCCATTGCAAGTTCACGTTCTGATGGACTTCTCTCACTTTGTGGTGGGAGGGATGCAAATAGCGAGGTAAGTAATTGATACCACTGAACCTCTTCGAGAGAGAAAAATGTTAATGGCTTATTAATTAGTGTCACTGCTCTGAAAGTAATACCTGCCAAGCCTTTGTTCCTTTAGCATTTACAGCCTATTCGCTTGATCGTAAACGATCGTAAATTTCCAGCCAGAACAATATTTTTCTCTCACACCAAACCAGCACGCAGTAATAATCCACGATCGTATACGATCGTTTCAGCCCCAGCCGAACAGGCTGTATATAGTCGTGCCATCCAAGAAAGGTTCCATGCATGCTTTTGTGAGAAAAATGGAGCAGTTCCCATGGAAATCGCATATTAATGTATAGTACATCTAAAATCTGAAGCTGGAACTTTTTATGCAACAGTATGTACAGAAGACTTTAGATACATCACAATGAAACTGAACAAAGTTATGCTTTGTCCATCTGAATCAGGAGGAGATTAACTCAACCACGTTTGGCACATAGTTATTCACCAGTAATCCATCTGACAAATAGCCACTACATGTCAGTGTTGCATTCATCCAATGAGAAGTTCCAAGTTTCTGCAGCCGACTTTTGGGATGGCATTCTTTCCTTGGATGAGGTAATATAATTATAGAAACATGTTATCCTTTTCCTCTTTCATTGAACCTTCAGCAAGCAGATCTTCCTTTTACTGATTGCAGGCTGGTAAACCGCTGGTCAACGTTGGGTATTTTCCAAGTTACTCTGTTCTAAAACGTGCTATGCTGAGCCATGGGTATCTATTTGATACTCCAGGCACTAAGGCTTCAACCTCTGGAAGCACTGCTGCAGGTTGGTTCCATACAAGTTTTTTCTTCCTTCCCTAATTAGCTACTATGCAATGCACTCCATTTCGGAATTGTTACCCTCAAGATGGTGAAGATTCTGAAATATTCAGCTCATTTAAAAAAAATATTGTGCAGTTGCTTGCATATTTCCAATTAAGGTTATTGCAATTCATTACCAGGTAGCTCTGATAACGGTCCGCCTCATAACATCATTGCTTGGTTAAGAGTTGTATCTGCTGGCCGTAAAATCAGGTATGACAACTAACACACTGGATATTCTTATCAAGTATTTCAGCCTGCATACTTACCCAAGCCTAAACTGGGGTAGATACCTCTGTGGCGTCCGATGTATGGCCTTGCAGCCTCACTTTGATTGGTGCACCAAAAGAAGGAAGATGGCACAAAGGATTCTACAGTGCGATCAGAGCACTGTGATTTGTGTTGGAAATGAATGGCATGAGTTATTTGTTGTGTCTGTAATCAACTTGATGTAAAATGAATTTTCCATGACTTGTAAATTGACTGGAGTGGTTACCGGTGGCTTTTTTGAATTCAAATGCCTAGAACACCATCCTGTTGGTGCCTTTTTTTTTTAATTCAAACGCAGCACTGTAGCTGGCCGGCTGCTGGCCATTCGGCTGGCTGATTCCAGCTGATTTGGACACTGGAACGGCTGATTCCGGTTCCTGTAGCAGTAGGAGCAGCCCAGCCGACATCAGCCAAATGTGGAGCAGCCGAACTTGTTGCAGTTCTGCTTCTGCAGCATGAGCATGAGCATGCCGTTCTCGCGGTACGAGGAGCTTTTGCAGAAAGCCTGTGCCGCCTGTGGATTGGGCAGTCAACCACGGTCCAAGAAGATCAATGCACAATACTACGACTTAACTGATCCATTTCAGGCACACATCTGATCAGTGATCAGCTGATCGGTCTGAGCAATTGAGCATCACTGTCGAGTGTCGAACGAGGAACTCCGCTGCCCAGGGAATACAGCACACGCTAGCACAGATGACAGAACCATGCGTCCATGTAAATGGTCTTGTAATTTGTAGAACCGGGGCGCTGACAATTGCTAGAGACAATTTCTGTTTCCTTTTCCCTGTCCAACTATATATCTGCAGCAGGGCCACACGACGTTGTGCTAGGTCTTGGGAGTGTTCGGTTGAGCTGGATTTAAGCTGCAGTCGTTGCTAAAACAGTGTAACTGAGAATCAAAACAGCTACAGCTGCAGCCACAACAAGTGTTTTACCCTTCTAGGATTCAGCTGTTGTAATTTGTAAACCTTACCTAGCTAGGACTAGAGGTCTTTACGAATGTAACTAACTATTGTAAGGCATTGAGTTTACTCTCCCACAAATATTGTATCTTTCTAGGGTGAATGCTGAACACATGATGCCGAGTAGTTAGTTCAAACATGCTGCTAATTTTGTCCAAAAGTGTGATTCCTCCGGAAATTGTGAATCGTTATTCAGATGAAACTAACTAGCTCAAAACTGTTGATGAAACAGAGAACTCATCCGTCACCAGCTCTTACATCTTACCTAAGGTAAGTAAAACAATAAGCAAAGTCAGAACCAAGTAAATCGATGCAGGCCAAAGCAAAAGGTGAAACAGTGATAAAATGACATGATTAACCAGGTTCACGTTAATCATCGTGTTCACATAAAGTTAGGGGGTGTTTGGTTCTCTAGTCGCTCCTAAAATTCATGTCACATAAAATGTTTAAATGCTAATAAGAAGCATTAAATATAGATTAATTACAAAACCAATTACATAGATAGAGGCTAATTTCCGAGATGAATTTTTTAAGCATAATTAATCTGTCATTAGCACATGTTAATGTAGCACCACGTTGTCAAATCATGGACTAATTAGGCTTAAACGATTCGTCTCGTAAATTAGTCGCAAGTTGTGCAATCAGTTTCGTAATTAGTCTATATTTAATATTCTATACATGTGTCTAAACATTCGATGTGACAGGAATTTTAGGAGGTGGCTAAAGAACCAAATAGGCCCTTATACTAACGACTGGCTCAATCCTAGACCATCCGGATAAAACAAGGTACTTGTGTCACCAGTCACCACAAGCTTAAGCCTTACATTTCCGGATAGCCAAGAGATGGTAGATCTATCAACCTCCCAGTTTTTCTCTTCCTTACTTGAAAAGGAAATCTGTACACGAAAACGCACAATAAGTTTACAGGCGAAATAAAAAAAGCACTCCACTACTTGAAACTTAAAATGCCAAATCACAATTCATCAAATAGGAAATGCAGCTTGCAGTTCAATATGATTGTCTCGAGTAATGATACAACTATGAAGCTGAGCAAAAAGTTCAAGTCAAATAGTTTTCCAAGTTATGATATCTGATTTTTTTTCTCTGCACCCATAAGCCATGACATGAATGCATCTGTCTGACAAGAACCCCTACATATCGTCCTATCGCATCAGAGTTTGAAATTTAGTACAAACCATCAGTTGGAGGTTTTCATTCACATCAAAGCCAACAAGTGAGCAAAAGGAGGAAAAGTAAATTGAACAATGAGATGACAATATTAGTGAATAGTGAGCATCGGTGCAAATCAGAGCAGTTACAGCATGATGAGAATTTGCTAGCCAGCATGGCATAGCTTGAAAGTTTTACGGGCATCAGCCCCTGTGAGCATACATGTGGCAAGATGGTAGAAGCACCGCAGCTGGAGCCTAATTTAACTATTAGGGGAAGAAAGTCATAAGGAGATGAGAGATACTATTTTGTTAAGAAAGATTCTATTAGTTTGTAAGATTCTCTTTGTTACGAAATAAATGTTATTTTACCGGCCAAGGTACAGTATAACTACAAAAGTGTTTTGAGTTATAACTACAAAAGCAAGAAATAAACAAGAATCTTTCTACTACCCTGCTCTTGTGGGGCACTTGAAGGTCAATGGCGCCACTGTGTTACTTGGGTCCAGGGATGCCTCAAGCTGGCCTAAGGGTCTTTACGACAAGTCCCAACGAACCCCATTTAGTATCATGTTATTGTGCCATAATTCAGCAGGGATTCTTTGCCCACTTCACTAGATATCTGAATTATCAATCTCAAATTCTGAGATATGTGCTAACAGTGTGAGATCATCAGCGTCACCTGCGCTGAAAATATTTAACATGAGACTGACGTGATAGGACCACCTCTGCGTATCTGTCCTCCCATCCTTACCTATCCTATCTCCTCTCGGACAGTTCTATGCATGGAGATCACTAACCTCCATCACCCCTCATCTCCATGTCCAGGACTCAGCTCCTGGTTCTTCCTCACCATCCTCAGCTCCACTGAAGAATGCACAGCAAGGAGGAATGAGGCACTGCAGCAGCACAGACAAGTTCAGGGCTCCATTCTCTCCATCACCAAAGATCTGCACTCCAAAGGTGTCGACAAAGAACACCACCGCCCACAGCGCGATCTGCACAGCCGTAACTCCACCTTGGCTGCAGATGGTGGTTGGGATCACAGGAGAAGGGAGGGCGCAAAGGATTAGCTGGGGCGCAATAGGGAGGTGCTCTGCTACAATGCGGTTGAGTACTTGAGTGCTGGGAAGGGAGGGGGGGCATCCTCAAGGAGATGATTTCATCACCATGCGGTAATCTTTTTTGCAACATTAGAAACAACTGAAGCAAAGTGCAAGTAATGGACCTCAGAATCACATAAACTCTTCAATGGACAAGATAGGTAAAGGTGCGAGGCCGCGAGCTGAGGTGGGCACCATACACACTACTTGGGAACAGGAATGCCTCAAGTAGGCTTAAGGTTCTTTACCCCAACCATGCTCATTACATCTGGTTCTATGGCCTTGGGACATAATTTTTGCCATGGAAACAAAAAAAAAAGAAGTCTCTAGAAACCTAAAAAAATATGTAAAGGATCTTGTTTGGATGATTTGCACAAACCACCTCAACTGATGTTGGACAGGATTTTCTTCAATTGGTGCTACCCCTAGACGATCACGTATATCATCGTTCCGAACTCGGTCCATCCTTGTGTGACCACAAATCCAGCGCAACATACGCATTTCCGCAACACTCATAGAATAGTACAATACATAGCCTATTTATTGTGCCATTCATAGTGCTACAATGGTAGAAAATGCCCAATGGTAAAAAGAAGGAAAATCTAAAAAAAAAAATCTCTACAACTAAATATACGGATTGTCAACATCTACCCGGCAGGACCAAAACATTCATGCGATCCATATCCGGCAGGCAAATAATCACCGCATGGAGACACTGGAAGGCAAGTAAATAAAATGGAATAAAACTCACGGAATCACCGGTAGGTAAATAATCACCGCATGGAGACACTGGAAGGCAAGTAAATAAAATGGAATAAAACGGAAAGAGAATTATGGAAAGAGAAATGAATTTATTGGAATATCACCATGCAATGATCATGATCGTGATCCAAATCTCGTTCGTCGTCCTTCGCGTTGTGTGTTGACAACAAATACTTTTTTTCCCAAAAAATGAATTATTGCCATGCCTCATGCGGGCTAGGATATTGTAAGTCCGAGTATACATGTTTTGGCAAGGTAGAGCATGGATAAATTCAATTCGATGCATAGCAATAAATTTTCAGCCTTTGAGACAGCTGATGTTTGTCGTAACTTTCAGACAACAAGCTCCAAGCCTAGCTTTTATTTCAGATTCATTATGATAATGAATGTGTTTCTAGACATTATCATGGTATAACACACGTGAAAAATTGAATTGATATATTCTTGATTTTGACTTGGCTAACAAACATCTCATTCAATTTATGTCGCACCCGTTGCAACGCACGGGCACTCATCTAGTTACTGGAAACATGAGTACAACTTTCCAACCCTGTAAACTCCCCGAAGAACATTTGGTGTAAGGATACCATATTACTATTTATACTTTCATTTTCAGATGCGTGCCCGTAGGGATAAACAAGCAAAGATTGAAAGAACAAAGTGGTGGAAACTGAAAGGGGAGACGTCAGAGGTATTCAGAGAAAGAGTTATCAAAGAGGGCTCTTGAAAGGAAGAAGATGACATAAACAACATGTGGGAGAAAATAGCAACCAACATTCAGAAGGTGGCCTCAGAGGTGTGTGGAATAACCAAAGAAAGTGGAGGCGAGGCTAAAGATACTTGGTGGTGGAACGAGGAAGTCCAAAGGGCTATTAAGAAGAAGAAAGAATGTTATAGACGCTTGTACTATGACAAGAGTGTAGACAACATAGAGAAGTACAAGGTGGCAAAGAAGATTGCAAAACGAGCTGTAAGTGGGGCAAAAGATAGAGCGTACGAGGATCTTTACCAACATTTGAGTACGAAGGAAGGAGAGAAGGACATTTATAGGATGACTAGGGTTCGTGAGCGAAAGACAAGGGACTTCAACCAAGTTAAGTGCATTAAGGATGAAAGGGAGCATCTCTTGGTGAAGGAGGATGAGATCCGACATCGATGGCAAGAGTATTTTGACAAATTGTTCAATGGTGAGAATAGGACACAACCTTTCAGTTGGATGACTCTTTTGATGACACCAATAAGCGTTTTGTGCGGAGAATCCAAGAATCTGAGGTCAGAGAGACGTTGAAAAGGATGAAAGGAGATAAGGCGATGGGACTGGATGGTATCCCAATCGAGATGTGAAGATGCCTCGGGGACATAGCTATAGTATGGCTAACCAAGCTGTTCAACCATATTTTTTGATTGAACAAGATGCCTGACGAGTGAAGAAGTATATTAGTACCGATCTACAAGAATAAAGGGGATATTCAAAGTTGTACTAATTACCAGGGAATTAAGTTGATGAGCCATACTATGAAGCTATGGGAGAGAGTAATCGAGCATCGTTTGAGAGCAATAACGCGGGTCTCTATGAACCAATTTGGTTTCATGCCCGGAAGGTCAACCACGGAAGCCATTTTCTTAATAAGACAAGTTATGGAGCGATATAGGGAGAAAAAGAAAGACCTACATATGATTTTTATTGACTCGGAGAAGGCTTATGATAAAATACTAAAGAATTTTATGTGGACTTTGGACAAACATAAAGTCCCAACAAAGTACGTCGGGCTCATGGACATGTACAACAATATTGTGACTAGTGTTCGAACAAGTAATGGAGACACAGATGACTTCACCATTAGGATATGACTACATTAAGGGTCAGCTTTGAGTCCTTATCTGTTTACCTTAGTGATGGATGAGGTCACAATGGACATACAAGGAGACATCCCTTGGTGTATGTTTTTCGTGGACGACGTAGTGCTAGTTGATGAAAGTCGGATAGGAGTGAATCAGAAACTGGAGTTATGGCGGAAGACTTTGGAGTCCAAAGGTTTTAGACTCAGTAGAACTAAAACTGAGTATATGAGATGTGACTTCAACACTACTACTCGAGAGGAGAAAGATATTAGTTTGGAAGGTCAAGTAGTGCCTAGGAAGGATACCTTTCCATATTTAGGATCAATGCTACAGAGAGACGGGGATATTGATGAAGATGTTAGCCATAGAATCAAAGCAGGGTGGATGAAGTGGCGCCAAGCATCTGGTGTCCTATGTGACAAAAGGGTACCACATAAGCTAAAAGGCAAGTTTTATAGGACGGCGATTAGACCTGCTATGTTGTATGGTGCAGAATGTTGGCCTACGAAAAGACGACATGTTCAACAGATAAGTGTCGCGGAAATGTGTATGTTGCGTTGGATTTACGGTCATACAAGAAGGGATCGAGTTCGGAACGATGATATACGTGATAGATTTGGGGTAGCACCAATTGAAGAAAAGTTTGTCCAACACCGGTTGAGATGGTTTGGACATGTCCAACGGAGACCTCCAGAGGCACCGGTGCGTAGTGGAATCCTAAGCCAGGATAGTAACGTGAAGAGAGCCAGAGAAAGACCGAAGTTGACTTGGGTAGAGACAATAAAAAGAGACTTGAAAGGATGGAATATACCCAAAGACTTAGCCCTAGATAGGAGTGCTTGGAAAACAGCTATTCACGTGCCTGAACCTTGATCGCTTCTGCTGGGTTTCAACTCTAGCCTACCCCAACTTGTTTGGGACTTAAAGGCTTTGTTGTTGTTGTTGTTGATACCATATTACTATTTATGCAGCTACATGTATTTGAGAAGACTACAAATAATATCATCATATGTGAAAAGGCATAGCTTTGATTCCTATCAAGTACATGCATTTAGTTTCTACAAACAAGAAACAAATTGATATTTTAACAAGGGAATGTATCATCCACATATCTACTGACTATATGAAGGTTGCACTCAAAGCTTTGGAGACATAGAATAATGTAAAAATTTCATGGAATAATCCAGTAGTGATATTTATGTTTATGTTCAGAGCTAATTAAAATATTAAAAAAACTGACAGAAGATAATGTGTACTGTTTAAGCAGAGCAATTTAATTTCAGCACCTCTCTGTATATCTCTTAGCTCTCTGGACAAGCTTGCCAAAGAAAAGGATTCAAACATGTCACCCTCATTGTTAAGTTAATTGGGCGCTTTCCAAGAAAGCTAGGAGCTTATTCAATGCTTGCTTTCATTTGCACACATGAAGGAAAGTTTAAATAAATTATTGACAACAAGTGTTTTGCTAGTTCGCTTACGTATGCCGAATGTACCCAGAAACTTCAAAACTTTGTGAAGTTGCTCGTTAACCACATCACATTTGACTTCAATTTCCTTCAGGTGTTTTAATATAGTAGCTGATCTCTCCATTTGATTGTACCTGCCTATCATTTCCACTTTATGTTGAGGTAATGAGGTCCCTGTGATAAACCACAATAATCCATCAGTGTCAACCAATAACATATAACTAGTTCAACAAAGGAGTAGTTACAAAAAAAAAGTATATATACCTTAGCAAAAAGGTGAAGGCTGAGCTTCTTCAGAACCGGTGAGTGCTTGAGAATGAGATTTAGCCCATAGAAGTCAGGATCCAAGCACCACCATTCATTCAGCAATAGAGTCCTCAAGTTATTAAAAGTTCAGCACCACAACAAATCCCTGTGGAAAACAACCTGGACAAAATGGAGACAAAAAATCGATTATTATTCAGTGTGAAAACAGACCCGTTTTAGTTTCTATGAATATCAAGAACTTGGTATAAATACCACGGCAGAAATAAAATCAGTCAGACTAATCAGACAACATAAGAATGGAAAAATAATAATAATTGGACAACATAGCAACTGAAAAATAATAATCGGACAAAACAGGAAATAATAATAATCGAACAACATAATAAAGGTGTTAATGGACAAAGTGCAAGCATACCCCATTGTAGTCACACATCAATGCCAAATTCTCAGCTTCCGACAATCCTTGCAGAAGAAAACATTTGTTCTTGTAGTTGGATTCGTCAGGTATGACACCATTACAAGAGAAACAATCCTCATTTCCACAATCCCAAATATGATCTCTGGCAAATGCCTCTTTTAATGATGGCATGCTACCCAAAACTGGAACCGAGGAGAAATGACCATCTAGCCTAAGTGAAACAAGGTTTGGGGTACAAATAAGAGTGTGCAATCCCTTATAATAAAAAGAGCAATCGCTGATGCTCAGGTGTTTCAGTGATTTTGACGAGATCTGGGGCACCTGATAAAAGTAAGAGTCAGCAATCTCTAGATGTTCCAGATTCGGACAATTGGAGAAGTTGCAGGGACTATTTAACCATACATTGATCAGTGCAAGCGTTTTCAAGTGCTGAGAGACAGGCTAGTCTAAGTGAAATGTGAAATAGCAGTCATGGATTTCGAGCTTGAGCATCCGAACTTCACGCTCTACAACATGCCGGATCCAGAGATTCAGACTGATTCTCTCTTCAACCAACCAGCAGCTAGTATCCCGAGGCCGTAACCTGAGCTCGCATGTGTGAAGACAAGAATCGCGCTTGCGGAGGAGGAGCAGATGGTTGACGAAGTGTCGGAGACTGTCCACGGACGGCGGCAGTCTATCCCCATGCCGGAACCCGATGCGCAGGCCTATGGCAGATTTCCAGAGATGGCGCCAGCGCCGGGCGAGCAGGCATGTCCGCATGACGTCCTCCGCCGGGAGGAACGAGAGGACGTGATGGAGGGCGTCGTCCGGGAGCGCGCTGATGCGATCGCCATCAGCATCCGGCGGCGACGGCGCACCGTCCACATTTGCCCTTTCCCTCAGAGTCATTCCTGTTAACAAAGGGGGTCGCTGCGGGCCAGGAAAATGGTGAGAAGGAGCAGAAGGCTTATAGCGGTTAATAGACGGGGAAGTCAGGAAGAAGCAGGAGCGGACCTGCCGAAGGTCGCCGGTGTGGTCGCGCCGGCGCTCGCAGGAGTAGCCGCCACCGCTCTGCGGGGAGCTGAGCAGCATCCAAGACGAGGCGAGGCAACAGCTCTGCTGCGACTACGAGGCTTCGTCCGTGGAGTTGCGGGCCTACAACCTGGTTGTCTTTGGGCCGCCAACCAACTACGGCCTCTCACTCCATCAACCGCAGCCGGCCCGTTTAGAGTAGTTGAGACTTCAGTGGTCCAGTGAGCTTCGGAAGCTCCGGTTCCATTCCAGCGAACTGCTAGCCCCTGCTAGGTGGAGTAGTTAGCGACGAGCCCGTCGAGCAGTGGACTCAAATTTTGTCCTTGAAAAAAATCACACACAAGTCTTGAGTACTCCTGCTTTGCAGTTGCAGACGCACGAAAAGTTCAGAAGTCAAGACAGACCATTAAACCCAACATGTTTCCGATTATAAAAAACCGCATAAGCGTCCCTACCAAACAACAGCGAAGAACACTGGCACACCGCATGATAATCCAAAGAATTATTCCTCAAAACTCAGAAAGGAACACAGCACAACTTAACCCCTTGAGCTTGCAGGGCTCGTTCTGTCTGGATTAAGATTTTGACGCCACTTCAGATTTGGAGTTTGATCAGACGGACCACACGCAGCCATGGACGCGGCGCGTTGTCACGCAGAAGTAACCTAGGTTGGATCAATCATATTCGTCTAAGGATTGGGTGTTATCCAAATTACCCATCACAGGACATAGATTAGTGAATTAACGCAAGCCACTTCTCTATCTCTATCTTACTATATATATACAACTAAAAAAATATGAAAGGAGACTCTACCCGACGGCACCATCTACGTCGCTCGCCTTCGCTCTGCCGGCTTTGTACGTGCGCCCCTAACACCGAAGGAGGGCGATTCCACACCCCAAAGGAAGGTGACCGTGCACGCTCGCCCCTCGCTAGCCCTTCGATCAAACGTCTCACTCGATCAGGCGGTCACCTAGGAAGGCGAATTGACTTTTCTTATAATTATCTTATTTTGGAAATTAAAAAACTAAATAAATATATATATTTCACCTAGTACCTCTTAGGTGGTGGTAACCATCCGACCACAATAAATGGATGGCTCATAGTCATATGAGAGTACCACAACAAAATACATACCCATGAGTATAATACCCACCGATACCCCCCACATCTGGAGGTACGATGGTTGTATCTGTCTGTAACGCCATAAGAGCAACCACAATGTTGCGAGAAAGCAATACATAGTGATTTAAATATTCAATATAATGTGAGCAACCACAATGTTGAGAGAAAGCAATACATAGTGAATTAAATATTCAGGACAATGTGACCGGAACATCACGAGAGAGTAGTCTATGTGAGAGAAATAACAAAAACTAGCCAAAAGACTGAGTAGCCCACAGGACAATAAAAATGCTTTTTGCACTGTACATTTGACACAGTACATTAAACAAACAAAGAGTTGTTGGTTTGGGAAGCTAGCCGACGGCGTTGGGCGTTGGCCTCCTCTTCTACCGTGCCTTCTTTGTTGAAGGCCAGGCCATGGTCAGATTTGATTCGAGGAGGGAAATCGGGGATGAAGAAGACGGCGGCGGAGATACATATGCGGACTTTTCTCTCTCGCGCAAGAGATATTGGAAGTTGAGGATGTGGGATTTTTTATTTATCATGGAACCCCAGCCTTATGATCAAACGGTCCATATACATTATGTCTTGCAACTTAACTATTGACTCCTACTATTGGACCCACTTATATGTTCTGATTGATCCATATACTTGCTCTAGACCTTGTCAAAAAGAAGGCTTGGCCGTTGCCACTTGCCAGCGGATGACACGACGTGCGCCGAGCAATCCAAATATCCAATACTGCGATGAAGGGCCTGTTTGGATGACGTCCTGGCCCCTGGCTGCCTGTCAGGCAACGTATCCTGGCCACAGGCACAAGAAATCGAACGCCTGGCATTTTTGCCTGGCTTCTGAGTTGCCTAGCAGTCACCATTCAAATAGGCCCGAAGTGCATGGGACAGTGGTCCTCTTTCTCTTGCACTAGACTAGTTGCTCCGATGGGGCAATCACCACGTTACCATGCCACGCTCAAATCCAAAGAACACTGGGCGCCGCATGATTAGCGAGGTTTACTTGATCGGACTGCAGACAGGCTTGACTGTTCGCTGGCCCTATAAACAGTATTTTTTAGTTAATGAATAGTATTTTTATTCACAGCAAATCAGTCCATAATATTTTCACCCATGAACAAACAGGGCAAGGATTAGGTGCGCTGCCGAGCACGAGGAGTGGAGGATGCATGAAATAATAACAGCGTTTGGCCATTAAAATTTGGTGATAGCGACACACCGTTTATATTCTCAAACAAACTGCTGTCCATTCTGGCCACGACCAAGGTAGTGGCAAGTACTGTGGTAACTTTCGGCTGCCACGATTTGACATATATCCAAGATTAATATAGCCCACATAAAAATACATCCATTATCCTGCAGCGGAGCAAGGAGTATACCTTCGCGTTTTTTAAAATGAAACACTCCCGTGTTACTCCGTCTGTTCGCTTGATCGTAAACGATCGTAAATTTCCAGTCAGGAACAATGTTTTTCTCACACACCAAACCAGCTATCAGTAAATAATCCACGATATGATAGGGTCTTCCGAACAAGCTGAGTACTATCCGGAAGGCTGTCGCTGAATGCTGTGTCCCTGTCAGGTAGCTATGGTTCTATCTATTTTGGTGTGTTTGTTACATAGACGGGACATGGGTATCTATGATATAGGCCATATTTGGATCCATCAATTTTTGCTCTAAAGAATCCGACTATTGGAAACAGGATACGATCAAAATATGGTAGTTTTTGCTAGCTTCTTAAAAAACGGAAGCTGCTGATATCTGGCTTTTATTAGTTTATTGTGACCCATAGAGCAATAAATGAAGTTATATTCTTAAAAATTAGGAGATCCAAACACCCATACCAGTTTTTGCTTAGAATCTAAACTTTAGAGACCAGGAGCAAAAACTAGTTTTAACAGGGCCATAGGGTGTTTGGTGGATGAATAAACTGAACCTGGATATCCACAATAGGGAATATTTTGAGTAGAAGCTGGATATCGTGTGTCCGTGTTTCGAACAAACACTAACTAGTAAATTTATATTTGTTGCGCGTTAGGCTCGGATGGTGTATTAAAGGACACAATGTTTATACTGGTTCGAACATAATGTCCCTACGTCCAGTTTATTGCTGCTCGTGTTATTAGTACCGAAAAATATTCGTAGTAGGGGTATAAACGGTCGAGAGAGGAACAGGTCACAAGTCTCTGATGGAAAGGTCAAAAGGATGCCAAGAGCTCGGTTGCTGCTTGGCTGTGTGTTATGTGTGGAATCGGTCCATCCCCTTAGCGGGGTGTCCTGCCCTCCCTTTTATAGACCAAGGGGGAGCAGTGGTTACAGATGGGAGAAAGAGGAAAAAAACCAAAGGTAGCGAAGGTCCTTCGAAGGTATCGGGTCTTCCTTTTCCCTTGAGCCTGCCCTGCTGACATGGCAGACCACGTCAGGGATAGCATGTTTCGTTGATCCTGATAGGGCCGGGCTTTGGCTTCATTTCAGTGAGTGGTCACGTCCCATCCTCCCCCGGTGGACGGTGCGGTGTGTCAGGGTGCCGAGGCGTGACTCTACGGAGAGTAGACGAGGAAGTGACTACACAGTTGTTACTATTGATGACGTGAGTTCCCTCTTGGATTGTAGTGGTTGTCGTATGCTCATGTTAGGATCTACGCCCGAGGGCTGATGGCGGCGCCCACAATACTGTAAGTCTAAAGTCAGCACCTACAACATTGTTCGGGCTCTGCCATGCCTTGAAGGGCTTAACGTGCCCGTCCCGTCGTATCCTGACGGTACCTTTCTGCAGGCGTGCAAGGTATGGTCCGTGGTACTGCGGTTGACTCAAATATCCTGTCTTACCTCATGCTTGTCGTCATGAAGGAGCAAGGCGCAGTCGTCGGGCAAGGCGGAGCCAGCCCTCAGCCGTCGGGCAAGACGAAGTCTGCCCTCAGACATTGGGTGAGGCGGAGCCAGCCCTCAGCCGTCGGACGAGGTGGAACCTGCCCTCAGACATCAAGCGAGGCGGAGCCAGCCCCTAGACATCGGGGTGAGCCAGCCCTTAGCCATCGGGCGATGTGGAGCCTACCCTCAGCCGTCGGGCGAGGCAGAGCCTGCCCTCGGACATCGGGCGAGGCGGAGCCAACCCCTAGACATTGGGGTGAGCCAGCCCTCAACCGTCGGGTCAGGGTTTCGTACTTTGCCTTATCGCCCTTGCATCTACAACCTCCGCCGCCAATCACTTGAGCTTCCCGCACCCGCATCGCAGCCATCGTTAAGCTCATGTTCACCCCCTCCCAATCGTTCAACGGAGCCATGGTGTAGATCTGACATCACCCCTCAGCGCTCGGAGGGCCTCGTTCATCGTGGCCTCCTTTGCCCACTGACTGCCGCGCGAGGAGTGGCGGCTGCCCGATAATGAGGACGAGTCATCGCCTCCCAAAGGCTACATGGTGTCCTTTGCTCGCTTTCATGAGTAGGGATTTGCCACCCCCACCCACAAGTTCTTTTGGGGTCTGCTGGAATACTACAAGGTGGAGTTGCAGCACCTTACTCCTAATGGGGTTCATCACATTGCAGCGTTCGTCGCCCTGTGTGAGGGGTTCTTGGGGATTGATCTCCACTTCAACCTATGGTGGTATCTCTTTGCTGTCAACCTTCTGAAGAAGTGGACTGGGAAGCAAGAGCTGAGCATGCTGGTGGGATGTGCTGGCATTCATCTTCGTAACAATCGGGTGAATAAATACCTATCGATGCGTCTGTCGACCTCTAACAAGGGGTGGCATTCGCATTGGTTTTACATCAAGGACAACGTTGCCACCCCCTTGCCAACGTTCTCTGGGTGCATCATCAAAGAGGTCCCAGAGTCATGGAAGTGGGGTGTCCCGGATAAAGATAAGAAGATCAAGGACCATCTCGCCGCCCTCTAAATTCTAAAGGAGAGGGGCATGAAGGGGTCGGGGATCATCGGTGCCTACCGTATGAGGAGGGTGGCACCGCTGATGGCGCGTGTGCTTCCCCTACACCAGTTGGTGCCTGGAGCATCGCTCGAGGGGACGGTGCTTGTCGACAAAGCGCTCCCCCCTCCGAAGTGGCGCAGCGTGTCAAGGAGGCGATGTAGCCTTTGAAGGACAACGTCGGCATCGTCCTCGATTTCATGTATCTAGTGCTGGGGCATCCCCCAATGCAGCCAGAACTAGGGTTCATCGACTTCACAAGTTCTCTTTCCCCATGCCTCCTTTTTATTTGAATTCCTGACCCCTTGGTGCTAACATTAGGATAGTAGGACCAGCCGAAGAAACTTGTATTTATGGATTGCCCGGCTTCGCTACCAAAGGATAAGTTCGTGGCGACGGCCAACCATGCCATAGCCGAGTGGCAGAGGAAGACGAAGGAGTCTGAGCATAAGAAGAAATAACAGAAACATTAGGCATGGGAGCGAGGAGAGGAGACAAACAACAAAGACAACGAAGACGATGATGATGAGGTAGTTGTCGATGTGGAGTGGGATGTCCTAGAAGGCAAGGATTCGCTGACAGGTACCCACCCGTCCACGTAGGGACCCTCCCCGTTCCATGTGGGGGAAGTGAGTCCATGAGGTTGGTGGAGACAGGCCAAACCATTGGCCCATCCTCAGGACTGGTGGGAGCGGGTGGATCTGCCGCCATGCTCGGGGTGCTGGTGGAGGGGGGCGGACGGATCTGCCACCGCGCCCGAGGTGCCGATAGAGAGGGGTGGCTCTGCCACTGCACCCTCGGAGGCAAGGGAGATGAGCCCCTCTGCCAAGGAGCAGGGGCAGGCTCAAAATGGTCTCGCCTAGATGAATTGGAGTAGGAATCTAGGGGTTTGTCCCCAAAACGTTCCTACCATCCAACAGCGCTAGCGTAAGTCACCGATTCCTCTGTTTTCCTATTTTCTATTTTTTAGTGTGACCCATGCCTTTTAACTCTTGCAGAATCTTAAGACGAGGCTGCTCTTTGGCGCTGGCGCCCAAGAAGAGCATTGCTCTTCAGGTGGGATGGGCATCATCGCCCGACATCATGCAGGCACCGGGGGTGAAGAAGCATCCTCAAGGGTCGCCAAGCACATGGCGACGGAGGTGATTCTGCCACCTACGTCAGAGCGGACGGAGCCACCGCTCACGCTTGTGGCGCCCTCCGTGGTGGGCATGGCATCGCAAGCCGAGGCCCTAGCATTGCAAGCAAAGGTGGCTACAACCATGACAAGCCAGGCGCCGCCGGACACAGCCACGGTGGTGTCCAAAGGTGCAGCGCAATCCGTGCTACCAGTGGCCCTAGCGACGGTGCCTAAGGCGGGCCGGATGGAGGGGGATATGGCTAGAGGGTCCTCAGGTGTTGTGGCGGTGGTGGAGAGGACTAGCAGGGGGTCACCCTTGGACCTGATATCATGGGGCAGCTACTCACCTACGTAGGGTGAGCTGCTGCTCCAGTGGATGGATCCTCAAGATCCAACATCAACTCTCTTCTCGCTCAATGATGCTACCGAGAGCATAGAGTGGGAGAGTCTTGATGAAGGGATCTCAGCTATGATGGATGTCCTAAACTAGGCCAGGGGTGTCCTACATGATGTCATTATTCCCACTGGCTGGGTATCCGCTTGATCTTCCCTCTCGCTTTCTTCTTTCTTCGTGTATTTTTGTATTTTTGACACTGATCTTCTTTTCAGTCTCTCATTGCTCGTAGCTGGGAGAAATCCTAGTTCCTCCATGAGCAGAAGGTGGAATGGGACCGCCTCACTAAGGAGGCCTGGCTACGCAGAGATGTGAGTGCCTAGCTTGCTGCCGCCCAATAGTTAGAAGCAAAGGCGCGCCGAGACGCGGAGGAGGTCCATGGGATGTTCCATGATCTATTGGCGAGGGTGCAGCAGGACAAGGAGGCAACTGCCAGGGTCTAAAAGGAGCAGGATGAGCTGCTCTAGAAGGATCCCAAGGCCTATGAGCAGGCCATCGACCTCCTGGCTGAGCTAGAGAGGGAGCAGGATCTCAAGCTGGAAGCCGAGGAGAGGTCTGCGGCCCTGCAGCAGAAGGCAAATCTGGATGCTGAGGTGGTTGCTCGACTACACAGGGAGCAAGACGAGCTATGCTAGATTGTAGAAAGACTCCGCTCAAAGCATGGCATGGCCCATGAGGAGTGCGACCAGGCCGTTCGAGAGCGTGACAAGGCGCGTTAGGGGGTCAGCTCCCTCTGGGCGGATCTTGGAGCTATGGTGGCCCAAAGGTTGGAGGTCGAGAGCATCTCTGTTAGGCTAGGCATAAAGCTTACTAAGGTGTGAGGGATTCTTTAGGCCAAGAGTGAAGAGCACGATCTCCTGCGCGCTGCCATCGAGGTGGATTTCGATGACCTAGGGGTGGTGCGGCCCGAGGAAACCGGCTCACTTGCGGCCCATGCCGTAGATATTACGGCGCGAGTGCGCCAGCTTGAGGAGAATGCCTTTCATGTCGGGATCACCCAAGCCTTTGTTGTTGCCTGCTCTTATTATGATCAGGAGATTAACTTGGAGGTAATGAGCCTCGGCTTCACGCCTGGCTACGAAACCTTCGAGTTGGATGAGATTGAGAAGGCGGTGACTCCTATTGCATGGAACCTGGCGGACAGGCTGAAAGACATAGCTCTCCCCCTGAGGAGGTAGTTAGTTGAATGAGTTTGAGAAATATTTATCTATAATCTATGGACAAGTGTTGGTACTTTTGTGTCCAAAAACATATTCATAATTTTGTTTCACAATTTTGTTTTGTTTGTCTAATCTTACTGTCTTCCCTTTTGCATTCGAGAAAAAAGGTTAATGCGATCTGACCCTTCCATTTGTTAAGACCATAGGGCCCGAGGTGTGTAAGGGGGAAATTTCGATTATGCTGGTGAGCAAAGTTACCATAGCCATCGGGCGTGGGTTTTTACGGTCTTACCAGTCATGCTCATTTATCTGTTCCCACAAACCTTGCCGCTAACCTTAACGCGAGGAAGAGGTCTGACACAACGACTGTTTCAAAAAAAGGAGGTATTCATACCTTTATCAGCCCCTGAGTGAGATCCAGCCCCTTGCGGTCACTGGGGTCGAATGTTAGTGGTGACCGAAGCGAGGGCAGTGAACTTACTCTTGTATTCGCACGTATCCTTTACTTAGGATTTTAGCGATCATTTTGTGACCGTGCATTTGATCTCATTGCTGGCCTAACCTTCCCTAAGCCCCTGCGCGTGGCGGGGATTCGGTCAAGGGTCGGCTCGTTTAGTGATTGTCGCCCCGTCCGTGGTTTTCACAACTAGAGGGGTTGAGGCGACATTGCCTGCCTTGATGGCTCGAGGGACGCACTTGATGAGCTTGCTAACTGGGATGTTTGATCGAAATTCGGTCCTGTCGCTCGTGACAGGGTCGGTAAAGCCCTCGGGTGGCATTCTGTAGTTTCATAACCCACCTTCCAATAGATTCCCCATCAATGGAGATTCTATGGGCTTGGCTAGTGGCTGGATTGAACTAGAAGGTTGAGATGACCCTATCCGCCTCAATGTGGGTTGGGCAAAGGCCACTGAGGCTCATCTACATTTTCTCCCCTAACTCTTGTTTGAAGCAAAGCGGCCTCGGACCCTTTGTAGGCCAGCCTTCGAACCTCGGTCTCTCGATCTTGGATCGAGTGGCTCGAGCCCCTGAGCCCTTTGGGATCTGATAGGGGTCGGTCATGTTTTGTGCGTCACTCTGTCCTCGATTTTCACAACCAGAGGGGCTGAGCTGACGACACTTGCCTCGATAGCTTGAGTGTCACACTCAATGAGCTTGCTAACAGGCATGTACATGTGGAATCCGGGTCCGTCATTTGCTGATGGGGTCGACAGAGCCCTGATGTGGCATTCCACTACTTCTTAACCCGCCTCTCGATAGATGCCCGAGCCATTCGATAGGTTTAGGTGGCCCATTGGCCTCTCCTTGATAGAGATTCTATGGGTTTGACTCGAGGTTAGAATTGAACGAGAAAGGTCAAGATGTCCCTGTCCGCCTCTGAGCGGGGTCGGGCAAGGCCGCTGGGGCTCATCTTAGTTTTTCTCCACTGGCTCTGTTTGATGCAAGGCAGCCTCGAGCCCTTCGTGGGCCAACCTTCGAATCTCGATCAGTTGTGGTAGAACCACCTAATCTAATACCTCCTAGGAGTGCTTATCTTCCATTAGACACTAAGCACTCAGGGAAGAACACTAAATTACTCGGTTTCATCGGGCACCCCCAGGGGAGAATTCAAAAATCCACATTTTTGCCATCAGGACCACAAATGAGAGAATAAAGCTTACATCATTCTTAATCATTTCTTACATCACTTTTAATACCACATCAGAGTATAATATCTATTGTTACAACAGAGGAATGTAATCATATTATCAGAGTTATAAATAATTTAATTGAACAACGGAATATAAACATGTTATCAGAATTACAGTGGAAATAACTATCTAAACATGACATGATGAAGCATTGATATGTAAACTAGGACAACAGATTATAAAACTTTCATTTGTAAAAAAACATTTAGTAAGATTTATAAATAAAACTACGATCGCAGCGTAAAGGAAATCCTCTCTAAGCCCACTAGGAGGAATCCACACATAAGGGTCAGCTCAAGCATCCACCTGTCACCTACAACAGGGGGACTAAAACCCTGAGTACTCAATTGTACTCAGCAAGACTTACCCGACAGGGGAAAAGAAAAGACTCCAAGAATATACAAGGCTATTTAGCTTGTGGGTTTATTGCTTCTACAGAAAGCATTACTAAAAGTGCGTCTTTATATTCGATTCTTATTAGGAAGCCACATTAGTTCATTAACTAACCATTCTATATAAGCACATGTACTACTTTCAAGTAGATGGTAAGCAATCAGACTTCCTTTTTCATTCCATTTTTTAGCTTTCCGTTCTTACTACGATGCTAGATACAAAACAAGTCGTACCGGATTGCTCGGCGATTCGTGAATCAATACCCCTAGCTGGGTACCCCGAAAACACACTCCTAGCTTGTACCCAAGGCACAAGCAAGACCAACTAAAAGGTCCTAATATGGCTAGAGAGGGGTGAATAGCTTATTTAAAATTCTACAAATCAACTAGAGCAATTTGATTAGTAAGACAAATAGCGAAATGCAAACTTGCTCTAGCTCTATGAGGGTTGCAAGCCACCTATCCAACAATTCTAATTGCAATGATTACTAGACACACAACTTGCTATGATACTACTCACTAAGAGCTCTCAAACTTGCTACACTAAAGAGCTCCACTAGATGAACTTAAATAACAAATCAAGCTCTCAATTCTAATTACACTAAAGAGCTTGCCACAACTAGTTTGCAAGAATATAAAAGAGTGAGTAGAGTGATTATATCGCCGTGTAGAGGGATGAACCAATCACAAGATAAAGATGAAATCAATCACCGGGAGAATATCAAGGGGCAAGAGACAACCGATTTTCTCCCGAGGTTCACGTGCTTGCCAACACGCTACGTCCCCGTTGTGTCGACCAACACTTGGTGGTTCGGCGGCTAAGAGGTGTTGCATAAACCTCGTCCACACAATTGGACACCGCAAGAACCTACCATCAAGTGAGGTAACTCAATGACATGAGTAATCCACTAGAGTTACCTTTCGGCGCTCCATCGGGGAAGATACAAATCCCCTCACAATCACCGGAGATGGCCACAAACAATCACCAACTCATGCCAATCCTCCACCGCTGCACCAAGCCGTCTAGGTGGTGGCAACCACCAAGAGCAACAAGCGAAATCCATAGCAAAACACAAATACCAAGTGCCTCTAGATGCAATCACTCAAGCAATGCACTTGGATTCTCTCCCAATCTCATAAAGATGATGAATAAATGATGGAAATGAGTGACAGGGCTTTGGCTAAGCTCACAAGGTTGC
Organism: Miscanthus floridulus; assembly: GCF_019320115.1. Taxonomy (NCBI): domain Eukaryota; kingdom Viridiplantae; phylum Streptophyta; class Magnoliopsida; order Poales; family Poaceae; genus Miscanthus; species Miscanthus floridulus. The sequence goes on along the minus strand of NC_089586.1, from coordinate 114,691,409 downwards.
TATGACAATGCAAATGACCAAGAGAGTGAGCTTGAGCTGGCCATGGGGCTTAAATAGAAGCCCCCATGGAATAGAGCCGTTGGGCTCCTCACTGCACTAAACATGGGCCGACCGGACGCTCTGGTCAGATTGACCAAACGCTGGACCTCAGTGTCCGGTCGTGCGATGTGCGCCACATGTCATCGGCTTCAAATGCCATTCACCTGATTTCAATAGTCAAGTGATGACCGGACGCGTCAGTTAGAAAATGACCAGACGCGTCAGTTAGAAAATGACCATACGTTAGCATTGACCGGACGCACATTGCCAGTATCCAGTCACTCTTCGCACCAGCGTTCGGTCACAAGACCGAGACATGTGCTCACTGCTGCTACTGACTGGATTCTGAACCCAGCGTCTGGTCACTACACCACCATCGTCCGGTCACTCTGTGAACCCCTGTCTTTTCTATCTAGGGCGCTAGTGAAGTTTCCTATCCTTGCTCAAATATGCTAACCACCAAGTGTATCACCTTGTGCACATGTGTTAGCTTATTTTCACAAACATTTTCAAGGGTGTTAGCACTCCACTAGATCCTAAATGCATATGCAATGAGTTAGAGCATCTAGTAGCACTTTGATAACCGCATTTCGATACAAGTTCCACCCCTCTTAATAGTATGGCTATCGATCCTAAATGTGATCATACTCGCTAAGTGTCTTGATCACCGAAACAAAATGGCTCCTACTATTTATACCTTTGCCTTGAGCCTTTTGTTTTTCTCTTTATTCTTTTCCAAGTTCAAGCATTTGATCATCACCATCGTCATGATCTTCGCCATTGCTTCATCACTTGGAGTAGTGCTACCTATCTCATAATCACTTTGATAAACTAGGTAAGCACTTAGGGTTTCATCAATTAACCAAAACTAAACTAGAGCTTTCAATCTCCCCCTTTTTGGTAATTGATGACAACCCTTTCACAAAGATATGAGTTGAAATTTAATTGAATCCATATTGCTTGTCCAAGCATATTTACCATGTGTAAAGGATATGAACAAGTTTCATGAATCCCAAATGGTAGCAATTGCTCCCCCTACATATGTGCTAAGAGTTTGGATTGTAGCTTGCATATATGCTTAGATAGGAAATATAAAAGACAATGTCTACCAAATGATGCTAAGGTATAAGAGATGGACCTTTGAAGCGTGATACCAATCGGAGTGCACCAATATATCATCCTTAGCACCATTAGTAACTAGACATACACAAAAACTAGAATACCCTATGAGATCAATATTACAAGCAAGGGTCTAGTTTCCATAGAATGAACATAGATTTGGTTACTTTAGCCTATGCATGCTAGTTTTTCCTTTCAACATTCAAACCTACAACTAGCATACACAACACAAGCATGGATATTGAAATTGAGAACTTGTACCATGCAAGCAAATATATGAAATGCACATTCAAATGCATCATACAAGTTTATGAGCTTGCTCCCCCTACTTGTGTGCAATTTTGATTAATCCCCTTACAATGTCTTTTCATTTGTTTGCTCCTCCCATCTTACTATCTTTGTAGATTTCTCTCCCCCTTTGTCAACAATTAGCATAAAAGGTGAGCTCAAATTATAGATAGGTTGGGGTAAAACTATGTGAAATGAGGATCATTTTCCCAATTTAGTTCAATCTAGATTACTTGCAAAAGATATTTAACTCGGTTTGATCCAAGGACAAGCTTTTTCACACCTCCAAATAAGGGTTATCTTGTACCATGTTGAGTTAAACACTTGTAGCTTATTTTCTAGATCAAACACTAGGTTTACAAGCCCACAAACATGTCATATGCTACTACTAGATCATTTCAAATATACAAGCAATAGTGGTACCATACAAGCATCAAATTCATTTGATTTTCATGAATGAGCCTAGGACATGATAGGAATGACTAGATGCACTAAACAAGTCCTTAGCAATAGATGGATGGCATGTCAATCAATTTTACCTTGCTTTGCTTGAAGGAGAGGCATGTCATATAATGGGGGTGCATCAACACATATTTGAGAAGTCAAGTATGTTCAATTCATTCCTTAGCTTGCAAAACTTTTTTTCATCAAGTGGCTTGGTGAAGATATCGGTAAGTTGATCTTCGGTGCCCACACTCTCAATGTAGATATCCCCTTTTTATTGGTGATCTCTTATGAAGTGATGACGGACATCTATATGCTTTGTTCTTGAGTATTGAACCGGGTTGTTGGTGAGCTTTATGGCACTTTTATTGTCACATAGCAATGGCACTTGCTTAAACTTGATTCCAAAATCACTCAAAGTGGCCTTCATCCAAAGTAATTGTGCACAACAACTACCGGCCAAAATGTACTCCACTTCGGTGGTTGAAAGTGCTACACTATTTTGCTTCTTTGATGACCAAAACATAAGTGATATTCCCAATAGTTGACATGTGCCCGATGTGCTCTTTCTCTCAACTTTGCATCCCGCATAATCGGAGTCCGAATATCCAATCAACTCAAATCTTGCTCCTTTGGGATACCATAATTCAATATGTTGTGTATGCTTCAAGTACGTCAATATTCTCTTAGTTGCCTTCAAATGACTTTCTCTTAGTGAAGCTTGAAATCTAGCACACATGCATACACTAAACATCACATCCGGCCTTGATGCGGTCACATAGAGTAGATTTCTAATCATGGACCGATACATCTTTTGATCCACCATGTTGCCACTAGCATCACTATCCAAGCTTCCACTTGTCCCCATTGGTGTACTAATAGCTTTAGCATCATCTATTCCAAACTTCTTGAGCATGTCCTTGATATACTTGCCTTGACTCACAAATGTGCCATACTTCATTTGGTTGATTTGAAGACCAAGGAAGTAGCTAAGCTCTCCAATCATAGACATTTCAAACTCATTAGCCATCATTTTGCTAAACTCCTCACAAAATTCTTGATTTGTTGACCCAAAAACAATATCATCAATATAAATTTGCATCACAAACAAGTACTTTCCAAGCTTCTTGGTGAAGAGAGTGGTGTCAACCTTTCCCATCTTGAATCCCTTAGAGAGTAGGAAGTCCCTCAATCTCTCATACCATACTCTAGGTGCTTGCTTCAATCCATACAAAGTCTTTCTCAATTTGTACACATGGTTGAGTTTCTTTTCATCCTCAAAACCGGGAGGTTGCTCAACATACACAAGCTCATTGATGTACCCATTTAGAAATGCACTTTTCACATTCATTTGGTACAACTTGATGTTGTGGGCACAAGCATAAGCTAGCAAGATCCTAATTGCTTCCAATCTTGCAACCGGGGCATATGTTTCTCCAAAGTTAAGACCTTTTAACTTGAGTGTAACCTTGAGCCACTAATCTTGCTTTGTTCTTTATTACTATCCCATCTTGATCTTGCTTGTTCCAAAAGACCCACTTAGTTCCAATCACATTATGATCCTTAGGCCTCTCAACTAACTCTCATACTTGGTTTCTTATAAAGTTGTTTAGCTCTTTATGCATAGCATTGACCCAATCAACATCCTTCAAAACTTCATCTATCTTCTTAGGTTCAATGGATGACACAAATGAGAAGTGCTCATAAAATGAAGCCAATCTTGATCTTGTTTGCACACCTCTTGAAATATCACCAATGATAGTGTCCAATGGATGATCTCTTGCAATATTGGTTGGTTGAAGCACTTGCACTTGATTGCTAGCATTTGATTGACCACTTAGTTGAGATGATGAACTAGCCATTTGTTGATCTTGCACATTGCCATCACTAGTGCTTGCTTGGATTTGATCATGAGAACCACTAGTTTGCACATTTGAGTTAGAGAGTACTTGATTCTTGTCATCTTCAATATCAATCACCACTCTAGGCCTTAACTCACTAATGTCTATGTTTCTCATTGCCTTGACCAATTAAGTGTCTTTCACATCATCTAGATTCTTATCTTCCTCTTGGGAACCATTTGTTTCATCAAACTGAACCTCTTCAAGAGTACCACTAGCCAAATTCTAAACTCTATAAGCCTTGCTAGTAGTAGAGTAACCAAGTAAGAAACCTTCATCATATTTCTTTTCAAACTTGCTCAATCTAGTGCCTTTTTTCAATATATAGCATTTATAACCAAATACCCGAAAGTATGCTATGTTTGGCTTTCTTTCATTCAAAAGCTCATAAGGTGTCTTCTCTATCATGGGGTGACAATAGAGTCAGTTGCTATAATAACAAGCCGTGTTGATTGCTTCGGCCCAAAATGAATGACTCACATTGTACTCACTCAACATTGATCTTGCCATATCAATTAAGGTTCTATTCTTCCTTTCAACTAGCCCATTTGATTGAGGAGTATACTTGGCTGAGAATTGATGTCTAATTCCAAATTCATCACATAACTCATCAATTCTAGTGTTTTTGAACTCACTTCCATTGTCACTTCTAACTTTCTTGATTGTTGTTTCAAACTCATTGTGAATACCTTTGATAAAAGATTTGAATGTTGTAAACACATCACTCTTGTCACCAAGAAAGAAGACCCATGTATATCTAGTGAAATCATCCATAATCACAAATCCATATTTGTTTCCTCCAATGCTAATGTATGTGGTTGGTCCAAACAAGTCCATATGCATTAGCTCAAATGCCTTAGATGTGCTCATCATACTCTTCTTAGGATGTGTGTTACCAACTTGCTTTCCGGCTTGACATGCACTACATAGCTTATCTTTCTCAAAAGTGACATCTTTTAAGCCTCTAACTAAGTCATGCTTGATTAACTTGTTTAATTGTTTTATTCTAACATGACTAAGCCTTCTATGCCATAACCAACCCATGCTAGACTTAGTGATCAAACATGTTGATAATTGAGCTTCTCTAGCATTGAAATCAACCAAGTATAGATCTCATATCTAAATCATTTGAATATTAAGTTAGAGCCATCTACACTTATAATCTCTACATCATCCACATCAAATATGCATTTGAAACCAAGATCACACAATTGAGCTACCAATAATAGGTTGAAGTTCAAGCTCTCTACTAGTAGCACATTAGAAATACTCAAGTCATTGGATATTGCAATCTTACCAAGCCCTTTGACCTTGCCTTTGCCATTGTCACCAAATATGATACTATCAATCCCATAGCTCTTATTTTCATTGATTGAATTGAATATTCTTGGATCACCGGTCATATGTTGTGTGCACCCACTATCAAGCACCCAATGCTTTCCTCTAGCTTTATAATTGACCTACAAAAGAAGATCAATTCTTTTTAGGTATCCAAACTTGCTTGGGTCCTTAAAGGTTAGTTACCAAGGTCTTTGGTACCCAAATAGCCTTCTTCTTTGGGCCCACAATTGGTGTACCAATCAATTTAGCCTTCACACCGTTGGCACCCTTAACAAGCATGTAACAAGAATCAAATTTAATTGAGGATACATTAGATAGCTTGTTCTTGTTAGTCTTGCAATTTTGCTCTATATGCCCAACTTACTTGCATCTATTGCAAAATCGATCATTGCCCTTCACAAAGCTCGCTTTGGGAGTGACAAAGGCTACCTTGCCTTTCTTGGGGGTATATCATAATTCCTCTTTGTTGAGAGAGAACCTTTGGCTACTCAAGCACTTTAGCAAGCGGGCATCACCACCATAGGCATTGCCTAAGGCACAAGTGAGCTCATTCACCTCCTTCTTGAGGGTCTCATTTTCCACTTTTAGTGAGGCGTCACAAGTGATTCCATCACTCAAGGGTGAAGTAGAAGTGGTAGTGCTACAAGAGGGGTTAGTGGGAGCAACTACAATGGACTCATCAATAAGATCACATGTTAGTCCCACATCACATGATATGATCACTTGCTCCTTCTTGGCTTCCTCTACTTTGACTTGCTCAATGAGAGATGAGTTAGCCTTTTTAAGCTTAGAGTGAGCTTTGCCAAGCTTCTCATGGGCTTCCATTAGCCTCTCATGAGTAGCATAGAGCTCATCAAAGGATTGCTCAAGAAATTTTACTTTCTTACGCAATTCTTTGCACTCCTTTCTCTTCATCTCATTGCAAGCGTGCACTTGCTCACACATGTCCAAGAGCTCCTCCTTGGTGTACTCCTCATCCTTATCATCATTATCATTCCTACAAGAGTCACTTTGACATTCATCATCATCACTCTCATCATATTTTACCTTGGTAGGCTTTGTCATGAGACATGTCGATGGAGTGTCAAAGATGGAGGGCTTGTTGTTGATGGTGATACTTGCAAGTGCTTTCTTGATAGATTTCTTGTCATCATCACTAGAGTCATCACTATCCGATGAGCCATCACTATCCCAAGTGACTACATAGCCTCCACCCTTCTTCTTTTAGCAGGTCATTCTCTTCTCCTTCTTTTCATTCTTATCTTTCTTGTGCTTCTTCTTCTCATCTTCATCATTATCACTATTGTAGGGATAATTTGCTACAACATGATCGGGGCTCTTGCAATTATAACATCTTCTCACATACTCTTTGCTCTTGGTGTGATCTCTTCTCTTTCTTGCACCATAGCCCTTCTTCTTCATGAATTTGCCCATCTTACGCACAAATAGAGCCATGGCTTCATCATCAATGTCACTAAGATCATCATCATCACTTGATTCTTTCTTTGACTTGCCCTTATTCTTGGATGATGATGAGCTAGGCTTAAATGCTACACTCTTCTTCTTCTTCTTGTCCTCTTCTTCCTTCTTGTCCTCCTTGTCATCCTCTTCCCTTTCCACACAACATGTCTCTTGTGTCACGACATCACCTAGTACTTGGTTGGGGTAATCTCTTTCAATCCTCCTCTTATGATGAGCAATCTCAATATCTCAAATCTTAGAGGTAGGCACATCAAGAATCGATGAGAGACATCATCATCCTTGATCTTCTCTCCTAATGCCTTCAAATCATTGACAATGACTTGCAATCGATGAAACATCTCTAGAATGCTCTCATCATCCTTCATCTTAAAACTTGTCAACTTGTCCTTGAGGATATACAACTTGGCACTCTTCATCGCTGGTGTGCCCTCATATGTTTCTTCTAATCTTTTATGCACCTCATTTGCTCTTTCACAATCCTTGATTTGCTCAAACACCTTGGAATCAATGGCATTGTATATGGTGTTGAGAGCTATTGTATTACATTGCTTGTTGATCTTATCTTGGTTGGTGGGATCATCGGGATCGATGATAGCATAATCATTCTCGGTCACTTCTCATACTTGATCATTGATTGAACTAAGATACATCCTCATCTTTCTCTTCCAATAATCATAGCATATGCCATCAAAGAATGGTGGTTTGTCCCCCACATGGTTGAACACAACTTGAGCCATAATTTGACATCGAGGTTGTTAAGCCTTCAATCAAACGGTGACAACGTCTTCGATACCACTTAAAAGGTCCTAATATGGCTAGAGAGGGGTGAATAGCCTATTTAAAATTCTACAAATCAACTAGAGCAATTTGATTAGTAAGACAAATAGCGAAATGCAAACTTGCTCTAGCTCTACGAGGGTTGCAAGCCACCTATCCAACAATTCTAGTTGCAATGATAACTAGACACACAACTTGCTATGATACTACTCACTAAGAGCTCTCAAACTTGCTACACTAAAGAGCTTCACTAGATGAACTTAAATAACAAATCAAGCTCTCAATTTTAATTACACTAAAGAGCTTACCACAACAACTTGCTATGATACTACTCACTAAGAGCTCTCAAACTTACTACACTAAAGAGCTCCACTAGATGAACTTAAATAACAAATCGAGCTCTCAATTCTAATTACACCAAAGAGCTTTCCACAACTAGTTTACAAGAATATAAAAGAGTGAGTAGAGTGATTATACCACCATGTAGAGGGATGAACCAATCACAAGATGAAGATGAAATCAATCATCAGGAGAATACCAAGGGGCAAGAGACAACCGATTTTCTCCCGAGGTTTACGTGCTTGCGAACACGCTACGTCCCCATTGTGTCGACCAATACTTGGTGGTTCGGCGGCTAAGAGGTGTTGCACAAACCTTGTTCGCACAATTGGACACCGCAAGAACCTATCCACAAGTGAGGTAACTCAATAACACGAGCAATCCACTAGAGTTACCTTTTGGTGCTCCACCGGGGAAGGTACAAATCCCCTCACAATCACCAGAGATGGCCACGAACAATCACCAACTCGTGCCAATCCTCCACCGCTGCACCAAACTGTCTAGGTGGTGGCAACCACCAAGAGCAACAAGCAAAATCCACAGCAAAACATGAATACCAAGTGCCTCTAGATGCAATTACTCGAGCAATGCACTTGGATTCTCTCCCAATCTCACAAAGATGATGAATCAATGATGGAGATGAGTGGGTGGGATTTGACTAAGCTCACAAGGTTTCTATGACAATGCAAATGGCCAAGAGAGTGAGCTTGAGCCAGCCATGGGGCTTAAATAGAAGCCCCCATGAAATAGAGCCGTTCGGCTTCTCACTGCACTAAACACGGGCCGACCGGATGCTCCTGTCAGATTGACCGGATGCTGGACCTCAGTGTCCGATCATGCGATGTGCGCCACGTGTCATCGGCTTTAAATGCCGTTCACCTAATTTCAACGGTCAAGTGATGACTAGACGCGTCAGTTAGAAAGTGACCGGACGCTGGACCTTAGCGTCCGGTTATTTCCAGTAAGGTTCCAAACGCGAATTTTCATGACCGGACGTGACCGGACTCACCCAGCGTCTGGTCACTCAATGTCTCCACTGTGCACCACACGTCAGCGTACGTTAGCATTGATTGGACGCACCTTGCCAATGTTCGGTCACTCTTCGCACCAGCGTCTGGTCACAAGACTGAGATGCGTGCTCACTGCTGCTACTGACCGGACTCTGAACCTAGCGTCCGGTCACTACACCACCAACGATCGATCACTCTGTGAACCCCTATCTTTTCTATCTAGGGCGCCTGTGAAGTTTCCTACCCTTGCTCAAATGTGCTAACCACCAAGTGTATCACTTTATGCATATGTGTTAGCTTATTTTCACAAACATTTTCAAGGGTGTTAGCACTCCACTAGATCCTAAATGCATATGCAATGAGTTAGAGCATCTAGTAGCACTTTGATAACCGCATTTCAATATAAGTTCCACCCCTCTTAATAGTACGGCTATCAATCTTAAATGTGATCACACTCGCTAAGTGTCTTGATCACCAAAACAAAATAGCTCCTACTATTTATACCTTTGCCTTGAGCCTTTTATTTTTCTCTTTCTTCTTTTCCAAGTTCAAGCATTTGATCATCACCATGCCATCACCATCGTCATAATCTTCGCCATTGCTTCATCACTTGGAGTAGTGCTACCTATCTCATAATCACTTTGATAAACTAGGTTAGCAGTTAGGGTTTTATTAATTAACCAAAACCAAACTAGAGCTTTTACCAACCCATCACCCTCATATCCTGGGTCCTAGGTCTTCCTCTAAACTGGGACTCCAAGCCCTCACCCCTAAGTTCTAGACTCAATGCGATATAAGGACCTCCTCCACTAAAAAGAAACCCTGACAGTCAGTCCAAAAAGAGCCAGAACACACGATAAGAGAGCAACAAGTCTTCTAAGCGCCCATACCCAAGTATGTGCTTGGGATAATAAGTCTATGACTTGCCTAGAGCCTTATGCAACGGCTGATCCTTAATCGACATAGATAGGGAAAGCAGTGTAACCAAGTCATGCCCCACGTCCATGGCGACACAACCTCTTATACCCACCAATACCCAAACCATATCCCTTCTTGGTCACCATTTTTTCTTTTCCACCATTTATATTTTCCAAGTGATAATAATCCAATAATATATTTCCTATCTCTCGCGAGTGACAGCCATCACTCGACTTGTACCGGAGTCCTATAGCATAGGAATCTACACGATCCAATCATACTAGTAAGACTCATAGGATAAAGATATATATGCAAGTGGGTTTCAACCAACTCCTTAGAACTTAATGCACAAATATAATTTAAACTGCATAAGAGTAGGGGTTATGCACCAGGGCTTGCCTGGGTAAGATTTATATTATAAAGTTTGTATCTACATCTTCAGATCATCCACCATCAACTGAATAGAAATCCCATTGCATCATCTCTTGGAGAGAATACCATTACACCTGCCCGGTGCTGAGTAACTGCCCTCACCGAGCCACCGCGATCCACACACCACCACCACCGAGCGTGTCATGCCCACCCATCGTTGCCCATGTCGCTCCTCATGCTGTCATCCGCACCGAAAGCCGCCATGCCATGCTTCACCCCGGTCCGCGCTGCGGCCAGGCCGAGCACGATCGTGTCCATGCACCTCCTCGTGCGGCTCATCAGCGGGTGGTCCACCGCGTTGTTGCCACCGCCGGTCGGTGCTCCTGTGCCGTGTTTTGCTTTAGAGAAGGTAGAAAAGGGTATGAATCCAAGGAGAAAGTTTATATAGGGTCCCTATTGCAAAATACTAGACTCACGTAAATAGTACATTAGTACTGCGGATTAATTTAAGGAAAGCATGGGGGCCTTCTTGCAAATTTGCCACCACCGCCGTGTTGGGCCGCGCTCACCGCGCGTGAGCCGGCCTATTAGGCCGCTGGCCATGCGCCTCGCCTGGGCCAGCCTGCCCTCGCGCTGGGTTGGTCTATGGCCACCATGGCTGGGCTAGCTTGTGTCGCCTGCCTAGGCCTGGTGCCGCGCCGCTAGGCTGTGTCTGGCCAGCGGGCCATGTGCATGTCTGTAGGCTGAGCCAGGCCGCTGGCCTTTAGTTTTCTGAGCACTTGTTAAATTAGTTTTGAAAATAAACTCATAAAATCAATATAAAATTGTGTAGGTGTCCAAAAATAATGAAACCAGTTTTGTTGAGTTCCTAAAATCATGATCTACCTATTAATATATTTTGTTCGCATAGTGTGATAATATTCTTGGAAGCTATATAATTAATTTAAGGTACTTAATATGGTAAAAATATAAATTTATAGAAATTGTTGTGATAGATTGGTGATAGTGTTGAATCTAAAATTTTTACAGTAGGCTCCTAGCAATATTAGGCACTCACTGTAATTTTTGTAGCTCTAGAATAATTAATTTGCTATATAGATTATGATGTCCTATTTTGAATAACGATTAAATCGATAGAATAGAATAAAGAAGCAACTTAGGTTTAAATAACTAAAATAATTGTTGGGAAATAACGTCTTATTTGACAATATGGATGCATAGGTAAGTATAGTTGTCATTAGAACTAGCTCGTTAGCTTGAGAGGCGTAAATCGTATTTTACAAGTCACAATTGCAGTCGATTAATTACGTCTATGCATTTACATCAATGCATGTCATATAGGTACGATGATGGATCAACAGATCAATTGAAGGATGATTGGGAATCCGAAGATGGTGTAATGATATTCTCTCCAGGAGATGATGCAATGGGATTTCTATTTAGTTGATGGTGGATGATCTGATGATGCAGATACTAACTTTTTTAATATAAATCTTACCCAGGCGAGCACTAATGCATAACCCCTACTCTTCTGCAATTTAAATTATATTTATGCATTAAGTTCTAAGGAGTTAGTTGAAACCCACTTGCATATATATCTTTATCCTATGAGTCTTACTATTATGATAGGATCATGTAGATTGCTATGCTACAGGACTTTGGTATAAGTCGAGTGATGGCTGTCACTCGTGAGAGATAGAAAATATATTATTGGATTATTATCACTTGGAAAATATAAATGGTGGAAAGGAAAAATGGTGACCAGGCAGGGATATGGTTTAGGTATTGGTAGGTGTAAGAGGTTGTGTCGCCGTGGACGCGGGGCATGGCTTGGTTATACTGCTTGCCCTATCTATGTTGGTTAAGGACCAGTCATTGCATAAGGCTCTAGGCAAGTCAAAGACTTATTATCCCAAGCACATATTTGGGTATGGGTGCTTGTAAGATTTGTTGCTCTCTTGTCGTGGGTTTCGGCTCTTTCCAGACCGACTGTCATGGTTTTTTTTGGTGAAGGAGGTCCTTGCACTGTACAGAGTTCGGGACTCAGGGGCAGGGGCTTGGAGTCCTAGTTTGGACGGGGACCTAGGACCCTAGGATAGGAGGGTGATGGGTTGGTCTTGCTTGTGCCTTGGGTACAAGCAGGGTATGTGTTTTCGGGGTACCCAGCTGGGGGCATTGATTTGTGAATCGTCGGGCGATCCTATACGGCTTGTTTCATGTCTAGCGTCATAGTAAGAACTGAAAGCTAAAAAATGGAATGAAAAAGGAAGTCTAATTGCTTACCACCTGCTTGAAAGTAGTACATGTGCTTATATAGAATAGTTAGTTAATGAACTAATGTGGCTTCCTAATAAGAATCTAATATAAGGACGCACTTTTAGTAATGCTTTCTGTAGATGCAATAAGCCCATAAGTTAGATAGCCTTGCATATCGTAAGAGTCTTTTCTTTCCTCTTGTTGGGTAAGTCTTGCTGAGTACAATTGAGTACTTAGAGTTTTATTCCCCCTATTGCAGGTGGCAGGTGGATGCTTGAGCTGACCCTTGTGTGTGGATTCCTCCTGGTGGGCTCAGAGATGATTTCCTTTATGCTGTGATCGTAGTTTTATTTATAAATCTTACAAAATATTTTTACAAATGAAAGTTTTATAATCTGTTGTCCTAGATCACATATCAATGCTTCATCATGTCATGTTTAGATAGTTATTTCTGTTGTAATTCTGATAACATGTTTATATTCCGCTATTCAGTTAAATTATTTATAACTCTGATAATGTGATTACATTTCGCTGTTGTAATAATAGATATTATACTCTGATGTGGTATTAAAAGTGATGTAAGAAATGGTTAAGAATGATGCAAGCTTTATTCTCTCATTTGTGGCCCTAATAGCAAAAATGTGGATTTCTAGGTTCTCCCCTGGGTGTGCCCAATAAAATCAAGTAATTTAGTATTCTCCCCTGAGTGCTTAGTGTCTAATGGGAGACAAGCACTCCTAGGAGGCATTAGATTAGATGGTTCTACCACATTAGTTGCCGCTCATATCGAATGAGGCGACTACCGCTTCGTGACATGACATGAAGCGTTCAGATGCAGCAATTGCATATGCAACATTTTGGATGTATGGGATTAATGTACGATTTAATTGAAATGAAAGCGGGGTTCGACGATGTTACCTTGGTGGCATGAGCGACGGGAAGCTCTTACCGGACATGTTCGTGCAGGGTTCAAGTCTAACGTTCGCGATGGGGCCGGTGTAACCTGCACGAGCATCGTAATTTTTCGTTTCCATCTCTCGGTGGCGATTCGAGCCGTTCGATTGACTTTAGGCGACCTGATAGCTTTCCCTTGAAGGAGATTCTACAGGCAGACCCCTTCAAACCCTTCTTGAGAAGGCGGATGCTAAAGCTTAGGGTGTGGAGAATTATGAATTCGATTATGCTGGTGAACAAAAACACCGTTGCCACCAGGGCGTAGGGTCTAGCGGTTCATCCAATTTTACTCAAAGTTTTACACCCACACCCCATGTCTCTAGTTTTCAACGTAAGGAGGGGTCAGGCAAAGAGGATGTGTAAACAAGTAGACACTCTCGGTAGCCCTCGAGTGATGTCCGTGCCCCTACCGTTGCTGGGGGTCAGAGGCTCGATAATGAAATTAACACGCAAAGTAAGTAAACAGAGGTGCTTATCTTTCGGTGGCCATTTGTTTGTCATTTTACCTAGGCCGTCTGATCGACCCAGGAGGCCTGTTGGCCCCCCCTTGATGGGGGTTCTATCATCAGGTCCTTCTAGGTCCTACTTGGGGAAGTGGAGAGTCACCTACATGCAGATGTGCCCTGATTCTCGCGCCTAACGTGCGGTAGTGGTGGGCCATGCCTAGGCAACATCCTATTTGACCAAGCGACATCTCGTCGATCAGAGCATGTCCTGTCGGTCCAAGCGTGTCCCCTCGGATTCCCATCAACATCGATTTCTTATCTGCATTGAATAGGGGAAGGGAGAGGGTTTTTTTGTCCCAACCTTTCGCCTTTCTTTCGTAGCTGCATCTCCTACTTAAATAGGGGGGAGGGGGTTCTCATCCCCATTCCTTCACCTATTCTTGGGCTGCTACCTCCTCTCCTTCCTTTTCACCAAATGCGTCGTGCATCACAGCGGTTCCTAAGTGAGAGAGGGTAATGTCAGGGAGAGAAAAACTCACAGATCCACTCATGAATCTAGAGCGCGATATCAAGCTAGAGGTCATCCAACATAGATGAGATGGTGTCAGCTACCTTCATCGAGAAGGGGCCGCTTCCGCTGAAGGAGGAGACACACTAGAGGGTGCTGAGCGTCGTCGGTTTTGCCATCGTCCACGAGGCCTTCGTTGGGATGGAGCCATATGGGAAGCTCTTCCGGCTAATCTTCTCTAGGTGAGTCTTGTTGGTGGGGAAGCTACCTAGGACTACATCGATGGGGGGCTTCGCCCTTGCAGCTGCTTAGATCGGACAGTTCACGAAGCTTGATGAGATGTCAGAGACATCCATCAGCCATAGCGGCCTTTCTTCAGCGGGAAGCGCCCCCCCCCCCCCCGTCTAGGCGCCATTGTTAGGGTTGTGGCTGATCATGATGATGTAGTCCCTGGATGCCCTAGCAAAGGTGCCATGGTCACCAACGTGGTGGTCGACGTTGCAGACAATGGCACCCTTAGGGATCCCTTGGAGCGGTAGGACGTTGCCGATGGAGAGTGTGGCGCTGCGATCGTAGTAGTACTTAGAGTAGAAATGGTCAGGAGATGTAATCGTTTAATTTGTGGGGGAGCCCCAATGTGTACTGTTTTATGTATTCATGAATACATCTATCCCTTTTTATGATGAAATCACTTTGTAAGCAATGAATTTATGTAAAAATGAACATGTTCTTAAATTTTGTTATGGTAAACAACTTTTTAGCTCTTCTCCCTCTTTTTGGCAAAAGAGGTTTAATGCCTTCCGACCCTTCCCATAGTTATGGTCACAAAAGAATTAGAGTGCGGGTAAGTCAATTTTGATCACGCTGGTGAGCAAAGAGACCATAGCCGCTGGGGCATAGGTTTCTCATAGTCCTATCAGTTATACTCAAATTTTGTCCCCAAAATCCTAGCCCTTAGGACTTACCGTGAGAAGAGAGGAAAAACACAGAGAATGTCTGCAAGATAACACAGAGAATGTTTTTGTAAGGTAAACATGCTCATACCAGCCCTCAAGTGAGGTCCGACCCCTTGCACTTTGTAGGGGTCAAATGTCATTAACAGATCAGGGATTTTTTATGACAAAGACCGATAAGAGAAAGTATGCATTTATTTAAGCGTAAAAACGACGTAGCTGCTCAATGTTCCAGGCGTTGGTGAAGACCTCGCCGTCGATGGTTTTCAACTTGTAGGTGCCTGGTCGGAGTACTTCCACAACGACATACGGCCCCTCCTACGGCGGGGAGAGCTTATGACGGTCCTTTTTGCTTTGCACGAGGTGGAGAACCAGGTCCCCAACATTGAAGGCTTGGCCCCGCACTCATCGGTTGTGGTACCGATGCAGCGCCTGCTAGAACTTGGCTGAGCGGAGGAGGGTGACTTCTCGAGCTTCGTCTAGCTAGTCCATGGCGTCTTTGTGGGATGACTCGGCTCCATGTTCATCGTATGCTCTGATCCTTGGCACTCCATAGTCGAGGTTGGTTGGGAGGATGGCCTCGGAACCATAGATCATGAAGAAAGGCATGTAGCTAGTGGCCTGGCTGGGAGTCGTCCTTAGGCTCTAAAGCACCGCAGGGAGCTCGGTGACCCATCATGCGTCGAACGTGTTCATCCAGTCAAAGATCCTAGGCTTGAGGCCCTATAGAAGCATGCCATTTGCGCGCTTAACCTGCCCGTTCGTTCAGGGGTGCGCGACGGTGGCCCAATTGACCCAGATGTGTTGTTCATCATAGAATCAAGGGAATTTCTTTCTAGTGAACTATGTGTCATTGTCCATGATGATGGAGTTCGGTACTCCAAAGTGATGGATAATGTCAAGGAAGAACAACACAGCTTGCTCGGACTTGATCACGGAGATTGGCCGAGCTTCGATCCATTTTGTGAACTTGTCTATGGTGATAAGCAAATGGGTGTAGCCTCGGGGCGCCTTCTTGAGAGGCCCAACCAGATCAAACCCCCAGACTGTGAAGGGCCATATGATGGGGGATCATCTAGAGTGTCTGGGCCAAGAGGTGAGTTTGCCGAGCATAGTACTAGCACCCTTCGTAGGTGTGTATGATCTGCTCGGCGTCAGCTACTGAAGTGGGCTAGTAGAAGCCTTATCAAAACATGTTCCCAACCAAGGTTCTAGGTGAGGCATGGTGACCGTAGACCCCACCATAGATATCACTCAGCAAAAGCTTCCCCTGTTCGATGGGGATGTAGAGCTGTAGGATCTCGGTGTGCGAAACATCAAGCTTCCATCTTGTCCGTTGGTAGCGTGTCATGGAGGAGGTAGTCGAGGTAGAGCGTTCTCCAATCGACCAGAGGGTTGGGCTCTATCACTAGATCCTCTTCAAGCTCTATGACCTTAGGGCCAGATGGAGCCATTGGTTGGTTAGCCCCCGAGGCTAGATTAGACGGGCCATCATTGACCCATCATAACCTTTGTAGCGCACCGAGGGTTTGTGTTGGTCACTGGCGAAGACACCCGTTGGCACTGGCTCTCGACTGGATGCCACTTTTGCAAGAACGTTGGCTGCCTCATTGAGGCGCCTTGGGATGTGATTGAGTTCGAGGCCATCAAACTTAAAATCCAACAGTTAGACTTCTTGGCAGTATGCAACTATCCTGGCATCATGACAACTTGACTCATTCATGACTTGGTTGATGACTAGCTGGGAGTCGCCCTGGATGTCGAGGCATCGGATGCCCAACTCGATGGCGATGCATAGGCCATTGATGAGTGCTTCATGCTTGGCCACATTATTGGATGAGGGGAAATAGAGACGAACCATGTACCACATGTGAACCCCGAGGGGTGATACAAAGACTAGCCCCGTGCTGGCGCCCTTCTTCATCAGGGATCCATCAAAGTACATCATCCAATACTCTTGATCGACGATTGCCGGTGGTGTTTGGACCTCGGTCCATTCCACGATGAAGTCAGCCAACACTTGATACTTGATCACCATTTGGGAGGCATACATGATGCCTTGATCCATCAACTCGAGTGCCCACTTTGTAGTTCTTCTCATGGCATCCTGGCTCTAGACGACCTCGCTGAGGGGGAATGACGTCACGACCATCACAAGGTGTGACTCAAAGTAGTGGCGCAACTTTCTCTTGGTGATGAGGACAGTGTATAGGAGCTTTTGGTTTTGGGAGTAGCATGTCTTGGAGTTGGATATTACCCCATTGATGAAGTACATAGGGCATTGGACCTTGAGGGCATGCCCTTCTTCCTTCCACTCCACTACTAGGGTGGCACTGACCACTTGCGTGGTGGCCGCTATGTATAGCAGGAGGGATTCTCTGTTACTTGGCAGAACTAGGATCAAGGCCCTTGTCAGAAGCAGTTTGACCATGTCAAGTGCCTCCTGGGCCTCGGATGTTCACTCGAAGCGATCGGCTTTCTTTAGGAGGCGATAAAGGGGGAGACCTCGTTCACCGAAGTGCGAGATAAATCAGCTAAGTGCGGCGAGGCACCCTATGACTCGCTGAACCCTCTTTATGTTCTGGATTGGGCCCATCCTTACGATGGCTGAGATTTTCTCTGGGTTGGCTTCGATGCCATGCTCGAAGATGATGAAGCCGAGTAGCATGCCCCTCGGGACCCCAAAAACACACTTCTCGGGATTGAGTTTGATGCCATTCGCTCAAAGTTTTATAAAGGTCTGCTCAAGATCGGCAACGAGGTGGTCAGCTCATTTGGAGTTAACTATGATGTCATCGACGTAGGCCTCAACGATCCACCCAATGAGGTCCTCGAAGCATTTGAGCATACAACGCTGGTACGTAGCCCTAGCGTTCTTCAGTCCGAACAACATTGAAATGTAGCAGAATGATCTAAAGAGGGTGATGAAAGATGTCGTGAGCTGGTCGGACTCTTTCATCGTGATTTGATGGTAGCCGGAGTACGTATCAAGGAAGCAGAGGGTTTCGCACCTCGAGGTAGAGTCAACTATTTGGTCTATGTGCGGCAAAGGAAACAGATCCTTTAGGCATGCCTTGTTGAGACCCGTATAGTCTACACATCCTTCATTTCCTGCTCTTCTTTCATACAAGAACGAGATTGGCTAACCACTCTGGGTGGTATACTTCCTTGATGAATCCGACAGCCGATAGTTTTGCTATCTCTTCACCGATGGCCCTGCGTTTCTCCTTATCGAAGCAACGTAGGCATTGCTTCACTGGCCTAGAGCTCGGGTGGATCTTTAAGGTATGCTTAGTGACCTCCCTCAGAATACCTGGCATATCTAAGGGTTTCCACGCAAAGATATCTTTGTTGTCATGGAGAAAGTCAACGAGCGTGCTTTCCTATTCAGAGGAAAGCGTGGTGCCAATGCATACTATCTTGCCCTCGAGACTGTTGGGGTCTACAAGGACTTCCTTAGAGCCCTCGATTGGTTCGAATGACCCGGTTGACTTCTTAGCGTCGGGCGCTTCTTTGGTGACATCCTCCCTGAGGGTGGTGAGTTCTCCAGAGGCGACGATCACTGTGGCGTGGCCACAGCACTCGACCTCGCACTCATAGGCCCACTAGAAGGAGGTGCCGACGGTGATGACCGCATGGGGGCCCAACATCTTTAGCTTGAGATATGTATAGTTAGGGACGGCCATGAACTTCGCGTAGCACGAACGTCCTAGGATGGCGTGGAAGGTTCCAAGGAACCCAACCACCTCAAAGGTGAGGGCCTTAGTCCTATAATTGAACTGATCCCTAAAGGTGACGGGTAGATCAATCTGCCCGAGTGGCATGGCCCGCTTCCTAGGCACGATGCTGTGAAAAGGTGCTCGGGTTGGGCGGAGACATGTTCGGTCGACGCCCATCTCGTCGAGCGTTTTTGCGTACATGATGTTGAGGCCATTGCCCCCATCCATCAGTATTTTGGTGAGTCACTTTGGGCCGATGATCGGGTCGACCATAAGCGGATATCTCCCTAGGTGTGAGACGCTATCCGGATGGTCAGCCCGATCGAAGGTTATGGCGGTCTCTAACCATCGAAGGAAGGCAGGCGTGGCTAGTTCGATCGTATAGACCTCACGGCGTGCGACCTTCTAACGGCGTTTGGAGTCATAGGCCACTAATCCTCCGAAGATCATAAGGCAGCCATCCGGCATTGGAAAGTCATCATCCTTCTCCTCAGCATCGTCCATAGTGGGGGCAGGGTTCTTCCCCTGCTCCCCTTTGTTGGAGCCTCTAGACAAGAACCACCGCATGAGGCTGTAGTCCTTGAGTAGATGCTTAACAGGAAACACGTGGTTCGCGCATGGCCCCTCGAGTAATTTTTTGAAGTGGTTCAGAGTGCCCTCCATGGGCTTTTGACCACCCTTGTGGTTAGTAGCAGCCACGAGCGAGTCCTCGCGCCATTGTTTATTATTCTTCCTTTTGGCGAAATGATTAGAGGTGCCTTCGCCGACACCCTCGTCCCGCCTTGCCTTGCCCTCGAGGCAATCGAAGATTGCTCTGACCGCATCTTCTCCTAAGGCATGGCTAGTGGTGATGTCCAAGAGTTCCTTGGTGGTTCACGAGCTCTTGCATCCCAGCTTATGAACCAAGGACTCATAGGTCGTCCCGGATAGGAAGGCTCCTATCACATCGGCATCGACGACATTAGGGAGCTCATTGCACTATTGGGAGAAGCATCGGATGTACCTATGGAGGGTCTCACCGGCCTTCTGACAGCAGTTCTTGAGGTCTCATGGGTTCCTAGGGCGCTTGTATGTGCCCTATAAGTTTCCCACAAAGATCTCCTTCAGATCCGTCCAACTCTAGATTGTGTTGGACGGCAGGTGTTCCAACCACGCTCATGCCGAATCGACCAAGAACAGTGTAAGGTTGCGGATAATGAAGTCATCATTATCTACACCACCGGCTTGACAGGCAAGATGATAGTCTTCGAGCCAAGGTCTAGGGTTTGTCTCCCTAGAGTACTTAGGGATATTGGTAGACGGTCGGTACCTTGGCGGGAAAGCAGCATTGAGGATGTGTCGGCCGAAGGCCTAAGGGCCTAGCAGGCCAGGGCTTGGGCTTGGTCCTCGTCGCCATTGTAGCGTCCGCCACGATGAGGATGATAGCCATGGTGGGCTCCTTCTCTTAGGTCACTGTAGGTGCGTCTGTGGGCATTGAGAGTGTTGCGTGCGTCACGGTTGTGGCTGAGATGTTGATGTATCAGGATCGTAGCGCACTGCCTATCGCCTTATGGTGCCTAGTGGATAGATGCGTCCCTAGCAAAGCGCACTGAGGGCGTGCGCTAGCCGTTGTTGAGTTCACGTTGCCGAGACAATGAGCTTTCCACCTGCTGCGCCGCTGTATGCTTGAGCAGCGTGCGAATCTCGTGGTGGGCCTGAAGATCCTCGGGCATCACGGCGGTGATGTTCTGGCTTGCCCAAGCGAAGTAAGGAAGGGCTTCATCATCGGCGATGATCCTTCGGTTCACGTCATGGGCCACGATGCGTGCGCGCCCACCGTCTCCGTGGAGTTTGATCTCCCGATCGACCTCCGCATATTCCCACACAAGCTAGAGTCCGACTTCATCGATCTTCTGCTTTCGAGCTCTCAGCTGCTCCACCCCCATGTGAGGTAGGGCCGCTATCTCCCCTTTGGTTTCACCGCTGAGGTTGCCCACCAGGGTAGCCTCCTAGGCGGAGATGCTTTCGACATGCCCCTCGGGGGTGCTCGTCATGAAGTAGTCCCGGGAGGGGTGATGGCTTCCCCTGCTAGAGTTAGAGCCAGAGTCCGACGCCGGCTCCTCCACGAGGAGGCCGTAGAGGGATTCCATGATGCTTTCGATCATCCCCACAAACTTGATGTTCGTGGAGGACGGGATCATGCACTGTGCCATAAGGTGGTTGATGTTCGCCACGGCATTGTGGAGACCGAATGGAAGCACCATCGAGGCACTTCATGCAGTGTGTTCTGAAGAGAGGGTGAGGTGGCATAGGTCCCCCCTGGATGGCCGGGATCCAAGAGAGACGCTAGGCTGGCGCTCAAGCCTCCCGTAGTTGAAGCCGATGGAGGAGAGAGATTAGATGGCGGCGTGGGCCAACCGAACTCTCCTCCCACCATGACGATGAAGTCCAGGTCACCAAAATGCATGTGTTCGCCTAGGACCCAGCTGATTGTGTGGCTACCCATCCATGCCTTGATATGGAACGCGCAAAGGCTCCTACCTAGCGCACCAACTGTTGATGTTTCGAACAAACACCAACTAGTAAATTTATATTTATTACGCATTAGGCTCGGATGGTGTACTAAAGGACACAAGGTTTATACTGGTTTGGGCAGAATGTTCCTACGTCTAGTTTGCTGCTGCTCGTGTTATTACCACCGAAAAAGGTTTATAGTAGGTGGTACAAATGGTCAAGAGAGGGACAGGTCCCAAGTCTCTGATGGAAAGGTCGAAAGGATGCTAAGAGCTTAGTTGCTGCTTGGGTGTGTGTTGTGTGTGGAATTGATCCATCCCCTTAGCGGGGTGTCCTGCCCTCCCTTTTATAGACCAAGGGGGGAGCTGGGGTTAAAGATGGGAGAAAGAGGAAAAAACCAAAGGTAGTGAAGGTCCTTCAAAGGTGCCAAGTCTTCCTTTTCCCTTGAGCCTGTCCTGTTGACATGGCAGACCACGCCAGGGATAACATGTTTCGCTGATCCTGATAGGGCCAGGCTCTGGCTTTGTTTCAACGAGTGGTCACGTCCCATCCTCCCCCGGCGGATGGTGTGGTGTGTTCCAGAGAGAGGGTGAGGTGGCACGGGTCCTCCCTGGACAACCGGGTTCCAAGGGAGACGTCGGGCTGGCGCTCAAGCCTCCCGTAGATGAAGCCAATGGAGGGAGAGATTGGATGGCGGCATGGGCCAATGCCAACTCTCTTCCCATCATGACGATGAAGTCTAGGTCATCGAAATGCACATGTGTGCCCCCGGACCCAGCTGATTGTGTGGCTAGCCATCCGTGGCCTGATATGGAATGCGCAAAGGCCCCTACCTGGTGCGCCAATTGTCGGTGTTTCGAACAAACACCAACTAGTAAATTTATATTTGTTGCGCGTTAGGCTTGGATGGTGTACTAAATGACACAAGGTTTATACTGGTTCGGGCAGAATGTCCCTACGTCCAGTTTGATGATGCTCGTGTTATTAATACCGAAAAAGATTCGTAGTAGGATGTACAAATGGTCAAGAGAGTGATAGGTCCTAAGTCTCTGATGAAAAGGTCAAAAGGATGATAAGAACTCGGTTGCTGCTTGGGTGTATGTTATGTGTGGAATCGATCTGTCCCCTTAGCGGGTGTCCTACCCTTTCTTTTATAGACCAAGGGGGAGAAGGGGTTATAGATGGGAGAAAGAGAAAAAACCAAAGATAGCGAAGGTCCTTTGAAGGTGCCAGGTCTTCCTTTTCCCTTGAGCCTGCCCTGCTGACATGGCAGACCACGCCAGGGATAGCATGTTTCACTGATCCTGATAGGGCCGCGCATGTTTCGCTGATCCTGATAGAGCCGGGCTCTAGCTTCGTTTCAACGAGTGGTCACGTCCCATCCTCCCTCGGCGGACGGTGCGGTGTGTCAGGGTGCCGAGCCATGACTCTACAGGGAGTAGACAGGGAAGTGACTACACGCCTATTACTGTTGATGGCGTGAGTTCCCTCTTGGATTATAGTGGTTGTCGTATGCTCATGTTAGAATCCGCGCCTGAGGGCTAATGGCGGCGCCCACAACACTATAAGACCAAAGTCGGCGCCTACAACACTATTCAGGCTCTGCCATGCCTAGAAGGGCTTAACGTGCCCATCCCGTCGTATCCTGATGGTACCTTTCTGCAGACGTGCAAGGTATAGTCCTCGGTACTGCGATTGACTCGAATGTCCTGTCTTATCTCGTGCTCGTCATCATGAAGGAGCAGGGCGTAGTCGTCGGGCGAGGCGGAGCCAACCCTCAGCCGTCGGACGAGGTGGAGCCTGCCCTCAGCCATCAGGCGAGACGGAGCCAGCCCTCAGCCGTCGGGCGAGGCGGAATCAATCTTTCCATTATTCGGGCAAGAAGTGTAGTAGCGTTCTTGTCTGACTGGAAGCGTCGACGTTCGATGGTTATTAGCTCCACCTCATTGGGTACCCCGGTATTAGATCCCCAACATCGTGGCTCAAAAAAATCTGACGGATTAGCTTATCCAGAAGTTGATTAGCGCATGTTTTATACGACAATTAGAGTAGTATAGTGCTAATTAACATATTTTATTTTTAATTAATGATTATAATGATAAGATAAGTGTCGGTGCATATTTATTAGTGCATAGTTAGTTGTTACTATTATTTTTAAATAATAGATATAATTAGTCAAGTATTATCATCCCGTCCAATCCCATCCAAAAAAAAAATGGCTCACCCAATCTATCCAACTAAATAGACAACATGAACATTCATATCTAAAATCCATGAATAGCCATATCACATTCAGCCATTGTCAAACCAAACACACCTGGACCTTTCCCCTAACCAACGATTTTTGTTGTTTCCTAAAAAAAAAAACGAACGATTCTTTTGGCTCGTATGACCCTCTAAATTTTTGCGTTACCCTTACCCTGTCGAGTGCTCTTTGTGAACCACCATCTTGAACGACATGCTACTAAAATCATCGAGGATATTTGATTAATAAGATGTAGCTCACGCTTTTGTTTTCACAGACAGTGGAATTGGAGAGAACAGGTTGCATCAGCTTGGATCATCTTCGATTCGCATTTATGTTGTCTATAGTGCTGCCTGGAGAGACTGGACATGAGATCGTCACTGCAGATGACAGGTCTAGCTCGTCTCCGTCATGCTTGATGTAAATGATATAAAAAAAAAGTAACTGCCGCCACACATGCTAACCGCACACCCAACTGTTCTTTTTGTGGCGGCTGAAATTCTCAGCTAATCAAAACTAATTTGCTTTGATCAGCGCTGATGGAAAAAAGGGGTAAAACTGTACCTGTGGTTTGCTGTTGTCAAGCTTGACCGTGACCGGTTGTGGTTCCATCCATATCCCTCGTCAAGACTCGCTCAAATATGGTATTTGCCGTGCTTGTTGTCACTGTAAACAGCCTCCGAAGTATCTAAGGGTGTGTTTAAATTACATGACTAAATATTAGCCTACTTTGTAAAAGAATTAAACATAGGCTAATAAAGGCTAATGGATTTTAACTACCAATTAGCCTCTATTAGTTCTTATTAGCTTAGGATTAGCCCACGTGGCACAAAAAATAGGAGTTAAACATCCATGGGCAGACCCAGATTTAGTCCTAGTAATCTCAGGCCTACCCTAGTTTTAATCAAAGTTAGTGGTACTAGATTTAGAAAATCCAAATTAGGCCCTGTTCGGTTTACCCCATATTCGGCTTGTTTTTTCAGCCGAAACAGTGTTTTTCTCATACAACAATTCAGCCAGAACAATGTTTTTCAGCTAGTTTCAGCCAAGTTTCAGACCAACGATTGGCCTTAAAAGAGGAGCAGGGGCGTTATATGGCGGAGGTAAAAGGTCCATCAATCATAGTTATTAAGCCATATTCAGGTTTTGCATGTATCAACCTAGAACTGTTTTTATGTGTGCATGGGTAAATATTATTAAGCCATATTTATTTGTAAATACAACCTAGACATTTCATGAAGCAATCTGTAACTAATTCAAGTCATTTATACTAATCTATTTTTTTTAACCGGAACAAATTCGAAGATGCGCACAGAGAAAAAAAATGAAAAACTGACCCAACTAACAACCTGAGACACTTCGCCGAGATGCCCATCGCGCCGCTACTCCAGCCGCCTCAACCGCAATAACCTAAAGATGCAAATTTTTCGGTTTTCATCCGCACCAGCACAAAACTGCAGTACAATATCAAATATCCCATTAGAACAAGCAAATTGCTTGAATAAAATGCAGCATATGAACACAAATCACATTTGCTGACACATGCCACTACCTCTTTGTGCTTATGTACTGTCAGACTGAGAAGGAGACACAAACCTCAACCCTAGGGAGGACAGGCTTGGGCAGAGATGAAGATGAGTGAAGTGCCTTCACCTGGTACCGGTCATGCCCCAACCTTGCATCTGCTTGACGACCTTCCTTGAGCGGGTGCTTCATCTCGTCGACCTCCAGCAGCTGTGCACGCGAGGGGTCAGTACCACACCTAGGGTTTGGGCGACGAAGAAGCGCCATCGGGCAGCGGGAGGTGGGCGGGACCCTAGCAGCGGCGTCGCCGATGTCCACGTGCACGCCATCGCCATCCACGAGGATCTCCGATCAGGGGCGGTGGTGGCGTTGGGCTATGGCCTAGAGGTGAGTCGTGGAGGAGGAGAAGGACATGGAGCGGCGAAATCGGCGAGTGGGGGTCGCTGGTGGCGGCGGCGGAGAAGACCCGTGAATCGAGGAGCGGGATCGTGGGCACCAGCGGAGAAGGCAGGAATCGGGTGGAGGTGTCGATGGACGCGAGCGGAGGGCACGAGACGAGCGGCGACGCGAGATCTCACGCGTAGGCATCTTTCCTACTAGGCGAGGCAGCCAGGGTGCGGCGACAATCTTTCCTAATGGGCGCGTTGGGATAGAAGGGGAGGCAGACGGACGACGAAAAAAAAAGTCGCACAAAACAATTGTCATATTTTTTTTTAGTCGTAGGAGATTGTTGGTTAACCAGTTAGCCAATCACAATTAATTGGAGCTAATTTTTAATCCCAACGGGTAACTATACATGTGTGTAAAAATGCACTCAACATTCAGGGCCCTTGTTGCTATAAAGTCAAACGGCAGGGTGCAACGCGAAAAGACAAGCACCCTCCAGGCCTCCACTCCACCTAGACTTTGCCCTTCCACGCACCTCCACTTCGTCCTCCTCCCTTTCCCAGTTCAGATCTACTCCACTGCCACCTCCTCCCCCTCTCCCGAGCCGCCTCCCATGGCGTCTCCGAGCGGAAACCCTAACCCTAATCCCAATCCACCATTCGAGATCGGGAAGCTCTTCAGGCCACCGAACCCCATGCCCACCGCCAGTCCCAACCCCATCTTCCCCGGCGTCGCCGGAGGCCCGGCGGGCCCCTCGCCGCCGTCTGGTCCTTACTCCTACCCTCCGGTGACCCCGCCCTTCCACCGCGGACCCTACATCCACTACCCGCAGGACCCCCACGCCATGCCCCGCCCCGTTGTCTCCTTCCCCATGCCAAACCCAAACCTCAACCCCAACCCGAACGCTAACCCCAACGCCGCCGCCCCGGGCCCTAACCCCGGCGCGCGCCTCATGCAGCTGCTCGGGAACTCCGGGCCGACCCAACTCGAGACCGCCGTCTCCATGCCCCCGCCCACGTCGGAGTTCGCACAACCGCAGCCGCTCCCAGCGATGCCATCTGCGCCTCCGGCCAGGATGCTGAGCAGCACCAGCAGCAAGGTGCCCAGGGGACGGTTACTTGGCACCGGGGAACGAGCGGTGTACGATGTTGACTCGAGGCTGCCTGGGGAAGCGCAGCCACCGCAGCTGGAGGTAACACCGATTACCAAGTACACATCGGATCCGGGGCTCGTGCTGGGCAGACAGATCGCTGTGAACCGGACGTACATCGTGTATGGGCTCAAGCTCGGTAACATCCGTGTGCTGAACATCAACACCGCACTCCGCTCACTCCTCCGTGGTCACACACAGGTACGAGCATGCAGATTAAGAGATATAGTCATTGGTTAGTATTGTGTATAAATTTTGAGACTAATGACCAGCCGGCAGTTTCATCTCATGTACATGGTCCAACTGAGTTGAAAAGTGGCATGGCCTTGTGGTGAAAACTTGAAGAGAAACCTATTTCCATGAGATAGTCACATAGTTTGTAATTAAGCATATTGATGCATATCTTTTTTTTCTTGTGCCATGCTCATCTGCTTGTGTTGTATAGGGCTTTATAATATAGATTGTTAGTTTTGTTTTGACCACTTTTTTGTTTGATTCCATTATGAGATTGATAAGTTAACCATTTCGGACAGACTAACAGGGTGTCTCGATATGTTTTTCAGTCTGCTTGTGTGTTAGAATAGTGCTGAAATAGTATTGTATGCGAGCACACACACTTGTTTTTAATCTAGTGAGCTGAGCTTGAAGAAAATAGTTGTATATGTAGCCATTCTTTTCTCACTGAATTACTCGTGCACACAACTCATCCACATAAATCTTGGTTTAATAACACAGATGATGAGATGTGTGATACATTGTGCAATTCTAATCATTGACATAAAAAGTCAGTGATTTTGTATGTCGATTTTTGTTAGTTTCTTATATCACTATGTGGAAGGGCGGGCCTGGTGCAAGCGGTAGAGTCTTACCGCCTGTGACTAGAAGGTCCCGGGTTCGAGTCGCGGTCTCCTCGCATTGCACAGGCGAGGGTAAGACTTGCCACTAATACCCTTCCCCAGACCCCGCACAGAGCGGGAGCTCTCTACACTGGGTACGCCCTTTTCTTATATCACTATGTGCTCCTTTTTTTCCTTTGTGGATTCATTAATTTTACTCAGCACGTGACTGCATTTGTTTGATCTATCCTGTTGCCATTCTGTTTTTGCCGCAGAGAGTGACAGACATGGCTTTCTTTGCTGAGGATGTCCATCGTTTGGCAAGGTACTAATACAAAATGATGGGATGTTCAGTTACCACTGCACTAGCCAGTGATCTGTTTGCTGGCTATTATCTGGTTATCTAGTATTGCATTTTGGAATTTATCTTGTTGCTTCTAGTATATACATATTATTACTTCTGGTAGACTCCAATCTCCATGTCCTAATTTGCTTTGATCTTCTGCAGCGCGAGCGTAGATGGGCGGATATATGTGTGGAGGATCGATGAAGGACCTGATAATGAAAATAAACCACAAATTACTGGAAAGATTGAAATCGCCATTCAGATTGTAGGCGAGGCTGAAGCTTACCATCCAAGGATATGTTGGCACTCGCATAAGCAAGTAAAGCCTAGCATCACACCCCTCAATATTTTTTTTGCACATCAACCTACAAAGTGACTTAAACCTGTATCCTGTAGGAGATTCTCTTTGTTGGAATTGGGAACTGTGTCTTAAGAATAGACACAACTAAAGTGGGTAGAGGAAAAGACTTTACTGTGGAAGAACCTGTTAAATGTCATCTTGAAAAGCTTATTGATGGTGTTCGCTTAGTTGGTAAGCATGATGGTGATGTGACTGATTTGTCCATATCTCAATGGATGAGCACCCGCCTGGCCTCCGGATCCAAGGATGGCACGGTTCGTACTAAACTTTCTACTTTCGTCATTGAATATTTTGCAAAACTGCACTCGATTGATTTGAATGGTACCTTAAGCTTACTCAGAATTTATCACACGAATAGTCAACTTGTTAAGCACTGTATCTGTTCTATAAGCTCAAATGTGAATATGTATCTCTGTGGTTCAATCTTATTAGACTCTAAATCCCACTTTCGTACAATTTGGGAATCTTCCAGATACTAGCCACTTAAACAGTAATGTCCTACAATATACGTTTATATTGCAAAACGTATTGGGAAGAAAGGATAAAAAGTATGACTTTTTTTTTGTGACACCTGTCTGTAGGTGTGTAGCCTTTGTTACACCAGAAAATTCCCATGCAGCGAGGCTTCTGGTAGCAATTCACTGGAAAACAGTACCAGCTGCTGGCTTAAAACCATTAACCAAGCTATCAACAGTTTTATTCCTTAGCTGGCCAAAAATTTCCATGCTAGGAACAATGTTATATGGAGAAGTGCCATGCATCTCTACTGGCCCTTTTATGATGTATATTGTTTATCTTTGCAGGTTAAGATCTGGGATGATCGCAAACAAGTGCCTTTATCAATTTTTAAGCCCCATGATGGTCAAGCTGTTTATTCAGTTGCTTTTCTTACAGCACCTGAACGACCAAATCATATAAATCTAATTACAGCGGTATGTAGTCTTATATATATGTTTAAACTTTGCCAATCTTTTATTATGTTCACATGTTCTTTTAAGCTTGTGATTTTCTTTTGCATCTGATTTTGAATTTTTTTTCTGGCAAGTTATGGTCAGCCAAACTATTGATTCAGCAGCTTGAAACTCCTACTGCCAAATAATAAATGAGTGCCCCTGTACTGCATTATTAATACAATTCATATTACATCCCTCAACCAAAGATCAAGTCCTAGTTCTTGTTTCAGTTAAAAGGTCTCATAGCAGTGTCATATTACATTTCCAAATAAAATTAGACCCTTAATGGGGTACTAGCTGGGTACAATTGCTATGAAGTATGAACCTAAGATAGCCCAGAATTGGGTAATCTATGAAATGTTTGATACATTGGAGAAAATGTTTATCCATGGTGTTCCTTTAGGAAAGACATAACAATGTTGAGTTATGCTCTTAAATATTCCATGAGAAAAAAAGCCTTTGTGTTTTAGTTAGATATCTTCACCATTGGTTTAACCTTTTGTTGATGGTGCAGGGTCCTCTGAATCGAGAAGTTAAAATTTGGGCTTCTACTAATGAAGATGGCTGGTTGTTGCCAAGTGATTCTGAGACTTGGAAGTGTACTCAGACCTTGGAACTAGTTAGTTCTCTGGAACCTAGAGCCGAAGAGGCATTTTTCAACCAGGTTGCAGTGCTGCCTCAAGCAAGCCTGATTTTGCTTGCAAATGCTAAAAAGAACGCTATTTATGCTGTGCATGTTGAGTATGGCCCAGATCCTGCCTCTACTCGCTTAGACTATATAGCAGATTTCACAGTTGCAATGCCTATATTAAGCCTCACCGGAACACACGAAAGCCAACCAGATGGTGAACAAGTTGTTCAAGTCTATTGTGTTCAAACTATGGCCATTCAGCAATATGGTCTAGAGTTATCACTCTGTTCGCCTCCTACAGCTGATAGTACTGGGTTTGGAAGAGATCCTGCTATTTCCCGTGTTTACGAGGCGCCTCTGGAAATGGCAGGAACAGAGTCATCTACAGGAACTAGTTTCACAGACTCTTACTCTGTCAGTGCTTTGAGTAAACCACCAACTGTTGACCAGTCTGCAGGTAATCCAGTTGCATTTTCTTATTTAATTCTTTCAGTTAATTCAGAAGTAGTTATTTCTTGTGATTTATCTGCAGATCTTGATCTGAAACCATCAGCTCCACCGCTTGCATACTCGGAAGGTGATGGTTCCATGCCTCTTCCATCTGCACCTCTTGCACCAAAGATGGAGGTTCCTGGATCAGGACCAGCACCTGGAACTCGTGATATAGATCAATCAGCTTTTGACTATACAATAAACAGAAACATGGAGCGTGATGCTTTGAAAAGGCAAGATACACCCATGCCCATTAGAAAGGATATCTTAGGAAAAGATGAGCCAAGAGATGGTCACAGTGATGTTCCAATGCTTCCAAATCCCCGTTTGATGTTTCAGGTTGGAGGGAATGCTACACACTTGGTTACTCCATCTGAAATTATATCGGGCACTCTCTCGTCTGCTGAAAACAATGATGTTTCCAAATCTGATGGAGGAAAAAGTCAAGATATTTCCAGCAGAAGCTCTCGGGTTGCAGAAGTGGAACCAAAGCATATTGATGAGAGTAAACCAGATCAAAATTTAGGACTTGAAGCTGTCAAGGAAACTCAGATTGTTTGTGAGAATATGGAGAAGAGTTCCTTGGAGCAAACTGTTGAAATGATCAGTGAGCGCTCAGTTACAACTGATAAGTACAGTGTGGAAGAATCACAGTCATCATCTGATCGACGGGCATCAGACCAGACTGGTGTTGCTGATGAAAATGTTCTGAAGAATTTTGTGGAAATCCCTGAGAAAATTGATTACTCCTCTGCTTCCAGGGAGCAATCATCTTCGTTTACGAAAGAGGAGAAAGTTTTGCACCCTCAAACATCTGGTCAGCCATCTCCTGTGAGTGCTTTCAATTCAACTGAGTCACATGAGCCTTTGAGCTCCACATACCTACCTGCCAGCTCCATCCCAGAAGCTGCTGCCACACAAGGGATGCTGCAACAGGTATGAACTTTGCATTGCCCTGAGTGAAGCACAATACCACATACATTATTGGATTATCCATTTTTTACAATTTTATCTGTTTTATTTTACAGAATATTGCTAAACATTTTAGTGCTACATTGTTACATTGGGCCTGCTCGCTGCAGCTTGCAGCCGCAGCGGCTGCAGCTGTAGCAGTTGTCTTGTACATCTTTTTAGTTCACGAACTGCAGCAGCAGCTGCAGCGAACTTGCCCATTTATATTTATATTTACTGCAATTTCACCTTTTGAGCCGGCAGGGTATACATATCAGACATTTTTAATTCGAAGAAAAAATGATCATATCCATGCAGCCCTAATTTTTTGTACGCTTGCAGTGCCAATATCAGAAGTTAATCTTAGACCTTAAGTCAACCCTTTTCTCTCTGCCCCCCTCCCTCTTTCTCTCTAAAAAAATATAAGAAGACCTTCTCACGCAGGTCGAGAAAACCCCCGAACCCCTGCCCCACCCATACGTAGCAACACCGTAGCCCATGTGATAACGGCCACGACCGGGGCCGGGCCTTAGACCTGTGCTTTGGCGTGGGACAGACGAGGGGATTTTTTTTTAACCCCAGCCTGAAATTCGCTCCCACGGGGAGTCGAGGACCTGAGAAGTGATACTCAAGCCACCTAACCTCTCTATCCTAGCTTTGGTACTGCTTGCAAAAAATGTCACTATAGTGATAAATTATACTAATGCTATGTAAATACATGTTCATGTCGGTGTGAAAAATACATGTTCATGTGAACAGTCTTTTACTAGAGCAACAACTTATTGGTAGTCATCATATAAATTCTAGAAGTGCTGGCTGATCTTGAACATTATACTTAGTGGAGATGGTCAGGTTCCCTGGTTTAGCTTATTTTCATGAGAAGGGATAACCATGTGCAAGCCCAATTAAGCTTGAAATGAATGAAAAGTAGATAAATCTAGTTTCTCAATCCCCACCTTATTAGAGTTTTTTTTTCTCTGTTCTTTTTTTACCCTGGCCAAGTTTTTACTGGCTGTCACCAACAGAAACGAGGTCTATTTACACCTGGCTGTTTTCATCTTGGTCCTGATGTCCTGCATTGAGAAAAAGTTGATTTCAGATTAATTAGATCATTGCAAAACTGAATTCAAAACAGCAGAATTTTGTTTTACTTTAATCCAGTTTCATTGTATTCTACTCTGTATGTACTAGTTTTGGGCGACAATATCGATAAGCCAATCTTGAAATCCTCAGCTGGACTTGGGTCATTATGTTCAACATTTCAACTTGATTCTTTTTTTGTCAGCTTGCAAAACTAGCAAAGCTATTGTTTTCTTTTTAGGAAGAAAGATGAATTCTACTTGTGTTTATGCTCAGTTAAATTTGACATGCTACACTTGGTTAGTGTTACCATAGGACAGGACTGGAGAATTCCCTGTTAGCTATATGGTTTTCTGTTTCACTAAATGTTACAATGCGATAGCACTATATGAGTATCAAGGCTATTATTTACTGTGCTTGTGTGTATTCCAGCTCATGGGGATGCAGAAGGACATGGAAAAGCAGCTTAGTACTGTGGTTCCTGCATCCATCGCAAAGGAGGGCAAAAGACTTGAGACATCATTAGGGCGCACTGTAGAGAAATCGATCAAGGCCAATATTGATGCGTTTTGGGTTCGTCTCCAGGAGGAAAACACTAAGCGTGAAAAGGCTGATAGAGAGCGAATGCAGCAATTGGTTACTCTCATTACGAACTCAATAAATAAGGACTTGCCTTCTAATCTGGAGAAGTCACTTAAGAAAGAAATTTCTTCACTTGGACCTATTGTTGCCCGCGCAATTACACCTATTATTGAGAAGTGCCTGACCTCTGCTGTTTATGATTCAGTTCAGGTTAGTAAATTCCTTCTGTGTTTATTATGCTTAATTTGATCATGTTTCCTCATTTGATTATTTGTTTTTAGAAAGGGGTGGGTGACAAGGTGTGCAATCAGCTGGAAAAGTCTATTACTGGAAAACTTGAAGCTACACTTGCCAGGCAAATCCAAATGCAGTTCCATACATCTGGAAAACAGGCTCTTCAGGTATGAATCTTCCTTTTATATAGATGTTGTAAAGTGGCAGATTATTCCCCATTTAACATGGCGTGCTTTATCTGTTTGCTAGGCATTAATATCTTTGCAGATTGCTTTAGATGTTCAGGAAATATGATATTTGGTGCCTTTGTTTTAGCTATGCTATGTCTACTGATCGGTTTTAAATGGATGCAGGATGCTTTGCGTACTAGCTTTGAATCATTGCTTGTTCCAGCGTTTGAGCAAACATGCAAGACAATGTTTGAGCAAATAGATGGTGCATTTCAAAAGGGAATGTCTGAGCACTCCATTGCTATTCAGCAGCAAGTTGAGGCTGCGCATACTCCATTAGCGCTAACTCTAAAAGTAAGTTGAGGACCTACTTTTGATATAATTGTATGCCAAATAATAGGAACGCCAATTGATGGATACTCATTTTGTTCCGGCCATCTGCTAAGAAATGACTTCTGTATTTTTTTTTTCTCGTACTCCCAGGAAACCATCAATTCTGCATCATCAATCACCCAGAGTTTTTCATCAGAGTTACTTGATGGCAATCGCAAGCTATTGGCACTTGTTACTTCTGGGAATGCCAAGGCACATAATACCAGTGCTTTGCAGCCCATTAATGGTCCTATGGGTGGCCCCCAAGAGGTGGATGCAGACAATTTTTCGTTTTCAATAACACTGCTGATCAGGATTTGTTTATTTCATTTCATTCTTGTGATATGTCTGCTCCTTTTCATGTATTTAGTTAGATATCTGTTATATGTCTATTGGTCTGTTAATGATAATTCTTATTATTTTGTGTTGAGTTAGAATATAAAGAATGAAATAACAAGCATGCATCTAAACATTTATCTACCTTCTTTTTTTGATAGGTTGAGGCTCCCTTAGATCCGATGAAAGAGCTGAGCAGACTGATATCTGAACGCAAGTTTGACGAAGCGTTTACAATGGCTCTTCAAAGGAGTGACGTGTCCATAGTATCGTGGCTGTGCTCCCAGGTATCTTCCTTCCACCAAATTGATCAGCTAAGATGGACCCTAGTTCCCCATATTAGAACAACCTCGTTTTGGCTTTGTGATGCTTATACCCCCTTGTACAGGTTGATTTGCGGGCATTATGTGCAATGGCCCCAGTACCTCTTAACCAGGGGGTCCTTCTTGCCTTATTGCAGCAGCTAGCAATTGACATTCACAATGAGACATCACGAAAGGTTCAATGGATGACAGATGTTGCCATGGCAATCAACCCAGCAGACCAGATGATCGCGGTGCATGTGCGGCCTATCTTTGAGCAAGTCTACAACCAGTTGGCCCACCAGCGGACACTCCCCACCATGACCGCATCAGATGGCACCAGCATCCGTGTGATCATGCATGTAATTAACTCGGTTCTGCTTAGCTACAAGTGATTGTAGCTATGCAACTTTGAACTATGGCCTATTCTATCTTGTTTAGAGAA
This sequence comes from Miscanthus floridulus, assembly GCF_019320115.1. NCBI lineage: Eukaryota > Viridiplantae > Streptophyta > Magnoliopsida > Poales > Poaceae > Miscanthus > Miscanthus floridulus. The sequence continues at coordinate 114,656,653 of NC_089586.1, read as the reverse complement.
ATTTTGAATGGCAAAGGGAACCAACAACCCAGGAGGGTGATGGTGTGACATTGTGGCCGAGAATACTTGCAAGAGGGTGGAGGCTCCTCCTTGGTGTAAATTTGGCTTCTGTCGCTCTTGAAATTGGACTACTGTAGTAATTGGGCATCCTCGAATTCTCTAGGTCATGTTCATTTGTCATATGATCAATGGGTCTTGTATTTCCGTCATACCTTTATGGAAATGGGTCGAATGTATCAGTCGTATCTTGTAGCTCAGCAGTTTGGAACCAATAGCAGCTGCTTGGTGGTGGTTGATCCACACAAATTTTTGAAGTCCAATGTAGACGTTTGTTTCCGGTGGCAACTGCAAAATTGGAGTTATTCTGTTTGACTATTCGACGACAGTGGATTTATCTATCAAAGTGTTCGTCTGGGATAAAATAAAATACTGTTTATGCTGAAATATTGTGAGAAAAAACCACTGCTCCGGTTGGAAAAATAAGCCGAAAAAGCCGGCTTCTTTCCTGGCTGAACAAGTCCTATGTTCTTAGTTATGTGACCCAATGGGCCAGGACCACGAGACTGCCTAAAGCGTGCTTGAGGCCTTTGAGGCAACAACTCGGCATTCGCTACCGCTTAGTGCCATAAAGTAAAGCTACTAGAACACTCACTCCGTTCTAAATTATGAGTTGTTTTGGCTTTTTTATATAACTATTTTTATTATGTATATAGACATAATAATATATCTAGATACATAATAAAGTAGATAAACCAAAAAAATCAAAGCGACTCATAGTCTGGGGATTGGACGGATATCTCAAGTGCGGTAGCTGAACGCTAGAACTTTTTTATTTTGAGATGGGACGTGAAAACTAGAGCAGCTGGTTGGTAGTTGAATTAGCCGTTAATAGCTAGCAGTGATTCCGATATCAGCACAACTTCACAACATTCGACATATTAACTTAAATTATTCTGCATCAGCAAAGTAGAACCCAAATTGAAAATGCAACTTAAGATGCTCAGTTTACTAGTAGTAAGCAAACGAGAGGTTCCAATGAAATATAGCAAGCCTCCATGTTTGCTGTGTACACAGATAAACAGTTAGCATTGCTTCAATCCCAAACAGCGTCCTTAAATACTATCTTGTCTTGATAAGAATTACAAGCCGAGAGCTTTCAAACGCTCCAAATGAGCATTACACAAACCACGTTGCTACAAAACCCTGCACAACCCAATATATAGCGCAACAACCTACAGCGCATAACCAAACTCCCCAGTAGCAGGAAACACAACTCCAGATATATGTTTTATCAGGTACGGCCGCCCCGATGCTGGTGGTGCGACACCGTATTGGGCCAGTAGCCAGCAAGGCAACCCCATGTGTACACAGGATCGGTCTCAGAATAGGTGATTTGGTTCTCCCTTCATGATGCTCGCAACTTTGTTCATTACCCCCTTGTCTTAGCTCTCTTCATTCCAAGGCTGTTGTGGAAAGGGGACGCTGAACCGGATCTCTGCATCCCTTCCTCACGAAGGGTGCCATTAAGCATTGCAAGCTCTCGTAGCTGCTGCTTCTTGAAGAAGTCCTGGGATTCATCCTGCAAAGAAGAAAACAAGAACTATTCAGCTATCCATTCTTCAAGATGGAGTAAAAGCAAACAAGCTAATAAGAGTTTTAAAAGGATAAAGGTGTTGATGGCATACCACAGGCTTTAGCAGATCTTCAAGGATCTCGCGGGCTTGCATCAGGCGAGCATCAATGATTTCAACAGGTAGCTCTGCCTCAACCAATATATGAAGGGGTTCATTCAGGTGTTCATATCCTGGCTTCCCTCGCATCATTTCCTCCTGAAAAATAATGGCACAAGTGACCCCAATCCCATAGCATAAAGTAAACAGAATCCACTAGATGTACACATGCATAAAGGTAGCTAGGCCATCTAAGGATGGATGGCCCCATTCTGGGAAGTTCCAGAAAGAAAGTGTTTTTTTAGAGAATCACCAGGTAGCCAGTGTGGGCTTTCATACCAAGACACAAACTGGAAGGTACATACAAGAAAACAATTTGAAAAACCAAGCAGTAACAAACTATAAAATAGCCATATTTTCCAAGCCAGAGGTTAATCAGGGATTCAGGGTTGATTTGGCTTTGAATGACTCAAGTCATACATGACGAATCAAGTCCATAAGTTCATAGTTCATATTTCATACATAAACTCCAAATTTCTGAGTACATCTAACAACCAAGTCCATAAAATTAAGAGGCACTAATCTGAATGTTTACCCGTGCTGGATCTTTGATGCTGCCGCGACCTCTTATCAGCACGCGGCAGTCTGTATTTGCCTCCACCCGCTTCAAGGAATTTCCTCTTGGACCAAGGATGCGGCCAACGAAATTGTACTAGGAGAATAGACATAAAAACAAGATGAGGATGTAGCAATTCAAGAGTATAACAATTTGTGAAATAGCACACTTACTGTTGGATATTTATCTACTGGGATATCGACCTTCATTGTTTTCTTGACAATAAGTCCAGAGGAGCTGCCTTGTGATCCTCCAAGCCAGCTATAAGCTGGTGAACTCTGCATGATCAGAAGTTGATCATATTATAAGTTTAGAACCCCTTTTCTCACTATTAGTGTTGGAAATGAAGCAAAGTGAGCTAAGATAGCAAATGAAAATCAACAGAATTCAAGCCAAAGGAAAAGCCATTGTGCAATGCGTACATTTTGATGGATCTGAATAAGTATAGGATTATGCTGAAAAGAGTGACGATGACACATCCAGCTATTCCTGTGCACATGGGTTCTATTTTTTAGAACAATATGTTTATGATCAGGCATAGCTTTGTCACAAGTCATTCTACATCGAATATGATTTCAATAAGAGCTACTGTTGCTGAAACATAAAATAGGTAGCAATCTGGTTAGACCAGTCAGCAGATTGCCAGATTCTGATTTAGGATGGCAACTGATTAGAATTGTCAGACTTTCAACATATGGAGCCAAATTAGTGACAATTAGCGTTAGCATGTTATCCAAACTTCGACACATGGAACACAGAAAAGAATTTAATGGCATCTTGGAACCCACTGCCTGAAAGGGATTATATTATAGTTAGCAAGTTAGCATAGGGGACAAGTAGTACGAGGAATGTAAGCATCTACATTTGAGTAAAAATCAGTTAGAGAAAACCTGATCTAAGCTTTCAAGATGGTAAATTAGGCATGAAGAGTAAGTAAGTCATGTTAAATAGTCAGTATCCATACTTCTGATTGAAACGCTGATGTCCACCCATTCATGTCAGTAGCTGCTCCATTTGAATACAATCCTCCCGTTGTTAGTGGACTACCATGTTCAAGGCCACTTTGATTTAAAAGGGACGCGTTCTCCAATAGTGTGGAAACACGTAAAATTTCTGCTCCAACATTGCAATTACAAGCACAAGATGTAGAAAAAGTTAGCAGTTAGAATTAGTGATTAGTAAATGCAGTTAGCATTAGTAATTAGTAAAGGCAGTCAGAATTAGTGAGTAGTAAATGCATAGATAACCTCACGTTGTTAGTGTCAAGACATTGATTTGGAAGAAATTTTCCATCTTAGAAGTAGACAGCTTGCAGAGTCAGAACAGAGTCAAGTTCTCTTATCTAAAATATTTATGTTGAGAATATATGCAAATATAGCATGTAACTACTATGGCAATCTTGGAACACCAAAAGAAGCTGCAAAAGAAAAACTTATAGTATGATAAAAAAAACATCGAAAACAAAACAAGCAGATATGCAATATAACACCTAAATGAAACAATGCAAAAATAAGTGTTCTTTATAGGATTATAACAGTTTGTCCCATACATGTACCCCAAGAGAGGAGAATAAATTTCTCTGGCTCATTCTCTGCAGATCGTCCTGGCCATTTATTATATCCAAGTGAACAGAAATAAAAAGGTGTGCTTCTATCTATTAATCCAAAACACATGAACCATCTTATATCTCTCACCAAGATCTAATTTTATGTGGATTTTAAATAATCAGAAGCGTGCACGTTGTTTGTCACTGTAAGCACAACAATGATCACTCAAAATTTAACCATCTGGATCTTTAAGTTCACCCAGCCACCCCGAACTGTGAGTCATGCACACTTGTGTCTCAAAGGAAACCACAATTCTACGAATTGTTGTTACCTCCAACCGATCATTTTCCAGCAATCAAGTGTTCACTGCTGTGCCGTTCTAGGAAGGGAATTCGATGACACTATGGTATGACTTCATTGTTATAGCTAGAGTGATCAGATGGACACAAGCCAGAGAGAGAGAGAGAGAGAGAGAGAGAGAGAGAGAGAGACTTCATTGTTATAGCTAGAGTGATCAGATGGACGAGGGAGAGAGTTCATTGTTATAGCTAGAGTGATCAGATGGACACAAGCCTGAGAGAGAGAGAGCTGATACTCATCCAATAACTGCTGGGTACACTTGCCAGAACCCTCTTGAGGAATTTATGGCAACGACAGAGAAATGCAATTCTCTAAATTACCGCTAAATATCAGAGGACTAGACAGAAATCAAGGAGTAAGTCTTATGAAACCAATACATTGAAACAACAGCGAAATGGCAGGGTTAGTGCTACTTAAGACATTTGCCTTTGGCCCACCTATACTTGGCCATGCAGCCCGAGGCACGACGGCACGGCACGAAGCCCGCTTTTTTAGCCCGACACGAGCACGGCACGGCCCGGTGACATGCGGGCCTGGGCTGGCCCGGCCCGAGGCAGCAGGCCGTGCCTGGGCCGCTGCTCAGGCCCGTGGGCTGGCACGGCACGGCCCGGCCTGAGTCAGCCGGCCCGGCAGCGGCCCGGCCACCCCCTCCCCCTCCTCACTCCTCCACTGACTCCCCGCGGCCCAGCTGGCCGGCCCACCATCCCCGCGGCCCAATTGGCCTCCCCCCTCCTCATATATAAGCGGAGCCGCACCCGCACGCCGCGGCCGCTCTCCCCCGCGCAGCGCTGCAGCCCCATCCCACCCCCGAACCCTAACTCCCTCCACTCTTCCCCCAGCCTCCGAGCCTGCCAGCGCTCTCATCCAGCGGCGGCGGCGCGGGAGCCACGCGGGCTAATCCGGTGACTCTACTGCGCCGTCCGTGGCCCAGCTGCTCGCGCTTCCTCCCCTTCCCCCTCTCTCTGGCTGCTCGCGCCACAGTAATCGCGCAACCTCGTGTTCGCGCGTCGTCGCCGACGCCTCGAGCTCCTGCTTCCCCGCGGCTCGCCGAATCCCCTCCATCCCCTTCTCTTCTCGTGGGATCCAACGTCGAGCGCCGCCATCGCCTCCCACAGTCCCGCCTCGGCTGCCGCGGGAACGAGCGCGCTGGCCCCAAGCTCCGCCCCGACGCCAGATCCGGCCACGAGATCCGCCCCGACGCCAGATCCGGCCACGAGATCCGCCCCAACGCCACGATCTCCGGCTGCTCGCTCACGCTTCCTCCCCTTCCCCCTCTCTCCGGCTGCTCGTTCGAGGACGCGTTCGCAACGGCCACCATCGACGAGGTCCCCGACACCGTCTACGGGCTCACGCTCTATCGCGGCGACGCCGACTCCTCCTGCAGGGCCTGCTTCCCCACTGTCTTCTACGGCTCCTGCCTCGTCCGCTACTCCGACCAGAACTTCCTCTCCATACCCTTCTCTTCTCGTCGGATCCGGCGTCGAGCGCCGCCACCGCCTCCCACCTCTCTTAGCCAGCGCCGCCCCTTCGCCACCCGCGCCCGGCCTGGAGGCGACGACGACGCCTCCGTTCCCCTCTCGTCGGGCTGCTGGGCCGGCACGGCCTGCTAAGATGCTCGGGCTTTTCAGGCCGGCCCGGCCCGAAAAATGGCCCGACAGGCCGTGCCTGGGCCGTTGGCCAGGCCCGGCGCCCGGTTCGGCCCGGCACGGGAGGCACGCGTGCCGTGCCGGCCCGACATCCTCCGGGCCGTGCCGAGCCGGGCCGGCCCGGTGGCCAAGTATAGGCCCACCTACAAGCAACAAGGCAGTCTGTTACAAGACTCAGACCAATGGTGCAACACACCCAAAGGAGTTTTCTATTTCTATGTATTTCCTTTTTTTTTTTGTGTGTGTGTGTGTGTGTGTGGGGGGGGGGGGGGGGGGGGGGGGGGATGGGGAGGTTGTTTTCTCTCTCTCTCTCTTTGAAACGCCGGCAAGAGAATTGGCCAGTAAATACAATCAGGAAAAACGAATTCAAAAGAAAAGAAAGGGAAAAGGGACCCGCTCGGTTTGAGTTGGATTCGTATTTCCACAATGAAACAGCGAGCAACAAGAATTGATTTTGCTGTAAGTTTGGCACATCCAAATCTGAACAAGAGGTGCAGAATGCACACGAACACCAATAGTCAACTATTCCTACATCGTAACAGAATATTCTGAATGCGTGGCAGCAGTATCAGTGCATCCAGCTATGGGTCATTCATCTGCTCAAATGCATCACGTTTAAATGGCATGACGGCACGAGATCTAACCTTGATTCAGCAACCGCACACTATGCGGGATCACTGGGATGAACGGGCCAAGCTTGTGCCTCTCCGCGAGCAGTTCGGCAAGGTACCTACAAAACCATCGGAACATGGTCATCATTCATCACGTGTGAACAGCCATGCAAACATAATTTTTTTAGTAAAAACAGGGTATAGCATGAAAATTCCCTAGGTGGGCTTCGCCCCCCGAATTGATCGAAAAAAAGGCTGAAAAATCCCCAAAATCCCACGGCATACACATGAAAGGACCATAAAGTGATCACGAACTGAACCAAGTAAATACTGAGCTAAGCGACTCGCTTGTTGAATCCAGCAGAAATCGAGCGAAAGTTCGACGAGAAGCAACTTTGACCAAAAAAACGAAGATCTTGCAGAGGCGAATCAGATCCGATGCTAAAAGGGCCTAAACCTCGGCGCGTTACACTAGATTCAAACCGTGAAAACTTCGATGCTCCCCAGAACGGACGACCCAGGCCCCAATCCGCTCCTCCAGGGCGCGATCGGAGCCGACACGAAGCAGGGGGGGAGCAGGAGACGCGGGCGAGGCGAAGTGCGATGGCTTACTTCTCGTGTTCGGCGACGGCAGCAGAGGGGGTGCGGAGGCCGGCGATGCGGGGGGAGTGCGGGGTGGTCGACGGCGAGGGCGAGTAGGCCATGTACCGCCCCGACGACATGTCTGCTGCTGCTGCTGCCGCTGCCGCTCTCCCTCCCTCGGCGAGATCTCAGCGGCCCGGGACTGTCGAGACGTCGTCGGCTGGAGCTGGCCTGGTAGATGGCGGCGGCGGGGAAGGAGGGAGGGAGGGAGGGAGAGGAGAGGGGAGTTGGAGGGGGTGGAGCGAGGTCTTATATCGGTGCGCGTGGCCGCCCGCGGGGGAGTGAGTAGAGACTAGGGAGTAGTGGTAGGCGCCCCGCGCGCGGTAACAGGTGAAGTGAATAGTGGCCGGGGCGTGGAGGCGAGCGTGGACGAGGGAGGTTGCGGGCGGCGCCCGCTCTCCCGGTGGTGGTTGGTAAATTTGCCGGGAGACTCGCGAGGAGCCAAGGAGGGTGGGAAATCTGACAGATCATCATCAGATTCAGACGAGGGGCGCGGCCTGCGTGCCGTCCGATTAGCAACGTACGGTACATAAAGAAGTATACGCTGGAGCATACTCCCTCAGTTCCAAACAGAGAGTCAAATCATCCCAAAAATTTAATCAAAATTATAGAAAGAAACACAAAGATTTAGGACATCAAATAGGTATACTGTAAAAAAATATAATTAATGAAGAATGTAAAGATACTAAGTTGATATCATAAATGATAGTATCTTAATTATTATATAACTTAGGTCAAACTTGAGATATTTTGATTCTCTAAGATTCATAGAATGACATATAATTTTGGACCAAGAGAGTACTAACTAGCCTGTTTTTTTTACCAGTATATATAGACATATTTTATACTTCTATGTGCACCTACATATATACCTCATCATGAGTCACATTTCAGTATCCCGAATGGAACAGCACTCCATGGCGGCGGTCAAAAACCATTTGCGATTTAATAGAGACTTCGCTATTTTTGGTAAAAGCTATGTTTTCAAATCACAGTACAGACACAAACACCCATACGTATAGCTACACGCACCTCTTATCCCTATTAGTATTTTCGCTGAGCCAATAACTCTTAAAACATCCGCGTCAAGTTAAGGACTTATCCATAGCCCCAAGTTTCATCTAAGGTTTTTTTTTCCGTCACTCAACTATGAAAATCATCATTTCACTACTCAAACATTCAATTTTTTGGACTCAATTTTATTCTTCAACCATCAAAATAGCCATTCTAGATCTCAAACTTTTATTTTTAGGATCAATCTATCCCTCGTTCTACATGGCACACATCACGAGAATTTAGCATGCCATGTGGAACAACGGACAAATATACTGCCTACAAATAAAAGTTTGAGGATCAAAATGATCTTTTCCAAAGTTGAAAGATAAAATTGAGGTCATAATAAAAGTTTAAGAACAAAAACAGTCATTTTCATGATTGAGGAATGAAATTGAGTATCTCTGTATCTATCTCTTCTCTATCTCTATCTCTATCTACCCATATAATACACCACTTCAAATTATCCTACAGCCACCAAACAAATCACACCTCTACAGTCACAACCTAAATTACGTCCACCCCACAAAACGTACACAGAAAAAGCCGACATTAAAAACGTGCGCACCAGAAAAAGATAACCCTTATTTGGAGGTGTGAAGAAGCTTGTCCTTGGAATATCTTGTACCATTTGGGGTTCATGAAACTTGTCCATATCCTGGCAAACAACAAGAATTTTGGCTAAACCAAACAAGGAATTAGATCCAACAGGGAAGTGCACCGAGAATATAGTGTATAAAGATGTCCTGGAATGGTGTCAAGGTGGTAAGTAATGTCCTAAATGACTATTTTTTAATCTCTATAATCCTTGTCAATTTAATTAGTTGATCAAAAAAAATTATTGCCATTGATTTGCATCCATCAGCAAAAACCGAAATACTAAGACGGAGAGAAGGCTTCGGCAAAACCCTCGGGGAGCAGAGATCAAGGCTTTATATTACCTCGAGATTCATTCTTATGCTGATCCGGTGGCATGACTGGCGAAGAACAGTTTTGGCTCCTGATTTCTTCTTTGCTCTTTCAGCTATCGTGTTGTTTTTTCTTTCCAGGCTTCTAGCTCCAGCTAATAGATTGGTAGTGAAATTGTGTATATGGACCACCATGCTAAAACATGAATCGATCTTTAGTTTTGTCCCTCTCATTGTTTGTCTTCTTGTGTATCGGTTTACACAATAATGAAAAAGTCGCTCAATGAAATTGTTTGTCTTCTTGTGTATCACCTAAAAAACACAAAATTTTGAAGGAAAAAACACGTACTAACTTTACTATGCCTTCTTATGCAAAAAATGTTTCCCCGATTGTATACATGATCAAATACAATTGTGTAAAAGCTAAACTATAGAAAAAAAAAGCATTGATTGTTTTCATGTGCATCCCCAAGATAAAACCGTGACATTAGCACGGACATTATACTAGTTAAGGGAAGTTTGAGAGAGAAATAATTATCCTGCTCTCTCTCTCTCTCTCTCTCTCTCTCTCTCTCTCTCTCTCTCTCTCTCTCTTCCTTCCTATGCTCATTTCTTTTTCATCAAAAATGAAAAGAGATTTCATTGCCTACGAATTGGTAGCGGAACCCTCAAGACTAGCGTTGGATCCACCTCTGCCTATAGCCCATGGTGTAAGCTTAAACTATAATTTTAAGTCGACCTAATGATAATGTAGGATATATACATCAAATAAAGTAATGCATGTGATAGAGTCATTTGTTAATCAATGGTATTTAAAGGTATAGTCAATTATACATGTAAAAAAGTTTTAAAAAGTTACTTTTTATCTTTTGAATTTTTGAATATGCATTCTTTGAATTCTAAGCCCGCCTCTGGTCCGAGTGCTCGAGCATGGTCCCATGAAAGCACTTGTTGATTCACCTCTCGTAACTGAGTCAGGCGTCGTGGTTGTAGTGTTTTCCATACGTATATTACGTGTAAGCACTAAATATTCTCACTCTCTTAATCTATGCTATCAAAGATATGAGATATCCTCTCAGTATCTATCCAATCTATCTCTGCTTAGGCCCCCGTTGGCAGTGGCGGATGCACGATGCGGGATAAGGGGGGGGGGGGGGGGGGGGGGCTAAAACAATGGAGATGTTGATTTGCATGAAGATTTAATGGTGAAATCAAGCTTTTGCTACAGTGATTAGTGGTGAAATCAAGCCCCCCAGCCCCCCCTTTGGATCCGCCCCTGCCCATTGGTATGACTAAACGGCTCCAGCTCCTTGTTATGGTACATGGAGGAGTTGGATCCGATGAAACAAAATATAGAGTGACTTAGCATACTCCTAATTTATTTTGGAACATGAGATAAAAAATAAACTCATTTCTAAGGTGGTGCATGAAGGAACCGAGGTCGAAACCAGTCGCAGCCAGGGAGCTCTAACAAATGAGACCTTAATCGGTTACGAGCGAGAGCTAAGTATTCTCCGCCCATAATAAATATCTATCGCTGATTCAGGAATGATTGACATCACCACCATTGTTGTAGCTCCCACGACGAGTTGCTATCGTCCCTTACGTGTTGTATATCTAACTAACGAAATGTAACGTGTAGAACACAAGATGTGGTGGTAGCTAGGGGAGGATAAGCCAGTACATCGATGATGACTTCTGACGACCAAGCTACGCCCAAGTTTACCCCCTCCTGGTTGCTTGCGTGTTCAAGTTACAATTAGTATTTACAAATGCAAGGGCAAGAAGCCAAGAAGTATCACAAAAAAGGAAGGCGGTAATTAAGCTCTCATGCATGTGGAGCAATCTATTGTTTTTTACTGGACATTTCTGCGCAGATGGTTCTAGGTAAATTAGCAAGCTCGCTAAATAATTAAACACTAGAGCGATAATTGTCATTACTTGAGGCGATACTAGCAGAGGACAGTTGTCTGTGCAGTAGGTAATGCTCCTGTTTATGGAATACACATATAATAATATAGAACCTATTAAAGAACGATAATACAGACCATAAATAGACATTTGTATAAGTATTTTATATCACGGCTGTCAATGCTACCACACACTAGGGGAATACTTGTCTTGCAGAATACACGAGCGACGACTTCCATGATTTAAACTGAACCGTTCCTGATTTCCAGTACGTTAAGCAATTGCGAGATAATGATGATTAAAACAGCGCTGAAAAGTACAAAGCGCGCACAGCACACTCAATCCCATCATCTGAGTCTGATATATGTGAAAAATACAAGACACCAAGATGCCACCTGAGCCTGCCTGCCATTTGCCAAGGAAATAGGAAAAATCATCGGTGAACGGCGCGAGGGGTGATGAGCAGATAGACACTGCCCATTACTGTAGTGGCATTACATTGGCCGCGCGCAGGCCGGCGGGTTGGTTCAAGTCAGAGGCGATCGATCGCTGGGCACGGCAGGGCCAGGCGGGGTGCATGAATGGCGATGACCCAGCGGCGCGTCCCGATCAGCCAGCCTGTCGCGGCGAAACGAAAGGGAAAGGCCCCCGAGGCAAAAGCGAAAGGCGCAGGGTGTTGATTGCGCCGCGAGAAAAGCGGGGCGGAGGATCCACCTGCCAACATCTTCTTCTTCTGATGGCAACGCCACTGATTTGTCCACCTCCCCACTCCCCAGCCGGCCTTCTGCTGAATCCATCTTGGCATTCACATTCCGTCAGGCTGCAGCAGCCTACAGACTCACTCCAGCCGTCCAGCGTCATGGTGCAGACAAAACTGCAAGTCTGCAAGCCATTTTTCGCAAGTTTCACGGTGTTTGAGGTCGACGCATCCCTGGGGTGGGGAGTTCCCTGCGACTGCGAGATGGAGACCGAGAGGCAGGGCAGGGCAGTGGGCAGGCCAGGCGTCTCGCGCTCGGGTTAAAGAAACGGACATAATCATTGGTGCAAAGCGTCCAGGAAGGCGCCAACGCCAACAATTTGTAGTTGTTGGCCTGTTGCAAGCCGCATCGCCGGAACGCAGCGCAGTGCAGGGCAGGCTGCAGGGATCCAATGCCAATATGGCTACCAAATTCTGGCTGGTAGTTAACTCCTATTATTATGTGTTTCAGACATCGGGGCCCCACCCCCACGTAAGCTGTCACTTGCCTACCTGTACTGGCCTACTGGGCCTGTCGGATTGTTTTTTTTTTCAAGAAGCCTGCGCAGATTGCTGATGCAGCGGAGATGCTGCTGGGGCATATCCGCATCTGATATCGGTAAGAGTGCGATCCAAGGGAAGATTACTGTGCAGAGACAGTAAGGTCAAATAATGTTGGGTGTGTGCTGTCTGTGTAAGGGTACCTTTTCCGTTCGCAGGTTTCTGCGAATTGTGATGGTGATGAACTAAATTGGGCTTTTTCCAGTTACTGTGAATCTTAATCACAGTTACCACTTACCACAAATCATTGCCCTTCTGGTTACATTTGTGACCTGACCACCAGACAGACTCTCGTTAATTTCTCCTCAATCATCGCCATCTTGTGTCCATCGTCAGCCATCCGAGAAGATCAGGGTTATTAAAATCCACTTGAAACTACTAGCAACAGACAACTAGTAACAGAGAAATCAGAGCGGGGGGCCCTCCTCCGCACGCTCATGCTCACTCCGTTCTAAAAAATATATATATATATATAATTCTCGTTTCTCGAGAAGCCAATCAATTTTAACTTTGAGCAAAAATTTATAAAAAGGTACCGACTTTTATAATATAAAATAAGTATCAATAGATTGATGATGGGATATATTTTCATAATAAATCTGGTTTCAGACATAAATGTTAATACTAATCACTATAAACTTAGTTAAACTTTAGCAAATTTGATCGGCACGAATCTCATAGTTGCGTTCTTTTTTGGACAGAAGGAGTACGTGTCACTGTCTATTTTTCTTGCAAAAACCCTTAAGCAGGGTTATTAAACCCCACTTGAAACTACTACCACATGAGAAATCAGAGCATTGGTGGCTCCTCCGCACTTCGATACGCGTCGCTGCCTATTTCGCACAAAAGGGTTTCGAAACTAACCCACAACCCAGTTCGTTATTCCTAAATAGTGTTCATGTTTAGATATTTTCATTTGAACCCCTAATGTAAAATTTATTCTGATGCAAAGAAGAGGAAATTCGAGACTTGCCTTTTTTTTTGCATAACCCCCTAGAGTTTTGTGGAGAGCTCCCTCTAGGCCTCCACCCAACCTGAACCCTAACCTCCTCCCTAGTCCTTTCTCTCTCTTCTCCCGACCGTCGATGCCGCTCGCATATCGTCACATCTCTTCCCGGTTCGCTGTCGTCGCTCCTCCACATCCTCCACAGGCGTTTCTCCACCCAGCTAGCTTGTGCCCCCCTATGAGAGGCAGCTTCATCTCCTTTTCTTCCATGTGCTATATATGTCAACTAGATGAATCTTATTTTCTCTAAGCACCTTTAAAATCTAACATGTTAACTTTGATATATGGTGATCCAATGAAGCTCATACATACCGAACTTCGCACCACATAACCCTAACTACTCCAAATCCTAACACTTTTATGAATTTCTTCTTGTTTCTTCGATATGGAGGAAGGGTCGTCAGGGCGATGCCAACATCTGGTTAAAGGAGAAGAAGAAGGATCGAGCAACCCAACTATATAGAGATGAGTCAGTCACGCCATCACATTTGATGCGACTTGATCACGCTAGGCACTTTGGCATGACTCAACTTTCACACAAGCTCCATGTGGTTGGTTTGATCCATGGGAGCTACCGTGGCACCCCTAAGTCCTATCACTGCATGTGACACGACTCAGTGATCAGTTGCACCACGTCTACTAGAGTAGCAAAAAATTAATTCTTAAAAGTTTAGTTAGGAATGAGCTGTTTAGCCATTCTCGGTGGAGAATTTCATGACGTTGTTTCCAAGATTGACAACATCATGTCAAATGGAATGAAACAAGGTTGAGACATCCATCCTTAATGCATAGTTTCGTTGTATTATTTCATAGACATTTAATTTCATGATTCATATAGAGTTTCGTTACTTCTTCTCTGTTCTAAAAAACATTGTCATGTCATTAAAAATATCTATGTGGTAACCTATTAAAAGCAGATGAAGCTCCTATGAAACTTTTACTGAGACTAGTCTTGAGACAGTTTCAGCTGTAAAGCCATGAGATAGTTTTCATACTTATACCAATCAATATAGCCAGGTTCTTCAACTTAAACTTTGTATCCAATCTTCTGCCATCTCCTATCATGAACCTACTAACTTTTTCTCTCTTAACTCATGTGTAGAGATAGTTTGTTGTGTATACTAATTATTTTGTTTTCTCTCTTCTATTTATTTTTATGGCACATCAGCATTTTGTCTACTTGACACTCTAATTAATTACTATCTAGTGAGACTAATCGTTATTAAAATAGGAGGAGCATTAGGAGATCCCCGCCCCACACACGACCCACCCGACGCCATGACCGCGAGCGAATCCACCACCACCATGTGACCAAGGTTGGCTACAGAAATAGGAGAAGAAATCCTCCCCACGTCGCCGTGCTCGTTCTGCGCGTCCACCAGCCCGCCCCCCAACCCCACCCAGCGCGACGAAGCCGGGGGGCGATCGCTCCAGCGCCGCCGGCGACCTTACCCCCTGGGAGCCGCCGGCGGTACCCCGCCTCGTCGAACCCTCAGGCCTCAGGCCTCAGGTTCGTTGGTTTGTTTGTTCTTTTTTTTCTTCCGACATTTCTACCGTGCGGATCCTCTGATTCGGTCGCTTTCAAGCGCTGACGCGGTCAGCTCCTTGATCCGCTAGGGGGGAGGAGAATGTGCTGCGTCGCGGTCGTCTGTAACTCTGGATGAGATCCGATTTATGTGAGTGCGTCTGATTTCGCTGGGTCCCGGGTGTTTGTTTGACACCTCGATTGGTCCCTACTGCAGAGTTTGAATTATGTAGGCATTTCATGCGATTTCGAGTCGGAACACAACCATCAGTACACGCTGTTGGAATGGAATCTAGGATGATCTGTATCGGAAGGCTGGGATAACCTATTAACATCCCAGCTCTTATTCTATGGAATATAGGGTGGTTCATGCTTTGGATGAAATCGAGATACTGGTCAGCTATAAACAGATACCAATGGATTTTCATAGGCACGATCCCACCTCCCCTTCACGCCAATCACCTCCAGTTCATGGTATATATTTTAGTTTGTAAATCCTGCATGATCTAGGCCGATTTCTTTCTGCCAGGCTTCAGAGCACATGGCATTTGCATATTCCTTTGGGGTTGGTGATCACCGTCTTTGGGGTATTGCGGTGGCAAAGGCAAGCGAGGGCTATTGGTTCTTGTTCTGCCCTTGTAGTCGTGTACATCTTGTGATTGCAGAGCTTATCAATGTGAGAGGAGCCAACCACATATAATTACTAGGATGATGGGTTCTTTGACTTCGATTCAGTTTTGTCTAGGTGATATGAACAGAAATTTCACGGACCAACCCTGTGAGCTTGATATCCAGGATTCACAAATATGTTCCAGCCCCAGCATTAATTCTTTTGTACGCTTCATTTTTCAACAACCAGACTTTATTAAGTTATATTTGGCCTGATATTCTCTGGGCTAGTGAAACCTCATTTGTAGTGAGGGACCAGCAGCTGTATAGTGATTCCTGTGTATCACGGAGCTATGTTCTTATGAAATAAAAAGCTTCAGATTTTGTTCTCTTAGTTGGCATGTCTGTTCGTTTCATCATGATAAGAAAATGATCTTAACTCCGGCTAATCCATATGTTGTCTGCAGGTCTAAGTAGTTTGTGTGGTTTTGTGAGTTATCCAAAGTTGCACCGCGAAGATGAGTACTGTTAATCGCTATCAACACATCAAGTCAACGAAGCCTATTGTAGGTATATAAGATATTCTTTGGTAACACAGTACTACGCTATTGCCATGTGGCATGCTTTTGTTCTGCGCATACATTGATGCTAATGATGGCATGAGTACATGACAATACAATGATAGTCATAATTCAATAAATAAATAAACTTCTGGCATGAACGTACTATATTCTTGAATATGATATAAGAGTGTGTTTTGTGCCATAGCTTGATTTTTCAATATTACATTATTCAACTCCACAAATAGTAGCAAGTGACTCTTTGGTTCCTTTTATTTTCTGTCACATACTCACATGCATGTTTTTTTAGGCAAAGCAAGAAAATTGAAGGATCTTATGATAAAAAGTGACAATAGGATATGTGCTGATTGTGGTGCACCTGATCCCAAATGGGCGTAAGTGAAGTCATTGTTTCTGATTAAACTTTTATTATTATGTTTACCATTTCAGAAGATAGCTACTTGCATGGCTTCTCGACAGAAAGATTCTTCCTTTTTATGTTGATAAACTGGATCATTGGTTTCTTTAATGTGAAGACAGAATGCAATGGAGCGCGCACGTGCACACACAAAGCTTTGCTGCTATACCCATGCTATTCGATTGCCGCCGCATTATCGTCGCACTCTTCCCGCGTTCGCGCTGTCGTCGCTCCTCCACATCCTCCACAGGCGTTTCTCCACCCAGCTAGCTTGTGCCCCCCTATGAGAGGCAGCTTCATCTCCTTTTCTTCCATGTGCTATATATGTCAACTAGATGAATCTTATTTTCTCTAAGCACCTTTAAATCTAACATATTAACTTTGATATATGCTGATCCAATGAAGCTCATACATACCGAACTTCGCACCACATAACCCTAACTACTCCAAATCCTAACACTTTTATGAATTTCTTCTTGTTTCTTCGATATGGAGGAAGGGTCGTCAGGGCGATGCCAACATCTGGTTAAAGGAGAAGAAGAAGGATCGAGCAACCCAACTATATAGAGATGAGTCAGTCACGCCATCACATTTGATGCGACTTGATCACGCTAGGCACTTTGGCATGACTCGACTTTCACACAAGCTCCATGTGGTTAGTTTGATCCATGGGAGCTACCGTGGCACCCCTAAGTCCTATCACTGCATGTGACACGACTCAGTGATCAGTTGCACCACGTCTACTAGAGTAGCAAAAAATTAATTCTTAAAAGTTTAGTTAGGAATGAGCTGTTTAGCCATTCTCGGTGGAGAATTTCATGACGTTGTTTCCAAGATTGACAACATCATGTCAAATGGAATGAAACAAGGTTGAGACATCCATCCTTAATGCATAGTTTCGTTGTATTATTTCATAGACATTTAATTTCATGATTCATATAGAGTTTCGTTACTTCTTCTCTCGTTCTAAAAACATTGTCATGTCATTAAAAATATCTATGTGGTAACCTATTAAAAGCAGATGAAGCTCCTATGAAACTTTTACTGAGACTAGTCTTGAGACAGTTTCAGCCTGTAAAGCCATGAGATAGTTTTCATACTTATACCAATCAATATAGCCAGGTTCTTCAACTTAAACTTTGTATCCAATCTTCTGCCATCTCCTATCATGAACCTACTAACTTTTTCTCTCTTAACTCATGTGTAGAGATAGTTTGTTGTGTATACTAATTATTTTGTTTTCTCTCTTCTATTTATTTTTATGGCACATCAGCATTTTGTCTACTTGACACTCTAATTAATTACTATCTAGTGAGACTAATCGTTATTAAAATAGGAGGAGCATTAGGAGATCCCCGCCCCACACACGACCCACCCGACGCCATGACCGCGAGCGAATCCACCACCACCATGTGACCAAGGTTGGCTACAGAAATAGGAGAAGAAATCCTCCCCACGTCGCCGTGCTCGTTCTGCGCGTCCACCAGCCCGCCCCCCAACCCCACCCAGCGCGACGAAGCCGGGGGGCGATCGCTCCAGCGCCGCCGGCGACCTTACCCCCTGGGAGCCGCCGGCGGTACCCCGCCTCGTCGAACCCTCAGGCCTCAGGCCTCAGGTTCGTTGGTTTGTTTGTTCTTTTTTTTCTTCCGACATTTCTACCGTGCGGATCCTCTGATTCGGTCGCTTTCAAGCGCTGACGCGGTCAGCTCCTTGATCCGCTAGGGGGGAGGAGAATGTGCTGCGTCGCGGTCGTCTGTAACTCTGGATGAGATCCGATTTATGTGAGTGCGTCTGATTTCGCTGGGTCCCGGGTGTTTGTTTGACACCTCGATTGGTCCCTACTGCAGAGTTTGAATTATGTAGGCATTTCATGCGATTTCGAGTCGGAACACAACCATCAGTACACGCTGTTGGAATGGAATCTAGGATGATCTGTATCGGAAGGCTGGGATAACCTATTAACATCCCAGCTCTTATTCTATGGAATATAGGGTGGTTCATGCTTTGGATGAAATCGAGATACTGGTCAGCTATAAACAGATACCAATGGATTTTCATAGGCACGATCCCACCTCCCCTTCACGCCAATCACCTCCAGTTCATGGTATATATTTTAGTTTGTAAATCCTGCATGATCTAGGCCGATTTCTTTCTGCCAGGCTTCAGAGCACATGGCATTTGCATATTCCTTTGGGGTTGGTGATCACCGTCTTTGGGGTATTGCGGTGGCAAAGGCAAGCGAGGGCTATTGGTTCTTGTTCTGCCCTTGTAGTCGTGTACATCTTGTGATTGCAGAGCTTATCAATGTGAGAGGAGCCAACCACATATAATTACTAGGATGATGGGTTCTTTGACTTCGATTCAGTTTTGTCTAGGTGATATGAACAGAAATTTCACGGACCAACCCTGTGAGCTTGATATCCAGGATTCACAAATATGTTCCAGCCCCAGCATTAATTCTTTTGTACGCTTCATTTTTCAACAACCAGACTTTATTAAGTTATATTTGGCCTGATATTCTCTGGGCTAGTGAAACCTCATTTGTAGTGAGGGACCAGCAGCTGTATAGTGATTCCTGTGTATCACGGAGCTATGTTCTTATGAAATAAAAAGCTTCAGATTTTGTTCTCTTAGTTGGCATGTCTGTTCGTTTCATCATGATAAGAAAATGATCTTAACTCCGGCTAATCCATATGTTGTCTGCAGGTCTAAGTAGTTTGTGTGGTTTTGTGAGTTATCCAAAGTTGCACCGCGAAGATGAGTACTGTTAATCGCTATCAACACATCAAGTCAACGAAGCCTATTGTAGGTATATAAGATATTCTTTGGTAACACAGTACTACGCTATTGCCATGTGGCATGCTTTTGTTCTGCGCATACATTGATGCTAATGATGGCATGAGTACATGACAATACAATGATAGTCATAATTCAATAAATAAATAAACTTCTGGCATGAACGTACTATATTCTTGAATATGATATAAGAGTGTGTTTTGTGCCATAGCTTGATTTTTCAATATTACATTATTCAACTCCACAAATAGTAGCAAGTGACTCTTTGGTTCCTTTTATTTTCTGTCACATACTCACATGCATGTTTTTTTAGGCAAAGCAAGAAAATTGAAGGATCTTATGATAAAAAGTGACAATAGGATATGTGCTGATTGTGGTGCACCTGATCCCAAATGGGCGTAAGTGAAGTCATTGTTTCTGATTAAACTTTTATTATTATGTTTACCATTTCAGAAGATAGCTACTTGCATGGCTTCTCGACAGAAAGATTCTTCCTTTTTATGTTGATAAACTGGATCATTGGTTTCTTTAATGTGAAGACAGAATGCAATGGAGCGCGCACGTGCACACACAAAGCTTTGCTGCTATACCCATGCTATTGATTACAAAAACCAAATGCTGAATATGCTTAGTACTTTATTTTGATTTTTTCATCTCATTATACATAGGTTGTAAAAGCTATTTGTTTTTTGTGCATTTCAGATCTGCTAATATTGGAGTGTTTCTTTGCTTAAAATGTGGAGATGTTCATAGGGCACTTGGACCTGACATTTCAAAGGTTATTTGAACCGTGACAAACTTCTATTTACATTTCTTTTCAGTGTAATGTACATATATGTGAATGCACCTTCAAACTCATCAGTTTTTCAGTATTCATATGATCTGTTGTCTGCCATAGCTCATCCTTAGACTCCTTACTCATGTCATGCTTCCACCTGTTCTCTATCAGGTATTGTCTGTAACTTTGGATGATTGGTCTGATAGTGATATTGACTCCATGCTTGAGGTTGGTGGAAACTCATATGCAAATTCAATTTATGAGGCTTTTCTTCCAAAAGATCACCCAAAACCCAAACCAGATTCAACGATGGAATATAGGACAAAATTTATAAGGTCTGCTAACTGTTCAATTCCGTACTCTGTAATGTCACCAATGTTTTCCTATATAATAATCCTTTTATCTTTTTTATATACAGAGCTAAGTATGAGACACAAGATTTTTTGAAGCCAAGTTTGCGCATTTCATCGAGATCATCTTTTAAATCTACCACTTCTGTGAAGAGTGTAGATAGCAATTTCTCTAGCACTTCAAGGAAGGATGTCTCTGTAAGTTGTGCTGAGAAATAGATCTTACATTTCTTTTAATACTCACTCTTCTATTTCCTGGCTTCCATGATTTCTGCATAGCAATTGCATGTCTGTGATGGAGCATGTTCATTGAAACTTGTATGGTTGTAGTGATCTAGTCAATCTACCTTACCCTTACAAATTTATCACAGGATGATACAAGAGAATTTGTTGGAGAGTTGAATATTACAGTGGTGAAAGGTACTAACTTGGCCGTGAGAGACATGCTAACAAGTGATCCATATGTTATTTTAACACTCGGAGGGCAGGTATATTTATATAATGTTTATATACATAAATCATTTTATTTATCATTCTAGTTTTGCTCCAAAAAAAAATCAGCAATTGGTCCTAACTGCAGAAAGCTCAATCGACGGTTAAAAAAAGTGATTTGAATCCGGTATGGAATGAAGTGCTTAAGATATCTGTTCCTCGAAATTACCGACCTTTAAAACTTGTAAGTTTTATCATTAGAACCTTTAAATTATTTTCCTTATATTCAAAGGACTCTAGTTCAAGCAAGAGTATAATATGCTAAGTGTCATGAATCATGGCAAAGTTCTTAGGGTGCTTCCTTGAATTCAGTCACATGTTAGTCCCTATGTCCCAAAATAACTACACATCTCACTTTTCTGGAAGTCAAACTTTTTAAAGTTTGACTAAATTTATAGAAACTATTATCAACATCTGTATCTCCTAATATGTTTATTATGAAATTAATGTAATCATACTTATTATAAATCATAAATATTAATATATTTTTGTATAGATTTAGTCAAACTTAAAAAAAAATTGTCGAAGAACAAGTGTGCAGTTATTTTGGGACGGAGGGAGTAATATGTAGTATGGAATAACTCGAAAAAAGCACTTAAAAATAATTACACATAATGCTTCAAGAAAAGGGCAGAGCATTGAGAAAGTAGCGAAGACAAAAGCTGCTGGCCATTAGCGACATGAAAGTAATACACATAATCTCCATGTCCAGGAAGTGTATGACCATGATATGTTCTCAGCCGATGATATCATGGGTGAAGCAGAGATAGATCTCCAACCATTGATCACAGCTGCCATGGCCTTTGGAGATACTTCACGTCTTGGTGACATGCAAATTGGGAGGTGGATTATGACCAAAGACAACGCCCTGATGAAAGATAGCACAGTGAATGTTGTGGCAGGCAAGGTAAAACAGGAGGTGCACTTAAAGCTGCAGAACGTAGAATCAGGTGAGTTGGAGTTAGAGCTAGAATGGGTTCTAGACTAACGATAACTCCCCTGACCTGTCTAAAGATCTATCCTGAAGATACATCGTTGTTTTCAAGCTGTCCACTTGATGGTCTTGGATATTTTTGCGGGATGGCTTGAATCTGTTAAAAATGTCATTGTAGAATATCCTTGTGTAACTGTCGGTTATACTCACAGCCTTTCATTTCCCCCCCCCTTTGGTAACTGGTTGTCATGCCTTGTAAGTATTCGTTGTCTCTTGTTTGTTGTTGTATTGTCCCATTGAAAGGACATGTGTCTTATAAGAGATGACAATTATAGCTAGTGAACTCTTTGTGCTGATGCCACGTTGGCGCTGCACTAGCTATTGGGTTTGTTTTCCTAGAGCTTTGCATAGCCGAGTCTGACCGATTCAGTTTTGTCGTTGGAGATGCTGCTGCACTGGCTAAGTGACATTTTGCGACACTTTGTTCTTACCATTCATCGATAATACTTCTATGGTCTCTAAAATAATATTATGGATTTTGTTCTCACCTTTCATCGATAATACTTCTATGGTCCTTAAAATAATATTATGCAGTATGGAACATATTGCTTCAGTCTCATCAAGAAAAAAAGAGATGCAAGATCTTGCAATCCAAAACATGTTTTAAGAATTTATGGACCTAGATGACACACCGTGACAAGTTCATGGGCAAAAGTTGTATTTAACTCAAAAATATATACCAAAATCCAAAACTGTCACGTTTTGATTAAATACACCGAAAAATACTATCTTTGATAGTGAATATATTTGATATTGTGCATGCTGATACATTCTATAAACTCGCAAGTTATCAGAATTTGACTTAAATATAAACATTTAATATTTTAGGCCTTTGGAATGGAGGAAATTTTTTCTGTTTCCTATATTTTTCCTGTGAAAATAAATGGATTCATGTGAAATTCTTGTACAATTTCTACGGAATTTCTGAGTTCCAAGGGGGCATAACGGATGAGTACGTAATAAGACCATACAATTGCCAATCTTGCTCTCTTTTAAGAAGCCTTACAACTCAACTTATTATACACCAAGATGATTCGCCCAAAAAAAAGAAAAATAATTATACACCAAGATCTTCGTACGCAGTCTGGAGAATGGAATTTGAAGTCTACCCGCGATTGTAGCTAAACGCTAATTATACAAGCGCACTGTATGTACACAACATGTGGCTGGATGCAGTCCGATTCCCATCCGAAAAATGCCCGACCGACAATTGCATTCGCAGAGTTGAATCGTCAGCTCGTCTCCGACCCGAACAACCCCCACCGCAGAGCCGACGGAGGCGAAGGCGCTGATGAGCAGGCAGACGAGGCTGAACGCATGGATGGCGAGCCACTGGTTGGTCCACGGCGCCACCTTGTTCCTCGTGAGGTACATCTCCACGGGGAAGTAGACGCCGAGCGGCCAGAAGGTGAAGGCGCCGAGCAGCCCGATGACCTGGTTGAAGTAGGGGAACCACACGGCCAGCGCCGTGGTCGCCGCCACGTACGCCGTGCGGATGCACAGCCTGAACACGTCCACGCGGCGCGTGCCCAGCAGCGGCGCGTGCCTCAGGTGCAATTTTTCAGCAATCCCTTTGTAGTCAAGAATACCACCGAACACAATCAACAAACTACACTGCGGTAATAATGTTTGAATGGTACACGTAGAATAAGCAAAGCGAGCAGATAAAAAAAACAGAGAATA
Organism: Miscanthus floridulus; assembly: GCF_019320115.1. Lineage (NCBI taxonomy): Eukaryota > Viridiplantae > Streptophyta > Magnoliopsida > Poales > Poaceae > Miscanthus > Miscanthus floridulus. The sequence goes on along the minus strand of NC_089586.1, from coordinate 114,633,181 downwards.
TTCATTTGTTCGTCGTATGTCTTTTGCGGTAAGTACCTTCGATCTACATCTTTTGGGAGAACAGTTTTTTTTTTTTTTGGCGACTTGGGAGAACAGGATTTCAGTCATCTGTCTTCTGCGAACGTGTGTCGTCCGCTCACAAAAAAAACCGCTCGCGTTTCCTTTTTTTAGTTTGTGTCCATCCTGATCTTCAGTAGTGTGCCCTGCTCGTTAGCATAGTCCACCTTCCATCCACCCCGTCCAGCGGTGAAGGTGACGCCTGCAGATCGCAATCGGACCTTTCTCCTCACGGACCGCCGGTTGGCACATGGGGAAAAAAAAAGTACTCCATTTTCGTCGGGTCATCCCAGCCATGCTGTGCACTAATATAAGAACGATTTTAACAGACAACTCCTTCTATTTACATATATGGTTAAAAATATGTCTCGGAAATACCTAGTGAAATTTAGAGGCGGGCAATCTATTTACGGAGATATTACCAAATCAACTGTCTCTATAAATGGATTTTTAGATATGAGCCTCCTAAGAAGATCACCTCTATGCATAGTTGTCTAAAAAAAACATAAATTTTGCATATGAAGTTAGATGAAGATGAGCTTTATATCAAGATTATAGAGCTCAATAATATATGCAACTTTATAGTTGATAAGTTTTTTATTTGAATTTATTTATAGTCCTAGAAATTTATTTTAAATTCTCATATTTTGAAATTTAAAAATTAGAATTGGCAACCTCAAATGTTAACATGGTCTATACAAAATAGAGGAGCGCACCCCTAATGGCTCCCGGTGACCGCTGTTCAGCGGGTGCATACACCACCTCTCTACAAGTTTGTTATTTTTTTGAAAAAACTAGAGGGGTTGCTCTCTACAAGGTTGTGGGCTCTCTACAAAGTTGTGGGCAAGGAGGCTTGCGCGAGATAGGGAGGAGGAAGGGAGGGTGGCTAGAGCCAAGAAGAGATAGGGAGGAGGAAGGGACGTGCAAGCGGTGGAGGTTAGAGCCAAAAGAAGAGGGAAGGAAGCGAGTGGGCGACCGTGCTTCTCGCCATCACCAGATGCACATGTAGCGTAAGGGAAGTCTAGTATGGCAGCGTCTGTCTTTCCGTTTATACAATATGGATGTGCTTGATTAGTACCAGAATCATTTCTAGCAAAAGAAGCCATTTTTAGCTAAAAACCAATGGAGATGGGGAAGTCCTTTATAAGCTTCAATTTAAAATACAGGAACTATTTTTGGCTAAAAATGAAATAAGTAAACGCATAATGACAAGGAAGTGATGGGAAGTTATTTTTTTTCTTGCTTTTTAAGCAAAGGAGTGTAAGATTTTTCTATACGAGTGCACTACTAGAAGGCAAAAGAGTGTAAGATTTTTCTTATAAGAAAGAGAGAATTTATTAATTTATTCTTAAGCAAACGCTTACTCCACCGTACAATAAATGTATCAACTCCTCCCGCCGTTGCCGGACCGAAGCACACAAAGGAAAGGCGACTTATTTTCTTCTCCTATTTTACCTTACATTTTTTTCTCTCAAAAGAAAAAAATTGTTCGTTGAAATGAAAATGATATACCGGAGCCCCGCCGAGCGATGCCAACTTTAGCCAGAGGACCCTACCGGTACCGGTGATGTTGGGAGCTGCTGATAGGCAGAAGCATGTGCCCAACACTAATGAAAGCGATAGACATTGAAATAAATTAGCTGTGTTGTACTGCCCACTCATCAAATCCATTGTCGTCTAGTCCGGTTAGGATACCTGGCTTTCACCCAGGCGACCCGGGTTCAAATCCCGGCAATGGAAGTTTTATTAATTATATTATATGTTTCTTTTTAACTTCTCGGCAATGCAATGTTCTTTTTTTTTAATTCTTGTTTCTTGTCCTTTGTGTAAACTGCACATCAGAAAGATCACTCGTAGTAGCTCTGCCAGAACCCAACAGCTGCAGAGTCAAGATGGCACATCAGATATCAGTGAGACCTTGCAGTTGAAAAGTGAAAAAAATACTAAGCATAAAACTCATAACCAACTGAACTCAGCATTTACAATTTGATGAACTTCACATTCTAATTATAACACAATGTACTCATTCTAATTAATGGCTAGAAGACTGAACTTCACATGGCTTCAGCTACGCCAGAATATAACACAATGTACTTCAAAGTAAAACTGAAGCAAGGTAGCAGGATAATACAAGATCAGCGAGTTTGTAGCAAGCAATTCCACCAATGCAATTGCATGATCCCCTTAATAAGTCAATTCCGGCTTTGCAGTTAACATCTAAGCATCGCTTCTTGATTCATTAGCTGGTACAACGGATTCACGGCCTCGCGTTGGTCCGTCAGGTCATCAGCTCAGGCTTTGCAGATTTGGTGCTATGCTGCAATCTTGGGGGCTAGTGAGTAACAGTCAGCAGATGTATTATTTTTGAAACAAAAGGTAGGAGTTCTGCTTCTCAATTAAGGAAGGAATATAGAAGGTTTATGTATAGTCACAGCCCGAGAAGCTGCGCAAACAAACAGGGGTCAAAAAATCCCCCCAAGCACGTATACAACCAGAATGGCCGGCTTGCTAGCCCCCTCCTTGGAATGCCCCTTGAAATGCCCTCTTTGCTCAATGTCTTCTTTAATTCTTGAAGCCACCGGCGATTCTTGTATGTTATTGAAAATTCTTCGGTTTTCTTTCCTTCCAAAGATTCCAGCATGTGTAGATCACCATCCCCGGTGTTCAATGCTTTGAACGCAGACATCATCTGCATTGTTTTACTCGAAAAAACAGAGAACGGAGTACAGCAAGAACATCCTGTACTACAAACGTTAGGTTTTTACTGATGAAAGTTTTCCTTCTCTACTGCACAAGTTCAGCAGGGAAGTATACCAGTTTCATTTTCAGCATACTGGAACTGGACAGAAGCAGAGAGAGGAAGTGTTTACACATTTAGTTAGCGACAACTTTACATTTCTTTAGATAAGACAGTTTGTAGAAATGGGGCGTAACCTAATTTAGTCAGATTTCATGAGTTGCTCAGAGAATATAGGTACAAGTTCAACATGAGAAAAGCCAATGTATTTAGAAATACAAAATATATCACCTTTCCCTATCTTCAAAGAGCAATCCTCACTGCCACTAGCAATTAGACCTGAAGAATGTGCATCCACAGAATATACAAGGGAAGAATGCCCAATCATGTCCAGCAGGGGCTAACCCGTCAATGCCCATAACTTGATAGTGCTGCGACAAACAAAAATATCACGTGTGAACAAATAGCAACGAGTGAAGAAACAGAGTGACTACATTGATGATGCAGCAAACTGAAAGATGAAGGGCAAAGGGCAAAGGACTGATTCCTTGGGTCAAAAACATTTTCAGCAAACCCAAGGAAACATTCTGATGCAAAAGGTGAGCATAAGTGAACAAGGAGCCTATATGGGTTTTCAGTATTCTTTTTCGCTTACCTCTCTCGTTTGAGGCGGAAAAATTCCTAGACCTGGCATTGAGGCTAAACATCTAACAGTATCTGCATGTGACATAAAATTAGGTCAGGTTTAAATGAAGCTTATAAATATTTAAAAGCAAGAACATAAAAAACTAGTTCTTATTCTCAACCCAATGCATAGTGTATCTGGCTGCTCGAGATAGAACTCAAGACGTGGATAAACTGCTACATATGATGGGAAGTAGGTTTACTGCTATCTTTATTCCTATTTGGTCAATCCATAGGAAATCTCAATCGGACTATCTGAGCCAACAACAAATATAGCTTTCCTTTATGTAGTTTGTTTGACCAAAGGCTTAAGAAGTTACATGATCCATCCCCAATTAGTAAGTATTAAATGACATTGCTTGTTTCTAAATTCTAACATATAAAAAAAAGGGCAGACCTAGTGCCGGAGGCTCCCATATGAGTGGGGTCTGGGGAAGGGAAAAACCGAGGCAAGCCTTCCCCTCGCAAAATCTGCGGAGAGGTTGCTTCGAACCCGTGACCTGGTGACTTAGTGAGACAGCTCTCAGGCCTGTCCTTCAAAATAAGAGATGCCCAGTTTTCATAAATTAATTGCACTTTTCACTGAAAAAAGTAGTAGCATAAACACATTAAAATATGAATGACTCAAGCGCAACTGTAACCAAGGATTTTTACTGTACACCTAGAGGCAACTAGATGATTGAACTAACAAGTTCTAACAATCATTCAGTTCCAGTTACAGTGGCTACAATCATCACTAACAATTTCTAACATATTGATGGATAGTTCGTTTCTTCTTTTTCTTCTGGTTACATTGTCAGTTCAACAGGGTAAGCAAACCAATCACTATCATGGCAGCCTACCTAAATTGAGACTGCCCAACTATCAATTCACAGAATTTCAAGATGATTTATGATCGTATCATAAGAATACGAACACCAATCCTAAAATGCGATAGAATGAAATGGACACCAGAACAGAATCAACTGGATCTAATCAGAATTCAAAATCTTGCAAGATTATAGTAAAATTTCAGTTGGCACAGGGGGCATTAATTTTTGTGGTTTGGAATCACTAAAAGATCTAAAGTTTGATATTTTCAAACAAGCATTGATTTTTTGTTCATGCACCTAGATAATACCAATAAAATGTTCAATGTAGAAGCAGCAGAATACTGGGGTGTGTTGCTTCTGGCGTTTTGGTCCCTTGATTGGGCTCAGAGCAACTCGTGATACCTTTGTCCTGAGTAAACTCACTGGGATTCGCCTGTCTCTGACTAAGAAGTAAGGCACGCCACATCGAGTCAATCCTCACAGCGATTTTTACTGTGCCTTTCTCCATCTCTGGTCCTAGTTTACCATGCTGATGCGTCAGATTTCTGCCCACCATTGACAAAATGAAGAGGGGGTTTTTGTAGCAAAAGTGTCCATGATTGGCTCCCACCATATGCTTGTTCCAAGAAAATACAATGAACATTGAATCTTGCCGTCCAAGTTGTAAACACCAACAAACATTTTGAGAGCATGAGAGAAGCAAAAACTAATATGAGATGGTTCTTTGCTTCCGCAAGTGCCATTTTGACCGTAGAACAGACTCAGCAAGCTCATGTTTGCCCTCCACATTTAGACCATGGACAACAGTCATGAAGTTTACTGTGCTGGGAATGAAACCACAATCTGACATGTCATGGATAAGATGCAACCCATCCTCTGATCTACCTGCTTTGCATAGGCATGACATGAACATGGAGTAGGTTTCAAAGTCTGGTGCAGGTCCTTTCAGCTTCATTTGTTGGAAAACATCCCAAGCCTCTAAAACCATACCCATGGCCATGTAGCCACGGATCAAAGCAGAGTATGTGACAACTGTAGGCTCACATCCATTCTCTTTCATCTCCCTGAGCACATCCAATGCCTTGACAACATCTCTCTTCTGAAAGTAATAAACAATGAAGGAGGTATATATCTGTGCGCTTTGAAGTATCCCTTCGTTCTTCATTTCTGTAAGCTTGGCAACAGCATCTTCAAATTTGTCCCTCCTTAGCAAAACATGGATGAGACTCCCGTACATGTACTGATCCCTGGAGCAACCATGTTCCTCAATACAATCGAACAAATGGAGAGCTTCCTCCATTCTATCAGCCCTGCACAATGATCTAAGGAATATAGAGTAGCCAGCCTGCACAGAAAATCCTCGTTCACATAAGGATACTACTGAGCTTGTTGCATCTGCTATTTTCCTACACTCGCATAGAGCCAAAAGATACATGAAAAGTATCCTATTATCAGGTATATGGCCTGCATGACACATTTCTTGGAAGATTGTGATTGCCACATCTATTTTCCGCCCTTTGCTGTGGGTGAGGTACATTATCAGGTGATTGTAAGTAGTTTTATCAGGCAGAAACCCACACTCCTTCATGTCACAGAATGTCTTCAAGGCCTTTTCAGACAGATCAGCATTGCCATACTGACAGACCATGACATTCCATGTATCCACAGTTGGGGAGCATCCGGTCCTTAACATTTCTCTGTACAGATACCACATGTGCTTAAAATCTTTTGCAGAACCCGCAAGTTTCATAGCAGTATTGTATGTTTTTGTAGTAGGAATGTAGTAAGGTCGTCTCCCAACCCATGAGAAAAATTGCAAAGCAGCACGACTATTCCTTTTACAACGCTTCAAAATGGCATCAACAAGATTAGGACTAAAATGGACTGATCTCATCTCCAGTGCCTGTTGAGTTGAGCCCCAATCATCAGAAGAAGACAGAATCCGACATATTTCTTCGACATCTCCATCACTGTAGTCCTGTTGTTCTTTCTGATGTGTATCATCAGAAAGCAGTGAAACTGGAGACCTTACCATATTGATCTGAAGGAGAGCCAGTGAACTCCAATGCCAGTTCTTTCTCTTGGGGATTAGACTTGCGCATTTTTCGAAACTTATCAACATTGTCAATGCCATCTAACTGTTCGAAATTGCAAACCATCTCTAGGGTTTCGCAAATTAAAAGATGCCCGCATTCTCTCAACATAACTTGCCTCTTCCAAATAGGATTTGTCGCGTAAAGAAGAAATTAACCAGCAGAAAGTTGTCTCAGAAGGCCTGACATCATATTCCAGCATTTCCTTCAGAAGTGCTACGGCCTCAAGGTGCCTGGACACTTGCAGAGCTCTCGCATGAACACTGTATATGCTTTCAATGTGGGTTTCTGACCATTCTTATTGATATTCCTGAAGACATCCCATGCTTTGGATATATGTCCGCTGCGAACATGCCCACAAATCAGTGCTGTGAACGTAACAATATCTGGTTCAACACTGTTCTTTAGCATCTCTTCAAACAGTCCACATGCTTCTTCACACTGATCTATTGCAAATAGGTGTTGCATGACCTGGGTATAAGATGATGCCAGTGGAACACATCCATATTCTCTCATCTCCCGCTAGCAAGTCAACTGCCTTGATATGCTCCCCGTTTCCTAAGGTAGCCATTGATGAGGAACGAAAAAGTTGTACTATTTAGATCTGATATCCTCTTCATGTATTCTGTGACCTGCAAAGCTTCATCCATTCTCCCTGCTCTGCAGAGCCCTCTCAGGAGATTCTCAAGTGCATATGAGTTAGCCATCGATTTGTTATTCATCTTCTGAAAGACTTTCCATGCATCACCAAGCTTTCCTGCTATGCAAAAGCTTCGAAGAGCCTCCGTGTAGCAGTACTCCTCTGGATGTTTCATGCCCTCAATCATATCATCTCTGATAAGATAGACACCTTCAGCAGTATTATCTGATGTTGCAAGACAACACATTAGTAGTCGAAGAATGTCAGTCCCGACCTCCACAGTTGCTGGGCATATCCTTGTAGAACTCAAGAGCAAGCTCAGGCTTATCAGCATTGCACAAAGCGTGAAGAACTGTCCTATAGACTTTACTGTCTATCAAGATGGATTCCGATTTCCTCATCGCCTCAAAGGTTGACAGCATCTTGCTGATCTGCCTCGCCTTCCCATAACTGGATAATAAAATCGTCCATGTCTTGATGTCCTTGGGGCACATCTCCTGATCCATCTCGCCCACGAAGCTCCTCCATGATACCAAAGCTCCTCGCTTCGCCCAGCGATGTACAGCATCGTGTTGTACGTCTCTGTAGTGTGGTGGAAATCTGGGAGTCGCTTTGCCCAGTGGAAGAACCAGAATCCCGATTGCCTGACCTTGAAGCACCTCTTCAGCACCATGTTAACAAGGTTCGGAGTGTAATTAGCACCCAGTCCTCTCAAGCTTCCGCTCCACCGACGGCCCAGGTGCCTCCTGACCGGAGGACTGCTGTAATCCTGTGCACCATTGCACTGATATTAGTCAATCATCAGAATCTACTGCCATGCCAGTGTTCTCCAGCCTCCCTGGCAGAATGCCTCTGCAGCATTGGCGATAGTGCCACAAGATTGACGACTCCCATCATCTGCAGAGTCACCAAGAACTAACCCGGTCCGAAATGCTGCCAGCAATGGAGGTAGAAGCCAATGCCGCTCTCTCTGAAGCAATTCCTCGAGCACCTTCGGTGCACCCCACAGCAGCAGCTCCGAGGTCATCACAAGGCGCGCCGCCATTCCTTCGGGGTCCTAACGCTTCGACATTGGCCACTGAGGCAACGAGTTCGGAGATTTCCTGGAAAAGAGAGGCGCGCGCTCCTGGTGGCTCTGGGCGACCGCTGCCGGCGGGCGCAGGCGCCAACTTTCTACGAGGCTGTGAGCGGGGAGGCTTGCGGGAGGTGGTCTTAGAACGGGATGTAGGGAGTAGGAGGAGGGGATGGTGGCGAAGGCGCAAGTGGCAGTGGCTGGAGCCGAGAAGGAGAGGGGAGAAAGCGAGCAGCCGGGCGGCGGCGCTTCGCGCCATAGGCGGACTACCGGAGTGGGCCGGCGTCGATTGCTCGCTAGATCTTATTTAACGACAGGATCTTTCCTGCGGGTGTCGCTCTAGGCATTCAGGGTCCGTTCGGTTGGCAGCCGCATACCGCACCCGCACCTTCCGCGCCCTATTTTCGTGAGCGTTTGCTTCGCGGCCGCATGTTGCCACATGTTTGGCTCGTCGCAATTTCCGCTTCAGTTGCAGTTTCTTGCGCCAAATGTGTGGCGAGCAATTTTGCCGCCGCACCTTTGGCGAGCCGCACTTCAGTTGTGGTGAGTTAAGAGCACAAATCAAACACGATCTCAATACGGTGGTCTTCATGTTTCTTCTGTTTTTGCAACGTCTTCATCGATTGCTCGCCGAATCTTATTTATTGAAGAGATCTCCCGTGTGGGTGCTGCTCTTGGCATCCAATCCAGTGGTTTTTTATGCTTCTTCGGTTTTTGCAGGGGCGCAATTAGGAGGATAATCAAGTTCAAGCGACGACCGGGTTTGAATTTGGGTTTCCAATCTAGCATTGCTAGTACTAGCGGCGCCAGATTGTTTGTCCCTTGATCATCTTTGACGGCGAGGTGGCCGATGTTACGTGGATGCGTCCTAAGAAGTTCCCGTGGCGTTGGCGGTTGATCATGCTAAGTTTTCAATTTTAGGCCACGTTCGCTTCTCTTATAATCCGTACTTTTCAGCTTATTTTTTAGTCAAAACATTATTTTTCTCTCATAACAAATCAGTCAGAACAGGGTTTCGGTTTATTTTTTCAGCGAAGCGAACGAGGTAGAAGGTTGCACTACTTTGGCCATCGTTGGTGTTATTGAGTTCCAACGGGTTAGAATTAGATAGTCATCAACAAGGTTTAGAGGTGAAGATTGCTATTAGAGGGCTCTAGATATACTCTGGTGTATTTTTGTTCGCTTGAACTTATCAGCTTGGCTTATTAGTCATGGTACAGTGTTTTTCTCTCACAACAAATCAGTGAACGGTACTTTTCAACTAGCTTTTCAGTGAAGCGAACAGGGCACCCATGAACATGGATGTAATTGTGCTACCTTATATTGATACAATCTCTTTCCCTTTGAGGTAAAAATATGGCACCACGTAGAATGACTGACGTGACCCCACGTCAAACTAAACTACTTTGAAAACTATACGAGGAAACACAATCGGTTTTTTAGCTTCGAGGAGTTAAAAGATTCGGTTTTCTAGTTTAAGTAAATCGGACCATAATAGTAATGGTTAAACGAGCTCTTGAGGAAATAATAGCTAAAGGAGCACTGGAGGACTTTTTCCGAGAATGTACAAGTCTGATTCACAAAAAAGGTTTGGCCGCTATTTGTCTCAACAACCAGATTCTGTACTTGCGAGCTTGCCTAACTTTGAATCGATGTAGAGTACAAGTTGAGTCCTCGTCCGTCCGCCATTGCTGCCTTCCGCAGCGTGTGTTATGATGTTTCATAAACAACAAAGTGACTAGCACATATCAAAGTTACTTTGCCTCTGTTGATATATCATCCACTTAGCACTGGGGCAAAGAATAGAGTTGCATTTGCATCCATCTATTGATTGGCGCGATGAACACTAATAATGTTATGGTTCTTCAAAAAACCAGTCCTAGTCCTAGTTTAAAAAATATATGAAGGTCTACAGATTGGGGGGTGGGGGGGGTGGTTGGGGGGTTGGTTGGACGAGATGGTCTACAACTGTCAATAGTATTTATCAAACAACAGTAAAAAGTCTGTAACTATGGCATGAGTATCTGAGCAATAGACACTTAGAAGTTGTGAGTTAGAACCGTCAATTCGTCACAAGCATCAGAACTGTAGCAGCTACCAACAACTCCACAATCCAACATTTAGCATCAGATTCATGTGAAATTTCACTATTTCAGTAGCATGTATATCAACTATCAATTGACTCAGTAGTCACACTTGATAAAAAAATCAGTAGTACTGGTGTTACTATTAACGAACAGCAGGCATCACAATTCACAACTCATGTGGCAACCATGTTACAGTAAAGCCTTCCCAGAATCGTAACAAACTGTAAATGAAGAGCTCCTTTTCATATTGAATAGATCTCAAGTGTTCCAACACTAAAGGCTGCTCACAAATGCCCAGAGCAAGCAAAACTGAATAGCATTACAAATGGTAATAAACATAGCTGAAGAACTTACAATCATTCCTAAGAAATAAGTTTCAACTTGAGTAACTGTGCTATGCTAAATGATTGAATTAATCATGACCAAAAGCCATGGCCGTTGCCATGTATCCATTTTTTCATTTGATTTATTGTGTAGTATTTCTAAGGGGGTAACTCTTACCACGATCAAACGACTCTATTGCAAAAAGAGGCAGCGGGCACCTCTAATCAATCTTAACAGACGAGAAGAGGTAGTGGACGAAGTAGAAGGAGAGCAGGAAACCAATGGCACCAGTGGAGAGCATGATTGCAAGGGCCATGATCAGGGAATAGCCAAGGTAGAGTGTTGCAGGAAACTGGTCCGCTCAGGCTCCTGAGATCGAACACCAGGTAGTTAATAGAGTAGAGGAAGACATAGAATGCGACAGAGCCAGAAGCAAAGAAGGCCTTCCACCACCATTTCCAGTCCTCCACGCAAAGGTGCATGTAGGTCAGGACCAGAGAAACCTCACCACAGACTATGACCAGCAGGAAGAGGACAATGAACAGGAAGCCAAAGACATAGTAGAATCTTCCCAACCAAATGCTGGAAAGGATGAAGAAGAGCTCAATGAAGAGAGTACCAAAAGGCAATGTTCCCGCACCAAGCACAAGCAGCCATGAGGGGAACTTGCGCTCAGGGATCTCTCGTGGAATCTGGTTGGTTCGGACAGGGTAGTCGATGCTTGCAGCACGTGTGCCTAGCAAGCCTCCAATAAGTGTGAGTGGCACAGAGATGCAGAACCACAGGGCCAGAAGGGTGAAGAACAGTGAGATGGGTAGAGCTCCAGTGCTCTTCTTGCCCCACAGAATGGAATTAAGCACAGTGAGGATGATGAACACAATCCCAGGGAAGAAGCAGGCAGTCAACCAAGCAACAGATTTCCACCCTTCTGAGGTTCCTTTGATAGTCCTCCAAACACGGACACCAACATATCCAGCAATGATACCAAGGAAGAGGTAGAGAATGATCATTCCGGTCAGGAGCATTCCCCTGGAAGCAGGTGACAGGAATCCCAGAGCAGCAAACACAATTGTAACAACTGCCATACCAGTGATCTGGATACCATCAGCAACCATAACGCACAACAACTTTGGACAGCTGGGCTCTCTGAAGACATCACCAACGACAAGTTTCCATCCTGAGAGCTCCTCATTCATCTGAGCTTGTGCTTCCTTGTCCATCTCCTCATACCTTGTCAGATCCCTACGGACAGTCCTCAAGAATATGACAAACACAATACCAGCCAGGAAGAAGACAACCATCATCGAGTTCATGATAGAGAACCAGTGAACCTTGGCACCATCCATCTTCAGATACGCATCCCACCTCGATGGCCACTTGATGTTGCTCTTGACATACTCAACCTCGTAGGTAAATGTAATCCGCTCATTCTCACGGATCACCTGAGATTTCTCAAGCTCCAACGGGCAATTCACAGAGTCAGCCTTGTCATACATCTTGAGCTTGGACATGGCCTCAGGATCACGCCTTACACTGCAAGGCACGACCTCAAACCCAACAATCTGGAACCCACTCTTGCGATCAGACTCAACCATTGCAACACCATCCTCACTCGTGATCACCACATCACCCTGCGCCTGGTACTGATGGACCAAGACTCTGAACTTGAGGTGGTTAATGATATAATCCTCATTGCTCCCTGTCGGGTTGTACCCAACTGGAAACCCAGTCCACTGGATCGTCACCCCATTCTGCTCAGTGAACCGCATGACCGGTAAATTATCCAGGATCATGTTGACCTGATACAGATCTCGCGCCCTCTTCTTGAGCAGCTCAGCCTGCTCCTTGGTGAGCGGGTCCGTGGTGCAAAGGTATACCGACTCATTGACATTAACTTGGAAGAGGTATGGGGAGTTGTCGATCTGGTCACCCATGAGGATCTCACCAAGGTTCTCAGCGCTCTTCTTGACACCATCCTGAGGCTTGCAGTACGGCAGGCTGTAGTAGCTGAAGGGCAGCTCGGTCTCGATGGAGGTGAGCGAGTTGACCTTGGCCGAGATCGCCTCTCCAGAGGAGTAGGTGTGCATGAAGGTGCCGGGGAGGTAGAAGGCATGGACACCCGGGTGCAGGCTCAGCAGCAGAACGAGCACGGACGCCGAGATCCATGGGGATGACATCTTGGCGACCATGGCAGTGACAGTTCTTGTGATCGCCCAATCAAGAACCTCACAACCTGCAAGCAATTGTATAAAAAATAATAAATCAATTCGATTCTTAAGATTGCCTCCCCCTATCAGTCTCCCTTTCCCCGTGGAGATATCAAGATATACGGGATAAAAAGGATAAAACTCCAGGATGGAATTAACATGTGACATAGGTTCAGTAGAACCCCAGAAACTTTTCGAAAATATAAACTACCATAATAAAAAAATAAAGAAAAAGGAAGGCATGTTGCTCGACGCCTCCACCGCATGAATGATGGTGGAGACAGCGTCAATTCAAATGGAGTGGATCTAAACGCAGCAAACGAATCCGCAGTAAGTCTGGTGGATCGGAGCATCCATGCCAGAATCAAACACTCGTATTCAGGGCGCGAGAGTCACAACAAAGAAAAGATCTCCTGCGGAACAAAACGAGCATGCCTCTAGTCTAGGCAAACTAGTGCTCCCTTACCAACGGATGAAGAAATGAATCCCAAATCCTAGTGAAAGAGACGACGCCTGGATCTGCGGCCGAGGCGCGAGGAGATGCAGGGTAAGGGAGTGAGGAGCTCGGAGATCAGGGGAGGGGAGGGAGCTCACCTCAGATCTAGATCGCTGCCGAGACGACGCAGGCGAAGGCGAGGTCAAAACATGGGCGCGCGCCTCCTCTTTCTCCGTCTCTAGCTCTCCCCTCCTCGAGATCGCGGACGAAGAAGTAAACGCTTCGCCGGCGGAATCGAGAGGCGGGGGAGACGCGGCACGAGCCCGCCAAATTTTATACCCGCCCTCTTCTCTTCTTCCCCTTCGCCCTTCGGGCCACGTCTCCCGTACAGAGCAGCTTTAATAGTTTCTTCGCTGGTGACACTACTTACCTCCGTCCCGCAAAAAAAAAAAAATAAAAAAGGTTTTGATTTTGTCCTAAATTTTCTGTATGACAAGTTTATAAAAAAAGATTATCAATACTTTTAACATTGAATAGATTTCTATAAAAACATATTTCATGATAAATCTAATAATAACTAGTTATAAATATTCATTTTATTTATAAATTTTAATTAATTTATGATTGGTTTAGAATAAAACTAAAATGATATATTTTTTCTGACACAACAGCATTTATCGTATAGTCAACTTTATACTCACTTTGTCCTATAAAAAGTGTTTTCATTCTTATTTTGCTAATAAATCAAATATATATAAAAATAATAATATTTCTGATAAACAATTAGTATATTGGATAGATCAGTTGAATATATTGTCGTAATAAACTTATTTAAAGATAGAAATGTTGCTAACATTTTCTGTTAGTGAGCAAGGATCAGGTCGTCGCTTTTTTAGTGGCGCGCTACATCGGCACCCGGGTGTAGTGAAAAATGAGGAAGAGTTTTCACATCTGAGTCGACGGGTGCGAAGGGTAAGGAAGCTAGTCAAACCAACTATGATCCGTTTAGTTAGTTGGAATATATGGTCGCTTACAGGTAAGTTAAAATAATTAGTTGATACCGTGACTAGCATGCGTGTAAATATATTATACGTTCAAGAGACTAAATGGAAGGGTCAGAAGACGAAGGAGGTGGACAATACAGGTTTCAAGCTTTGGTACACAGGGACAGTCGTGAATAAAAATAGAGTAAGAGTTTTGATTGATAAGAGCCTCAAGAATAGTGTAGTGGGAGTGAGAAGGCAAGAAGATAGGATTATCTTAGTCAAGCTTGTCATTGGTGATATGGTCTTGAACATAATTAGTATGTATGCCCCAAGTAGGCCTCGACGAGAGTGCTAAGAGACAGTTCTGAAAAGACTTAGATGCCTGATTAGAGCTGTACCTAGTAGTGAGAAATTTTTTATAGGAGAAGATTTTAATGGGCATGTAGGTATTATAAGCGTAGGTTTCGAGATAGTTCATGAAGAATTTGGGTATGGTAGTAGGAATTAGGAGGAGGAGAAAGTTCTGAACTTCGCGGTAACTTTTGATCTGATGATAGCCAACACTTTCTTTAGAAAGACTGTTCGCTTAAACGGTCGTTTAGCCCGTTTAAACACCGTGTAAACGCTACACGATGGTGCGCCGTTTCCGTTTAATCATCCGTTTACCCCGTTTAATTGGCCGTTTAGCTCGTTTAATGGGACGTTTTGCCCAAATAATGGCTAAACGGTAGGTGACCGACTGTTTACCGTTTAGCGTTTAGGAAAACACTGAGAATCTCATCTAGTGACCTTCAGTAGTGGACAACACTCTAGCCAGATTGACTTTGTCCTCGTAAGAAGAAAGGACAAACAAGCATGCTTGGGTTGCAAGATGATATCAAGGGAGTGTGTTATTTCTAAACATAAGCTTTTGGTGGCAGACTTTCGTTTTCAGGTGCGTGCCCGTAGGAATAAACAAGCTAAGATTGAAAGAACAAAGTGGTGAAAACTGAAAGGAGAAACGTCAGAGGTATTCAGAAAAAGGGTTATCAAAGAGAGCTCTTGGAAAGAAGAAGCTGACATAAACAATATATGGGAGAAGATTACAACCAACATTCAGAAGGTGGCCTCAGAAGTGTGTGGAGTAACCAAAAGAAGTGGAGGCAAGGCTAAAGATATTTAGTGGTGGAACGAGGACGTCCAAAGGGCTATTAAGGAAAAAAAAAGAATGTTATAAATGTTTGTACCATGACAGGAGTGTGGACAATATAGAGAAGTATAAGGTGGTAAAGAAGACTGTAAAACGAGCTGTAAGTGTGGCAAAGGATAGAGCGTACGAGGATCTTTATCAATATTTGAGTACGAAGGAAGAAGAGAATGGCATTTATAGGATAGCTAGGGTTCATGAGAGAAAGACAAAGGACTTCAACCAAGTTAAGTACATTAAGGATGAAAGAGAGCATCTCTTGGTGAAGGAGGATGAGATCCGACATCGATGGCAAGAGTATTTTGACAAATTGTTCAATGGTAAGAATACGGACACAACATTTCAGTTGGATGACTATTTTAATGACACCAATAGGCGCTTTGTGCGGAGAATCAAGAATCTGAGGTCAGAGAGGCGTTAAAAAGGATAAAAAGGAGGTAAGGCGATGGGACCGCATGGTATCACAATCGAGGTGTGGAGATACCTCGGGGACATAGCTATAGTATGGCTATCCAAGCTGTTAAAACATATTTTTCGATCGAACAAGATGTCTAACGAGTGGAGAAGTATATTCGTACCGATCTAAAAGAATAAAGGGGATATTCAAAGTTGTACTAATTATCAGGGAATTAAGTTGATGAGCCATACTATGAAGCTATGGGGGAGAGTTATCGAGCATCGCTTTAGAGCAATAACGCGGGTCTCTATAAATCAATTTAGTTTCATGCCCGGAAGATCAACTATGGAAGCTATTTTCTTAATAAGACAAGTTATGGAGCGGTATAGAGAAAAGAAGGACCTACACATGATTTTTATTGACTTAGATAAGGCTTATGATAAAATATCAAGGAATATTATGTGGTGGGCTTTAGACAAGCATAAAGTCACAACGAAGTACGTTAGGCTCATTAAGGACATGTACAACAATGTTGTGACTAGTGTTCGAACAAGTGATGGAGACACGGGTGACTTCCCGACTAGGATAGGACTACGTCAAGATCAGTTTTGAGCCCTTATTTGTTTACCTTAGTGATGGATGAGGTCACAAGGGACATATAAGGGGAACATCCCTTGATGTATGCTTTTCGCGGACGATGTAGTGCTAGTTGATGAAAGTTGAACAGGAGTGAATCAGAAACTGGAGTTATGGCGGGAGACTTTGAAGTCTAAAGATTTTAGACTCAGTAGAACTAAAACTGAGTATATGAGATATGACTTCGGTACTACTACTCACGAGGAGAAAGATATTAGTTTGGAAAGTCAAGTAGTGCCTAGGAAGGATACCTTTCGATATTTAGGATCAATACTACAGAGAGACGGAGATATTAATGAAGATGTTAGCAATAGAATCAAAGCAGGGTGGATGAAGTGGTGCTAAGCATCTGGTGTCCTATGTGACAAAAGGACACCACAGAAGCTAAAAGACAAGTTTTATAGGACGACAATTAAACATACTATTTTGTATGGTGCAGAATGTTGGCCTACGAAAATACGACATATTCAACAGATAAGTATCGCGGAAATGCGTATGTTGCGTTGGATTTGCGGCCATACAAGAAGGGATCGAGTTCGGAACAATGATATACGTGATAGATTAGAGGTAGCACTAATTAAAGAAAAAGCTTGTCCAACACCGGTTGAGATGGTTTGGACATTTCCAACAGAGACCTCCAGAGACACCGGTGTATAGTGGAATTCTAAGTCGGGTAGTAACATAAAGAGAGACAGAGGAAGACCAAAGTTGACTTAGGTAGAGACAATAAAAGGAGACCTGAAAGGATAGAATATACGTAAAGACTTAGCCTTAGATAAGAGTGCTTGAAAAACAACTATTCATGTGTTTGAACCTTGATTGTTTCGGTTGGGTTTTAACTTTAGACTATCCTAACTTGTTTGTGACTTAAATGTTTTGTTGTTGTTGTAAAAAAAATAACCAACCTGAAACTCATAGCGATATTTTTTATGGGATTGAGAGAGTATTTCGTGAGATTTATTTAAATACTTTTGTTAGGTCGTGCTCCCTTTCGTCGGTGTGTGCAGTGGAGTGTTTCGGGCGCTGGTCCACGTTTGGGATCCGTGCTTTCGTTGGTGTGTGGTCCACGTTTGGGATCCGTGCTTTCGTCGGTGTGTGGTCTTCCTATTGGCTTATTGGGTCTCCACTCTCCACGACTGACTGTCTCACCACGTGTATGAGGATTTTTTATTTTTTTTTAAGAACGTGTATGAGGATTTTTTATTTTTTAGCGGGCTAGGAAGGCTTGATCGTCGTTTGACCAAAGCGGGTTTCGGCAGGTTGGTGGGGAGCCTAACTGTGTTTGCTTTGCAGATCCGCACCGTCGGTTGGTCCTATTATTTTTGTGAGACGAGGTTATTTTTTGGTAAGAGCTGGTACACCGTAGAATATTATACAGTAACAGTACTACGTTGAAATGACTCACAGGGCTGCCTGCCCTGCCTACCTAACAGCTTAAATCACGTTAAATTTAGCTGGCTAACTAATCATGTGGTGCCGGTGAGCTGCCCACGAATTTGAGTATGGTTGCCCAGGCCTCAGGCTGTGAGCGCAGACGACATGAGCCCACGGTCTCCATCACACACCAAGCAATGGATGCAGCATGCCCCTTCCGCGGTTGTAGTCAGATGCTGCCCCAGCTCCAATCAGACAATCATGCATGAAACTTGTTTATGAAACTAATTATGCTAGTGGGCTTATACCGAATTAATTCTTGAAGCTCAAGAGCTCAAGAGTTATAACCCAAGAAGTTAAAGGGACATCTTCTATCTATATAAGGAACATATGTATTCACTATTATAGAGGTGAAAAATAAGAGAAGACTGACACCACAAATACTTTATCTATGGTGTCATTCTACTTTCTGTGATCTTGCAATGGTAACGAGAGACGAGATATTCTACTAATTCTCACGTCTCTTATTGCTTGGGTAACGGATCGAGGAATCCATAACTATTACATATTAAAATAAAACTGACCTCAAACAAGGAGACAAAAACTAGTGACTCACCGGAAGATGGGGATTTATGTTGGCTATGAAAATCCATAAATAATCAGATATTAGGAGCCCAAAACTGGTGACTTGTTCATGGCTAGATACGCCGATAGTATATTTGATGAAGATTGGTTCCCGGCATTAGCGAGAGGATTATATCTAAAACAAAGAAATGATGGAAAATCGAATGGAATGCTAGTGGCATTCATTCACTTGATCCACGCACTAAGACACCGAACTTGAAGTTCAAAGAATAATTAGCCTACAACAGTTGGCAAATAACTTATCAGATGCTTTCACTAATATAAGAGGAGTATCAAAATCGCATATCCCCGCAGCTAATGCACCGGAGAGAGTAGAGATACCCATGGAAGGGATAAACTCTTCTCAAATCCCCAATCCTAGGAAAAGGGGGAGAGAACCGGATGACTCTATGCAGGCACAGCGGAGACGTCCGCAAGGCCGAGATAATAGAGAACAAGCAGTAGATGAAGGCCCTAGTGCACTAGCACGCATAACGATAAGTAATGGCACAAGGGCATCGGAACAACCAGCCATATCAAATATGGGAAATCAAGATGAGCTGGATGAGCTAAATGAAGAAATTGCCACTGACTATGCAAAGTCAAGAGAGTTATACAATAGAAAGACTATAGTCGTTGATATAAATTTTGTCTCTAAAATTGTTGAAATCATTTACGAGGACTCCGAACCAAAGTCCATGGCAGAGTGTCGGGAGCGCTCAGATTGGGTCCAATGGAAAGAAGCTATAGAGACTGAATTGCGCTCGCTTAACAAGAGACAAGTATTTGGGCCTATAGCCCGTACCCCCCCCCCCCAAAAGTATTTCCGGTAGGATACAAATGGGTATTTGTTCGAAAAAGGAACGGGGATAATGTGGTGGCGAGATATAAAGTGAGACTTGTAGCGTAAGGGTTTTCGTAGATACCCGAAATTGATTACGATGAAACATACTCTCCTGTTATGAGTGGCATAATGTCCGATATTTAATATTAATGGCAGCTGGTATGAATCTTAAAATGCAGTTAATGAATGTTGTGATTGCGTATCTTTACGGGTCACTAGATACAGATATATACATGAAAGTCCCTGATGGATTTAAAATTCCGGATTCTAAAGGCAATCGCAAATTATACAGTGTTAAATTGCAGAGATCATTGTATGGGCTTAAACAATCTAGACGGATGTGGTATAATCGGTTGAGTGATTTCCTCCTGAAGAAAGGTTATGTAAATAATGATGATTGTCCATGTGTATTTATTAAAAGGTCCCATAATGGATTTTGCATCATTTTAGTATAGGTTGATGATCTGAATATCATAGGACACACAGAGGACATAGAGGTGGCGTGTACCTACCTTAAAACGGAATTTGAAATAAAAGACCTTGGTAAAACTAGATTTTGCTTAGGCCTACAAATTGAGCATCTCCCTGAAAGAACTATTATACATTAGATGACTTACACAAAGAAAGTTCTTGAGAGATTTAATATGTCTAAGACTCATCCAAAAAAAACCTCTATGATGGTGAGATCACTCGATGAGGATAAAGATCCATTTAGACCCAGAAATAAAGATGAGAAAGTCTTAGAACCTAAAGTTCCATATCTAAGTGCCATAGGAGCACTGATGTATCTTACAAATTGCACTAGCCCCGATATTGCTTTTACGGTAAATTTGCTAGCTCGATATAGTGCAGCCCCAACCAGAAGGCACTGGGTAGGAGTTAAAACAATACTTAGATACCTCCCAAGGTACAATAGATCTTGGCCTATTTTTTTTCGAAGAATCATGATTTGACTATGGTCGGCTATGCAGATGCTGGATACCGATCAGATCCTCATAATGCAAAGTCACAAACTGGTTTTGTATTTCTTTAGTGGTGGTAAAGCCATTTCATGGAGGTCTTGTAAGCAAACTTCAGTAACAACATGTATAAACCACTCAGAGATAATAGCACTGTATGAAGCTGCACGTGAATGTGTTTGGCTAAGACAGATAATTAGCCACATCCAGAAGTCATGTGGCCTTAATACTATGGATACCCCCACAATTATATATGAAGATTATGCAAGCATGTGTTACACAAATGCAAACAGACTATATAAAGAATAACTTAACTAAGTATATTTCACTAAAATTCTTTTATCCTCACGAACTCCTGAAGCAGGGTGAAATGAATATACTGTAAGTCAGATCATGTGACAATCTCGCAGATTTGTTTACAAAATCTCTTCCAGCCACGACATTCAAAAGATATATCCGAAAGATTGGCATGAAATTCTGAAGTGACTTGCAGAGCTCACGGGGAGTAAATCCCTAATTATCAGTTCATATTCTTAACATCCAGAAGATGTTGAAACCCGTGGTCTAGAAGATCATAAGATATATATGTTGCATACATCTGTGCGGCAAGAATGTACTTTTTTCTCTGTTCTTTTTTCCACTGGGTTTTTGACAGAGTTTTTGACGAGCCACGAGTTTATCGTGGTGTTAGCCCAAGGAGGAGTGTTATGAAACTAATCATGCTAGTGGGCTTATACCGAATTAACTCTTGAAGCTCAAGAACTCAAGAGTTATAATTGAAGAAGTTAAAGGGTCATCTTGTATCTATATAAGAAACCTATGTATTCACTATTATAGAGGTGAAAAATAAGAGATGGCTGGTTCCACAAATATTTTGTCTATAATGTTATTCTATTTTTGTGATCTTGCAATGGAAACGGAAGACGGGATATTCTACTAATTCTCACGTCTTTTATTGGTTGGGTAAGGGATGGAGGATCCGTAACTATTACATATTATAATAAAACTGACCTCAAACAACGAGACAATCAGACGAACGCCCCAACTGCCCAGCACAACCCGCCAATGGAGATCCTACGAACTTTTGAGAGAGACCACCAGATGTGTCCTTTTTTTTCTCCCCTGGTCCAGCCACGCAAATGCTACCTCCAACCTGCCGCCGCGCGACCGCGATGCCTTACTTGATTGATCGCCCACCACACCACTCCCGTTCAGTTTCCGTTTCCGAAGCCAGCAAAAGGAAGGGCATATGGCTTCACGATCACGCACCCACCCTCCCCTCCCCTGCGGCCCTGCCGCTCATTAGATTTTAGGTTTAGACAGACCCCCCGCGTTTCTTATCAAGCAAACCACGTCTGGTGGAAAAAGGGAAGGTGGAGTGGGGATGGGAGCACCCAAGACGTGAACCGTCCAACGATCTGAGGAAAAAAAAAGGTTGGAATAAACAAGGAGCGAAAACCATCGCGGTTTGCATGAGCACGAAAAGGGGTCACGTTTCTTAGGGAGCACACAACAGCTTGGGTTGGGAAGGGAGTACCTTTCACATGAACAAGCCAGGTCACGTCTGTCAAAGGAAATCGAGAGCACCTCCGCATCGAAAGCGAAGAGCCAAAGGCGCAGGCACATGACGACCGCAACTGCCGTATGCTATATAGAGAGAAATACTGCAAATAGACGACAGGTCACCGGGAAAAAGAAAGTCATCTGATGCATTCTGAACCCTGCATTTCCATTCCAGTAGAAAAGGTAGGTAGATAGACAAGCTAGATAGCAAAAGATGGTGCAGAATCATAACAAAAGATGGCGCAGAATCATAGCGGTCAGCATCAGCATTAGGTTTCTGGTATGTCTGTTTGGTTGTTATGAGTTGAGGCTGAGAACAACAGCGCAACGCCAAGGTTAGAGCTAGAATCATTTCATTTGAGCAATAAAAAAAGCAACAGCCAAGAATGGGACTTCCTTCCAGAAACAAGGAAAAAAGAGGCAGAGGGGTTGGCATACACATTTCATCAGTCTAGCAACATAACCAATCACTCGTCAGAAGTGCACGACAAAGAAAGGGCTTAATAAGTTGCCTAACATATGAATTTGACAGGCAATCCATGAACATATATGGGGTCAACCGTAGCAACCAAACATTTGAGCACCTCAAATTGTGACATGTTCAACTAACAAAACACAGGTCCTCAGAATGGCATGATGAGGGATGAACTGTTCCAGTCTCATAACTAAAGCAGAAACAATATAATAGCACTAATAAACAGCAAAAGGATCAAATGAGATATATATTCTAATACCAAGCAAAAGAACAACGGTGGTAACATCTGCAATTTTGATTCTCTTGCTGTAGTCACATGTACATGACACATGTTACTGAGGTCATGTTTGGATGCAAAGTATTTTTGGAATATTGAAGAAATACTATAAAAAGAGCGTACCCTAGTGCAGAGAGCTCCCGCTCTGTGCGGGGTCTGGGGAAGGGTGTCAGTGGCCTTAACCTCGCTTGTGCAATGCAAGGAGACCGCGACTCAAACCCGGGACCTTCCGGTCACAGGCAGTAAGACTCTACCGCTTGCACCAGGCCCGCCCTTCATTGAAGAAATACTATGGTTTTACAAAATACTTTGTTTTTTAAAAGCTACTAGTTATTTGGATACAACAAATCTTTTAGTCTCTAAAACCATGGTTTTATTAAAATTATAGTCTTTTTGAAGTTTTAAAAACTCTACTTATGACATCTTTTTTCTAAACCACAGTTTTGTGTCTCTTTAGCTAGTAAAACCATAGTTTTGTGATGCTATAGTTTTTTAAAAACCACATCATCCAAACAGGACCTGAGTCTCTTACAATCATTTTAGAACAGTGAAGAAAGGTAAATATGAATATAGGACCCTAAAAGATTATTTACAATATTTGAAAACACACATTTAAGTGAATGAAGTGCATGCCCAAAAATATATGACTGTTTTTCACAGATTTCAGTATCATCTTAACTAAGAAAAGGTAATAACCTCATAGATACAAACCTAATGAAACCTGAAATTGAGCGACTTGACATAACAGTGTTACCTAAAAAATCACACATCACTTTCATTCATAATAGTATGAGTAAAAGGCAAAAATGAACTTTCAAGCTTAACTATCAAACATAAAACTAGATGTAGTGTTCTATGGAATCTTGAGTAAATACATAACGACAAGAGAAAAGCACGGAGAAGGTGTGCATGGGAAACATTTTGTACATGTAGATTATACCATAAGAACATAGTTCTCCAGCTGCAAGCCAATCTTGCAGAAAGAAACAGACAAAACACACCATAAGGCACCAATGGGATCATAAACTCAAGACTTTTCCGACAGTATTGGCAGCATCAACAAAATGTTGTAGCAAAGTGTGACAAACTTTAAAGCACATCTGCTGAAATATACTATTCATTACGAGGTACAATAGTCTCAGACTCTCAGTAATAAGCTACATTACAAACAGCACTGCTTTGTGAAAGGCCTTCAAGATGCAATGATCATATCATTTGAGCTCACAGGTGATTTTGCGCAAAGACATCCTTGAATCTTCAATCAATCTTGACTGATGAGAAAAGGTAGTGGACAAAAGAGAACGAAGTCAGGAACCCAACAGTACCAGTAGCTAGCATAATGGCAAGAGAGACAATGAAAGAGTATCCGATGTAGAGCATAGCAGAAACCGGCCCACTCAAGCTTCTGAGATCAAACACCAAGTAGTTGATGGAGTAAAGGAACACATAAAGGGCCACTGTTCCAGAGGCAAAGAAAGCTTTCCACCACCACCTCCAGTCCTCCGCACAGAGATGCATGTAGGTAAGAACAACTGATACCTCAGCACACACCACAATCAGCAAAAGGAGCACGACAAGGAGGAAGCCAAACACATAATAGAACCTTCCTAGCCAAATACTAGAAAGAATGAAGAAGAGCTCGATGAAGAGTGTTCCAAAAGGTAGAGTTCCAGCACCAAGTATGAAGAGCAATGAGTACTTCTTTGTAGGGATTTCTCTTGGTATCTGATTGGTTCGAACAGGGAATTCTATTGGCTCAGCCCTTGTGCCAAAGAAACCACCTAAAAGGGTAAGTGGCACAGAGACACAGAACCACAAGGACAAAAGGCCGAAGAAAAGTGAGATTGGAAGGGCTCCAGTACTATTTCTTGTCCACAGCATGAAGTTTAACACAGTGAGGACAATGAAGACAATGCCAGGGAAGAAACAAGCAGTTGACCAGGAGACAGACCTCCATCCCTCGGACGTTCCTTTTAAAGTCCTCCAGAGCCTGACAGCAGCATACCCAGCCACAATTCCAAGTAACATATAGAGGACTATCATCCCTGTCAACAGCATTCCTCTCGATGCAGGAGACATGAAGCCAAATGTGGCAAAGAAAATGGTAACAATTGCCATACCCAAAATCTGAACCCCATCGCCGATCATGACACAGAGCAGCTTCGATGAGGTTGGTTCTCTGAAGACATCTCCAACAACAAGTTTCCAACCAGAGAGCTCCTCATTCATCTGAGCTTGGGCCTCCTTATCCAACTCTTCGTACCTAGTCAGGTCCCTCCTCACAGTCCGCAAGAATATGACAAACACAATGCCAGCCAAAAATAGAATTACCATCAAAGAGTTCATAATCGAAAACCAGTGAATCTTTGAACCCTCCATCTTCAGGTATGCATCCCACCGTGATGGCCACCTGATATCACTGTTTACAAATTCAACATCATATGTAAAGGTAATCTTCTCTTTCTCCCTAACCAATTGAGATTTTTCCAACTCCACAGGGCAGTTCACAGGATCGACTTTATCATACATATTAAACTTCGACATGGCTTCAGGATCACGCTTCACACTGCATGGGACAACTTCAAATCCCACAA
This sequence comes from Miscanthus floridulus, assembly GCF_019320115.1. Lineage (NCBI taxonomy): Eukaryota > Viridiplantae > Streptophyta > Magnoliopsida > Poales > Poaceae > Miscanthus > Miscanthus floridulus. The sequence continues at coordinate 114,608,117 of NC_089586.1, read as the reverse complement.
TCTCATATCCAGAATTGGCATCGGTGTCAGCCTCTGAGATAAATTCCATTCCTTCCCCAGTCCCAACTACCTTTACTTTGCCTCCTTCATACTTATGGACCAAGACCTTAAATTTCAGGTGATTGATGATGTGGACATCAGAAGTACCTTCTGGAATATAACCAACTGGATAGCCTGTCCACTGGATGGTCATTCCATTCTGCTCTGTGAACCTCCTCACAGGAAGATTGTCAAGAATCATGTTCACCTGGTATAGATCACGGCTTCGCTGCTTGAGGAGCTTCACATCAGCCTCATCAAGTGGGGTTGTGGTACACAGATACAGAGATTCGTTGACATTTACATGGAAACGGTATGGAGAATTATCTATTTGATCACCCATCAGAAGCTCGCCTAAGTTTTCAGCACTCTTCTTAACCCCACCTTGAGGACGACAGTATGGAAGGCTGTAGTAACTGAAGGGCAGTTCTGTCTCAATGGAAGTGAGCGAGTTCACCTTCGCCCCTATCACCTCGCCTTTCCGATATGTGTGCATGTAGCTACCTGGCAAGTAGAATGACTCGCAAGGTGTTGCGAACGCTAGAAAACGCCACTAACAAAGCAGAGAATACCCAGCCTTCCACCATGACGAACAGTTCAGGACAAACTTTGCCTATAGCCTGAAAGAAAAAAACAATACCATCCACGTTCAGTATCTCCAAATAGACATGTGTGCATAGAAAATGTATAACACCAAGGCCTATGAAACATAGCACCAAGGTTAAACAGAAGAACAGAGAAAGTGTGGCAGGTATTTGCAAACAGAGATAGATTTTATACTGAAAAACTGCAGTAAACTACAGCCTTACGGGGCTGAATAACAATCCTCAGCAAAGTTTAAAAGATTCATATTCACGATTTAGAGGGCACGATATCATGAACATATTTACTACTCCCTCCATTCCAAATTATAAGATGTTTTGGCTTTTCTAGATACATCGCTTTTGCTATGCACTTAAATATACACTATGTCGAGATGCATAGTAAAAGCAATGTATCTAAAAAAGCCAAAACATCTTATAATTTGGAACGGAGGGAGTACATAGAATTTATAAATATGTTAGCTAGCAGACAAAAACAGCTGATTGCACAATATGTTTTCTCTCCAAAACTATCCAGAGTCAGGATGAGTAGGCTGCAGGGTAAGACCTAACGGAATGGCGATCAGTTCAACACCCAGGGCTCATTGGCAATAATTCAAAAAAAAAAAGTGTGTACTAAACCACTGGGGGTCGTGTGAATCCACTCCTAGCCTCTCACCACCCAATGCATGTTCATGATGGGGGCTCGATCACTTGATTAGTTTATCTTGTTTGGCAGTTGCTTGAAGGGTCAGATTGAAACGATTAGCCCAATACAAGAACGAATGTATTCATGCACGCACTGGGTCATTGCTACAATCACAATATAAATTGTATTGTACTTACCAGAGAAAATCAAAAAGCATGGTTGTAATGACAGACTATGACTAACAAACATATTTACAACATCATCCACGGAGCCTGCACATGAGGGAGGGAGGGAGGGGGGATGGGGAGGGAAGGAGATTAATAGCTTATAATTCTTCAGCTATTAATCTGAAAAAGGAAGATCGAGATTTTATGACTGTAAATATAGAATTGGCAAACCCAAAAACAAACTTTGAGAACCCTTATCCGAAAAATAAATGAGAACCATGCACTAGGATTAATGGAAAACAAGGCATCCTTTACACATGATGCCTACTGTGATCATATAAAACTAATCATCGTTTTACTGAACTCCCTGAAACAATACAACCTGATTGTTCAGGTCCTATTAACCAAACATACAAGTGAAATTGCAAATAAGACCTCAACGGCTCAACTTGGCTTCAAATTGTGCCTATACAGTTGAACTGAGGGTTTTTTCCCCAGTTTCTTTTGTAGAACAAAAAACTATGTGAAAAATCATTTAACATTGATAGAGATCTATGTTTATATTAAATTGTTGATCATAAAAGTAATTAGACTGCACGGCAAATGCTCAGTTGTCACTCTTCCATCGATATTGTTCTGTAACATCTTAAAAACTAAATGCATTCATCAAAATAGCATCATCGACCAGATGTGTCCTGATCACTACTCGTTGTTTTTTATCAATGGATTTTTAGTGCTACTGTTACTACCAAACACTCAGAGCAGGTGGATGCTACCAGGGGAGAGCCAGATGGGAGGGTAATCATATCGTGCCAACAAAGGGTTTTGTAAGGAAATATCAAAGATATATACTAGGATTGTCAACTTCAAGTGTTTACTTTTATCATTCTGGTTTGAATTAGTAAGTGGAAAATGGTCTCATTTCTAATTTGGTATTGACTTCTTAGTTGCTGATTGCCCATGTTAGAAGTTGTACATACAGAAATTCTATCATGCATCATCAAGATCTAATTTCAGGTAAGGTAAAAGTCATCTAGCAAATTATATCATTCTTTCCTCGAAGAAACACTAACATAGTAAATTTATACTTAGTACACATACATCAGCCATTTGTATCATGACGAATTCAGATTCAGTAATCTCCTTCAGTGCTAGAGAGGATTCAGAATTTCATATTTAGATTTGTATCAGGAACATTTTCTTCTTCTTTTCCTCCTCTAGTTTACATTACTTTGTGAGAATTGTCGCAGCTTAACTGTAGACTGAAGTAGGCTTGTATAGAAAGCTAATCTTTCAACAACGGATTTGTTCATGGTATCAATAAATTTATGGACTAATGAACGAAACTACGAATCGAGGTACAGTTACGGGCGGACCCAGTAAAGGACATGGTGTACACCCGGTTAGTAGGCATAATACATGCATATACACTTGTAATTAGATCAGATCAGATCGAATACAGATAGTAAGTTAGGGTTTGGGTGCTCGGTTTCGCACAGCAGGAAGGGAAGACTAAGGGGTGGGCGTACCTGGTGGTGCTCGTCGCCGGCGAATGGCAGAGGGAGCGCCGCCGCCGGGAGCCGCGCCGCCCGGTCCTGCCGCCGTAACGTAAGCGCGCTCGGGAAAAGCTCCGACGCGTTTCTCCTATGGCGCGCCGGTTCGAGCGAGCAGGATAAAAGCTTCGAGGGAGGGGCATTGGCATTGCTGTCTTCTCTAGCTCCCTTTTTTTCTTTTTCTTTTTTTCCTTTTTGTCGTTTATAATCCAAACAGTGCCAACGGTGTTAGAGAGTAGGGTAAAGGATGGCTTCATTGAAAAATGACGAGAGTAAAATCGTAAAGTAAAAAACAATAAGAGATTAAATCACCGTTGAGGGGCAGAAATACCAAATTTCTAAGAACAAACTAACATGGCAACTCAGTTAACGAAGAAAGAAAGTAAAATTTAGAGGAAGGTCTCTCAACTACAAAACCAAATCGACTCGGTATCAAGACGCCACCAAATTATTACATAACTTTGATTTTGAGCATCAAACTCAAAAAGCATAAATCTCTAGTCACCCAGTTATTAAAATCAGTCATGTTGGACATCTACTTTATTTCATAGTGGTTTCGCTGACATAACGTGTACGCGATATCATTCGTCAAAGTACGGAGCACCTCACATGCTAGAGCTCCCCACGCCACCTTCACAAGCTCCCCTCTACCTCCCCTGAGCTCCATCTTCCTCCGACCATCACAGGCGCACAGCTGGCTTCTCCTTCTTGTGCCAACTCCCATGCCTTAGTGTCACGTGGATTGACATGTTGATGCTTGAATCAGAGTTTGAGCATCGATCCATTCCTACACGCGGCCATGACGCTCATGCAAACGGTTACCGTCGCCGTCCACTTCTTTCACCTCTCTTCCATCTTCCCCTATCGTCCCACAACTACATCCATCCCAACACCTCGCGCTGCGCCAAGTCCCATGTGTTGGCCTTCGTCTTGTTGATCGTGGCGCAAAAGCTGGTGTAGTCGACGAAGTAGGCGCTCAACTTGGGGACGCCAATGACCTTGCCAAGCGTAGCGTGTGCGGCGTGCTCCACGACAGTGGTCATGGTGAAGTACTCACAGAACTCTACCACCATGCCTTCGCCCACCATGTCATTGATCGTTGTCTAGGTACTTCACCAGGAGCGTATCATTGACGTGGTCTAGAAAAGGCATCACAAGGGAGGAGTGTGGGACAGCAGGTGTGTCCCTCGTGATGAAAAAGGGTCAGACGTGTTGGCATTGAAGTAGTCAGCAAGGAAGGTGTGGATGAGGGAGTTGGATCCCCAGCGACAACAGGAACGCAGCGGTGGGCGTCGATGGAGGTTGTCGTTGCAGTGGCGAGGGACCGAAAGGCCGAGGGCGAGAGCTTGATGACCTTCGTTGGGAGAATGATGCCAAAATGTTATAGCTTTGTATAGTGCCCGGTTACCCATGCATAGCTGCCTTTTGACATTTCACCATTCATTCACATGATTCTGCTGTTATTATTTTATTATTCTATATCTAGTTATTTATATTTTCTCATGATGTTATAAACTTTTGTAATTATTCTGTTGATGAAACATTTTGGACCGTGCTTATGGGCGCATACGCTGAACTTGAAAGTTTCCCAAATGGAAACATGCTTACATATTGAAACTTGTGACATTTTTTTAACCTCAACTCGTTCGGCGGTTTGGCTCTATTTTCGTTGTTTTATTCCTTGTTTATATTAAATCTCAAGTGTGAACCGAGTGACACAAAGTGTACTTTTGAAAAACGGCTGCAATTGTGTGGCTGTGAAAGATTCCTCCTCTAGGCTCCTAGGTGGCATAAATTTAGTTGAAAACACTCTCTAAGTTTAATCATATCAGAAAATGACAGCTTTTTTATTTGCCAAATAATAATCAGGTGACAAATTTTCTTGTTCGCGAAAGGTAGTACATAATCAATTCAGTGACTGTTTTCTTTGTATTTGGGTAATTACCCCTTTCTGTTTTTCGGCTAATTACCCCTTTCTTGATCTTCTTTTTAGGTCACTCCTCTATCTATATACAGCCTGTTCGTTTGCTCATAAACGATCGTAAATTTCTAGCACACCAAATCAGCCAACAGTAAATAATCCACGATCATGCCCTCCAAACAGGCCGATATATCCGAAGACGAAGCCTAAAATTCCTGTAACAGAAGAGATCTGCTTAATCGACAGAGGGGCCCTACACTCAGCGCCTGCTGGTGACCTAGTAGTAGGCCTTTCACGTGAGCGTCGGCGCGCCGCAGCCTGCGCAAAGCAGTCACGCAACGCGGGCGCGCCGAGCGGAGGAGCGAGTCAATCGCGACGCGCGCCCGCCCTTCTGGGCTCTGGCGTACACGACACCACGCGAACGCCGCTGACGCCGGGGCCCGGAGGAAGAACTGGGTAAAGAGCGCCCAGTAACCGAGCACTAGCAGAGGGCAGGGGCAAAGCAGAGGGCAGGGAGGGAGGAGTAGGCGGAAACGAAGCAACGGAAGCGTAAGCGTTAGGAGTCGAGGCGCCGAGGGAGGGGGGACTAGGGAGGCAAGCCGATCACACCAAACGCTTCGTGCTGCTGCCCCGTCTCTTCTCGTCGTTATCTCAGGGCAGCGGATCGATCTCACGGCGGCGGCGGAGGCGGAGGCGACCTTCTTAGGCGCGCCACCGCCATCCGAGCCGAGCGCGCGGCGATCCAGATCCAGGTACCCCTTCGTCGACCGTCCCCTGCGCCTCTCTTCTCCACTCCGTCGGCGTCCGCGTGTCCTCGTCCCCTGAGACGTCACCGGCGTGGAGTGACGATCCGATCCGATCTGATTGCTCGTTTTCTCCGCATAATCTCTCCCCCTTTGTCTGTTCTGAGCTCTGAAAGTCGAATATGCGCTGTTTTCCCCAATCCTTCCAGTTGGCTGCTTCCGCGTGGTGGAGTTCGTACCGATATAGGTGGTTTGGTACATTTTGGTCTAATTTTCCGATTTTATTATTTGGGTGTTCAACTGAGCCCCATGGCCCTCGTTTTATCCGCCCGCTGCTCTGGAATGAAATGCACTCGAATTTGACGCGAACACAAACTCTGTGAATTCTGACATGTATTTATGAACCGTTCTATGTCAGTGTTCTGGTTGCCGTGTGCACTGAATCAGTGATCGGGCGGAGTAATACAAAGCGGGAGGGCCTGATCATTTGAGCTGCTTTTGTAGAGAATGTCAGGTATGGCCAGGTGCTCGTTGTCGTAGCTATATGTATGCAGTTTTAATGAGTCGGTCATGCAATGCAGCTAATGTTCTGGGGTTTGCCATGCTCTGTTGCAGAGGGTAATGTGGATAGCATCGAGATATCTGTCAGTAATGATGAGAGGAGGAATAGGGCTGATGCCGAGATCTCGGAGGACTGAGCCGAGGCACACCAGGATGCGGTCTCTGAGGAAGAAAGCCCTGCATGCATCTACAAGGCTGACACACTCTCTGAAGAAGAGGGGGAAGAGAAAAGTGGACTGCAGAGTGCCAAGGATAGCTATAGAGGATGTCAGGGATGCTGAAGAAGAGCAGGCGGTGAGCTCGTTTCGGGAGGTTTTGTTTGCTAGGGGCTTGTTACCAGTCAAGCATGATGATTATCATATGATGCTTAGGTTGAGACCTGAGGAAATATGCTCATATTTGTTATTTTCAGCTATACAATGTCAGTTGGTGATTTTCAGTTCTGTGCTGTAGATTTTTGAAGGCGAGGAAGTTCGATTTTGAAAAAGCAGCACAGATGTGGGCGGACATGCTGCAGTGGAGAAAGGAGTTTGGTACAGACACCATTTTTGAAGTAGGATGTTGTCTATTCTAAAAAGTTGATCTAAAAAATTTATATGAAACTCTACTGATATATAGATGTTTTTACATGCACTGTATGACTTCTAAGATTGTTCATCATATGATTCTGCAAAACTATGTCATGCATACTAACAGTAGCTAACTTGACTCATTGAAGGATTTTGAATTTCATGAGCTAGAGGAGGTCCTGCAATATTATCCTCATGGTTACCATGGGGTTGACAAGGAAGGAAGGCCTGTCTACATTGAGTTGCTTGGGAAAGTTGAACCCAACAAGCTTGTACAAATTACGACAGTTGAGCGCTATATTAAGTATCATGTACAAGAGTTGAGAGAGCTTTCCGGGAGAAATTCCCTGCATGCTCAATTTCTGCCAAAAGGCATATAGATACTACAACTACGATATTGGATGTCCACGGTGTGGTACGTTCATTGTCTAAATTGTTTTATTAACTCCACTACTTATCTTGATTCTCGAAAGAGATAAACACAATAAAATTAAAGAGAAGAGCATTCCCTGCTTTCCTCTGCAACATCATCCCTATAAATTCATTTGCAAGAATCTATCTTCTTAACATCTTTGTTATTCTTGCCAGATGTATCTTATAGTTCAGATATCAGGATTAGAACATTAGTTTTGCCATCAATTACAGTTCTGACAGGATAGTTTGCCAAGATAAACATGCAAACTTTGGTTAAATTTGCAATTATCAGAAGTCTCCATAACGCAGATATTGTTTAAAACATTCCTGTAATTTGATTGATTAGGATTTAGGATGTTTTAATGTTTGTGGCAAAATTGACCCTTTTAGAGAAAAAGGACCAACTCTTGTTGTTTTTGCCATCTCTGTATGCTACTTCAACTAGATATCTAAATCAAACCTACTCCTTTTAGAAAAATTTATGCAGTGGATTTTGTTCTGATACTTTGTTTACTTTTTCCAAATGCTTGGATATAAATCCATCGATCCAAAAAAGAACCATCGATAGAGCTGCAGAGGTTTAAGGTCCTCTGAACTACTGATGCAGGCATAATTGCATTTTATCTTTGTTACTTCATTTGGTTTCTGTAAGCACGATGTAGTTTGAAAAATCTCAGATATCTAATATGACTTTCCTTTTCCTGCTCCCTGTGATATAGGGCTGGAAGAACTTTAGCAAGATTGCGAGGGATTTGGTGCGTTGTATGCAAAAAATAGATGGTGACTATTATCCTGAGGTTAGCCTTAGTATAGAGATGATTGAATGTAGCTTGGTTTGAAACCATTCTGATTACCAAGCATGTCATAAATTATGCAGACACTACATCAAATGTTTATTGTAAATGCGGGACCAGGTTTCAAGCTGATATGGAGCACTGTTAAGGGACTTCTTGACCCCAAAACGTCATCTAAAATACATGTAGTGATTTTGCAGCCCTTCCCAATTGATTATCCATGTTTTGATCTTTGTATGGCTTCATACCTACTCTTTGATTTCAGGTTCTAGGAACAAAATATCAAAGCAGACTTCTTGAAGCTATTGATGCAAGGTTGGTGGTTATTTCTCCAAAGATTATTTTATTGGTGAACCTATGTGCAAATCTTAAGCAAAATGTATCTTCAGCCAATTGCCAGAGTACTTTGGTGGTTCATGCTCGTGTTCTAACCACGGAGGGTGCCTGAGGTCTAACAAAGGCCCCTGGAGCGATCCTTCAATCATGAAGGTAAATTTATGACTGATGCCTTCTTACTGTATTGTAGTCTACTATTTTTTATGGTACATCAGTATATTTAACTTATCTGTTGGTTGTCATTGCTGTTGCTGCTGGTGATGACCTTATTTTTCTATTGTAGCTTGTACATAGCATGGAGTCGTTGAAGGAAGTTGGGCAAGTATCTGATATAGAAGAAACAGTTACAGGCTCCGTGAGATTGCGTGCTCTCAAGGTAAGTTTACTGATTTTGATAGTCTCATGTGCTGAATAAGCCATTCTGTTCTCCAATTTTGACATTGGATGTGCTGCTCTTTCTTCTTTCAGTTACCAGAACGAATTAGTGACACATCAAATGCTGAATCAGGTTCAGATGTTGATGATGTTGGATCCCCTGTGGCTCCTGAAGATGTTGAATATCCTACTTTGGCCCCAGTTCGAGAGGAAGTAAAGTCTTACTAAGTTCTGCTTTGTTTTTTTTGGAGAAATCTCATTATTTTTCTCGTGTATCAGTGTGTCTATCTTGGAACTATGAAGATTCGAACTTGCATATTTAGGCTTTCATTAGAAAATAGGTGTTCTGTTCCTTTTAGCCGCATGCCACCATGTTGGCATGTTTTATAACTTTGTAGTTTATTCATCTCTGAGTCGTTACCCTGTAGGCGAGGGAATCTGGATCTACAACGTACAGTGGTTCGATTGGCATGTCTCATATGGCGGATAAAGCTGTAGGATCCAACAGGAGATACAACTCTACTGGAAATGAAATTAGGCAGTTCAATACAGAACAAGGTTCCCTGATAAATGGGGGTTTACCTGCACCAGGTATCCATTTAAACTTCTACATTATTTGGTTAAGCTTTATAAAGAATTTGTTATACACCATAATTTCTTCAAATCAGTTGTCTCACCTTGATGTCCAGCTTGTCTCATGCTTAAATATGGGTTCAAATCAGCAGGTCGGCGTGCCCCAAATGATGGTGTAGGCAATGATGATGGGTTCTTGAAATATATATCAAGAAGAGTCGTTGCTGTATTTCTTAAAGTACTATCATTTTTGCGGTTCTTCATTCGTCGACGACAACACTTGGAAAACGTTCATTCACGTACTGCAACTGCACCCAGTAATCTGGCAGATCTTCAGACAATTAAGGAAGATCGTGTAAATCCTTGCCTGGAGCGTCTTGATCGACTTGAGTCAATGTTTAATCAGCTGAGCAGAAAGCCTCCACAGCTTCCACAGGACAAGGATCGGGCCATACAAGATTCTTTTAACAGGATAAAGTCCATTGAGTTTGATCTGGAGAAGACAAAGAAGGTACCTGCCAAACAATGTTTTATGGATCTCATGCTGCTTAGAATTGCTTTGGGCTTTCGCCTTTATGGCTCGAGCGCCATGGTACCTTTTATATCACTTCTTTTTACTAAACAAAATCTTTGTTCACTCTCAGGCTATGCGAGTTGAACTTATATACGAAAGTTGGTTTTACTAATTTATTTAAAATTGGCAAGTTTGTGATGTTAAAATTTCACATTAAAGGCCAAAACATTGCCGCTCATTGTTCAAAAACAACTACAGGGACCATCTGATGTAAGCTTTTGATTTTGTTGGGTAATCCCCTTAACTGTTCCCAGGTGGATATATCTTTAGGACAACTTTGTGGGAACCCACAGGTCTATATTTGATTGATACCTCTTAAAACACATCTTCTGATGATCTCGAGTCTCCACTGTGTATATTTCATAAAGTCCTGCTATTGTCCAGACTGCCAGAGTGTGTAATGTATTATATAAAAAAGGGCAGACCTAGTGCCGGAGGCTCCCACATGAGTGGGGTCTGGGGAAGGGGAAAACCGAGGCAAGCCTTCCTCCCGCAAAATCTGCGGAGAGGCTGCTTCGAACCCGTGACCTGGTGACTCAGTGAGACAGCTCTCACCACTGCAGCAGGCCTGCCCTTCAGTGTGTAATGTATTATGTGGTAGGTTTTTGCTATGGCACAATGTGCATACCGAGTAGTTATTATTCATCAGATACTGTTAATAATCTGTTCTCGATTTAATTAATAAAGCCATTTTCTGGTCATCTGATATCTGTTTGATATTTGTTCTTGATTTAACCGGTTAACTTATTTTCATTATTCAATAATACTAGTTATTATTCATTAGATCTGATAAACTTATTTTCCTTTGTTCTCATTTTTGTCAATTTTTTTCAAATAATATACTACATAGTTATGTGAAGGGCGGGCCTAGTGCAAGCGGTAGAGTCTTACCGCCTGTGACCGGAAGGTCCCTGGGTTCGAGTCGCGGTCTCCTCGCATTGCACAGGCGAGGGTAAGGCTTGCCACTGACACCCTTCCCCAGACCCCACACAGAGCGGGAGCTCTCTGCACTGGGTATGCCCCCTTTTATACTACATAGTTACGTGGTCTTTTTTTTTGTTCTGTTCTTCCAGGTATTGCATGCAACAGTTATCAAACAAATGCAGATGGCAGAAACCTTGGAAGCTGTAACAGAGCCTGATCTTAGGGTAAGTATGACATCATGCAATTGTTAGTACACTATCCATTGAGTGTCTGTCTTCGGATCCATAATATCCAGTTCAGGTTGGCATGGATAGTGCCTTGATGTCTGAAAGTGACACATTCAAGCTATTTCTGCCTCAGATATACTGATATTATAGAATATATGAATTTGGAATCATCATGTATCTTGTAATAGTCACACTTGTGCATGCTAACTTTTTTTTTCATTTTTTTTTGGTGCAGCGGAGGAAATTTTGTACATAATACACTTACCTGCAATGTACAGAAACAAGAGAAAAAAATGGCGATTTACTAATGTCTGCTGCCTGACAGAGACTTGAACTACATTGCTTTGTACATGGCCGCCTTTTGCCGATTATCTTTCCCAGTCTACTATAGAGATGAGTGCCATGGCATGTTAGCCTCAATAACAACAGATAGCTCACCTGTGATAAACTGAAGAGATAGTCATGAACAGCGTCCTGGAAAATCACCAGACACTGCCCAATCTATAGAGCTAAAGTAATTCTGTGTTATGCTTCCTCTAAGCGCTGAGCCTCCTGATCTGATGTATGTATCTCAATGCTCCGTGCGTTTTTATTATTATTATTTAAACAGTTAGTTTCACCCATAATTCAATCCATTTTTTGGTTGGTAGATACTGTATGAACAACTGATTGAACTTGGTTTTCTTAGAACTTTGCAACTAACCAAAATCTAGTGGTGAACACGTTGTTTCAACGTATTCACGTCTAACGGTCAAAGTCCTTGCATGTTTGCATTTTTAGACTCTGTAGCATGATGGTTGATGATGAATGATGCTCGTCTACATCATGACTCATGAGCTGTCTGCCAATTGAAGACGCAGTGGAACTGAGCTGTCAACTAGACCACAGCCATTTGCCGAAGGTCGTTTTCTGTTAGAAGAAGAAAGAGTCGCTGAAGGTCCAACTGCGCGGCAGAGGACGAATGGGAGCAGCGCACATGCCCGCGAGGAAAGAGTCGCAGAAGGTCCAATTGCAAACCTTTTGAAACTGTCAATGACGCGAGAATCTGAGCACGAAGCCACGCATACACATCTGAAGTTCACGGATAGGCTCCACCCATTCGTGTAGTTTTCCTTGCCCGCTGATCCAGGGTATTACCAACAGCAACAAGTCCGTTTTCCACTACAGACAGAATTAATCCACCATTTTGCAATTATCTTTTGTCTCTTGCCCTCTTCTTTACCGGGTACAAGGAGTTATATATATTATTTACTCCACACAAAGACTGGTTACCGCGTCAATCTTAAGTGCAAATCTCGAGTCAATCTGGTCAACACAAGGTGGGAATTAAACCTTCACTACTTTCCCTAATCTCGCCAGCTATTCTCATCTGGAAACCGTTTTAGAGCATCTTGAGCAGACCCCTTCTCTCAAAAAAAAAAAAAAAACCTTGCATTGAGAAAGTTGGCTTAAAATTCTTGCTAGAATAGATCCTCTTTCTCATTACTATTAATTGGTGATAAGTCCCTAAAACAGAGGGAAAGATGGACCTCCTGTAATACTTTGCACCAATCCCAACTACCTAGTCACTCCTACCCGAGCACGTGAGAACATGTCGCCCGCACGTTGGTCGTTGGAGTGTCGTCCAATGTCAAGTCAGCCTCCAATGGAGTTGATCCCTGAGAGACACGCTACGGTCAATTGCCAGAGTCTATCGCAGTTTGGTTTTCCTGGTCGACCTCCCCACCATTGAGCTTAGCCGCCTAACGAGGCGGGAGGACACTACTACCGGTCAACCGGTTGGGGAGGAGGGAGGAGGGAGGAGGGAGGAGGAGATTGGGAGAGAGTGTCAGCAAAGGTGTATTTGAAAGAGGACATATACATAGAGTAGAGAGGATGACCAGAGGGATGAGAAAATAAAATAAAATAAATTAGTAACAGATGGAGAGAATATGCATATATAGACTTAGAAATATACTATGTCTAGATATATATAGTTAAAACTATTATTAAAAATAGAACGATAATTTGAAATGAAGTGGTATGTTTAAAAAACACCTAATCCTAATCACCGTCTTTGATTTGATCATCCGTGATCCTCGTCACTGGCCCCAGTTCGCTTGTCTTCCGAGCCGTACTATTTCAGCGAACAAACAATGTTTTTCTCTCACAATAAATCAACGAACAGTACTTTCAGCTATAAATTTTCAGTGACTGAAAATACTATTCACTGATTTATTATAAAAAAAAATATTTTTCGTTCACTGAAATAGTACGGCTCACCAGACAACCTAACTGTTTCCCTCCAGCCCAGCTACAGCTAGCGTCCACTGCCAACCTCGCCACCGTCACGTAGCAGGAAGTAGTCAGGAACAGAGGAAGAATCAAAACCGCGTCCGCGTCGAGTCTCTCGGCTGTCTGGCTCTGGCTTCTCCAAGCTACCCCACCACTCCACCACCCCGCGACGCTAATTAATTCCAGCTGCGAGGAGGCTAGAGCTTGGCAGCTTGCAAACACCACCAGCGAAGACGTCGTGGCGCGCATGTGGGTGGCCTCTGCATCCCGCGTCCCACCGCCACCGCCGCTGCCGTCGTCGTCCTAGATCCGACAGCCTCACGAGCTTCATTTCCTCGAGGCCAGCCATCCCGGCGTCTCAGCAGCAGCAGCGGCGAGTTCTTGCTTGCTGTGGGAGGGCGCATGGCGATGGCCGGGCGTGGGCTCTTGGTCCTCTTCTTCTCGGCCGCCGTGGTGGCTGGGCTCACCTCTGCGGCGAATGGTCCTTTCCTGTCCGGTACGACTTCTTTGCTCCGGTGTTTCTTGCTGTCTGTTTCGCTTTCCGGTTTCGTAGCTGATGGGCTGGTTCTGTTTGCTCTGCATGAGCAGATAGCGTCTTCCAGCTGAGCGCCGGATCTACAGGGAGAAGCTTGCTGCAGGCCAAGAATGGTACGTTTCATCCCTTCCTTTCTCCTTTAACCAATTCAACCTGTGATTAATTTTGATCTGAGATTGGGACTTACGTGCTAGCGCACCCCTCCATTAATGACATAACAGTTTGGGTACAAACTGGATTACACAACCTCTTGGAAGAGGGATGTCTCGAGTTTAGCAAGCAATTTGGATGGAGGAATGGAGAATCGGAATTGGGGAAGGACGATAGCTCTAGACGTAGGGAGAAGGGCTAGAGGGAGAGGAAACGGAAGAGGAAGATGAACAGGACATGTCTCTGAATTCAATTCATTGAGTTCTCCTTTCTGATGCAGCTGCTCTTCTTGTGGTGTTGCCCTTCAGCTGCTTGGGCCAGTAGGCAACATGGCCCATGGCGCAACTCCAGCTCATACCTTGGATGATTCCTCACATTCTCCCCTCCATAAAATTTGACTTGCCCTGAAGTCAGATGCAAAAATGTCAAACCACCGGTATCCCATGGCACTTGTGATTCTTCAGTGCTATGACTTGACCTTGTTCCATTTGTCTTTTTCAGTTGTTCCACACTCAATTCCCTGCAGCTCAGGCAACTCCTTTGTTGTACATTGACAGACCTTTATCTTCATGGTTGCCCCCAGACTATTCTGATGTAGTTGCTCCTCTGAGATGGACTAAAAGTGGATGCTTAGCCAATTTGCGCATGCTGCTGCCAATGTTCAGAGCTTGACTATGAATTAGTGTGATTAGATTTAGGTGCACAAGTCTGAAACTTTCTAAAGGTAGAAAAGCCTGCGGAAAGGACCACTTTATTATAACTTGTGTTGACATACTACAATCTTGTTGGGAGACAGCAACTCAAGAATCACTTCATTCTCTTCCTGTGTCATTCTCATGCCACTGCCAACAGAAATCACCCTCTCAATCTTGTAGTGCATTTCAAACACATGCCAGGACAAACCACCATGCATCTGCATATCTCCTGGATACCATTGCTCTTGTACTTTCCTCGTACAATATGTAAGCATGGCATGAATCCCACTGCCAACAAGAGGAAGCTTACAAATAATTCTGCATGGTGTTTTTACCACTGGAAGCACCTAAAAGCCTGTCCCTACTGAATGCAAACACTATTGTCTGCATGTGCTGCAAACTTATCAATATATGTTGAAGGAAGATTGCACACAATACTCTTCTTGCGCCTCTTGTATTTGTACAATTGGACTGTTACTTTGACTTGTGTTATCAATGCCACCTCAAACAAATTATCTCCATCATGCAACAGTGCAACTTTTGCTGTTGCAATATTGGTCATAAACAGAAACGAACTCTTAACCATCCAATTTCCAGCAGCTCAAATAAACAATGGAGTACAGCTAGTTATCAACTGCAGAAGCAAAGCCTGTATGTCCAAAAACATCGGTCAACAATGATTTGAACTGAAATATTTTAACTCTTCTAGCTGACAATCCATCATCATGCTTCTGCTGCCAAACTACAGGAAGTTTAGGCCATTGAGCACTCACAGAATGCTTATTGTCAAAGCCCTCATGATGCGTTCCATCCTCTCTAGTGAAAGCTGCACCCAAGTTGTAGTTTCTCAGCAAATTAGCACAGGCTGCAATTCTATTAGTTCCACAACCCAGCACGCCATCTGCTCACTGGTTAGCTTGATGAAAATGCACTCCAATGAAGCAACTGAGCATTTATTCAAGGACAGGACAGCACAGAGTGAAAGCTCCAACCAAAACTGTTAAAACTGTCCAATCAAATTTCACAGATGCTAGAAATATGTTCATGTGGTAGTGACCATAGAATCAACTGCAGCAATCCTTTGGATAGAATACACAAGCTTGCAAAATAACCACTGCATACCCTTACGCCAAGCAAGTCCAAACATACCACCACATGGCCTTCTCGAATCAGCACAATGGAACACACTTTTATCACCATCTTGCGTTTCCAATTTTCTACAGTTTCAGCATGCACACATGAGATCTCGATGAACTGGAGGTTTCCTAAGCAAAATAGAACTGCTCCATGCTGTAACCAAATGAGGAACATTGAAGGACGGCCATGGTAGTAGCTTAATGTAGCTTTAAACCCCTCCACAGCCTAGGCTGTGGCTGGTTTTGCGCCCCTCGTGCATGTAACAGCTGTATGCTGACTCTTCTTATGATAAATCAAAGCCAGGAACTGGATCTTTCAAAAAAAAAGGAGGACGGCCATGGCATTGGCTGAATCTTATCACTACCATTAGCAATCTTCATGAGTGTATGCAATGATAGCCATAGAACAACTGTCCTCTCTAGGCCGCTTTGCTCCTTGCTCCTGTCCAGCAGCATATGCTGACAATGGCTCAACAGCTTGCGGACGCAGAACTTGCAGCCATCAAGTGAGTGCTCTCTTGAAAACATGTTTATATCCAGTGCCATGGTAGTCCAGAATGAAGGTGGAACAACCTTGGAAATGTTCCCTAACATCTTCAGGCCAGTGATGCATGACCCTTGGCCATTTCATTGAGCCCATGGTGGGTGTCATGCACTAGCAAAGTTGAGCTTGAGGTCCTAAGGCTTGGAATGGAGACGGCGAGCAGTGTAGATGTTGGAGATGGTGTTAGCGTAGCTTCTGCAGCCTACATGGAAGCCAGAATGTCAATGTCAGTGCCCGGAAATTCCTTTGAACACTTGGTCGGCGTGACAACAGCGACGTCACTGGCCGCTGCGTCAATGGCTAGGGCTTCTGCAGCAGCAATGCTGGTGTCGGTGACGGTCACCTCAGTGATAGCAAATGAAAGGCTTGCTACTATGTTTAGTAAATGCATAGGAGGAACAGACTCTTCACTACTAAAGCTTCAATGATGCATATGAGGAACAGTGCACAAGGTGCATATTATATGCTTATAGACACTTAGACAGTGACATGCAGCTTGTGGACTCGGAGAACACCTGTTCATTAGAATTATGAGCCATCATTGGGGGAGTATGGCCAAGTTTGTCTATTTGTAAAACAAAAAATCCAAACATCAGGAGCCATCAAAATGGTAGGAGGTGATGGTGATATGCTTTTGTTAGCCAATTTATATTCATGTCCGTGTCTATACATCCCCAATCCTTATCATAGAGGCAATAGAGAGCGAAACAAAAGAAGGATATTATCAAGCCTGTGTCCCTATGATGGTGGAGCAGGAACCTTTTTTCCTTCTAAACTGAACTGTTCAGAATTTGGATAGGAAAAAAAAATGGATACTTAAAATCAATTGTTAGTGTGACATGGAAAATTTCATTGGAGGAACTAAAAGTCAATTAAGAAGGCTGGTCCTAGCACTAATCGGCAACAAAGAAACCAAATTCTTCAAGGTAGCACCTCTGCAACCTTGGCTCATTGCAATTAGGAATACATATATATTGCTTTTATCTTGTGCCGAGTAGAACAAACTGAGCATATCTTATATCATCTCTTGACACACCTCTGGTCACATTCCGTACTTTTACTACTTATATATTGCATAATTATATTTTCTAATTTATTAATGCCTACCTATGCTTATCATCAGGTTGCCCTGTGAACTTTGAGTTCCAAAACTACACAATCATCACAAGCAAGTGCAAAGGGCCAAAGTTTCCAGCCAGCGAATGCTGTGCCGCACTCAAGGAATTCGCGTGCCCTTATAATAATTACCTCAACGACGAGAGCAACGACTGTGCATCGACAATGTTCAGCTATATCAACCTCTATGGCAAGTATCCACCAGGCCTGTTTTCCAGCGAGTGCAAAGAAGGCAAGTTGGGGCTTTCTTGCGCAGATGTCCCCCAGAGGGACAGTGCCACTGCAAACAGTGGTTATCACGCTCAGAGCAGCTTGCTTGCGTTGATTACTGTCTTGAGTGTGGTAGTAGCGTTGTTCCACTGAACTATAACTCCATTCATTTTCCCCAAAGATGGTGTGTTACACTGATGAGGCTTGAGTTGCACCTTTTGGTGCTCATTGTGGGCTTCCAGGTTCTTCCTTTTATGTGTAAAATCTCTCTAATGTAATTCATGGCCTACTGCATATTTTTCTGAATTCGATTTATCTGTCAGTGTCAATGTTAGCTTCTATCTCAGTTAACTGTATCATTGTATTGTAACCGTTGTGGTAAATTAGGACGAGTATATATAGAATATCATTCGTACGAATGGTTTGCCTGTTTCTGTTGGGTCAGACGTCAGAGGAATGGAATTGATGCTTCACCATATTATGTTCCTCTGGAAAAATGTTGTGTTTGCAACTTAGAAAGTATTGTTGCAATTCCTAACTATTGTGTTTGACAAGAAAATACTTAGAAAGTATTGTTGCAACTCCAGATTATGTTCAACGGCAGTCACCGACAGCTTTCGGTACTCTCGAGAGATAAAAGGTCCCTATTTGTTTCGCTGAAATTTAGCTTATGTTATGCTTACTGCTGAGTTGTTGTGAAAAAAAAATATTATTGTTTGCTGAAAAGTACTGCTAAAGCAGTGGTACAAAACAGGCAAAAAAAAAAAAAAAAACACATTGTTTTCGATGCCACAAACACACTGTGCAGTGTCCAGAACCTGCCATAAAAAAAAGCCAATCCATACGTTCCGTATCAACAAAATGCCTGGTGGCCTGCATCACCGACCAGGAAAATCGCTACATGCGCCTAGAGCGCGCGTAATGTGCTGCTCTAGGTAGCCGTACTAGTTAATGGGCTTATAGCATATTAAAATTATATCCCGCACGTTGATACACAAATTGCAGATGATTTAAAATAAAATTATACTACATAAGAGATAAGCTATTATAAATTAATATTGATAGATGATTGACACACTGATATGGATAGCTAAATGTATGCTAGTAGGTGATGTCATTGACATGAATACCATAAATGTATGTGCTAGTGCGTTGTACTAATTACATGTGCTAGTGGACTGATGAAGTGAATAACTTGCATGAGGAGATATAATGTTAGTGGGTTTTAGTATTATAAGAGTTATAGATTTAGGCCACTGTTGGATTCCACCATTAGCTCAACTTTAGTACACTAATTTGGCCAGCTAAAGTTTAGCCAGGGGCTATTTAGGACCCTCTAACTAATTCATGTTTATTTACCATGCTGCTCTTACTTTTGTTAAACCCGATGTTGATACACAAAAACTAGAGGTGTGCAATTTCGTCTTTAACCATGCTTTAGCTAGGTTAGAACAACTAAAGGGATTGTATACATTTTGGCCCCCCGCTAAAGTTTAGCTAAGTTTTAACATGCCCTCGTTCGGAATCCCTAACAGCTAAACTGGTGGAGGGACGTGTGTGGCACTTCTACCTTCGATGAGGCAGCCAGGTCCTAGAAGCTACATGAGTGTGCGTGCATGGATCTCTGTGGATGGTCGGCTTGGTGAGCGCTAGAGACAGCTTCTTATGCGTTTGGTTTGGTAGCTTGCAGCGATCTACAGTTGGCTAACCCTAGTTGGTGGTGGCTAGTCCGGTGTAGTACATCGTCTTAACAGGCGGCGTAAGCGGATCCGATTACGGGTGGGCTACACGGCTTGCAACAACCTACGGTGGCTAGTCCTGCTTGGGCAGCAGGCTAGCCCGGTGTGGATCGTCGTCGGTAATGACGACGCGAGCGGCAACGGCAACTGTGTTTGACGTCCTTAGTCGTCTAGGAGGTGGCGGTGCAGTGTGGTGGTTTGGAGTTGATGGTGGTTCTCTTTTTTCTTCTTTTGTTGAGTTGAGCTTTGGCGTTGTGCTTGTGCAGTTCGTGTCGATGTCCCAATCTGATCGACTAGAGTTGTTTGTTTTCTTTTTTGTTGAGTTTGTTTTTGGTCGTGTTTGTTGGTCGTTGTTATACCGTTGTGTTAACTTTGGGCTTATTTTTCTTTTTAGGGCCTGTTTGGCAGGGCTCCTTCTCGGCTCCGGCTCTAGCTTCACAGAAGAGCCTTGCCAAACATTTTGCCAAAAGAGCCGTTTTTCAGTGAAAAACAAAGGAGCCGAAGCCGGGCTCTAGCCCTTATGAGGAGCCCTGTCAAACACCCTCTTAATATAATCGACAGCTATCGGATATCTATATCCAGGTATCCGAGCCAAAGGATTAATGAGCGTCATGTCGGCTCATTCGATGGTTAAGGACGCAACTGCGGCCTCGTCCGACCCCCAGGGGCCGGGCCACGCCTTGTCCGACTTCGAGGACGAGGTTTCCGCCTCGTCCGACCCCAAGGCATGGGCTCCGACTCCGAGGATGAGGTTTTCGCCTCGTCCGACCTCAAGGTGTGGGCTCTGACTCCTCCAACCCTAGGGAGCGGGCTCCGACTCGTCCGATCCCACAAGAAGGGTTCCGCCTCGTCCGACCCCTGAGGGTCGGATTCCGTCTCGCCCGACCCCCAGGGCAGGATTTTTGCCTCGCCCGTCCCCTAGGGGTCGGATTTGCTATCGGACAAAAGTAGTGGCCCCAGGGTGGGACCCAAATCGCTTCAACCACTACGGTGTGGAGGCGCACGCCTATGAGCACGTCTCGGGTGCGTTCTGATGCGACTAGTGGTCGCATCAGGCCATGCTAGGAGACTCACATTGCCCACCGCGACAATAGGCCAGCACTGTGCTGCCAACTCCCTGTCTGACCACCGTCCAAACACCAGTCAATCGATGTTAGTTGACTGGCACTGTATCGCCAGCCCCCCGTATGGCCTTTGCCAAGGGACCCTTTGACCATTTCGTCTACTCGGATGGGATGAAAGATAAGAATGGTGCACGACGCCCGCACGTATGCTGCAGCGGCCAATAGGACCCTGGTGCGATGTCGCTGCCACCATAATCTACAGGGTTAGTGGGACCCACACGAAGAGGAGGACGACACACCCCCAGGAGCCTTATTTCTCTTTCTCTTTTCCCTCTTCCCCTTCCGTTGTAACCCCTGCTTTCTCTTGGCCTATAAAACAGAAAGCAAGGCGTCCCACTAAGGGGCATCGGTTCACCGCACCACAAGAGATCAATCGACCGATAGATCGAGCAGTAGAAGCATCGAGTAGTTAAATAACAGAGACTTGGGAGCTCCTCCCTCTCTTGCCAGTTTGTAACCCCCTACTATAAACTCAATGCTAGTAACACGAGTAGCCCAAAACTAGACGTAGGGACATTCTGTTCGAACCAATATAATCCTTGTGTCCTCCTAGCACACCATCCGAGCCAGACACGCAATATTACAAATTTACTCATTGGCGTTTAGTGTTTACTCAAAACACCGACTATTGGCGCGCCAGGTAGGGATACTTTTGTGTGTCTCGACATCAACACCAGGCCTCGGATGGCTAGTCATGGCATCAGCTAAGTCCTGGGCGCACATGTGCGCTTCAGGGACCTGGACTTCATCGTCACGGTGGAGGGAGAGCTGGCACGGGTGCCCATCGTCATTCAACCCCTCCACTCCGCTGGCCTCGAAGTAATTACCGAGGCGCTCGAGGAGCTGTGGCTACGTGTGCCGGAGGCCCATACCCCTAGGAGCGGCCAGCTCCTCGACTTCGACTATGGGAGGTTGGAGCATTAGTTCGGTGTCTTCCTGGGACCCCAACCGTCCCAGGAGGGCCTGCGCCACCTCAACTTCTTGTTCGCCAACGTCATGATGCAGCTTACCGGGAGAGAGCCGCTCTCCCCAAAGCACCCTGATAGTGCTCCCGTTCGGTCTCTGCAACGCCACAGAGACCGTTGGCCACCTTGTGGCGCAACGCATAATTCCATCCCCCGCGAATGACGAGTTCTTGGGGGTGATCAAACACGTCACAAAGTCTTTCAATGACCTCCTCACAGAGGAGCCAGAGTCACCCTCTGGCTCTAACTCCAGCAGGGGGAGCCATCACCCCTCTCGTGAATGCTTCATGACAGGTACCCCTGAGGGACACATTGAAAGCATCCACGAGGAGGAGGCTACTCTGATGAACGACCTCGACGGTGAAGTCAAGGGGGATGCAGGAGCCCCACCCCACCTATGGGTGGAGCAGCTGAAGGCCCAACACCTAGAGCTTAAGAAAGCGTGACTCTAGCTCGAGTAGTTACACGCAGAGCTCGATCGCAAGATCGAGCACCACGGAGATAGGGGCACGCATGTGCCATGGCCCATGACATAAACTGGAGGATCGTTGAGGATGATCAAGCACTCCCGCACTTCGCTTGGGCAAGCTAGAACATCATTGCTGTGGCCACCTTGCTTAGGGGGCTTTCGGAGCCTGCGACGCCCGAGGATCGATGGGCCCACCATGAGATTCGCACGCTGCTTGAGCGTGCGGCTGCACAGCAGGCCGAGAGCTTGCTATCTCGGCAATGGGAGCCTAACGCCAGCCAGCGCATGCCCTCAATGTGACCCGACAAGGACGTATCGGTCCACCAGGTGCCGCACGGTGGCAGGCCATGCATCACGGTTCCGGTGCAGGAGCGTCTCGGCCGCAATCGCGACGTGCGCAACACCCTCGACGCCCATTGATGTATCCACAGTGAAAGCATCTAGGCCCCTAGTTGGATTTCGGTGATTAATGTCAATACAAGATTACTATGACTAACGTGTGTTTTGCAGAGGCAATTAAGTTAGGTCATGGTAATGGAGATCGATTGGGCAATCGAGGTTGTCATGCCCCTACGATGGAAATCGTTTCGGTTTTCAAAGGATGGACGACAAGGTTAAGGATAACTAGTTCTAAGTGTCGATTGAAGTTGGAGAGACACTTAGAGTAGTTTAGGACTTTGTTTTTTCCTTTGGCCGTACTATGAAGGGGGGTATGAACGGGTAGCTTGACCTAGTTGAGTCTAGTGAGTTAGGTGTGGTGCACACTTGTTAAAACTAGCTCTAGGTAGCTCCTATGAATGCCTAAGATCCTTTGGAGCAAACTTCATTCACATATGTTCGGAAGTTGGAAGTGAATGGAGGGTCAAATACTGACCGGACGCTGGCTCCGGTGCGACCGGACGCTGGCCGCAGGGTCCGGTCAGTTCATTTGACCGAGAAGATCAAGTCTGGTGTGACCGGACGCTGGGAGGTCATGTGACCGGACGCTGAGGGCCAGCGTCCGGTCAACTCCAGTAAGGGTCCAGACTTGGAAAAGTGTGACCGGACGCGTCCGGTCAGTGTGACCGGACCCTGAGTATCCAGCGTCCGGTCGTTTACAGTAAGCATCCAAGAGCGACCGGACGCGTCCGGTCGGTACTGACCGGACCCTGACAGCGTCCGGTCATCACTTGAATGCTGGTTCGCGGGTTGAACTGACCGGAGCGTCCGGTCATCACGACCGGAGCGTCCGGTCATCCCGCAGAAGCTCATAACGGTTAGTTTTTCAGGCTGGCTTATAAATAGAAGCTCCACTCGTGAGTGGAGCATCCTTTGCTCATTCCAACAGCTGAGAAACACGTTTGTGAGTGCCAAGAAGAGCAAGATCCTAGTGAGGTGTTTGTGATTTGAGAATCCAAGAGAGTAGCCTCACTAGCAAATCAAGAGTAGCAAAGTGTGCATCCATCTTCTCATTAGGCTTCGCGTGGTCAAGTGAGAGTTCGTGCTTGTTACTCTTGGTGATCGCCATCACCTAGACGGCTTGGTGGTGATTGGGAGTTTGGTGTTCACCCGGCGGAGCTTGTGGGTGACCCAACTCAAGTTGTGAGCGGCTTTGGGTGATTCGCCGCGACGGAGTGTCGAAGAATCAACCCGTAGAGAGCACTTGATCCTTGCGCGGATCAAGGGGGAGCTACACCCTTGCGCGGGTGCTCCAACGAGGACTAGTGGGGAGTGGCGACTCTCCGATACCTCGGCAAAACATCGCCGCGTTCCTTTCTCTCTCTACTTACTTTGAGCACTTACTTTGAGTATTTACTTTGAGCAATTCAATACTTGTTTTACATCCATAGAATTGCTTGCTAGAGTAAGTTTGGAACATAGGTTGAGAGGTTGTTGTGCATTAGTTTGATATAAACACTTTTCTAGGCACAAGGGGTTAATTGGGCTATCCGTAGGATTTGATTATTGCAAGAGAATTTAGAATTAGCCCAATTCACCCCCCCTCTTGGGCATCTTGATCCTTTCAATTGGTATCAGAGCCTCGTGCTCACTTTTTTAAGCTTAATCGCTTAGAGCAAGATGTCTCACGGGGATGGACCTCCTCCTATCTTTGAGGGAGATGATTTTCCATATTGGAAAATCCGCATGGAGGCATACTTAGAAGCTCTAGATGTTGGAATTCTTAGAGCCGCCTCTCAAGGGTTCCCCGCACCTAGGAATGCCGCACAACTTCAAGGCGATGAAGTGAATTATGAGAAATGGAATGCAAAGGCTCGCAACACCATTTTTAGAGGCCTTTGCAAAGAGGTGTTCAATCGTGTAAGGAACCACAAAGACGCCCATGCTCTATGGTCGGACGTTTGTGCGCTCCATGAGGGAACCAAGAGTGAGCGTGAGGAACGCTATCATCTTGTGATTAAAAAGCTAAATTCTTTTGAGATGTTTCCCAAAGAAAGTGCTAATGAGATGTATTCTCGATTAAATGTTCTTGTAGAGGAAGTCAATGGGCTTGGACTTACTCAAATGTCACCATCCGATGTTGTGAGAAAAATCTTGAGTGTCCTCCCCATTGATAAATATGGGCACATTGTGACCGTGCTACATCAAGGTGATCTTTCCACCGCTACACCGACACAAATCTTGGGAAAGATCAATGCTCATGAGATGTACATGCACATCACACCACAAGATGGCTCATCCTCTACAAAGAAGAAAGAGAAGGACCTAGCATTCAAAGCTAGCCAAGACAAGGGCAAAGCAAGACTTGAGTATGAGAGCTCAAGTGATGAAGATGATGAAGAAAGCCTTGCCCTCATGGTGAAGAAGACCACCAAGATGCTAAAAAGGCTAAACAAGAGTGGCATCAAGTTTGATGGCAAGAAGAAGAAGTTCTTCACTAGCTCAAGAAGAAAGCCAATCTCCGAGATGGATTGCTACAATTGTGGCGAACTTGGTCATCTAGCTCATCAATGCACAAAGCCCAAGAAAGACAAGTTCAAGAACAAGGGCAAGAAAGATGATTCAAGTGATGAAGATGAAAAGAAGAAGAACAAGCCATACAAGAAGAGAGATGGCAAAAAGAGGGAGTTCTACAAGAAGAAGAAGAGTGGCAAGGCCTATATTGTCGGTGATTGGCTCACGGACATTGATTCATCAAGTGGATCATCCGATGATGATAGTGACGATGAAAAGGTGGCCGCCATTGCTATTGATCTTGCATCTTCACCACCACCATCGCCATCATCCTCTACACACCTATGTCTTATGGCCAAAGGTGAACGCAAGGTAACTAAGAGTGATGATAGTAGTGATGATGAACATGCTAGTGATGATGATAGTGATAGCGATGATGATGACTCACCTACCTATGATGATCTTGTCAAAATACTAAGAAAATATACTAAGATCATTAGAAAGAGTAGAGCTACAAATGAAAAACTTGATGCTAAAAATGACTCACTCTTAGCTAAATGTGACACATTAGAAAAGGCTAATGATGAGCTCAAAGAAACAAATGATTCTATATCATCCAAACTCAAGGAGCTCAAATCTTCTAAGAAAGAGCTTAAAGATAAAAATGATAAACTTGAGTGGGTGCACAATGAGCTTATCACTAGTCACAATAAGCTAAAAGATGAATATGCAACTCTAAAGATCAATTATGATGCCCTTATTATTGCACAAGAATTCTTACCAAATGAGCCACATGATGCTACTAACCATGTTGTTAAGATTGATATAGCTACCTCATGTGATGATTTAATTGATGAAAGCATTGAGCATGGATCTAGTAGCAAGGGCAAGCAAGTGGTTGAGTGCAATGACTATGATGAGTATGTCAAGCTCAAGAGTAACAATGAGAAGCTCATGAAAGATCTTGAAGAAATGAAAAGTCACAACACCATTGTGCTAGAAACTCTTGATCATGACAAAGAGGTGATCCTTGAAAATGAGAAGTTAAAAGAAGAAGTCAAGAAACTCAAGGAGGAGAAGAACAATGATCTTCTCAAGGAAGAGAACAAGAAGCTCAAGATGGAGAAAGAGCATCTCAAGGTGGGATTGAGCAAGTTTGCTAGAGGCAAGCATCTCCAAAGTGAGCTACTCATGAATACCGTCATGAAGATGGATAGAAGTGGCATTGGATATATGGCAAGTGTAGAGAAGAAGAAGGCTCAAGCTCAACACCAACAATCAAAGCCAAAGCCAAAGCCAAAGAGATGTTTTGAATGTGGACAAGAAGGCCACTTTGCTCATGAGTGTCAAACTCCACCGCCACAACCCTTGCCCAAGCATGCTAGACCCTTTGCTTTCAATGCTCACTACATGCTTAGAAAAGATTCGAGTGGAAAGATGAAAGTCATGTTCTTGGGTCCCCCCAACAAGAGTAGGCCTAAGAAAATTTGGGTGGCTAAGTCACTTGTTGAGAAGGTGAAGGGCCCTCAACAAGCTTGGATCCCTAAAGCTTGAATCTCTTGTGTGTAGGTGAACTACAAGACCGGTGGAAGTCATTGGGTTATTGATAGTGGTTGCACTCAACATATGACCGGTGATCCTCGTATGTTCACCTCACTAGATGAAGAGGTAGATGGACAAGAGAAAATAACATTTGGAGATAATTCAAAGGGCAAGGTTAAAGGATTGGGCAAAGTGGCAATATCAAATGATCATTCCATCTCCAATGTGCTCTATGTTGCTTCATTGAGCTTCAACTTGCTATCCGTTGGGCAATTGTGTGATCTTGGCTTTCAATGCTTATTCACCGAGAAGGAGGTGGTTGTATCCAAGGTAGATGACAATCAAGTGATATTCAATGGATTTAGATACAACAACTTATATCTAGTTGACTTCACCTCCGAAGATGCAAACTTGAAGACTTGCCTATTCACCAAAACAACACTTGGGTGGCTATGGCATAGAAGACTTGCTCATGTTGGGATGAGCTCACTCAAGAAGCTTATGAAGAATGATTTGGTGAGAGGGTTGAAGGATGTGAAGTTTGAGAAGGACAAGCTTTGTAGTGCATGTCAAGCCGGCAAGCAAGTTGCAAACACTCATCCAACCAAAGCTTTCATGTCAACCACAAGAGTGCTAGAACTCCTACACATGGATTTATTTGGACCAACAACATACAAGAGTTTGGGAGGAAATCTCTATTGTCTTGTGATTGTGGATGACTATTCAAGATATACATGGGTGTTCTTCCTTCATGACAAATCCGAAGTTGCATCTTGTTTCAAGAAGTTTGCCAAGAGAGCTCAAAATGAATTTGAAGTGAAGCTCAAGAAGATAAGAAGTGACAATGGCAAAGAGTTTGACAACACAAATATAGAAGCTTATTGTGATGAAGTTGGAATCAAACATGAAGTCTCCGCAACCTATACTCCTCAACAAAATGGTGTAGTTGAGAGGAAGAACCGGACTTTGATCACTCTTGCAAGGACAATGCTAGATGAGTACAACACCCCCGAAGCTCTATGGGCGGAAGCAATCAACACCGCATGTTATGCATCCAATCGCCTATTTCTTCAAAAGTTCCTTGTCAAGACTCCATATGAGTTGCTCAATGGGAAGAAGCCGGACGTCTCCTTCTTTAGGGTGTTTGGTTGCAAGTGCTACATCTACAAGAAGCGGCAACACCTAGGGAAGTTTCAAAGGCGTTGTGATATAGGTTTTCTTGTTGGTTACTCATTGAAGTCCAAAGCATATAGAGTATTTAATCATGCCACCGGCTTGGTTGAAGAAACATATGATGTGGAATTTGATGAATCTAACGGCTCCCAAGGAGCACATGAGAATCTTGATGATGTAGGTGATGAACCATTGAGGGAGGCTATGAAGAATATTCCGGTGGGAGACATCAAGCCAAAAGATGATGAAGATGATGTACAAGTCATTAATCAACCCTCTTCATCAAATGTACCACAAGATGGTGAAAAAGTTGGGAGAGTAGAAAATGAAGATACTCATATCTCCCATGAGCAAATGGTGGTACAAGCACAAGATGTTGATGCCCCACAACCTCCTCCTCAAGTGGTCAATAGAAGAAATACACCTCTCCTACAAGATCATCCTCAAGATCTCATCATAGGGAGTCCAACGAAGGGGGTGATGACTCGATCTCAAAAACTTACCTCATTTATTGCTCATCACTCTTTTGTCTCTTGCTATGAGCCTACCAAGGTAGAAGAAGCTCTCAAAGATCCGGATTGGATCAATGCCATGCATGAAGAGTTGAACAACTTCACTCGCAATGAAGTTTGGAATCTTGAAGAGCGACCAAAAGGATGCAAGAGTCATTGGAACAAAGTGGGTGTTCCGCAACAAGCAAGATGATCAAGGTGTTGTTGTGAGGAACAAGGCAAGACTAGTAGCAAAGGGGTTCTCTCAAGTTGAAGGTTTAGATTTTGGAGAAACCTTTGCACCGGTTGCAAGATTAGAAGCCATCCGTATCCTTCTTGCATATGCATCACATCATGAAATGAAACTATATCAAATGGATGTGAAAAGTGCATTCTTAAATGGCTTTATTAATGAACTAGTCTATGTTGATCAACCTCCCGGGTTTGAAGACCCTAGATATCCTAATCATGTTTATAGGTTGTCCAAGGCACTATATGGGCTTAAGCAAGCCCCAAGAGCTTGGTATGAGCGCCTTCGGGACTTCCTTATTGAGAAGGGCTTCACCATTGGGAAGGTCGACACCACACTATTCACCAAGAAGCTTGATGGGCATATCTTCATTTGTCAAGTATATGTTGATGATATCATCTTTGGATCATCAAATGAAGACTCATGCAAAGAATTTGGTGAATTGATGTCTAAGGAGTTCGAGATGTCAATGATTGGTGAGCTTACATTCTTTCTTGGTTTTCAAGTCAAGCAAATGAAAGAAGGCATCTTCATCTCTCAAGAGAAATACACAAAAGATCTTCTCAAGAGATTCAAGATGGATGAATGTAAGCCAATCAAGACCCCAATGCCTACCAATGGACATCTCGACCTAGATGAGGGAGGTAACTCGGTTGATCAAACTCTCTACCGTTCCATGATTGGTAGCTTGTTATATTTAACCGCATCTAGGCCCGACATCATGTTTAGTGTGTGTATGTGTGCTAGATTTCAAGCTAGTCCTAAGGAAACTCATTTAATTGCCGTAAAAAGAATCCTTAGGTATCTTAAGCACACACCAAGCATTGGCCTTTGGTATCCCAAAGGAGCTTTATTTGAATTAATTGGCTATTCCGATTCGGATTACGCCGGATGCAAAGTTGATAGAAAGAGCACATCCGGAGGGTGCCATTTGCTTGGTAGATCACTTGTGTCTTGGTCCTCCAAGAAACAAAATAGTGTGGCTTTGTCCACCGCCGAAGCGGAATACATTGCCGCGGGTGCTTGTTGTGCACAAATATTATACATGAAACAAACTTTACTAGACTATGGAGTAGCTCTAGAGAAAGTACCTCTTTTGTGCGACAATGAAAGTGCGGTAAAACTTGCAAATAATCCGGTTCAACACTCTCGCACCAAGCATATAGATATCCGCCATCACTTTCTAAGAGATCATGTAGCTAAAAATGATATATCACTAGAAGGTGTAAGATCCGAAGATCAATTAGCGGATATCTTCACTAAACCGCTAGATGAGGCTACATTTTGTAGATTGCGGAACGAGCTCAATGTACTTGATTTTAGTAACTTCACTAAAAATTGAGCTTGTGTTGTCCCTTGCATTCATTGTAATATACAACATGTTTAATTTGTGGCAATGCATATAGGGCTTGTCTAACATGGTTAAGATAACCGCCGAAAAGCGTGTGAAGAAGCTTAACCTTGGATCAAACTTGACAAGCAACTAGATTTACTTACAAGTATTACATATGCATGAATGTTGTTTTGTCGTTTTGTTCCATTTGCCCTCTTGTTGCCTATTTTCTTAAAAAGAATTATAGCCTAAGGCAAAATATTTTGAAAAATATGAGGGTTTGAGAGAGGTCACTCACATCAGTCCCAATTGGTGTTTATTTGGATCTTATTCAAGTTGGGACTTGATTGGGAACAGGTAGCGCGAAGGAATGTTGAAGGATTGCTGTAAAAGGTGCACCGGACGCTGCACCGGACGCTGCTGTCCAGCGTCCGGTCAGTTCACAGGAGGTGAACTACTGATGAAGGAGTGACCGGACGCTGCGTCTGTGCGTCCGGTCAGGAAGGGTTCTGCGTCCGGTCGATCGAAGGAAGGACAAGCAGTACTGACCGGACCCTGCCTGCGTCCGGTCATGGACCACCGGACGCGTCCGGTCGCGATTTCAGAGGATTCGGACCTCTCTGGAATCGACCGGACGCTGGGTGGTAGCGTCCGGTCGCTACCACCGGAGCGTCCGGTCAGTGGATCTCGCGCATCTTAAGGACTCTTTTCCCCGTTTCCTTTTCTGTCACGTTCTTGGGGGTTACTTAACCGCGTCCTCTGTCACCCGCCGTGACCTAGCCCAAGCCGCCGCCGTGCCCTAGCCCGAGCAGCCGCGCCGCCGCAGCCTCGCCGAGTCGCCGCCGTCCCTCGCGCCACCGCGCTCGGTCCCCTCGCCAAGCCTGCGCCACCATCCCGCGGGCCTCCGCGCCTGCTCAGTGCCGCGCCTCTGCAGCGCCCCAGGGCCCGCTGCCGAGCTGCGCTGCCCCGGCCTCGCGCGTCACCGAGCCCCGCGCCTGCTCGCCTCCACTGCCGTGCTCCAGGCTTCTCGCTGCCCTAGCTCGTCGCTCCATCGTTGCCTCTTGCGCCGATCTGTTGATCATCAATTTGTGAGCCCTAGCCCTACTATCTCCTTTGTTTAGTACGAAATTTTTTTCTCAATCTTGATCTATACAATGGTGACCTAGATCAATTTGTAGTCTCTGATTCACCATTACATTCAGGACTTTCACCCTAACCCTAGCCCGGTTCCGAGGATCCCCCGCGTGACATCTTACCTCTTCTCAGTTCGCTGATCGTCAGGTAGAAAGCCATTCGATTCAATTTCGCATCTACATTGCTTTCTCTGCTAGGTCTTCGCATCTATTAGACATATGGTATTTATTTGTATATCCATCTATTCTATCGTGCAGCGAGTCGGTTCCGTTGTGGTTCAATTGGCAGTTGGCAGTCAACTCGGAGCCAAGCTCGCGAGTAAGGATCGAGGCCAAGCCTCGAAAGCGACAGTTTGACAGTTGATCTTCATCAGCGTCAGTTCACCATCTTGTCAGCTCAGATGGCTCGCACCAAGAATGTTGGTGGTGGCCCAGGTGATGATGATCGGAGGCCACCGCCTCGTCAGCCAGCCGGATCCAAGGGCAAATCAACCAAGCAAGTAACATCCAAGAAGCGGAAGTACCCCGACGCAGAGACAGCCAGAGCAGCAGCTGTTGCAGAGGCCGCAGAGCGTGCCGAGAGAGGTGGCACCCGCAGGGGAATTGTCATTGCAGATCAGCCAGTTTCACCCGCAGTCAGAGCTGCGATTGAGGAGGTTGAGCGTCGTCATGGTAGTCCAGCTGGGACTGCCACATTTGCAGGACGACGGGTTGCCATTGAGGAGGGTCCTGTCAGCACAGCAGCAGCCTCCACCAGCAGAGCCTCAGCTAGCCCTAGGAGACTCAGGAGAGTCAGGAGACCGAGCCGGCACCTCAGCTACGCCGCTCGAGTCGTACCAGTGCTGTAGTTCCACCGAGGCCAGCTACACGGCGCAGGGGTTCACGCCCTCTGCCCAGACCACAGGGTCCGCCTCCAGTGGTTCACCTCGACTTGAGGGCCGCTACAGCCAGGTAGGTTCAGCAGCTGCGGTTTGTTGAGTTTGAGGTTTGGTTCCCTCCGAGGAGGGATGAGAGAGCAGCTGAGGGGTTCTACACGCCACTGCAGGAGGATTTCTACAATGCATATCTAAACAGTGGGGCAGTGTTCAGATCACAGAGGGTCTGTCCGATAGAGTCCATTGTGGCAGCAGCCGGAGAGGGCATTCGGCAATACTTGTCATATTTGCCAGGACTGTCAGATCTGATTGGACGGACAGGGATATATGTACCTTCTTGGGTTCGTCAGTTTTATGCCTCGCTCTACATTGATCCTCATCACAGATTCATTCACTTTGCCTTCAACGGCAAAGACTATAGAGTGACGAGTAGCAGGGCCAGAGAGATACTGAGACTACAGGAGCAGCCTGTAAGGATGCATGAGGTTTGCTATGGACATCAGGAGCCTCCCAGGCGTCCTCATGGAGGGTTGGTGCCCCCTACAGACTTAGTGCGCCATTGCTTCAAGGAGCCGTTTGGTGAGGGGTCGAGCAGGAACCCCAGTGACTTGACTCCTACAGCGAGGATACTAGAGGCCATCATCAGGAGGACACTGCTTCCCAGGTTGGGATACAGGGAGGGCCTGACTCGCTTACAGCTCTGGCTTCTCAATGCCATCATGCAGATGACAGTGTTTGACATCTGGGATCCTCCTTCTTTCAGAGATGGAGGATACTATAGCTGAGGGATTCAAGGGTCGCAGGCAGCTTCCCTATGCTCACTGGATCACGTTCCTCATCCGCAGAGTTGTGATTGATAAGCCCCCTGGCATGATGGATGAGTATACAGGTGCCACTACAGAGTTCCCAGCTTACAACCTAGTCACAGAGGATCAGACACGCCACTCCTCAGGCACCCAGTCAGCCTAGCCGTCGCCCCGATGTGCCAGAGTCTATAGCTCAGCAGGACGAGATCATCAGAGGGATTGCAGCCACTGAGGAGGAGGAGCTAGAGGCACAGCAGGGAGTGAGTGAGTACAGTGACAGCTCTGACGACGACTACCAGCCTATACCTCAGATGCCTCCACGCAGACACGATGCAGAGGCCGGTAGCTCCAGTTCTGCTCCACCTGCTCCACAGACAGACCCCGCTCTCATTGCTATTCTTGAGCGGATGCAGCAGGATCAGACACGACAGGCACAGGAGACAGCTACAAACTTCGCACAGTTTCAGGCTCGTCAGGACGAGTTTCAGCGGCAGCTAGCAGCTCCTTCAGCACCAGCAGTTACTTATGCAGCAGCAGCTCATGGGATTCATGCAGCATGTAGTGACAGCCATTGGGATTCCACTGCCACAGACTTCGCCCCAGCTTGCACAGCCTCCTACCACTTCGACGACTCCAGCAGTACAGCCCATCGGGCTTCAGAGTCAGGGACAGCCTCCAGCTCAGTTTACTTCACCTCCTGTACAGGTGTCCCAGTGGTTAGCTTCACCTGGTATAGCCCCGCAGTTCACTCCTTATCACACGGGTTTCTCACCAGAGCAGACTTCCTCGCTATTCGTGCCTGAGTCGTCAGTCTCCAGGAGTCTTGGAGCATCATTCAGCGAGTTGACCGGCATGCCTACTCCGCCTCACATGCATACTGCCGGTCCGTCTACAGCAGCTCCAGCTATCATGACTACTCAGAGGCTCCCCTCGTCTGTCGCCTCGTCAGATCCTACGACAGACATACTTGCAGCTTCACAGGCAGCACCAGCCCTAGCTCAGACCCAGACCGCTTCAGCTGACACTTCCTGCTTCAGAGGGTCAGTCAGTTCAGAGCTCAGGGTCAGATGATGATGGCGCCCAGTTCCACCTTGCTCCACGTACTTCAGCGCCCGACTCGTCCGCTGCAGCCCCGCCGACCGACCCTTAGGTTTTGGTGTTTGACGCCAAAGGGGGAGAGGGTTTGAGTATGTAGACTTAGGGGGAGCGAGTTTAGGGGGAGCTAGTTATCTAGTATTAGCTTATTATATACATTTGGAGTTTTATTTGTGTGATACACTATTACTTATGCATTCGTGTGTTTTCTTTCATGCATACTATTATATATACATGTGATAGTGCTATCTACATGATTGTGATATTTGACATGTGTGATTTCTACTTTGCTTTATCTATATGTCATATCACTTGTGGAATGCTCATTTGCTTTTGCTTCCACGTTTTTACTTCGAAGCAAATGAGCTTTGTTATTAGTACTCATGCTTAATTCATATCCTTTGAGTACATTGTGTTGGCTTGGGTCATATAAGCTTGACTAACTCTCTTGTTCTTATTGACAAAAGCTTATATGAACCAAGCCCGTCAAAAACCTCACTCCATAACATACTCGAGGTGGTATTGTCATCAATCACCAAAAAGGGGGAGATTGAAAGCATCTAGGCCCCTAGTTGGATTTCGGTGATTAATGTCAATACAAGATTACTATGACTAACGTGTGTTTTGCAGAGGCAATTAAGTTAGGTCATGGTAATGGAGATCGATTGGGCAATCGAGGTTGTCATGCCCCTACGATGGAAATCGTTTCGGTTTTCAAAGGATGGACGACAAGGTTAAGGATAACTAGTTCTAAGTGTCGATTGAAGTTGGAGAGACACTTAGAGTAGTTTAGGACTTTGTTTTTTCCTTTGGCCGTACTATGAAGGGGGGTATGAACGGGTAGCTTGACCTAGTTGAGTCTAGTGAGTTAGGTGTGGTGCACACTTGTTAAAACTAGCTCTAGGTAGCTCCTATGAATGCCTAAGATCCTTTGGAGCAAACTTCATTCACATATGTTCGGAAGTTCGAAGTGAATGGAGGGTCAAATACTGACCGGACGCTGGCTCCGGTGCGACCGGACGCTGGCCGCAGGGTCCGGTCAGTTCATTTGACCGAGAAGATCAAGTCTGGTGTGACCGGACGCTGGGAGGTCATGTGACCGGACGCTGAGGGCCAGCTGTCCAGTCAACTCCAGTAAGGGTCCAGATTTGGAAAAGTGTGACCGGACGCGTCCGGTCAGTATGACCGGACCCTGAGTATCCATGTGTCCGGTCGTTTACAGTAAGCATCCAAGAGCGACCGGACACGTCCGGTCGGTACTGACCGGACCCTGACAGCGTCCGGTCATCACTTGAATGCTGGTTCGCGGGTTGAACTGACCGGAGCGTCCGGTCATCACGACCGGAGCGTCCGGTCATCCCGCAGAAGCTCATAACGGTTAGTTTTTCAGGCTGGCTTATAAATAGAAGCTCCACTCGTGAGTGGAGCATCCTTTGCTCATTCCAACAGCTGAGAAACACATTTGTGAGTGCCAAGAAGAGCAAGATCCTAGTGAGGTGTTTGTGATTTGAGAATCCAAGAGAGTAGCCTCACTAGCAAATCAAGAGTAGCAAAGTGTGCATCCATCTTCTCATTAGGCTTCAGCGTGGTCAAGTGAGAGTTCGTGCTTGTTACTCTTGGTGATCGCCATCACCTAGATGGCTTGGTGGTGATTGGGAGTTTGGTGTTCACCCGGCGGAGCTTGTGGGTGACCCAACTCAAGTTGTGAGCGGCTTTGGGTGATTCGCCGCGACGGAGTGTCGAAGAATCAACCCGTAGAGAGCACTTGATCCTTGCGCGGATCAAGGGGGAGCTACACCCTTGCGCGGGTGCTCCAACGAGGACTAGTGGGGAGTGGCGACTCTCCGATACCTCGGCAAAACATCGCCGCGTTCCTTTCTCTCTCTACTTACTTTGAGCACTTACTTTGAGTATTTACTTTGAGCAATTCAATACTTGTTTTATATCCATAGAATTGCTTGCTAGAGTAAGTTTGGAACATAGGTTGAGAGGTTGTTGTGCATTAGTTTGATATAAACTCTTTTCTAGGCACAAGGGGTTAATTGGGCTATCCGTAGGATTTGATTATTGCAAGAGAATTTAGAATTAGCCCAATTCACCCCCCCCCTCTTGGGCATCTTGATCCTTTCACACAGCAATGCGAGGGAGGGGGCCAGCCACGGTTACCACCCTCAACGGGGCAGACGCTATGACCACGAGGACCGGTGTGGCAGAACCGCCTAATCTAATGCCTCCCAGGAGTACTCGTCTTCCATTAGACACTAAGTACTCAAGGGAGGACACCAAATCACGCGGTTCCATCGGGCACACCCCAGGGGAGAACCCAAAAATCCACATTTTTTCATCAGGATCACAAATGAGAGAATAAAGCTTACAACATTTTAGCCATTTCTTACATCACTTTTAATACAACATCAGAGTATAATATTTATTGTCATAACAATAGAATGTAATCGTATTATCAGAGTTATGAACAATTTAATTGAATAGCAAAATATAAACATGTGAACAGAGTTACAGTGGAATTAAACATCTATTTGTGACGTGATAAAATATTGATATATAAACTATGACAACAAATTATAAAACTTTCATTTAATAAAACATTTGGGAGAGTTATAAATAAAAACTATCATCGCAGCGTAAAGAAATCCCCTCTGATCCCACCAGGAGGAATCCACACACAAGGGTCATCTCTAGCATCTGTCTATCACCTGCAACAGGAGGAAATAAAACCCTGAGTACTCAATTATACTCAGCAAGACTTACCTGACAGGACAAAAGAAAAGACTCCAAGGATATATAAGGCTATCTAGCTTGTGGGTTTATTACATCTGCAGGAAGCATTACTAAGTATGCATCCTTATATTAAATTTTTATTAGTAGTCGCATTAGTTCATTAACTAACCATTCTATGTAAGCACCTATGCTACTTTCAAGCAGGTGGTAAGCAATCAGATTTCCTTTTTCCATCTTTCATCTTTCAATTTTTACTACAATGCTAGAGTTTAGACAAGTCATACCGGAATGCTGGTGATTCACGAATCAATGCCCCTAGCTAGGTACCTCAAAAATACACACCCCGCTTGTACCCTAGGCACAAGCAGGACCAACCCACTACCCTCCTGTCATGGGGTCCAGGTCCTCGTCCAAACTAGGACTCCAAGCCCCCACCCCTGAGTCCCGGACTTAGTACGGTGCAAGGACCTCTAATACCCTAAAACCACCTTAACAGTCAGTCCAGAAAGAGCCAGAACCCATGACAAAAGAGTAACAAGTCTTCTCTACGTCTATATCCAAGTATGTGCTTAGGATAATAAGTCTATGACTTGCCTATCGTCCAATGCAATGTCCAGTCCTTAACCGACATAGACTAGAAAAATAGTGTAACCAAGCTATGCTCCGTTGGCCGTAGGATACAACCTCTTACACCCATCAATACCTAAACCATATCCCTACCCGGTCACCATTTATCATTTTCACTATTTATATTTTCCAAGTGATAATAATACAGTAATAAATTTCCTATCTCTCGCAAGTGGCAAACAATGACTCGACTTCTATCGGAGTCCTGTAGCATAGCACTCTACATGATTATGTCATACTAGTAAGACTCATAGGATAAAGATATATATATATATATATATACACACACACACAAGTGGATTTCAATCAACTCCTTAAAACTTAATGCACAAATATAATTTAAAGTGCAGAGAAGTAGGGGTTATGCATCGGGACTTGCCTAGGTAAGATTTAATCAGAAGTTAGCTTTCCATCATGGCAACATGATATCCAAAAATACCATTCTCCAGCAACTCTCGATAACCACATGATCCATCGACGTCCCTATTATGATATGCAATGCAATGCAATGCAAAGACGTAATTAATCAACTGCAACCATGACTCATAAAATACGATTTACGCCTCTTAAGTTAACGAGCTAGTTCTAATGACAACCGTACTTAGGCTACATATCCATGTTGTCGAATAAGGCGTTATTTCCCAATAAATATTTTAGTTATATAAACCCAAGTTATTTCTTTATTCCATTCTATCAATTTAATCTTTATTCGAAATAGAACATCATTATCTATCTAGCAAACTAATTATTCAGGAGCTAAAAATTATAGTGAGTAGCTAATAATATTAGTAATTTACTATAAAATTCATAGAGTTAACACTATCACCGATTTATCACGAAAATTCCTATAAGTTCACATTTTAATAATATTAAATATTTTAAAAATAATTAGAGCAACCCTAAAAACATACAAAACCTATGCGAACAAAATACACTATTAGATAAATCATGATTTTAGGAGCCTAACAAAATTAGTTTTATAATTTTTGGACTCCTAAACGATTTTATATTTAAATAACAAAATTAGTTCAGAATTTATATTAGGAAATCTTCACTAATTCCTTGGAAAAAAGAACACCACGGCCCACACGGCCCACAGCGAGCGTGTCCTCAGCATCGCCCACGGCCGGTGAACCAGCTCGGCCCACAGGCGCACAACACGTGGCCCAGCGTGGGCATGAGCGGTAGGCCAGTAGCGCAACTCGGCCCATAGGCGCGCGTGGCCCAGGCAGTAGGCGGACCTCAGCCCAACACGAGCAGGCCGACCCATGCATGGACGAGCGTGGCCCAACAAGCCGGTCCACGCGGCCAGGGCAAGGCGACGACGGTATATTTGTAAAGAGGCCCATGTACTTTACTTAAATCAACCCGCAGGACACAAAAACTATTTATGTGAGTCACTGATTTTGCATAGAGAACCCTAGAAAGATTCTATCCTTACCTTTCTCACCTTTTCTCTCTCCCAAAAATAGAGCTTGGAGCAGAGGGCACTAGGCGGCGATCAATCTTGGCCGGGGAAGGCACGGCGGTGGTGGAAACCCACCGGTGAGGGCATGGGAGCCCGTGCGACCATTGGCTAGCTATGGCAAGACCTAAGCCAGCCCCTGGCAGCATGCTTGGGCGAGCCGATGTGGTGAGCGCGCCGGCTGCGGCGACGCCGGCTAGGCGGGGATGGCAGGACAACGTGTGGGGCATAGGCGGCTTCGTCCACACATGTGGGGGGCAACAATACGACCGGAGCAGCCGATAGAGCATCCACGATAAGGATCAGCAATAGGGGTGGCTCGGCGTGAATGACTGTGGACGGACAACGTAGAACAGCGATGTCGGCGCGACAGCAGCGTGGTGGGGCTCACGCACTCATGCGAAGGGGAAACGATAGGCATGGATGCAGTGGTGGCGCGACCATGGCAAGGACGCTATGGTGGCATGGGACGACAGAGATGCGACACGGGGAGGAAGAGGAGGGAATGTCGGTGCTACATGAGGAGGAGCGGGGGAGCAGGGGAGTAGTGTGAGACACATGGGCTCGAGCGTGCTGAGATGCGCCTTAGCGGCTATGGGGGTGCTGGTGCATGGGGCACAGGAGGAGCCACTGTGCGAGGAGCGAGGCGAGGCGGAGTCATGGATATTCATGTGCACTTGCGAGGGCCGGGTAGACGATGGGGGGCATGGCCGCTACGTGGAATGGCATGGGACCACACAGCTCGGGCGCTTGTGCCCACACGCGAAGTGCCGTGCGACCATGGGTGCAGCCACGGTGGGGATTTGTGTGAGGCAGTAGGGAGCAGGGAGCATCGTAGGGCTCAATGTCCAGGCTGGCAGCGGCAGGCACGGCCATGGCGTGTGCTGCGGGGCAGTGGCACCTGCAACAGCAGCAACAGTCGGACAGGAGGGGATGTTAGCTAGGGCTGGTGGGGAATGGCATAAACACAGCATAGGCAGGACATCCTAGCATAACATGGCTGGTAGGGCCAGGCCTGGCAGCGACACATCCCATCATCGCTGCGACCAGGACCACGGCTATGTGCAACGCCACTAAAAAATGATGTGACAGTGCTGGCCAGAGCAGGCAGTAGCGGTAGCGGTGTCGTAGGCCTCGGCCAGCCACAGCAGCAAGACAATGGATGGAGTAATGCAGTGCATGGCCATCGCAGTATGAGTCATAGCGGCGATAAGACCCTACACGCAGACCACGTCCCAACATGGCTAGCCAGCATGAGATTAGGACACGATAGCGACAACGAGACAGCCTACCAAGAAGCAGCGTCAGCAGCGTGGCCGCAAAGGCGAGGCTGGCAATGAGGCCAGCGTGTAGAAAGGCAGCGACGAGGCTAGGTGTGCACATAGGCGTCCATGAGTGTGTTGCATATGTGCGTGGCGTGCGTGTGTGTGGCCATAATTTTTAACATGCCTAAACCAAATTAATTGCAACCACTACACATTTCATACACTAGTCCATACTTCACACTAACTCATAGAAACAAACATCTATGAACTAATTAACCCGTTGTTCAATATAATTCGCCAAAATGACACTTTTAAACATAAGTTAAATTTTTAAATCTGAAAAATCATTTTGGTAAATCCTCTTAGGTCTAAATCTTGGTCCTAAGCAAGCTCATAACACCAGAGGTGTTACAACCAACTCCCCTAAAAAGAATCTCATCCCGAGATTCAAAGCAAGAACCACAAGAGGGGAAACACAATTATATTTCATAGATCAGAGATTACATAAAAGATTACATGACTTCGAATACTAACCACACGGGGATCTAGGGATACATGGTTAAGAGTAACCTAATCCAACCGAGACCTAATCTAGAAGTCAAGATAGACGAGGACAATGGAGAAACAATGAGATAATGATTATCCAAAACATGATGTATGACCAACAGATCCAAAAATAGAAGATTGAGAAGTCAAACATCATGAACCCTAAGACCAACTAACCAAAGGGAACTTGAACGTCTCCACAAACCAAATCCTTTCTTCTTCTTAGATTACACAATCACTTTGGACTGATGAGACTAGTCCCATGAATGACAACTGGATCTCGTAGCTCTACTCAAAACACGAGGGGAATGGGGATGAAGAAGAAGAGCAAGGACCAAGGGTATCTTATAGTGGCGAATGGAGGTGGGGCGCAACACACCAGAAGTGGAGGCGGCATGAATGGGATACATAGATAGTTCATGCTGTGGAGATAAGGTCAGACATGGTGCACTCTCTGTGCGAGCGAGCGGAGGGGAAATAAAGGAGGGGAAAGGAGAGGGTTCACTCGATGAGGCAGGCATGCGGGCGACCATGTTCCCAAAAGAAGAAAGAAAGGAGGGGGAAGGGGGGTCTGGTATGGGATGAGGGCATAGGGGTCGAGAGCCGACTGGATGTTGGGGAAAAGAGAAATGCATAGTGCACGAAGACAACGAGTGCGGTACAATGTCACGGCGATGCGAGAATGGGGTGCTAATGGGCCTAACACAGACAACGTCCATAGGGCACACAGTGAAATAACCCAACATACGTAGCGCGGTCAACTAAACACAAGGCTTGGGACATAACATCCACTCAAGCTTTTCCAAGCACTCCCGACTACCCAAGGCTAACTTACCTTACTACTCTTCTTTTCTTCCCTTTCTTGTCCACATCCATCTTTCTTATAAACTAAAACCATGCCATATGTTCTTCCTCCCAAACCAACTCTTCTTGTTTACTTTGAGAAAACACTATTTCATCAATCCATTGTGGATTTCCTATTTGAGCACCCGAGTATTTTTAAGAAGAATATTTGTAGCAAAAGTGGTACGATAGTGTAACTTGGCAAGGGTACTTGGTCAACAACCTCAATACCAGCGCGTGCTGAGCAGCGTCACCATGTGACAGTTGTTCTACAGAGAGCCCTTGGTTTTGTTGCGGCACCATAAGCTATTAACCAGGCAACTATTACCAACTTACACACCATGAAGGCAGTGGGGTCTAGACCATAGAATAAGAGGAGTATTGCAAGGGAAGATTCAAACAACAAGAGTTCCCTTCGCAATAAGGGACAAAGAATTCAAATCCAATGATGGATTTGATTTAAAGAGATTCAAGTGTTCTGTTGGGACATCCACAATTAATCGATACAGTGTCCTATGTTCTCCAATCACAACTGGTTTGCTAACCTTTGAATGGTAACTTCTCTTGTAACCCCCTTAATATTGTCCTTGAAAACCATAAGCACATCTACTAAGACCTAAAGGTAGATGGACACAATCACACAGCGAAATAAATAAAATGCATATTCCAACGGTCTCATACGGTTACAACATATAGGCATCTAGTCTCCTATTCATGACACATCATTCACCTCCCCTATAGTGGACAACAACAATGGCAAGAGTACAATATCAAAGGACAGCGATGAAAAGCACTACTACTACGGGTACAGCATCCTAAGGCAACTAATCTACTCTAGACTACGCATCTTCATTCCTAGGCTTGGTGGATTCTTCTACTGTCCTGGCTATAGATCTGCCTCCTCTCTTGGCACTGGCTGAGTGAGAGAAATCAAGGGTTTTACTTCTGACACTTCCGAGGGTGGAGGTGCTGGCGGCACTGCAACACCGGTTCTCCTTCTTTCTGACGGGTGGACAGAGATCCCCTCTAAGATCGAGGAATCCTACCTTTCAGTAGCCAGCGTCCTCCGCTTGGTCCTAGTGACAAGATAGGCTTCTCCCAACTAATGGACATGCCGACCTTTAGCCTCATTTAGAGCTTTCAACATGGCAGTCTCCTGACTCTCAGCGGCTGCCGCACTGGCATGCGCTTCAACAAGTTGCACCTGGAGCATCCTGGAGAAGATCTCAACTTCCTTGGCTCGTCGGAGGCACTTCCTCAGCTCTAAGGCTTGCTGGCCATACTACTCATCTAGAGCAAGCAGGTATGTGGTCAAGTGCACCATGGTTGGACTATCCTCTTGCACATCCCGCCCTTGCAAAGCCTCCATGTAATCCCTCCATGCCCATTGATTCTTTTCCAAAGGTGGAAAGAACCTCATGGGGATACAAGCAATGGGCTCTTCATAGATCTGGTAAAGGTACCGCAAGGCTTTGCGAGCCACAACCTGGTAGATGTCGATGAATGGAAACCTAGTTGTGGTCACATTCTAGGCTTCGATGATGTTGAGGAACTCTTCACTCTTTCCAATGTAGACGGTAACCTCACACCGCTCAGTGTCATGCTTCTCATACTCATGGCCCTCGTACTTGGGACGATCTTTGACTCTGAGCTTTTGCAGGGTAGCATGTAGGATTCTAGGAAAACCCTCAACGTTTAGGCAGTAACTACTAACCTAGGCTCCTACCATTCCTGGTGGTGGTTGCAAGGAAGTACTGAGGGAAAAGCTTGCTCAAAGGAAAAGCAAGACTAGCTAAAGTGCACCGAGTGGTGGTACTAATGGCTAAGCCAGTCTCTACTTATAAAGGTGGAGCGCTTAGTGGTCTTAGCGTGGTCCACCAGGGTTCCTGCGTGGGATTACTAGGAATGAATCAACCAAATTTTCACATGTTCAAGGTGAGCGATATCCGAGGCCATTACTGACTTGTATGACTATAGGGCAAGGATCCGATAAGAGCATAGAAAAGGGTACGGAGAGACATGGGTCACGACAGGCGCGAACGATGGGCGAATGCAGAGCACGAAGCCATAGTGCAGAAATAACTTCGGAACTAGAACGAGTCAGTCATTCACAATACGACACGCTTGACACCTATGAAGGGTGTGTCTACAAGCAATATGAGTGCTACAATGCACAAACAGGATATGCATGAATGCATGTCCTATACATCCTTTCACTATTGCCAACATATAGGGCAACCGTTCTTAGATTTTTGGCACACCATTCTCTCCCTGTAGCTAGTCGATACTATCGGACTATGCTCAGGGTCAGTGTACCTATAAAAAAATGGATTAAGCCTACCTAAGTCAACAGAGTGCCATCTATCCTGGATACATAATCATAGTAATAGGGCTACTTATATAACTTTGCATACAAATGTCCTAACTTTTGAAAAGAATTTGTTGTCAAATTTTACTTTAGGAAAGGTTTTCGAAGCTTTATTTCCTCACTTATGCTCTGATACCATCTGTGACAGAACCGCCTAATCTAATGTCTCTTAGAAGTACTCGTCTTTTATTAGACACTAAGTACTCAAGGGAGGACACCAAATCACGTGGTTCCATCGGGCACACCCTAGGGGAGAACCCGAAAATCCATATTTTTCCATCAGGATCACAAATGAGAGAATAAAACTTACAACATTTTAGCCATTTCTTATATCACTTTTAATACAACATAAGAGTATAATATTTATTGTTATAATAGTGGAATATAATCGTATTATTAGAGTTATGAACAATTTAATTGAACAGCAGAATATAAACATGTGAACAGAGTTATAGTGGAATTAAACATCTATTTATGACGTGATGAAATATTGATATATAAACTACGACAACAAATTATAAAACTTTCATTTAATAAAATATTTAGGAGAGTTATAAATAAAAACTATGATCGCAGCGTAAAGGAATCCTCTCTGAGCCCACCAGAAGGAATCCACACACAAGGGTCATCTCTAGCATCCGTCTGTCACCTGC
The DNA here is from genome assembly GCF_019320115.1 of Miscanthus floridulus. Classification (NCBI taxonomy): domain Eukaryota; kingdom Viridiplantae; phylum Streptophyta; class Magnoliopsida; order Poales; family Poaceae; genus Miscanthus; species Miscanthus floridulus. Next base: position 114,564,064 of record NC_089586.1, on the reverse strand, counting down.
AACAGGGGGAAATAAAACCCTGAGTACTCAATTATACTCAACAAGACTTACCCGATAGGAGGAAAGAAAAGACTCCAAGGATATGAAAGGCTATCTGGCTTGTGGGTTTATTGTATCTATAGAAAGCATTACTAAGTGTGCGTCCTTATATTAAATTTTTATTAGCAGTCGCATTAGTTCATTAACCAACCATTCTATGTAAGCACCTATGCTACTTTCAAGCAGGTGGTAAGCAATCAGATTTCCATTTTCCATCTTTTATCTTCTAGTTCTTACTACGATGCTAGAGTATAGACAAGTTGTACCGGAATGTCGGTGATTCTCAAATCAATGCCCCCAGCTGGGTATTCCGAAAAGACACACCCCGCTTGTACCCCAGACATAAACCGGACCAACCCATTACCCTCCTGTAATGGGATCTAGGTCCCCATCCAAACTAGGACTCCAAGTCCCCGCCCCTGAGTCCCAGACTCAGTGCGGTGCAAGGACCACCAATACCTAAAAACCACCCTAACAGTCGGTCCGAAAAGAGCTAGACCCATGACAAGAGAGTAACAAGTCTTCCCTGTGCCCATACCCAAGTATGTTCTCGGGATAATAAGTCTGTGACTTGCCTATCGTCCAATGCAATGGCTAGTCCTTAACCGATATATACAGGGAAAACAGTGTAACCAAGCTATGCCCCGTTGGCTGCAGGACACAATCTCTTACACCCACTAATACCTAAACCATATCCCTACCCGGTCGCCATTTATCATTTCCACCATTTATATTTTCCAAGTGATAATAATACGGTAATAAATTTCCTATCTCTCGTGAGTGACAGACAATCACTCGACTTCTATCGGAGTCCTATAGCATAGCACCCTACACGATCCTATCATACTAGTAAGACTTATATGATAAAGATATATATATATATAATGCAAGTGGGTTTCAATCAACTCCTTAAAACTTAATGCACAAATATAATTTAAAGTGCAGAGAAGTAGGGGTTATGCATCGGGGCTTGCCTGGGTACGATTTAATCAGAAGTTAGCTTTCCATCGTGGTGACACAATCTCCAAAAATACCATTCTCCAACAACTCTCAATGACTCCGCGATCCATCGACGTCCCATTATGATATGCAATGCAATGTGATGCAAAGACGTAATTAATCAACTGCAATCGTGAGTCATAAAATACGATTTACGCTTCTCAAGTTAACGAGCTAGTTCTAACGATGACCATACTTAGGATACATATCCATGTTGTCGAATAAGACATTATTTCCCAACAAATGTTTTAGTTATACCAACCCAAGTTGTTTCTTTATTCCATTCTATCAATTTAATCTTTATTCAAAATAGGACATCATTATCTATCTAGCAAACTAATTATTCAAGAGCTACAAAATTACTATGAGTAGCTAATAATATTAGTAATTTACTGTAAAATTCTTAGAGTTAACACTATCACTGATTTCTCATGAAAATTTCTAGAAGTTCACATTTTAACAATATTAAACATTTTAAAAATAACTAGAGCAACCCTAAAAACATACCGAACCTATGCGAATAAAATACACTATTAGATAGATCATGATTTTAGGAGCCTAACAAAATTGGTTTTCTAATTTTTGGACTCCTAAATGATTTTATATTTAAATAACAAAATTAGTTCAAAATTTATATTAGGAAATCTTCACTAATTCCTTGGAAAAAGAACACCTCGGCCTACACGGCCCACGGCGAGCGCGGCCCATGGTCGACGAACCGGCTAGGCCCGCAGGTGCACAGCGTGCGGCCTAGGCGTGGGTGTGAGCGGCAGGTCGGCAGCACGACTCGGCCCACAGGCACGCGCGCGGCCCAGGCGGTAAGCAGACCGCCGCCCAGTGTGAGCAGGCCGGCCCACGCGTGGACAAGTGCCACCCAACAAGCCAGTGCATGCGGCCAGGGCGAGGCGACAGTGGTATATTAGCAAAGAGGCCCTTGTGAGTCACTGATTTTGCATAGAGAACCCTAGAAAGATTGTATCCTTACATTTCTCACCTTTTCTCTCTCTCTCCCAAAAATAGAGCTCGGAGCAGAGGGCACCGGCCGGTGGTCAATCCCAGTCGGGGAAGGCATGGCGGTGGTAGAAACCCACCGGTGAGGGCACAGGAGCCCGCGCGACCACGGGCTAGCCACGACAAGACCTGAACCGGCCTCTAGCAGCATGCCCGCATGAGCCGATGTGGTGAGCACGGCGGCTGTGGCAACACCGGCTAGGTGGGGATGGCGGGATGACATGTGGGGCATAGGCGGCTTCATCCGCACACGTGGGCAGCAACAGTACGATTGGAGCGGCCAGTGGAGCACCTGCGACGAGCATCAGCGATAGGGGTAGCCCGGCGCGGACGACTACGGACGGACGATGCGACACAACTATGTCGGCATGGTAGTAGTGCAGTGGGGCTCGTGCGCTCACACGAAGGGGAAACAATGGACAGGGATGCAGTGGTGGTGCGGCCATGGCAGGGACACTATGGTGGCACAGACGATGAAGACGTGGCATGGGGAGGAAGAGGAGGGAATGCCGGTGCTACACGCGAAGGAGCAAGGGAGCAGGGGAGCGGTGCGGGACACGCAGGCTTGGGCGTGCTCGAGATGCGCCTTGGTGGCTGTGGGGGTGCCAGCGCACGGGGCATGTGAGGAGCCATGGTGCAAGGAGGAGCAAGGTGAGGCGGAGTCATGGATGTTCACGTGCGCTTGCGAGGGTCTAGTGGACAACGGTGGGCATGGCCATTGCGTGGAGCGGCGTGGGACCACACAGCTCGGGCGCTTGCATGCACACATGAAGTGGCGGGCAACCATGGGCGTAGCAATGATGGGGACCTACGCGAGGCAGCAGGGAGCTAGGAGCTTCACAGGGCTCGGTGTTTAGGTCAACAACGGTGGGCGTAGCCCTGGCATGTGCTATGGGGCAGCGGCAGCCGCAACAGCAGCAACAGCCGACATAGGCTAGGGTTGGTGGGGAATGGCATGACTAAGGGCTAGGGAGCGGCTATAGGAAGGGAGGAGCAGTAGCCTGATGGAGAAAAAGGAGCGACAGCAGCACTCCCCCTTTAGACCAGGTCACTACGATGTAGAGGACGAGAGCATGAGAGAGACCGAGAGGATTGAATGAAGGAGTGCAAGTGAGAGATGGGGAGGAAGAGTGGGAAGGAGACAACAGTGGCTTGGTCATCTACTTTCATAAACATAGCGTGGGTAGGATGTCCTAGCACAATGTGGCTGGTAGGGCTAGGCCAGGCAGTGATGCATCCCATTGTCACTATGATCAGGGCCAAGGCTATGTGCAGCGCCATTCAAAAATGACATGACAGCGCTGGCCAGAGCAGGCAGTAGCGGTAGTGGTGCCATAGGCCTCGGTCGGCCGCAGTAGCAAGACGACAGACAGAGCAATGTAGTGCATGGCTAGCACAGTATGAGTCACAGCGGTGACAAGACCCTGCACACAGACCACGTCCCAACATAGCTAGACAGCATGAGATTAGAACATAGTAGCAGCAGCGGGACAGCCTACCGAGAAGCGGCGTTGGCAATGCGGTCGTAGAGGCGAGGCTGGCAATGAGGCCAGCGCATAGCAAGGCAGCGATGAGGCTAGGTGTGCACACATGCATCCATGAGTGTGTTTGAAAGCTCTAGTTTGGTTTTGGTGAATTGATGAAACCCTAAGTGCTAACCTAGTTTATCAAGTGATCATGACATAGGTAGCACACTTCAAGTAGAAGAAGCTAATGAAGATCATAGCATGACAATGGTGATGGCATGGCGATGATCAAGGGCTTAAACTTGAAATGAAGAAAGAGAAAAACAAAAAACTCAAGGCAAAGGTATAAACCATAGGAGCTATTTTGTTTTAAGTGATCAAGACACTTTAAGAGTGTGATCACATTTAGGTTTGATAGCCATACTATTAAGAGGGGTGAAACTCGTATCGGAATGCGGTTATCAAAGTGCCACTAGATGCTCTAACTCATTGCATATGCATTTAGGATCTAGTGGAGTGCTAACACCCTTGAAAATATTTGTGAAAATATGCTAACACATGTGCACAAGGTATTTGCAGGGTTGAGATGGGTTTGGGTCCCTCTCTCCCTCCCGCCGAGCTTGCGAGGCGAGATTCGGCGCTTTTGGAAAAATGAAATGTCTATTTTCTATTGCGCCGGATGCAAAATTCTTGGTGATTGACACATTTGAGCAAGGGTGAAGAAGTTAGAGTTGAAATGGAGTTGGTCGAAATGATGCTGGCGTCGGTCTACTGACCAGACGCTGGGTCACTCAGCGACCGAACGCTGAAAGGCTACATCCAGTCGAGCTGTCAGACGACACAGTGGGTAGGGTTGAGCACCGGACGCTAGTCTGCGTCCAGTCAAGGTAGACCGGACATGTCCGGTCGAAAAAACATGCCTCAGGGAGCTTACTGGAAATGATCGGACGCTGGGGCTTCAACGTCCGGTCAGTTTTGATCGGAGCGTCCGGTCAGCTTCGTAGCCATTGGAATCTGACAAACAACGTTTGAAGCTAGTGATGCGTGGGTCCATCGGGCGACTGGACGCTGAGGGCCAGCGTCCGGTCAGTATGACCGGAGCGTCCGGTCAGAGCGCGTTTTGCCTAGTGAAGGGGTATAACGGCTCTATTTGATTGGGGCTCTATTTATAGCCCCATGGCCAGCTGTGGCTCACATCTTTGGCCATTTTCATTGACATAGCAACCTTGTGAGCTAAGCCAAAGCCCTCCCACTCATCTACATCATTGATTCATCATCATAGTGAGATTGGGAGTGATCCAAGTGCATTACTTGAGTGATTGCATCTAGAGGCACTTAGTGATCGTGTTTCGCTGCGGATTTTGCTTGTTACTCTTGGTGGTTGCCGCCACCTAGATGGCTTGGAGCAGCGAGGATTGTCGAGCGGAGGTGGTGATTGTCTCCGGCTCCGATCGTGGTGATTGTGAGGGGTTCTTGACCTTTCCCCGGTGGAGCGCCAAAAGGTACTCTAGTGGATTGCTCATGGCTTGTGTGATCCTCATCTTGTGTTGGTTGTGCGGCACCCTATTGAGGGTTTGGCGTGTGAAGCCAATTAGTGCGTGAACCTCCAAGTGAGTGAATCGCCACAACGAGGACTAGCTTGTCGGCAAGCAAGTGAACCTCGGTAAAAATCATTATGTTCATCATTGATTCCGAGGTGATTGGTCATCATTGTTATTCATCTTTGTGATTGATTGGTACTTCATCTACACGGCGGTATAACTATCCTAATCACTCTCTTTACTTTATCGCAAACTAGTTGACAAGCTCTTTAGTGTAGCTAGTTGTGAGAGCTTGCTTGCTTGGTTGGTGTGGCTCTTTAGTTAGTCTTTGAGAGCACACTAACATAGAATAGTGTCTTTGCTATTGTGTGAATTGACACTATCTAAACTAGAATTATGGTAGGTGGCTTGCATTTTAAGTAGGCTAGCGCAACACTCACTTCGCCTTATAATTGTCTAACCACTTTGTTAAGTGTTGTTGTAGAAATTTTATTAGGCTATTCACCCCCCCTCTAGCCATTAGGACCTTTCAGTGTTGCGTACGTGCGCGGCATGCGTGTGTGTTGCTGTAATTTTTAACATGCCTAAATTGAATTAATTAAAACCACTACACATTTCATACACTAGTCCATACGTTACACTAACTCATAGAAACAAACATCTAGGAACTAATTAACCCATTGTTCAATATAATTCACCAAAATAACACTTTTTAACATAAGTTAAAATTTTAAAATCTGAAAAAATCATTTCGGTAAATCCTCTTAGGTCTAAATCTTGGTGCTAAGCAAGCTCGTAACACTAGAGGTGTTACAACCGGAGTCATAGCCCTAAACCAATGGGGCTCTAGGCCTTCGGTTGGCATATCCTCAAGGCGGCGCTCTTGCCCCAATACTGCCCCCAACTAACATCTCAAAATACTCTGGGGAAACGAACTCTGGCTTGTGGCTCGAGGACTACTGACTCGCCTGTCGGGCCAGTGGTGCGGTTAGTGATGACTTCGTCATCCGTAATCTCCCCCTGTTCCTGGTCGACTCGACACGAATATGGTTGGAGCACCTTCAGCCCAGCTGCGTTCATAGTTGGGTGGACCTGAAAAAAAAATATTCATGGAGAACTTCCAAGGCACTTACGCGTGCCCTAGGAACCTCTAGGAGTTGAAGTACAACCGTTAGAAGTTAGGAGAGACTCTCCACGAGTACATCCAACGCTTCTCTTGGCAGTGCAACAAGCTCCCCAATGTCACCGATGCCGAAGTCATTGGAGCCTTCCTAGTAGGGACCACCTACGAGTCCCTGGTCCATAAGTTGAGACGTAAGGACCTATGGACTACCAAGGAACTCCTCGACATCGTGACCAACCATGCTTCCGGTGAGGAGGCAGTTGGAGCAATTTTTTATCACTCTAGAGGCAAGGTGAAGTGAAAAAAGGACACCGATGAAGGACCCACCGACCGTTCAAATAAGAAGGACCAGAAAGGGCATGGGGCTCGCTAGTGGCCACCGTCGAGCGAAAACCGGTCGAGCGCCAGCCGAGGGCGCCCCGATCACTTCAACAAGCTACTTGAGGGGCCATGCCTAAACCACGTCTTCCCCATCAAACACATGTACAAGGACTGCTCCCTCATGAAGCGTTTCTTCAACGGCGGCTCTAAGAAATGGGAGCAGAAGAAGAAGCCTGAGGCAGAAGCTGATGATGCTAGAGAGAAGGATGGTGGCTTTCCATCACTTAATGGCTGTCTCATGATCTTCGGTGGGCCAGAGGCATATGGCTCTAAGCACCGATAGAAGCTCACACGCCGAGAGGTCTACGAAGCCAAGCCCGCCGCGCCTGCTTTCCTCAAATGGTCAGGGTCTCCCATAACCTTCGACCGATTTGACTACTCAGATAGCGTCACACACCCAGGTAGGTACCCGCTAGTGGTCGATCCTATCATCAAAACAAAGCGGCTCACCAAGGTATTGATGAATGGAGGCAACAACCTCAACATCATATACGTCGAGACACTTGATGCTATGGGCATCGACTGAGCGCGCATCCGACCGATCAGAGCGCCTTTCCATGGCATCATGTCTAGAAAGTAGGCCATGCCACTTGGGTAGATTGATCTGCCCTATTACCATTAGAGGTCTGTCCAACTATAGGACGGAGACCCTCACCTTTGAAGTGGTTGGGTTTCATGGAACCTACCACGCCATCCTGGGATGACCATGTTACACGAAGTTCATGGCTGTCCCTAACTGCACCTACCTCAAGCTCAAGATGTCGGGCCCATGTGGGGTCATCACTGTTAGCACTTCTTTCTAGAGGGCCTATGAGTATGAGGTCGAGAGCTGTGAGCTCGCTTCGGCAACCCTCACTTCTGAGAAGCTCGTAGCCATCGGGAAGGACATCGCTGAAGGAGTGCCCAACGCGAAGTGGGCAGCCGGATCCTTTGAGCCTACGGAGAACGTCAAGGAGGTCCTCGTCGACCCCAACAACTCTATCGATAGGGCAGTCCACATCGGCACTGCCCTCTCCCCTAAGTAGTAAGGCGCGCTCATCGACTTCCTCCACGCCAATTGGGACATCTTTGCATGGAAGCCCTCGGATATGCCAGGAATTCTGAGGAAGGTCACCGAGCATGCCTTGAAGATCAGGTTAGGTTCTAGGCTGGTCAAACAACGCCTACGTCGCTTCAATAAGGAGAAGCGGAGGCACATCAGCAAGGAAATCGCTAAGCTCTTGTGAAAGGACCTAGGATGCCGCCTAGAGGGGGGTGAATAGGCATTTCTGAAAATTAACACCTTTAAATGCAGAAACAATTAGAAAGGGGAGTTTCCAAAATGGAAACTCCAAATTAAGAGTACTACCACCCCTCACAAGTTAGCTACAAAGTAAACAAGGTATAAAGAATATATCTAGAAGCTACAACCCTGCAACACCAAGTTAGAACAGAGAATAAATATTTTCAGTGCAGGCAGGAAATACCGGACGTGTCCGGTATACACGATTTCTACAGATTAGCTTTGAACTTGCTCCTTTCGATTTCTATCTTCAAACCAAACTGTAGACACCTAATGGAGATGACAATATACACAGAGAACCTGCAGCATAGCTAGAGCAACACAAATATCAAATGAAATGTGAATTAAGACATGATATTTGTTTTACCGAAGTTCGGACTCGTTCGAGTCCTACTCTCCGTTGAGGGGGCTACGGGTGACCCAGCGAAGGTCAGCCCTAGAGGGTACTACGAAGGTCACTCTAGCCAGAGTCTTTTCCAACTCCTTTTCCTCCTTCCACTAAATGATTCCGAGACGGTGGAATCGATCGTTACAAACTTTCCGAAGCAACCACAATCTCTCGGTTGCTCTCCGGCGACGCCTAGCCGTCTAGGACCGAAGAGTCCAAGAGTAACAAATGCGAATCACGAGATTGACAATATGCATAAGTGCTCAAGTGGTGGCTTGCTCTCTTTTTCAAATTCTTTCTCAACCCACAAATTGATTTTGCAATTTGGATCACACACTCACTAAGAGAGGGTTTAGGAGAGTTGGCAAGGCTCAAAAACGTGTGTCTATCTCAGCAAAATCAGCAGCCTCCAAAGGTGGAGGCTTAGGGGTATTTATAGGCCCCTTGAAAAACTAGCCTTTTTATAGCCGTTGCAATACCAGACACGTCTGGTATGATTCACACTGCGCCAACGGTAACTAAGTTACAGTGATGTTGTGAGGCGTCGGAACTCCCGAAGAATGCCGGGATTTCTGACCGTCGGAACTCCCGACTCAAGTCGGAACCCCCGACCCTCAGCAATTTTGAAAAACATATAACTGAGTTAAAGTTAGTGAGGTGTCGGAACTCCCAACGTATGTCGGAACTCCTGACCGTCGGAACTCCCGACTCACGTCGGAACTCCCGACCCTCAAGGCTTTTGAAAACTAGCCGTTGGCTTCTGGTCATCCATACCGGACACGTCTGGTATGAATACCAGACACGTCCGGTATGACCAGGACAGTGAACCCTCCAATTAGTTGAAGTGCTAGACGTCGGAACTCCCGACCCATGTCGGGACTCCCGACCGTCAGAACTCCCGACCTACGTCGGAACTCCCGACGAACCAACCCGAGAACAACATTTTTACAGTTACTGGGCAAATACCGGACACGTCCGGTATGGCCAGACCAGCAACAAGTCAATTAGCTCTTTTGTCTCTCAAACACTCAAATCTCATATGGGTTGGCTTGAGCACTTATGAAACATTATCTATCAACATGATGCATCCCTCTTAGTAGTACGACATACCTATTAAACTCAAGATCAAAGCAAAAATGAATTTATACCACTTGAGTTGATTTCTTTTGAATTGATGCCGTCCCTTCCAATCTTCATCAAGTAAGGGTGCTAACAAGTTGATGTTGATCTTTTCCATTTGAGCATAGCCATCTTGAGCATGTGACTTGATTCCATTCATTAAATTTGAATAATCCCAAATGTATCAAGTCACTTCCATCAAATACTTCATTATAGATTTGATTCTTTACATCAATATGATCATCTTAGCTTGATTAGTACCTCAACTAAATGCAAGTACTTTCTTCTTCACCCTAGCTAGGTTCTTTGGCTACCAAGCCGTCGCTTGCCCTTCACCCTTGCTTAGTACCTCGAAGCCTTTCCTTGCTATCTTCACCATCTCAAGCCATTAAGTCACATCTTGTTGTTGAATCATCCATTCATATGTATTGTTATCTTTTTCATTTTAATTTAGCAAGCTTCAAATATGAGACCATTCCATATGCAATCCCTTATGTCTCATTAACTAATAATCATGAGCTTGCTTTCACATAGTACATGGAAATCCCACAAAAAATAAGCCTTCACATGAATTCCATTTGCATTGTTGTCTTGTGCTTGAACTAGATTGTTTATAAAACAACACATCATTTTGGCTTTCATTAAGTACCTGTGAGATAACCTATTACCTGTTCACACTTAGCAAACAGGTTAGTCCTTTAATCATGTTGTCATTCAATCATCCCAAACCCACTAATGGGCTAGATGCACTTTCAATCTCTCCCTTTTTGGTGATTGATGACAACTTGATTAAAGCTTACAAAATGATATAAACATTTAAACTTTTGGGTTCAATGATTTATGAGAGGCTCCCCCTTAATATGTGCTTATGATTAGAATTCACAAACTGACCTCAAATGTCAATTGCACATACTAAAACAAATAGGAGACTCCCCCTGAATCATTGCATCCGTGGGGTGCATGTGTGTGTGACAAAGAGAAAACGTGATGCATATGACAAGATATATCATACAAGAATAAATATAAAGGCATCACATCAAATATTTTCATTCTAGCATGCATAGTCCTTATGAAAATAAATATGACACATGTAATTCACGCATAGCACTCATTACAAATTTTCTCAAGTCCAGAAACCACTGATATATAGATAAAGATCATGTCTCAAGAGATACATAGATAAAGCATAAGTCTCATCTCTCACAAGATATAATCAATGAAGCTCAAAAACAAACTACAGCCTGCAGTACATATCTTCAGGTACAAAGATAAGCAAACAAAACTATCCTGAAGCTTTAATCAGTCTCTCTCCCCTTTGTCATCTATCACCACAAAGGTCCAACAATGACATACTAAGGACAAAGGGGCTATAAGCTGTCACTAATCTCTAGCATCACTCATTATCATCATCATCATCTCGACCAGCATCCTCATCATCTAAGCGTGCAACACCGGCTGGACGAGAACCACCCGCACCAGATGGGTCATAGCCACCAGACCCATAGAAACCACCACCACCTATCAGGTCACTCCACCAATCTATAGCATAGTCATCTACAGTGCTGGGACGTGGCTGAGAGTGAGTAGGCACACGAGCCTGAAGTGGTAGAGTGTCAGGGTGCTCAGGTGCCTGCTGCTGCTGTTGTCGCTGTATGAACTCAACATACTCTCTATCATATCTAGCCTACTGCTGCTCCTCAGTCTCAGGCTCACTGGCTACCTCATCTTATAGAGGAGACCTAGGAGGATCAAGCTCAAGATTAGAAGCAATTTGCTTCAAGGTTCGAGTGTCCTTCCTCCTAGCCTCCCTCTCCTTCTACTGCCTAGTCTGGATGTCATGGCACATCCCAAATATGGAGCTGAAAAGCCTACGGATAGGTGAGGGAGGACTGCCATGGCGTGAAGTAGAACATGAAGGAGCACGTGGTGAAGGTGAAGCTCCTGCTGGTGCACCACTCCTAGGTGCATCTACCTCTGGTGCTACGGCTGCTCCTCCTGGTCCTGCTGGAGGTAACCCTGTCTCAGGCAGATCTGCAATAATCTTCAGGGCCTTGTGACTCTTATCGTACTCGAATGTGTGCCTAGTCACCTGCTCAATCATATGCATGATATAAGGAGCAAAACCACAGCCCTTGAGGGGCCTCTCTCCAACACTCCTGATCTCGGATCAAATAAAGTCAAACACGCTGAAGGGCCGAGCATCAGGTGCCATCCTGTGGAGTAAGTTCCTAGAATAATCTGCAATGTTGCCCTTGTCTCCACCCTTGCAGTCAATAGTCTTCCTGAACATCCTATCCAGGTATCTATAGGTAGGGTGAAGACCTAGAACCTTCCCCACAGCTCCTCTCTCACCACCTGGAGGATACATGTAGGCGAGCTGCTCAGGAGGTAACACCTGCTCGGTGTGGATCCTGTCCCTCTGAAGATCATCCTCTGAGAAGCCAAGATGGGTGGCAAAAATATCATAGTCAACACTGTACCACTGGCCCTCAAGCATCCAGTGCATCCGCCTCTCATCCTCCTCAACAAACAGAGTAGCATAGAACTGAGCTACTACCTCTGTGTTCCAGTCATGCTGGAACTCCATGATCTCATAAACCCTAGTGCGCTGGCAAATAGCAATGGCATGATCAATTGAGGCCTTCTGCAACTCTCTGACGTACTGCCAGTCAATCCACTAAGACCTGGCAATCACAGGGTTCCTGGTGAGAATCACACTGGAGTAGAAGTCCAAGTGAAAGGCTGTCTAGAAGCGGTGATCGTACTGAACCTTAGGTAAGCTCCTCGGATCAACCCTTCGCTCATCTCTAGCTCTCCTGGTCATACCCTTTCCTCTGTAATCGACTCTGGGAACATAGGAGGGCACATTGGGCAGATGTATCTCAAGAAGACCATAATGCATCCCCTGACCAGGCTGGTGCTGAACTAGAGGAACTGACTCCTCCTCCTCAATCTCCTGCTCCTCATCTGAGCCATCACCATCTGATCCTCTGTCAGTGCTCTTCCTCTTTCTTTCATCTCTAGACTCCACTCTGAACTCATCAGTGTCTGTGTCAGAAGAAGAGCTCCTGGACCCCTCTGCATACTAAGTTGCTGCACTAGAGGCAGCTCTGGTAGGCCTCCTGCTGCTCGGCTGGAATCCAGGATGCATATCCTATCTTGCCTTCTTGTACTTCTCAAGTGCTGGATCATGCCTGTGCTTGGACCTAGGCTCCTGTTGTCCACTCATGGCTGCTGTCCTGTATCCAAAGATTTCCAAAGGATTTTAGATACATGCCCATAGCTTATTCTTGAATTGTAATTAGATATAGATTCTTTTATCCAAGATTTTACAATCACCTCGACACACCATTGTCACAAGGTTTGCAAAACATAGATACAGAAGAAATTGTGCCTAATAAACAATTCTAGGATAGCATTGAATCAAAGGAAGCAGAGAGCCTGCTCTGCTGGGTCATATCGGACACGTCCGGTATGGGCGACCAGCAACCCTAACCAGGGTTCCTTGATTCAAACCAACACGGATTAATACCAAACTTTGGGCATTGCTTCTCCATCACCAATGCAGCATATTGACCGAAGGAATTTTCAAATCATGTATTGACCAAGTAGATCGGATGAGGTCCATGATTAGGGTACCTTGAGAGGAGAGAAGAGAGAGCAATGTGAAATTCAAATCCACGGGCCTTCAATCCTTGATCCAAGCCTTCTCCAATGCAATCTCCCTCTCTCTCTTTTCCTTGGTGAAATCCTTGGTCGCCCTAGGTGGGAAGAAGGGTGTCGGCTGGTTGATTTGGAGGAGGCAAGTCTATTTGGGCCGAAGGGGTATGCTCTGTTTTTATAGTCCTGATCATACCGGACACGTTCGGTAGCATACCGAACACGTCCGGTATACGCGGGCTGGCCCAAATAATTCCAAAATGTGTTCTCACTCTTCCAATCCCTTTCTCTGTTGTTGCTTAGTCCAAAAAGGTGTATGATCTTGATCCAAACTGAGTACTATCACTTTTCTTATCGAATGCCATCATTTTATTTTCTCTTTTCCAAATATATGGCATATACAAGATTTTGCTTACTTGAGAGAGAGAGAGACATAGTAGATTATGGACTTAAGAAAGCCATGTCATGTGTGATTAGATAATCAAACAATCAAGGAGAGCTATAATCATCACATGGCAGGGCTAGGTCGTAAAGACCAAGATTCAAATAGTTTTTCAAATTCACACTACCTACACATGCTAGTTATGGGTTTTGAAAAACATCTCTCCTATGTCACACAAATGCACATTCTAACATGTAAAGGGCCTTAGATGCACTTACAATACATGTATGCAAAAACATACCTTTGCCTTGAGCCCACAAGAATACCACTAAGAAGATACATGGCATGATAATCTTTATGTTGACCTTGATTGCCAAGTAATCATGCTTGATACAAATTCAATTTTTCATCCAAAGGACTATAAAGAGTGCTAGATAAATTTGTTAGTCCACAATGGTGCAAAATAGAAATTTAGCTCCCCCTAAATAAGTGCTTCAAGTATTTTGAATGACTTTCAACAAGCACTTTTATTCTGATAAGAAATTGAGAGCCAATTTTCATTTTGACCATAAACCAAATAAGATTGCCATATTTAAAAGTGAGTTTAAGAGATGCTCACAATCCACTTAGATTTGATAAAACACAAGCTTCTGAGTATGTTAGGGATATATGAAAAATGTATGGATCGAATACTCAGTTGCAACACAATTAGTGTTCTGGTCAATGCAATACCGGACATGTCCGGTAGTATACCGGACACGTCCGGAATACACAGGACGGAAACACTGACTTTCTGTCCCTAGCCATACCGGACACGTCCGATAGTAATACCGGACACGTCCGATAGGTGCAAGACAGAACCAATTAATTTGCTGCTTGTGATTCTTCATTTTAACTGTAATATTTATTTATTGTATACTAGCATCTCAACAAATAAATTACTCTACTAGAGAGCGATCAAAAGCATCATATGGCAAACATGATAAATCTTAAGTGAAATCAATTAGCCACTTTCATTATTTCACAAATGTACCTATTTGTGAACTATAGAGCACGAAACGAACAAAGTGACTATCCTAAAAGGTTTAGGTACTTGTTACCAATGGTGAGGATGAAATATATGAGATGTTCATTGAATTATCTTCGGGTCAACCATATAAGGGATTATGATAAGAATTGGTTGATAGATTAAGTGAATATTATCAAATTGCTTGCTTAACCACCCCGAAGATTTCATCTCATCACCAAGTACATACATCATTAACCTAAGCACACTTTGGTACCCAACTCTTGTTGGGTCCTTTTGAGTTAGTCAACAAGTGCTTAGGCACCCAAATGGCTTTAGCATTAGTTAGTGGTGAACACATCACCTTACTAGTGCTAACTCTATTTGTGGTCTTCCAAAGCATATCATTATAAACAAATGTGTTTGGCTTAGGAGTTTTACCGTTTGGGCATTCATAGCTTAGATGCCCCTTTCTTCTACAAGCATAGCATATGCGGCCTTTGTGTGCTCTATGCTTACTTTGCTTGTATGGACATCTATCAACCTTGTGGCCCGTCTCCTTGCACCCATAACATCTTCTAGTTGCAACTTGGGCTTCCTTTCTTGCTTCTTTGTACATTGGGCATTTCTTGGTAGGATGCCCCAATTTCTTGCTCATGAGACAAGCACTTTGTCCATGACTCTTCACTTGCTTGGCCTCCTTGGTAGAAGCCTTTTGATTGGCGGCTTCAACCTTGTCGGCCCAACTCTTGTATGGACACATAGCCCACTCATGTCCATACAATCCACAACCATAGCACATCCTTTTTCCATGTTTCTTGCTTTTGGTTGTGTTGGCCTTGCTTGAGATGTGATTCTTTTGTTGAGCTTTGGAGCAAGCAAGGTTTGAACCCTTCTCAAGCTTCTTCACCATGTTATCATGGTTATCTTGAGAAGGTTGTGCTTTCTCCTTACCCTTCAACCGAATCACATCTTTCTTTAATCTTTGCACTTCTTCTTTGAGCTCTATGTTTTCTATAAGATTTAGCTCAATCGAAGATTGGCTTGCTTGAGGAGCACATTCATTAGTACAAGAAATATTTAATTGAGACGGTGTACTAGTGAGCGGATGTGTGAGAGGTTGAGAGAGTTTTACCGATGTAATCACAACCTCATGAGCCACCTCAAGCATGATGCTTGATTCTACTACTTCCTCATGAGAGCACTTTAGATGAACATAATTTGCTTGTAGCTCATTATACTTGCTTGATAGTTCATCTAGCCTTGCCTTGAGCTCAAAGTTTTCCTTCTCTAGTTGTGAAACACTAGAAGAGGAGTTAGTAACTAAAGCATGCTCAATTGACATTTTTTCATACCTCTCATTTATTGCCTTTAGCTCTTGTAATTTGGAGATGAGAAACTTTTCTTGATTTTGAAGCGATTGCTCTTGCTTCTCAATCTCTTCTTCAAGCTCATCATTCTTTTCAACTATCTTCATGATGATGAACTTGTCTTTATGGTTGAGATGATCAAGGTTGTAGTTGTCTTCAACTTCAATATCACTCTTATCTTGATCATCCACTTGAGCCTTCTCCTTTTCTTGATCTTTCTTGTTACTCTTCTTCTTGCTTTTCTTGGCCATGAGACACAAGTGATGAGTATCATGAGATACTGAGATTGACTCATCACTTGGTTGCCACTGTGCTTGAGCATCGTTGCAAATAGCTGCTTGCTGGTCTGCTACCTCGGCCATACCGGACACGTTCGGCAGGCATACCGGACACATCCGGTACATGCAGGCAGACAGCAGGTCATGCGCTGCTTGTACTTCTTGCTCCGGCTCGGCATTCTTGAGGTCTTGTGAGGCTTCTTCGCTGTATGAAGACACAATGGATATACTTTCCATTGACTCGATCTCAAGTGCATCATCACATTTGGATTTTCCATATAAATCAAAAAGTCTAGTCCAAATGAGATGAGCACTCTCTAGAGGTGGTTGTCCATTGAATATTGCCTCATCTTGAACCTCTACACTTAATATACTCAAAATGACATTAATAGCTTGAGCATTGAGTTGCACGCATACCTCTTCCTCTTTTGACAAATTTTTATAGTTGCTCCAATCAACTATAGGAAGAGGTATGCTTGCATCCACAATATGCTCAACAAGAGGACTAATATCTCTAAAAGCATTGAGTACATTAATTGACCAAGGTAGAAAGTTTGAACCATCATTTTGGAGAAGCACTAGCTCCAACTCGATAGGCGTCGACATCCTTTTCTCACGGTGGTGAAGCTTTAGGTGAGAACCTTGCTCTGATACCAATTGAAAGGACCTAGGATGCCGCCTAGAGGGGGGTGAATAGGCGTTTCTGAAAATTAACACCTTTAAATGCGGAAACAATTAGAAAGGGGAGTTTCCAAAATGAAAACTCCAAATTAAGAGTACTACCACCCCTCACAAGTTAGCTAGAAAGTAAACAAGGTATAAAGAATATATCTAGAAGCTACAACCCTACAACACCAAGTTAGAACAGAGAATAAATATTTTTAGTGTAGGCAGGAAATACCGGACGTGTCCGGTATGAATACCGGACGTGTCCGGTATACACGATTTCTACAGATCAGCTCCGAACTTGCTCTTTTCGATTTCTATCTTCAAACCAAACTACAGGCACCTAATGGAGATGACAATATACACAGAGAACCTGCAGCACAGCTAGAGCAACACAAATATCAAATGAAATACGAATTAAGACACGATATTTGTTTTACCGAAGTTCGGACTCGTTCGAGTCCTACTCTCCATTGAGGGGGCTACGGGCGACCCAGCGAAGGTTAGCCCTAGAGGGTACCATGAAGGTCACTCTAGCCGGAGTCTTTTCCAACTCCTTTTCCTCCTTCCACTAAATAATTCCGAGGCGGTGGAATCGACCGTTACAAACTTTCCGAAGCAACCACAATCTCTCGGTTGCTCTCCAGCGACGCCTAGCCGTCTAGGACCGAAGAGTCTAAGAGTAACAAATGCGAATCATGAGATTGACAATATGCACAAGTGCTCGAGTGGTGGCTTGCTCTCTTTTTCAAATTCTTTCTCAACCCACAAATTGATTTTGCAATTTGGATCACACACTCACTAAGAGAGGGTTTAGGAGAGTTGGCAAGGCTCAAAAACGTGTGTCTATCTCAGCAGAATCAGCAGCCTCCAAAGGTGGAGGCTTGGGGGTATTTATAGCCCCCTTGAAAAACTAGCCTTTTTATAGCCGTTGCAATACCAGACACGTCCGGTATGACTCACACTGCACCAATGGTAACTAAGTTACAATGATGTTGTGAGGCGTCGAAACTCCCGAAGAATGCCAGGATTTCCGACCATCGGAACTCCTGACTCAAGTCGGAACCCCCGACCCTCAGCAATTTTGAAAAACATGTAACTGAGTTAAAGTTAGTGAGGTGTCGGAACTCCCGACGTATGTCGAAACTCCTGACCGTCGGAACTATCGACTCATGTCGGAACTCCTGACCCTCAAGGCTTTTGAAAACTAGTTGTTGGCTTCTGGTCATCCATACCGGACACGTCCGGTATGAATACCGGACACGTCCGATATGACCAGGACAGTGAACCCTCCAATTAGTTGAAGTGCTAGACGTCAGAACTCCTGACCCATGCCGGGACTCCCGACCGTCGGAACTCCCGACCTACGTCGGAACTCCCGACGAACCAACCCGAGAACAACATTTTTACAGTTATTGGGCAAATACCGGACATGTCTGGTATGAATACCGGACACGTCCGGTATGGCCAGACCAGCAACAAGTCAATTAGCTCTTTTGTCTCTCAAACACTCAAATCTCACATGGGTTGGCTTGAGCACTTATGAAACATTATCTATCAACATGATGCATCCCTCTTAGTAGTACGACATACCTATTAAACTCAAGATCAAAGCAAAAATGAATTTATACCACTTGAGTTGATTTCTTTTGAATTGATGCCGTCCCTTCCAATCTTCATCAAGTAAGGGTGCTAACAAGTTGATGTTGATCTTTTCCATTTGAGCATAGCCATCTTGAGCATGTGACTTGATTCCATTCATTAAATTTGAATAATCCCAAATGTATCAAGTCACTTCCATCAAATACTTCATTATAGATTTGATTCTTCACATCAATATGATCATCTTAGCTTGATTAGTACCTCAACTAAATGCAAGTACTTTCTTCTTCACCCTAGCTAGGTTCTTCGGCTGCCAAGCCATCGCTTGCCCTTTACCCTTGCTTAGTACCTCGAAGCCTTTCCTTGCTATCTTCACCATCTCAAGCCATTAAGTCACATCTTGTTGTTGAATCATCCATTCATATGTATTGTTATCTTTTTCATTTTAATTTAGCAAGCTTCAAATATGAGACCATTCCATATGCAATCCCTCATGTCTCATTAACTAATAATCATGAGCTTGCTTTCAAATAGTACATGGAAATCCCATAAAAATAAGCCTTCACATGAATTCCATTTACATTGTTGTCTTGTGCTTGAACTAGATTGTTTATAAAACAACACATCATTTTGGCTTTCATTAAGTACCTGTGAGATAACCTATTACCTATTCACACTTAGCAAACGGGTTAGTCCTTTAATCACGTTGTCATTCAATCATCCAAAACCCACTAAAGGGCTAGATGCACTTTCATCTTGGCTACCGATTTCATCAAGGAAGTATACCACCTAGAGTGGTTGTCCAATCCTGTTCTGGTAAAACAAAAAAGTAAGAAATGAAGAATGTGTATTGATTACACGAGCCTCAATAAGGCATGCCTGAAGGATTCATTTCCTTTGCCACACATAGATCAGGTAGTTGACTCGACCTCGAGGTGCAAAACCCTATGCTTCCTTGATGCGTACTTCGGGTACCATCAGATCGTGATGAAAGAGTCTGACCAGCTCGTGACCTCTTTCATCACCTTGTTTGGATCGTTCTGCTACGTTACGATGCCGTTCAGACTTAAGAACGTTAGGGCTATGTACCAGCGATGCATGACCAAATGCTTTGGAGACCTCATCGGGTGGACCATTGAGGCTTACGTGGACAACATCGTAGTCAAGTCCAAGCACACCAACTAGCTTGTGGCCGACCTGGAGCCAACCTACATGAAGCTCTAGGAGAACAACATCAAGCTCAACCCTAAGAAATGTGTCTTTAGGGTCCCAAGGGGCATGTTGCTCGGATTCATCGTCT
Source organism: Miscanthus floridulus (assembly GCF_019320115.1). Lineage (NCBI taxonomy): Eukaryota > Viridiplantae > Streptophyta > Magnoliopsida > Poales > Poaceae > Miscanthus > Miscanthus floridulus. Next base: position 114,544,451 of record NC_089586.1, on the reverse strand, counting down.
CCAAGCGTGTCATCGAAGCCAACCTAGTAAAAATCTCAGCCATCAAAAGGATGGGCCCGATTTTGTACCTAAAGGGAGTTCAAAAGGTTATCGGGTGCCTTGCAGTGCTTAGTCGCTTCATTTCGCGCCTCGACGAATGAGGGCTTTCCCTTTATCGGCTCCTAAAGAAAACCAACTGATTCGCATGGACGCTTGAGGCTCAGGAGGCGCTTGACAAGGTCAAAGTGCTCCTGACGAAGGCCTCGATTTTGGCCCCACTAGCTGAGAGAGAGCCACTCCTACTCTACATCGCAGCTATGACTCAGGTGGTCAGTGTTGCCTTGGTTATAGAATGGGGAGAATAGGGACATGCCCTCAAGGTACAGCGCCCTGTGTACTTCTTTAGCGAAGTCTTGTCTAACTCTAAGACACGCTACCCCTAGATCTAGAAGCTCCTATACGCCATCCTAATCACCAAGAGGAAGCTGTGCTACTCCTTCAACTCACACCAGGTGATCGTCGTGTCATCTTTCCCTCCTCGGTGAGGTTATCTAGAACCCAGAGGCGATGGGGAGAATCATGAAATGGGCGCTCGAGCTGATGGATCAGGGCGTCATGTATGCCCCACAAACAACCATCAAATCTTAGGTACTGGCTGACTTTGTAGCCGAATGGATCGAGATCCAGATGCCATCGGTGACCATCGATTAGGAGTACTGGACGATGTACTTCAATAAATCACTAATGAAGAAGGGAGCTAGGGTCGGGCTAGTTTTTGTTTCCCTCCTTGGGGTGCACATGAGGTATGCAATTCGCATCCACTTCCTAGTTTCAAATAATGTGGCTGAGTATGAGGCACTCGTCAATGGCTTACGCATCACCATTGAGTTAGGCATCCAATGGCTTGACGTCCGAGGCGACTCACAACTGGTCATTGACCAGGTCATGAAGGGGTCAAGCTACCACAACGCTAAGATGGCTGCGTATTGTCATGAGGTCCGATAGTTAGAGGACAAGTTCGATGGCCTCAAGCTCAACCATATCCCAAGGTGGCTCAACGAAGCAGCCAACATGTTAGCAAAGATGGCATCGAGCCGAGAGATGGTCCCCATCGACATCTTCACTAGCAACCTGTACAAGCCCTCAGTTTGATATGAGGAACTAGAATAGACCAGCAACGAGCCACCAGTCCTGGGCTTGAGGGCTGACCGACCCTCAATTCCATCTGACCCTAAGGTCATGGAACTCGTCAGAGATCTAGTGGCGGAGCCCAACCCTCCAACCAACTAGAGAACACCTTATCTTGATTGCCTCCTCCACGAGGTGCTCCCTGCTGACAAGATGGAGGCCCGATAGCTCACGCATCGTGCTAAGTCCTTCATCATCATCAAAGGGGAGCTCTACAAGTGTAGCCACACCAGAATCCTACAGCATTGCATCCCCACCGAGCAGGGGAAGGACCTACTGGAAGACATCCATGGAGGGGTCTGCGGGCATCACGCCGCACCGAGAACCTTGGTTAGAAATGCATTCCGACAAGGTTTCTACTGGCCAATCGCGGTGGCTGACGTCGAGCAGGTCATACGCACTTGCAAAGGATGCTAGTACTATGCTTGACAAACTCACCTGCTGGCCCAAGCGCTCTAGACGATCCCCATCATGTGGTCATTCATGGTCTGGAGGCTCGACCTAGTAGGGCCCCTCAAGAGGGCGCTCGGGGGCTTTATGCACTTACTTGTCGTCGTGGACAAGTTCATAAAATGGATAGAGGCTCGGCCGATCACCGTGATCAAATCCGAGCAGGCCGTGTTGTTCTTCATGGACATCATCCACTGATTCAGGGTCCCAAACTCCATCATAACCGACAACGACACATAGTTCACGAGGAAGAAATTCCTCCGATTCTACGACGACCACCACATCCGTATTGATTAGGCTACCGTAGCGCACCCCCATATGAACGGGTAGCTCGAGCGCATGAATGGCATGGTCCTCCAAGGCCTCAAGCCCAGGATCTTTAACCGGCTCAACAAAGCCAGCAGACAGTGGGTCGTGGAGCTCCCCTCGATACTTTGGAGCCTAATAACGTCCAACAGCGAGGCAACTGGTTACATGCCGTTTTTCATGGTCATAGCTCTAAAGCCATCCTCCCGATCGACCTCAACTATAGAGCGCCAAGCGTCAAGGCCTACAACGAGCAGGGCAATGAAGCATCTTTGGAAGACGCCATGGATCTGCTTGACGAAGCATGCAACATCGCCCTGCTCCGTTCAGCCAAATACCAACAGGCACTATGACGGTACCATAGCTGATGTGTGCAGGGTCACGCCTTCGACATAGGCGATTTAGTCCTTTGCCGCATCTAGAGCAACAAAAATCACCATAAGCTTTTGACGTCGTGGGAAGGACCGTACATCATCGTAGAAGTACTTTGACCCGGCACCTACAAGCTCAAGACTGATGATGGCAAAGCCATCACCAACGCCTGGAACATCGAGCAGCTATGTCGCTTTTACCCTTAGTTTTCTCATTCCAAAGCTTCTAATATGCTTGTCAAACTAAGTAATGTTTCCGCAAAAACATAAAAATGTTACCTCCTATCGGATTCGCTTATGATCTAATCGGTCTTCAGTAACACCCAACCCTCAGCAACTACTAGGGGTTGGGTTTTACTCAGGGGCTGATAGGAGTACATATACTCAGGAACATTTTCCCATCCGACCCTTCCTTTTTATGACAAGACTTAGAAATAAGAGTTGCCAAAAACTAACGATGAGTAAAACTGGTTGGAATGCAAAAAGCCTACACCCTGATGGCTACGGCATCACTTGCTCACCAGCGTAATCATTACTTAGTCACTCACAACTTAAGTTTCTAATGCCTTAACATAAAACAAGGGTCAGATCGCAACGAACTTTATAGAGTCTGTATACTCAGAATATTTTCCCATCTGACCCTTCTTTTTTATGACAAGACCTAGAAATAAGAGTTGCCGAAAACTAACGATGAGTAAAACTGGTAGGAATACAAAAAGCTTACGCCCCGATGGCTACGACATCGCTTGCTCACCAGCGTGATCATTACTTAGTCACTCGCAACTTAAGTTTCTAATGCCTTAACATAAAACAAGGGTCGAATCGCAACGAACTATATATACATACATACATACATACATACATACATACATACATATATATATATATATATATATATATATATATATATATATATATATATATATATATATATATATAAAGAACAGCCAAACAATGTTTGCGCCCATAATAAAAGTATTTACAAAAAGACCGACGCCAGACTCAGCTATCTAACTAAACACCCCTTGGTAGGACTTCTTCACCGACCTTCTTCGCCAGGTCCTACATCGAGGGAGCCGCTTCCTTCTCAATTTCGTCTAGCTTGGCATTAGTGTAGCTAGATGTGAAGCCCTCACTAATCCTGGCAGGTCGATGTTGATGTAGTGGGAATGGGCGATGGCGAACACGCGATGGATGCCGGTGTACAGGGCCTCCCTTACGAGTGTGCGCACTCGATCTGGGATCAGGGCAACCCAGACTACGAGCGAGCTCATCTCCACAGCCGGGGTGACCCCGAGGTCATTGAAGACCAACCCGACAGTAGCGCGCAAGGTGTCATGGTCGTCACTCTCTAACTAGAGCTGACCCCATACATTAGAGAGTTGCCCCTATAGGACTGCCTAAGCCGAACATTAAAGAGCGTTAGAAAACTGACTGCGAATGTCAAGCAAAAAGGTAACCAGAGCCTCACCTTTCACTTGCTCCTTGAGGAATGTCTTCTCCCTCTAGAGCATGCCAACATGCCTTGCCAAGGAGGTGGCCAGGCCCTCGGCATCTTCCTTCAACTTCAGCTCATTTTTAGCGCACGCCGAGCGTCGGCGCTCTCTTGACGGGCAAGGTCAAGTTCCGGGCAGAGTCCTCCAAACTCCATGGCATCTTTCTCGGCCTTGGAGACCACAACCTTGAGCTTGTCCTCAGCCTCGTCGGTGTGTTGACGGGCTTCCCGTTCCTTAGTCTAGAGGCTTGCCACCTCCTCCCACTGTCGTGGCACTTTGGTAGCAAGTCCCTAGACCTCCCTCTCACGTGGAGGAATAGGGAATTCTCCCGACTGCGCATCTCAAGAGATTGCAGAAAAATCAGGTTAGAATTATATAAACAAGGCTTGAAAGTAGAAGATGTGAAGACATGACAAATTTGGCCGGCCGAGGTGACGTCATCCTTCAACACCCCCAACGCGTCGGTCAGAGAGTGGATTGCGGACTCAAGTCCTGAGCGCACGCTCGTCTAGTCCTTCACCTCTGCCGAGTCATCGAGGGTGAACACCGAGTTGCTCGGGTCCAGCCACCTGGCCAATGGAGCCGGTTTCTTCCCCACGTGAGCAGATCGTCGCCCGGACAGATAAGGGATTCGGAGGGCCTAGCCCCAACTAAGGGGTCAGCCATCGCAACAGTCGGCATCGCCCTAACGAGAGCCGACGATACCTCCTCCGTCACTAGCATTCCCTCAGGAGCGGACCCTTCGATGGTAGAGGAGGCTGGTAGCTCGGGCTCCATAGTCCGAGCCATCACTGCGTCCATAGGGGACACCTCGGTTGCGCCTTCTCTCATCTGCCCCACCTCGGGTGCGTCAACCGGCGTGGGTGCCAATTACACGAGCGCCGCCTTTGGCACAATTGGCACCTCTAGCTCTCCCGCTTCCTCAGGCGGTGCCGTGTCTGCCTCAGCGCCATCACGACGTACCCCCGGCACCATGCTAGTTGGCTCCGAGGGGATTGACCGATGCGCCAGAATCTTCTACGGTGCCAACTCCAAGCAGTTGTTGGGGCCAGTTCCGCGGAAAGCACCAACGTCACACGACAAAATCCAAGAACACAATGAGAAGGTGAAGATGTCATTAACTCACCTCGATGCCATTATCCGAGAACACTTTAGGGGCTGGTTGCTCAACCCTGACTCTACCACGTTGGCAATTGGCCGCTTCGATCCCCCGATGGGGTTGGTCGGAGCAGGGTGAACTTGCACCTCTGACCTCAGGGGCATGTCCTCCCCCATCGATCTTGGGTGCGCAACCTCTTCGGCTTGCACCGGGGCATGCTGCGGAATCAGGGTTAGGTTGGCCTGCCCCGCGTTGGCCTGTTCATCCTCGTGCGCAAGCGCGCCCATGGGATGTTGGGTCGAACTCCTCCTTCTCCTCTTCCTCCTCTTCCTCCTCCTCCTCGTTGCTCTCCTCCGAGCCTTACTGGCACTTTCCACGTTGTAGCCTCGCTCCCTCCTTCTTCGCCTTCTTTCGCTTCTTCTTTGCCTTCACCGCCTCAGCCACGGTGTGGTTCACCACCCTCCTGGCTATGTCCTCTGGCAGTGGCAGGTTGGACTCACGAGTGAAGAGGTCGGGCTACAAATCCCGGCGCTTAGAATCTAAGAATAAAGGAGGGTCGACCAAGGAAAGAAACTCGAAGAAGGCTTACCAGTTCGACGAAACCTGTGTCTAGCCGTATCACAGGATGGCCCAGGACCAGGTACACTAGGGTGAGATCCACCGATGGATCCATTGAGCACTCCATCGCCTCCTTGATGCATTGTGTCATTTTGCCGATGCTGAGGGCCTCACCGGCGACCATCATCGTCCCTTCGGGCGTAGAATTCGGCGTCATCTTGTACATCGGAAGGGCACGTGCCATTAGCGGCGCCAGCCTCCTGACGTGGTACACTCTGACGACACCGGTCTCATGAAGACCGCGGCCCTTCAGAGTCGTAATGGCTTTGAGAAGGTCGCCGAGACTCTTCTGCTCCTTCATGATGGGTTCGTACCTCCACATGTTTGGCACCTCCTAGATCAGGTGGCTGGTGAAGATTGGCAAGGGGGCGGTGTCGTTGTTCCTCAGGTAGAACCAGAGCTTATGCCACCCCTTAATGGACTTCGACAATGGGATGGGCATGTACTCCGATGATCGACTGCCTCGAAGACGGATGCTCGCACATCCCATCAGCACCACTAGGTCTGGCTTCTTCCTTTCCTTCTTCTTCTACAACTCGATGGTGAAGAAATACTTCCACAGCTCGAAGTAGGGTTCGATCTGCCTTAAAGACAGATGCTTGCACATCCCATCAGCACGCTCATGGAAGGAGACGAAGGAGATGACATAGTCGTTGGGTGGCGACGGCTCATCCTCGCCACTTGGTACGATCCACTCCATCATCGCAGTCCTTGCACGGAGAAGGCCTTTCTTAACTAGACCCTCCATGCGTGCATGGAGAACATTGGAGTGAGGCCACGACTCCATCGAGGAATGGGCATGGTGATGCAGAAGATCCGGTGGTGGCGTAGGGTTGGAGAGCGAGAACTTCGCCGATGGCGGAGCGAAAGTAGGGGAACGAAGGCCAGAACTCAAGAGTGAAAGGCAAAAAGACTAGAGGGGCAAGGATGCGGCTGCACATACGGAGGCTAGGGAGAAACGATTCCGTTTATAAGGTAAGGGTGGAACGGGCGAGGAACGAACCATCCGCCTAATTTAACATGCCCCACGCCTCGCCAGATCCGCTTCCTTCAGGGGGTCGTGCCCTCACTGTTCCACGCTGCATCTATTGCATCGCTGCCTCAAGAGACGAGCGCATGCCTATCCAAATCTTCCCCATGAAGGATCCGCCAGGTGATGGTACACCTTCAAAGGCTACGGGCCACCACATATAAGAGGGATATGGAACTGAAAATGCTCCCACGGCCCATTAACGCCTAGGAGTTCGAAGGCTAGCCAACCAATAGGTTCATAGTCACTCCAGGGCAACCTAGAGCGAGGGTAGGTTAAGGATAGGCCCGCTAGCGGCCAATGCCCAAAGCGTGTGAAGCGCCACGGGCGTCCTGACCCTCGTTTTGAGTCTTGGATGATGCAAGGTCCATGGTTTTCCCCCGAAGAAAGGCATCGAGCCCTCGAACTGGTTGAACGGATCCGAGAACTATATGGACCGGCCACCAAGAATCTAGAGTTAGTCACCAGTTGATCTTGAACTGGGCCCCCACGAAGGGGATGCCAGGGCTCCACTCGAACAAGCCCGTTAACAACTCACCGAGCACCGTGCTCCGTCTAGAGGGGAAAGCACGACACTGCTCAGCTCCTTCGTTCTAGCGAATGGACGCATGAGGGACGACGATCACAACACGAACCGACCCCCTCGACTAGACCCCTGCTACACGCGGGGGCTCGGGGGTTCGGCATCACAAAGAGACCAAACACGTTGTCGCAGACAAACGACGAGTCACCTCCAGTTGTGGAAACCACGGACGGACTGCAAAGCGATAGTAACGAACAGTACTTCTGTGCGCCCTCAAACGACGGATCGCAAAAATTCTTTGCAGGAGTGTTTCACTCCTCCAAAGGCTCGGGGGCTAGTGTTGGATATCTATATCCAGATATCCGAGCCAAAGGATTAATGAGCGTTACATCGGCTCATCCGATAGTTAAGGACGCAACTATGGCCTCGTCCGACCCCTAGGGGCTGGGCCACGCCTCGTTCGATCCTAAGGCATGGGCTCCGACTCCGAGGACAAGGTTTTTACCTCGTCTGACCCTAAGGCGTGGGCTCCGACTCCTCTGACCCCAGGGCGCGAGCTCTGACTCGTCCGATCCCACGAGAAGGGCTATGCCTCGTCCAAGCCCCGAAGGTCGGATTTCTTCTCGCCCGGCCCTCAGGGCGTGATTTTCGCCTCGCCTGTCCCCTGGGGGTCGGATTTGCTACCGGACAAAAACAGTGGCCCCGAGGTGAGACCTAAACCGCTTCAACCACTACGCCGTGGAGGCGCACGCCTAGGAGCACGTATCGGGCGCATCCTGATGCGACTGGCGATCGCATCAGGCCATGCTGGGAGACTCATGTCGCCCACTACGACAACATGCCGGCACTGTGCTGCCAACTCCCTGCCTGACCACCACCCAAACGCTAGTCAACCGCGCGTCAGTTGACTGGCACTGTACCGTCAGCCCCTCGTATGGCCTTTGTCAGGGGACCATTTGACCATTCCGTCCGCTCGGATGGGATGGAAGACAAGAATGGCTCATGACGCCCGCACCTATGCTGCAGCGGCCAATAGGACCCCGGTACGACGCTGCTGCCACCACGATCTATAGGGTCAGCAGGACCCACACGAAGAGGAGGACGTCACACCCTGGAGGCCTTATTTCTCTTTCTCTTTTCCCTCGCTCCCTTTCGCTGTAACCCCTGCTTTGCCTTGGCCTATAAAAGAAAAAGCAAGACATCCCACTAAGGGGCATCGGTTCACCGCACCGCAAGAGATCAATCGACCGATAGATCGAGCAGTAGAAGCATCGAGCAATTAAACTACAGAGACTTGGGAGCTCCTCCCTCTCTTGTCAGTTTGTAACCCCCTGCTACAAACTCAGTGCTAGTAATACGAGCAGCTCAAAACTGGACGTAGGGACATTCTGCTAAAACCAGTATAATCCTTGTGTCCTCTTAGCACACCATCCAAGTTAGACACGTAATATTATAAATTTACTCGTTGGTGCTTACTCGAAACACCGACAACAGCTCTTCTACGTGATTCGTTTGAAAAATATAGTAAATAAAAACTATTAAAAAAGTCAGAACGACTTGTTATGATCTGGAATGGAGTGAGCAAAGAATATAGATAAACAGCCTCCTGTAAATTGCAGAATAACTATAGGTCTGGTTCGGCAGGACTTATTGTTGCTATGGCTGATTTATAGGACTAAATTATTATGAGAGAAAAATACTGTTTCATAAAAAAAAGTATGGATTGATTCTGAGCAATAAGCTCACACGACGAGAACCATAGCCTCCACCCTCAAGATTTTGAGGCACCATGTAAAATGCTATCCGTAATAATGGAAAATACGTAAATGCCCTCCACCACCCACCACACTCACACACCCCACCCAACCAGGAATCAGTGCCTTTTCTTCACCCCAGCGTGCGCGGAGACGCGCTCCCTCCCCCCTCTCTCGTCACGACGACTGGGGGGCCGTCGCTGACGCCCTACGTCAGGTGCCCAGGTCTTCTTCGGGCCCTTCGCCGGCGACGAGTACCACAAGGTACGCCGCCCATCCCTTGGTTTTCCCTTTCTGCTGTGCGAAACCGAGCACCCGAACCCTAACTTACTATTTGTATCCGGATCTGATCGAATTACAAGTACTGGGTCCGCCCCTGATGTTAGAATCCGAAATTGTATAATGCTAGAATTCGCTGAGTTATGTGCCCAACACAAATTTCGAAGAGTGCAGTGATTTTTGATTGGGCTAGGATGTTTTTGTCAATGCAAATATGCAACTGATTTCAGGATGGCATGGTCATTCGTGGTGGTTCTTGTTTGCAGGCAGGGGACACCTTCTCTCGTATGAGAGGATCAATGTCCAATTATTATGATGACTACGACGACATTGATGAGATGGAGGATGACTATGATATGGATGATCCTGCTGATGACATGGTAGACGAGCAGCGAGGGATTAGGGATTCTGATGCAGAGGATAATGATTATGGCCAACCGGTGCGTTTTATTTTCTTTTTGTCATCTATTGCATGTGCAATTGAGCCTTCACAAAGCTTTTGAGATGCACAATCCTTATTGGACGAGTAGAACATTATCAACTGGTGCCTACAAGCTTGTATCATTTTGAATGCTGATTTAGCATATCTCTTACATACCCCACATTGCTACTAGTAGCGCAATATGCAGCAAATCAATGAGAGATTTATTTCGCATGATGCACCAATACCCCACATGCTGCTTGTAACAGTAGTGCTATCTGCTTTTCTCATTTGCAAAACTTATTGGCTAGGTAGCATGTAGTTCTCCTGATGTAGAGCATATCATCTTGGATGCTGATGTAGTGTTTCATTTATGTAGTTGGCATGCCATTGCTTAGCGAGTGTGCGTGACTAGACACTGAACCAATGAGACCCCCCTGCCAATGATTGGTTTCAGCCACTTATTGTGCATGCCCGTGTTTATTAGTTAACTGAATCCATTGAACACCAACGTTCTTGTTTTTCATACTGCATGTACTTGATAGCCTCTTACAGTTGTCTGTTTTCTTTAATATAGAGTGATGTCCTCATACAGTTGCAAAATGTCTGTCTTCTGAAAATTGCAATTAGCCAATTACCCAAATTATGGATTCGCTACTATCTTCTCTTTTATCTTTCTAAAATTGCTCCTCTCTATCCTTAATTTCTGTTGGCTTTGCTATGTTGTTGCCTGTCTTGGTGTCTGAGCCCTTGGTAAATTGCTGTCATTTTGGGTTTGTCTTTGGAAGCATAATAGTATATAAGATGATAGCCGTGTCCATGGTTCATTCTATGACTCTACAATATTTATCTTCTAGCTTTGCAGACGCAATTTTGTATGAGTTTGGTTTTTCTTTCTATTGTACCACCCCTCTGGTTTCCCATGCAAAGGAATTTTGAGATTCAACTCGCTGTGTGACTTGGAAGCTATGATACAATCCATTCCAATAAAGTGTTAGACAAAAAAATCCATTCCAATAAAGTCAATGTTATATTGTTTATTGTGCACTTCATTGCCTCCACAGCCCTGGCATGGTGTACCATTTGTGTTACAACTCGAACATTGGTCAAGTTGCTTATACAGTCACTTATACTGCTCTAAGTGATTGTCTTTTTTCTCTCTCTCTTTAGAATGATAAGATCCCAGATACTTCATCAGCGGATGCAAGAAAAGGAAGGGACATTCAAGGAATACCCTGGGAGCAGATAAACATAACCCGTAAAAAATACAGACAGTCCAGATTAGAACAGTACAAAAATTATGAGAATGTACCTAACTCTGGAGAAGAAGCTATGAAGGTTTGCCTCTTACTCTTTTTGGAAGTTCGGCTTTGTAAAATTTTCTATCCGCATGTGGTTGACACTTGTCTTGGTATAGGATTGCAAACCAACAGAGAAAGGTGGAATGTACTATGAGTTCAGACGAAATACTAGATCGGTTAAATCAACTATTCTACATTTTCAGGTGAGTTAACTCCCTTTTGTGTATTCTTAATCCTTTGATAGAATATGATACAGGTTAATTATGAGTTAAGGTATTTTGTTGATAGACCGCACCAATTTTCTGGACATTTCCTCACAGGAGCGTGCTATAATTTTTTCATAAACCAATTTTGTACTTATAATGTCACTTTGTCTCTTGGATTTTTTTTCTGTAATATATCTGCAGAGCAATTTCTCCATAAATATTGATATATGGCAAGAAGTTACAAGATTATCTCAGTTGTGACTTAACTGCTAGTCTATTTCACTCAACTCGCTGTTTGTGATTGCAAACTAACTATTGATTCCAAGAGGAAGCTGCATGTACATTGAAACACCGACACACTTGTGTTGGTTTCTTGGATGTATACTGAGTTACGCAAAAAATACTCAAGCTTTGCATGCAAGCCATGCACAGTGACATAAGCACAAGGTACACCTGTTAAATGTGTGAAGGGTTGTGCCACCTTCAGTAGTAATTCAACTCCATCTATTTGGAGATATTATGCTGAGGTAATGGTTCAATATATTCAGGGACCAGGGTTGTCTGCATGGTCCAATTACACAGTTCTGCCTATGTTTGCTTTTCAAAAGTAAACTAAGATTTCCCTGCATTTTAACTAACCTATTGCAATGGTCTTGAACTTTTGATCAATGTTGCCCTCTCTTTTATATGGTTTTGGTGTAATATGAAACAGAGAGTCTGATTTGTGCCTACAGCTTAGGAATTTGGTATGGGCTACGTCCAAGCACGACATCTACCTAGTATCACATTACTCAATTCGGCACTGGTCAGCATTGAGTGGTGTGGATACTGAACTTATCAACGTCCAAGGACATGTGGCACCAAGGGAGGTATGATATCATTTTCTTTTTCTGTTGTCTGTTGTCTTCCCATCCTCTCTTGTTATTCAACTTATACTGATGATGGGCATTGTTGTACAGAAGCATGCAGGAAGTTTATTAGAGGGTTTTTCTCAGACTCAAGTTAGTACCTTGGCAGTCAAGGACAATTTACTGGTAGCTGGTGGGTTTCAAGGAGAGCTAATCTGTAAAGTAAGTTAACAACGCTAATCTGTAAAGTAAGTTAACAACTATGGATCAAGTTCGATTGAATCCAAGCCATTGATGTGCTAGCTGTTGGCACAGCAGCTTTGCTGTGGACTGTGGTCACATTATCTCTGCTAACCAGTATGTGTGTGTATATATATATATACGATAATTTTATATACTAATTTACGATAATGTCAATACATATTTACGATAGTTGGGTTACTATAACACATAGGAATATTTACCATAACGTTACAGTAAACCACTTAGTAAGGAGTTACTATAATCTTGTAAATTAATATAGTAATTATCGTAACTCAAAGTGGCTACATAATAAGTTATTTTGTAGCCAGCTACATAGTAGTATATATATATATTCTTTTATTGGATGTTCACCTAAAGATCGCAGCACACTATCTATTCTTACTACTGGAATCCTCTGTAGAAACTTGGACATATAATGCACGCATTAGACTAATGATGCCACTGGGTATCCAGTCCCTGTACCCAAATCCATATCCGTGTTGTTTGGGGAGGGTATGGATTATCCAGTAAAGAATGGATATGGGGAGGGTATCAACAGGTTTTACCCATTACACCCATACCCACTCTAAACATGAGAGACAGTGATGGTGAAGTAGACCCGTGGGGCCAGGGAGGCAGAGACAACAACAGAGAAAAGGATGGTGCAGATGAGCACGGAGTAGGTATCAGCTAGTCAGGCGAGGCCAAGAGACGTGCATCGATGGTGCGGAAGAATGTCTCAGGAATCCACTGGCGACAGCTCTCCTCCGCCTGCGTTGTTTGCTTTGCTGCCCCATAATTCTGGTGCCGTGGTTGTCGTTGGCTGCGGCCTGTGCGAGTTTGGGATGGGGACTGACACTGGTGGCGGATGCAGGCGACAACAACCGCAGCCAGGCCATGGTCGCCGGCCTGGGACTTGGCGCCACTGGGAGAATTAATCACAGGACATGGATAATTAGTCCACGCAGAGATTGATGTAGGAACTGTTAACTCTATGAAGGCTCTTATATTATAGGCCTGATATTGCTCATGCCGTCCATATTTTGAGTCAGTTTGTTTGTGCCCCAACTTCTGTTCATTTTGGACATTTACTTCGTGTGCTGCGATACATACGGGGGACATCATCTCAGAGTTTATTCTATGCGCATGATAGTCCGCTTTAGCTTCATGCTTACTCGGACTCCACTTGGGCGAGTGACCCAACAGATTGACGTTCCTTCATGGGATACTGCATTCTTCTTGGCTCTTCTCCTATTGCATGGAAGTCCAAGAAACAAGCAGCTGTATCTCGTTCTAGTACGGAGGCCGAACTTCGAGCGCTTGCTACTACTAATGCAGAGATTGTATGGCTTCGATGGTGGTTGGCCGATTTTAGTATTTCTTGTGATGTTGCCACACATCTTCTCTGTGATAATACAGGGGCCATACAAATTGCCAATGATCTTGTGAAACATGAACTTACAAAGCATATTGGTGTGGATGCCTTCTTTACTCGGTCTCATTGTCAACAGAAAACTATTTCTCTCCAGTATGTGCCTTCAGAGTTGCAATTGGGACTTTTTCACTAAAGCACAAACTCGAGAGCAGCATCGGCTTCACTTGATCAAACTCAATGCTTCCAATCCTCCGCTTCCACCTTGAGTTTGAAGGGGGGTGTTAACTGTATGAAGGCTCTTATATTATAGGCCGATATGGCCCGCCCCATGAGGCTCTCTAGCTCTATATATACTCATCTCCACTTCTGGAATGGTTAAGCTCTCAGATCCCCAAGGTAAGTAACAGGAACAAAGAAAGATTTGGGCAGAAACGGTCGATTTTTTTTATTTTTTAGTCATTTTTTTGAAAATTTTTCACAAATATGTCCCTAGAGGTATGATTTCAAAATCCGGACCCTTAGCTCGGCGCCATCGTTGCTGGCGCCGAGCTTACACTTCTCGGCGCCATCGTTGCAGGCGCCGAGGTCTTGGGCTCGACGCAGATGTGGCGATGACTTGGCAGGCAGCTTGGCGCCGTAGATCCTGGCGCCGTAGATCCCGGCGCCGTAGATCTTGGCGCCGAGCTTGGCGCCAGGATCTATGGCGGCGAGGTGGTGTTTTAATCCGGCCCCCAACCTTCCTGCCCGAGCTCTTGCCGCAACAGTATCCAACTGTCTCCTCATCTGCCTCCTCGGGGCACTATGCGAACTCTTGTCGGAGCCAGGAGATTAGAACTCCAGAAGTGCGAGCCCCTTGCTCGCCAACCTCACGCACAAGGAAGGCCTCTACTCATGCTCTCCAACCTTCTGACCTGCACTGTCCAGTAACTGCGTTGTCGTGAATCCTCAGGACTAGCATCTTCTGACAGTCCTGGAGCGTGACTGTCATCTCTCCGAAAGGTAAGTGGAAGCTGTGAGTCTCCGGCCGCCACCTACATTTTAGACAAAGCAAGATTACATGTCAAAAAGGCAAGCGCATGAACAAATGGCCATGAATGGAGGCAATGATTAAAGATAATACCTATCAACCAACATAGTTATGGCCGCTAAGTTGAACTTGGGCAATCCACGACGAACCTGAAAAGAGATGACATCTAGGCCAGCTCTTTGCAGGAAAGGAGTGTACCTGTTGTCGTACTGCATGTCCAAGAACCCATTGTGGGTTCTAGGACGAAGGAGCGGAAGGTCCTGTATGGAATAAAACATAGTCTCCCGTTACTTCACGAACACATGTACGCTCACAAAAAATTGAACAAAACGTATAGATTATTACCTGTCCCTCCGCGCTGAGATGCCCTCGGTGGGTCGCCTCGTACGTCGGGTCGAGCCGGTGGAATTGCGCCATCCTAAGAAAAAGTCAATGAAATAGAAATTCAATATACAATGAAACATGAACTTAGAAATGTACAATTAATTGACACAATTACATGCATAAATTGAGACATGCATAATTAATTAAATGAATACGACAAATATGAAATAATGAAAACAATCTATAGTCGCACCTCACTAATCTGCCAATGGCAAGTGCGTGAATTGTGGCCTAGTCTACCACACTTGCCGCACTCGTACTGCTCGGGGTCAGTAAGAAATGTGGTTCCTCTCCCACACCTCGTTCTTCTGGGTATCTGATCCATAACCATCCTGTGCCTCGTCCTCTTCCTTGATCCACACTTGTTCCAACGGTAAGCTGAATCTGCAATGTACTTTGGTCCATCATATGGAGGCCACTCTCCAGGGTCCCAGAAAGGCACGAAGCGGGGGCTCCATGTGTGCACAAGCGTGTCGACACTGAATTCGTGAGGTATCCTGCTCTCGATATTATAGTTGCGATGACTAGCTGCTGCCACCAAATGGGAACATAGAAAGTGGTACTGCCTTGGCTTACCACAAGTGCATTTGAAATCTTGGAGGATAACCACATGCATCCTCGACTCTCGGACCTCGCCGTTAGACGTTGTACCGTCTCTATGCTCGACCTGATAAGTCCTTGTGGCGCGGTCAAAGCATGTAACCTCATGTGTGCCAGCCCTTTCATTTGCCTTCTCTAGGTGTGCCTTTGGTTTCGGAGCCCATATCTCTCCATCACTCCGCAACTTCAATGCATGGGCGTGTCTATCGTTGAACCAGACAACAAGCTTGTAGAAGGTGAATTGAACGATTGCATTCACGGGCATACCACGTATCCCCAATAGCAACTTATTGAATGACTCCGCCATGTTGCTGCACTGAAACTCGTACCTCCATCCACCGGCGTCGTGAACTCTTGTCCATTTCTTCAAATCCCTCATCAAACCTGTGAGCCATTGTCTACCTTCTGCATTTGATGAGGTTCTGACCTGCTCCAACTTTTTCTGAAAGTACTTGTCCTCAAGGGTTTTTTTTAATTTTAACACTTTTTGAAAACTAATTTTAAATCTAACACGGCCGTTTTTTTAAAACTAACACTTTTTGCCGCGCCTATTGCCCTGGCGCGGCCAAATGCTTGTGCCACGCCATGCATGGTGGCGCGGCACAGGGCTGACGTGGCGGTAACCGGGTCCGCTGACCGCTGACAGGGCAGGTCCTGCCGCGCCACCGATCTTGGCGCGGCAGTGCTGCGCCACGGAGCATGGCGCGGCTGCGCCAAATAAAACCCCGCTGCTAGTCATGCCTGCCCGAGCAGCAAGCAACCCTGGCCGCTGCGCCCGCCGCCATCCCGGAACGCGTCGCGCCGATAGTGGGAGTTATTCTAAGTAACGTAAAGTCAATAATGAATTTGTTTTTATATTTTGTTAAAAAAATTTCACGGCCGAATAGAGAATTTGATAAGTCAATGATATTTTTGGCCCCATATTGTAGGATCGGCGGCGACGCGACCATAGACCCCGGCTTTCTCGACCCCTCGCACAAGACGTCGGCCACCGGCGTCGAGATACCCTGGGACTGCCAGTTTTCAAACTAGTTGCTACTTAATCTCGCAAGCAGTGATGACGCGACGCATTGAAACGGATATGAAGCAAATAACATAAGTTGACAAGCTGCCACATAACATTTTAATTGGTTTGACATAAGTTCGACATAACATAACCAATTAAGCCTGCAAGTTTCGGACGCCAATAATAGTTCAACCTAACAAACTAAGACCCAGGAGTGTAAGAATCCCTCGAACGCCTTTGTCTCTTTGGATTTGTTGGCAACACATTGGGAGTGTAGTCAATGTCGGTGTTGTTGCGTTGCCGGTGCGTACGGCTCGTACCCTGCAAGTTTGTGATATGCATGATTACTTAGAATTCTTTATGATCGTTAGTTCATGTAGCCTAAGTATTTAAAGAAACTACCTTTGTTAGTACCTGTGAGGCTCCTTGGGTAGCAAGCGGAGCACCACCTAGCTGAGACATGCCGATCTCGTCCTGCGGCCAATCTTCCCACTGATCATCGTCGTCCTCCTCGTCTTCGGTTGTAGGGTTCTTGCCAGCGCTATGATGTGGTGGTGTACGCACCGTGGAAGTGGCATCTGTCATCTGCTGAGAAAAGCCGGCTGGTGTCCTCAAAGAGGCTGAAGACGTGCCACCCGACCGCGCCGGGAGTGACGGTTCCTCATAAGGAGTGTCCATGCAGCTCAGCTTCTGAGCTAGCTTTCTGCAGCTCTTCTTCACCTTCTGCATAAATAGACGTTAAAGTTAGTGCATTTCCCAAACGCATATACACTGAACAAACATTTTCGGAATGGACAAGTTTATGTTTACCTCCATAAAAGTCGCGAGAACGCCTAGCCTCAGCCCTCTAGACTCGTGAAGCCGGTATGCTGCTTCGTTGGATAGCCTCGACAATTGTGTCGCCTGGGTACAGAAACGCGGTTGAACAGTTTTAGTATACATACTTAATACCAAATGGATAACAAATTATACCATTCAAGTATCTTACCACGTATCTTTGTAGCGGGGCGCTCTGTAGTTGTCATCTCTAGTGGCAACGTCGTATACATCTTCGATCACATCTTCCTCCGAGTCCTCGTTAATTGCTTTCTCAGTGTACGGGGGCTTGATATGTGTCCTCGTAGACCTATGAAGCCAGCGCAGGTACTCGTCGAAGGTGTGCTGGTCGTGTAGAGGACCCACATGGACCGGCTGCCGTTCCCTGGTCTCCCACAAGTGGATGTGCGCGTTGTGTGTCACGCGCCAATCCTTGGTCTTGTACCTCTTCCTGCGGTCATACCTACAACAAAACGATGTTAGTTGTACCACACACACCTCTGAATTGTAGCTCTGTTATTAATCGATAACTCACTCGTGCAATCCTTGGTTGGTGGAGTAAAGCGGTGGTGGACAGTCTATCATTCTTCCAAACTGTCTGCAGACCTTGACGGGCATGTGAATCTCGACCACGTGGAAAAAAAATAAGAGGGACGTTGTAGCGATACTCGTCCCTAGTGACAAGACTGAGATAGTATTGGAGCTCCGGAGCATCCTAAGGACACCAATGCACCTGAACATTTTATAATTGAGTTAGGCTGTGATATAGTGTAGATCGGACAAGACACATGTATGATAGTGAAGAGAGCGTAACCTGGTGCTGTGTCAGGACGTCGAGACCGTTCGTGCACTTCCTGTACTTGCGCCTCGCATTCCCTCTAACTAACTCAGATTCCGTCCAGATAAACAGAGCTGTAGGGAGTGTATCCTGTCCGTTCCAGTGCTGCATTGAACACGATAATGAATTAGCCATTAATAAACTCATCATATGTAACCATATCAAAGAATATAATGAACCGAAGTACTTACCGGTAAACCAGTATTAAGGGGCCTCCCAACGGGCCATCGTGTGGCAGAACCTCCTAAGGAATTGGGCCCACGTGCACCTATCGTTGTCTTAACAGACCTCGGATAGCGTACACGAGTTCCCAACAACTCAACAGGTCTGTCGGGTGTCCTCGGGAAACCCGAATCATCCACGATTCTCTTTTCAAACAGGATCCCAATCACAGTCATTGCAGATTACAACAGTTTATTCAAATATACACCAGAGTAAAAGATAGCGGAAGTCTTAAGATAACATAATTACAAACCAGTTGTTTTCAAACTTACAATACCATAAGTGTCATACAACCATAGTAGTGGGATAATATTACATTAACTTTATTTATCATACAAACTAGTGCTTGTCCAAAGGCCATTCATCACTCCTCATCGTCATTGACTTCAAACACAGACATGTAGCAGGGACCAAAACAAGCCTGCGCATGCGACTCACCTTGTCGGTGCTTTGGAACCAGGGGTCCCTCAACCAACGAGTGAATCTGTGCTGCGTGCCCTTAATCCCGGATGGTAGTGCAAAGAGACACAAGGTTTATACTGGTTCAGGCAATCGAGGCCCTACGTCCAGTCCGAGAGATCGATCTTGTATTCCTTGCACCGGAGTGCTCGTAGTAGGGGGTTACAAGCTAGGTGAGAGAGGGGACTAGCCCCAGGTCTCGGCGTGGGTGGTGCAGGCTGCTTGAGGCGTTGTTCCCAAGCAGCGTAGGAGTGCGTGGTTCTATCGGTGTGTTCGTCTTTCTCGTCCCCTAGAAATGGCCCCGGTCCCTCCCTTTTATACTCTAAGGGAGGACCGGGAACGTACATAGGTTGCTACATAGCGCTTCTGCAAATGGGGTGTCGTGCCCGAGCCCTGTAGCCGGCCACTGTTGTTGTGGTACGGTCGATGGAGTGGCTCCGTCCTTGTCGTGCAGAAGTGACACGCCGGTCATACTTGATCTTGTGCGTCGTGGGGCTCCAGTACAGCTTGATGCAGGACATGGCGGGCGACGTGCTGGTCACCGTGTAATGACGTCGTAGTGGGCAGCGGCTCTGCAGATGCCGAGGCCGAGCCATCGTGGGGGGCTCGGCGGTCATGGACCCTCAGGCTGCCGAGCCCGTGAAGCAAACTGCCGAGGCCTCGGGGGAGTTGTTGGCCCTGGGTACTGATTCCGAGGCCACAGTAGCCCAGGCGCGGCTCCCCATGCTGCGTTGTCCTCGGAGCAGGAGTTGGCAGCACAGTGAGGCATGGGTGTCAACCATGTGCATGGTGGTTAGCACAGTGACGGGTAACCCCTGCCCAGTCCAAGGGACGTGCAGGTCATCGCGTGATGACGTCGTAGGGGGCCGTGGTTCTGTAGGTGCCGAGGCCAAGCCATCGCGGGGGGCGTGGCGGACATGGGTCCCCAGGCTGTCGAGCCCCTGAAGCAAACTGCCGAGGCCTTGGAGGGAATTATTGGTCCTGGGTACTGATTTCGAGGCCACAGTAGCCCAGACGTGGCTTCCCACGCTGCGTTGTCCTCGGAGCAGGAGTTGGCAGCACAGTGAGGCATGGGCGTCAACCCATGTGCACGGTGGATAGTACAGTGGCGGGTAACCCCTGCCCAGTCCTGCCTCCTGTCCCATCGGCCATTCTGCTGTACTGTGCCGAGCATGCCGTTGTCGTCAGGGGCAGCAGTTGGCTGAGTTGATGCGACACGACGTTTTGTCAGAGGGACGGGAGAATGAAGAGGCAGCGGAGTGCTGCCGAGCCTGCCTTGCGCGAGACGGAGGGTCGGTGGCCCGGCCGAGGCCTTTGGCGGGGAATCGCTCGGGGTCAGTAGTGAGGGGGCCTCGGGCGAATCGGAGAATCGGCCGAGGCCCGCGGCGATGGGCCTCGGGCGAGTCGGAGAATCGGCCGAGGCCCTTGGAGCCTCGGGCGAGTCGGAGAATCGGCCGAGGCCGGCAGCGTTTAGCTGGTTTCGATCTTTACGAAGTCTAAGCAGTTGTTTTTTGGGTCTTGCTTAGGGTACCCCTTCTCGCGGTACCCGACACACCTGCAACAAGGGTTAACAAACCCTGAGTACAAAGGTACTCAACAAGACTAACCCGACGTAACGGGGTGTAAGACTTTAGAGATGCAGGGGTTTGGGACAAGGTAAGGATGTAGCAAAATTCAAAGTACTTTGCCAAAAGCTTACTATTCTTATCCTATTTTTCAGTTTTACCCCTAAGTCCTTTTAGTTCATTATCTCAAACTAAATGTACATTTCCCATATTCTATTCCTTCTCATTTCATTCTTTTCTCATGTTTTAGTAATTCACCAGTCCTGCATTGCTTCTGTAATGAATCGAGTCTCCATATCTGCGGAGCACCGACAATTCGAATTGATTTAAGTCCCAGCTGGGGATTCCTTATCACACGACATATGTAGAACTTAATCTTGCATACATCAACCTCGCTACCGGATCCTCCTATACTAAGCCGTCTCCACGCCACCAAAGAGCACAGCATACCTCAAATCCGGCCACATTCCAGCCACGAGGGTACACGCTACTCCCGCCATCTCTCCACTCCCAGTGTGTGGGCATTCGTCTTAGTATTGGATTAGCCGAAGTAGGCTTACCGGAGTATATGACCAGTACTACAAAGTGTCTCGTTCAGAAGATCCACAATGAGTGGCCTTTAAGCGACATAGCCGGCAACATTACCCAAAAATTCAAAATAAGTCACCCGACTAGTCTCTAATTTATTCTATCTTCTTTCTTTCTTTGGCCAGTATGCCATCTTTGATTGTATCAAAACTTTTACTTTGAAAGCCTACCGTAAAGCATACTAAGCATACTACGCTTTTATAAATGAAAACATCTTCAAAGATGGTAAACAATTATCAAGGTAGGTAATGCATCAAGTAGGTAATATTTGAATTAAACAACTTAATGCAATAAGTAACATAGGTGATAAACTTTTCAAAGTAAACAAGGTAATGGCTTAATGCATAAACCGGGGCTTGCCTTCGTTGACGATCTCAGGTTCCGTATCAGTACCACGATTATCGAATCCCGTGACAACTGGGGATTCTTCCAGAACTTGCTCAACTAGAATCGTTTCACTCTCAGGTTCTACACGAAACGATAACATATGCTTTAACATGATGATAATGTAAAAATGATGCTTTCATGGTACATGAAATGTAAAAACACCCCGCAAAAGATTTTATTTTACGGTACAGTTGCAAGCCAACAAAACCAACTTGCAATCCTACTATTAAGAACCACACATGTGACTTGACCAAATGGATCTTGAAACCCTACTAGTCACAAAATATGACCAAAACAAGATCCAACACTATTCAACACTTAGGGTTTGTCTTTATCTATTTTTGAATTAATCTGGAATTAAGCCCAAAAATGAACTTGTTCCAAATGACCTGAAAATTTTATGTAAGCTTTCTTATAACAAATTAATGTACCAAAATAAATCTCATAATTTTTGGAATTATACAGTGACCTACAAAAAATCATGGAAATTGCATTTTTCAATTAATGGACTGAATATTTGAACATTAAAAATTTATTCAAATTTCAAGTTTTAAATTTTTAAATCATACTAGAACATGTACAGAAGCTACACACAAAATTTCAGAATTTTTGGAGCTATCATGAATTTCCTACAAATTCCCAAAGTTTCAGCACTATTCACAAATTCAGAAAATAAAAATTTTCACTGTTCTTCTTCCTCACTCGCACTGACAGCCAGGCCCCACTGTCAGTGACTCAAAGAAGTCACGGCGGCGCTGCCCTCACTGGCCGGCCCCAAAATGCGCTGACGGTGACGCTCCGGCGAGGCAGACCGCACCCAAATGACCTACACACTCCTACGAACTCATCCTAGCCCTCAGATCGGAAGAAGGCGCGCCGGAGAAGGCTCCACACCGGCCATGGCGGCTCGAGCACGACGGCTCACGGCGTAACCCCGACAATGGCGCAGTAGAGTCTAAAACAAGGTAAGTATCGCGCTCAGTAGCTCACCACGGTCACGCCGGTACGTTCGGTGAAGCCGGAGACGGTCTGGAACGGCCTGGCCACGTCGAGGCGATGATGACGGAGCTCCGGCCGGTCTCAGGGAAGAAAGCGTTGCGCTGGGCGACTCCGGCCAACCCAAGTGGCGTAGACAAGCCGCAGAGAGGCGCAAGGCCGAGGTGATCACGTAGGCGTAGCTGGGCACGACGGATGCTGCTTGACGGAGGCTACGGCGAGCGGCGGAGCAAGCTGGTGGCGGAGCAGAGCAGAAGGGGAAAAACGGGAATGACGACGGCGGCGGCTGCTATTTATAGCCGGGAAGGTGTTGCCCAGCGTCGACAGCGCACGCCCGCGCTCGCCACGGCACCGGCTGCGTGTCAACGTGCGAAGAAGCGGCGAAATCCGATCGGCGGTGACCTCCGCGTGGCGCCGGCGGCAAGCAGAGAGGTGGAGGTTGATTTTTGAAATAATTACAGAACTGCCACTGCGTCCATTTTTCAAATTACTCACAAATTTTCTAAAGAAGTTGAAAATCTCCAAAAATGAAAGTTGTTCAATTTTTCAAACTCTACAACTTTGCTTCTAGAAATATTTTCAAATTCTGCCTCCATTTTGAAATTTAAATTTGGGGTGCATTTGAGCATTTGAATCATTTCAAAATTACTCCAAATTTTATATGTAAACTTGAAAAACTTTGAATACCAAAGTTGATCTACATAAAATAATCTCCAACTTTGCTTTTTGCCTCAACCCCAAATTCCACATGGATTTTGAATTAGTAAAAAGGGGCAAAAAGGAATTTTATAAATTGAATTTGAATTCAAATTTGATTTGTCTTCCTTTTATTTAAATTTTGATTTTTGACCAGTAACATGGCCCATTAGGGTTATTTGAGTCAAATGACACATGGCCTCACATGATCACATGAAATTTGACACTTGTGGTCATGATCTTTATTTAGGGTTTTTGAAACACATCAAATGAAATAACAACATTATGAAATAAACTTTATTTAGTGAATGCATTCAAAATTTTCTACTTTATGAATGCTTTGCAATGCATATGATGACATGTCAAATTTTAGTGCTAGGTCAAAACACCAGAGGTGTTACACATCGTTCCCAACACCAAACCTAGAGTAGGTACGAGCAACCCCCAAGATTCGCGTATACTGAGGTGCGACGGCAGGCAACACATAGCTGTCGATACGTCCATGCCAGGACTGCGCTGCCCCAGCTTTACGGCGCTATGTTCTCCCACGGCTGGCGTAGTATGTCAAGATCTAGCTGATGGTGTTGCCCGAGGCGTCTGGGAAGGGGAAAGCACCATGAAAGTGCCAGAGCCAAACTCGAGCGAACCTGTCGATCTAAGCCTCCTCAGCCTGTGGGTCCAAGTAATCAAAGCGCTCCGTGATCCAGGACGACAAAACACCAGAAGTTTTCCTGAAATTTATCAAACAAAATGAGACCCGATGGCTGCAGGAAAGCAATGCAAGTATTAAATAAGCTTTAATTTCTCACTTATTTTTCTTAGAAGCCTCGTCATCCGGTGAAAGAAAGCCAGTAAACTGAGCCACCAACTCCCTCCAGTGATCGTTGTCAACTATCTCTGTCATTGAAAGTCTCCCAACCGAAGGCCAAAAATAGCCTTCACGTCCTGCATGGTCAAGGTCATCTCGCCACAAGTTAGGTGGAACGTGTGGGTCTTAGGCCTCCACTTGATATAAGAATAGAACGACTGTTACTTGCCTCAAATTTGTTAAAAGAAAGTTTACGTACAAAGAACGCACTCGCACCTGTCTACAGTTGCAGTAAGTAGTGCTGGGTCAAGAGGTGGAAGACTGTGGTTGACAACACGGACAAGCTCGAGGAAGCCAGCACGCCGTATGTACGGCGCGTAACGCTCGTTCCACTGGTGCGCCTTGGTATAACGTGCGGGGCCTCAAAGGAGGCAAGGCCACCTCTGCGTCGTTGTCACTCAAGATATGTGCTTGGTGCTGGTCGTCGTACTCCACCTCAAGAATGAGGTACAACGGGTGCTGCGTGGGTGGGGCCAGCCTGTTACAAATTGATAAAAAAAAGCGTTAGAGTATTCAAATTAACATTATGTAGCATTGTAAAATTTAAACTACTTGTTATGCAATATGAACACAAAATGAAAGCACATATATATATTCAAAGTAACATTAACAGACATATCACACACTTGTAACATAAACAACTTCACTAGGAATATAAGCATTTGATGAAACTTCATGAAATCATCAAAATTGACGTATAACGCACTAGTAAGTATCGACGTTTGTAAACTAGTAGGTATACCCAAAATCCATAACTAAATAACTAACTATAAACTAATTAATAAATACCTAATCAATCCCTAAATCCAAATTCCTAACTATACTAGAACACACAACCTCGAACCTAAAAACTACCTATGTAAATCACAAACAAATTCACTAACCTAACTATCCTAAATCAGTAAGTATCCTAAATTTGACAAACTATCATAAATCAATAACAATCATAATACCCTAACTATCCTAAATTACTATCATAAATCACTAATTATCCTCAATCACTAATTATTCTAAAATAATAATAATCAAAATAACATGAAATCGAGAGGGAGGTACCTTAGGAGCTGACGGCCTTGACGTGCCGGCGTACGTGGCGCGGCCGGCGCGGACGTTGCTCGGCGGGACTGGCCGGGCGCGGCGTGGGCGGGCGGGCGTGGCCGGCGCGGGCGCTGCGCGGCAGGAGTGGCCGGGCGCGGCGTGGGCAGGCGGGTGCGGCGTAGGCGGCCGCTGGAGCTGCGCGGCGTCGGGGCAGAGGCGGTTGGCGGCGGGCGGGCAGGCAGGGCAGCGGGCGGGCGGGCGGCCTCGCTGCGGGGTTTTATTTGGCGCAGCCGCGCCATGCTTCGTGGCGCGGCACTGCCGCGCCAAGATCGGTGGCGCGGCAGGCCCTGGCCCGTTAGCGGTCAGCGGACCCGGTTGCCGCCACGTCAGCTCTGTGCCGCGTCACCATGCATGGTGCGGCACAGGTATTTGGCTGCACCAGGGAAATAGGCACGGCCAAAAGTGTTAGTTTAAAAAAAACCCGGCCGTGTTAGATTTAAAATTAGTTTCCAAAAAGCGTTAAAATTAAAAAAAATTCTCCTTAAGCTGTCGAGCAGCCTCCAGGAACAGATCAAAGTTATCCTTCACATCATCCTTCCGGAGTAGATTCTCGACAAGGTGCCGAGTACACCAACAATGGTGCAAAGGTGCTTACCTCTATCTGCTCTCGCACGACATTAAGTATGCCCTGGTGCCTATCAGATATGACGCCAACCTCTCTGCCAAGCCCAACCACATGTATCCAGACTAGACTCAAGAACTATCCCCAACTGTCATTGTTCTCCTCAATCAAAGCAAATGCCAAAGGAACCAACTTGTTGTTCACGCCACAGGATATGGCTATAAGAAGTGTGCCCTGATATTTGCCAATCAAGAACGTACCATCAATGGAGAAGACGGGACGACAGTGCCTAAAGGCCTCGACACACTGAGGGAAGCACTAGAAAGCACGGAAGAATATCTGCATCCCATATTTCCATGCATTTGGTTTTGGGATGTACTCATAATGCATGTCCGGATTCACCGCTTTGATTGCATTGAAAAGTACTGGCAGCTGCTCATACCCATCCTCCCAATCCCCATATATCATCTTCAACGCTCGCTGCTTAGCCGTCCAAGCTTTACCATAAGTTATCACATAACCTCCACACAACGCCTCAACGGTCCTAATAATTGTCTTAACCTTCATGTTGGGTTCTCCCTACAATATTCCCATCAACCGCTTGGCAATGAGGGTAGATGTCAACTGTCAATGCTTCAGTGTCAGCACATGGTCAGAACAATTGTGTGGCCCGACAACTTTTGTGATCTTCCACTTTCCGGTGACCTTTTGCTTCCTTGCACAAACCCTCCATGGGCAACGTTCCTTGTCACACATAACTGTGTAACGGCGCTCTGCATATGAATGTAAGACCTTGTAAGGTCTTTTTCTTATCACTACAAACGTCTGCAACCACCTCTTCAATGCAGGGAGGTCTTTGAATACCCTTTCATTCTCAATTACCATGTTAGGGCCGGTCTCAGGAGCTTCTAGGAGCTCGTCATCACGTCCTTGTGCACATGCCTGATCGGAATGAGCAAGATCGCTGAACTCATGAACTCTTGGATCACGGCGGTCGGGAAAGATACGCCTCAGCATCTCAACATCACTTTCTGTCAGCTCTCCAACAGGGCGATCATCATCAGAATCAGGAGCCCTTGCCATCTCATATGGCTCTGAATCATTCATAATTTCGATACTATTGGAGCCACGGAATCCATCTCCACAGTGCACTTGCGTAGCAACAAGGGGCACATCCACATTGTCAGGAATGTCTCCTGCAACATAAGTAAAGAAATGAGGAAAGAATGAAAGAAATTGATGTAAGGAAGGGGGTAAGCTCCCAATAATCATGCGGATAAGACACTTACTCGGATGATTCTGTGTCAAAAGGATCTCATGAGGAGGTTCTGCCACAACATGAGTCTGACAAACATCTCCAACTACCTGATTGGGGGCAGATTGAGCATCGAGAACCGTAGGTGCAACCTCCACATCCATATCAGGTTCCGGGACGGGAGGGTCGAAGTGTGCCTGCTGACCAATTGGTGAGGAAAACCCATGAGGGATGGGATCAACTAACACCCGACGCACAACCACGTCCAAACATTGCAGCTGGCTCTTCATAGCCGATCTCACATAGTTCTTCCACTAATCCGCATACCCAATTGGGATCATTCGCCTGAGGATGTTGGGAGAACCTAGGTGCAGTACACCCTTAACTGCAATGCCATCATCATCATCTTCAAGGCAATGCAGCTCCTCCCGAGCTCTTGTAACCATCTCACTAAATGAAGGCCTATCATTGAATAGCACAGGCACGCTTTGCATGTCAACAAACTCAACATATCCATAGCGATCGCACTCAACGGTGCCTCCATGATACATGATCACTAGATTGTCCATCTAGTTCAAACACATAACGAAACGCATGTCCTTTAGTCTAAATTAGACGATAGATAGTACCTAACAAGTACTTTCTAACTACAAACTAAGTAAATAAGATAATAACTACATATATATACAATATTCTCACAAAATAGCTATGTCTATGTACCTATGTATCTATGTTTCTTTCTATCTACATATCTAATTATATCTATGTACCTATGTATATATGTTTCTATCTATCTACATATCTATCTCACTAGATCACTAACTAAATCAACTACCTAAGTCATCACATTAACTAGTAAATAACAAATAATCGAACTACTATATTACAATCAAAGCTAACTAAGTACCTACATTGCATATTCACAATTTTTACCTGGCGCTGCAGGGCCCGAGGACGGCGCGGGCGTGGGCGGGGACGGCTGCCGAGGGGGGGGGGGGGGCGGGGACGGTCGGCGCGGGCGCGGGGGCGCAGGCGCGGGGCCGGCGCGGGCGGGGCCGTCCGCCGAGGGCGCGGGCAGGGACGGCGGGCGCGGGCGCGGTGGCCGGCGCGAGCGAGGACGTCCGGGGCAACGCGCGGAGGCGGCGGGCGCGGCGGTGCGGCAGCGGTTTCGGCTCGGTAGAGAGAAAGAGAGAAAGGAAGGGAGGGCCCATACGTAAGAGTGGGCTTGGCGCCATGATTGTTGGCGCCGAGCTCGGCGCCATGATTGTTGGCGCCGAGCTCGGCGCCAAGATCCACGGCGCCGAGCTGGTTGCCATATCAGCGTCCACGCCGCCAACGTGGCCCCGACCTCGGCGCCAGCAACGATGGCGCCGAGAAGTGTAAGGCGCCGAGCTAAGGGTCCAAATTTTGAAATCATACCCCCAGGGGCATATTTGTGAAAAATTTCAAAAAAAGGGCTAAAAAATAAAAATTTCGGCAGAAACGGACATACCCATAGTCCATACCCATTGGGCATATCCATGGGGATGGGTAAAATTAGTCAATGGAAATGGGTAGATTCTGGATTGGGCACCAGGTAATAAATGGTCTGCCCAACAGCTTCGCTACATTAGGCCGCATAATATCTAGTTTTGATCCATATAAATTTACTATCCAGTCATATTTTACTAACGAGCTGATGGATGTTGTGCATGTGTTTACATGGTTAATGTTTCTGTGTACTGATCTTTTGTTCAATTGATTGGCTTCTGTTGCAGCACCTTGATCGGGAAGGTATTAGTTTTTGCTGTCGAACAACTTATGATGATAATGCTATTACAAATGCGGTTGAGATATTTAATACCTCTAGGTAACTTCCTATCTGTGTCACTAAAGATGCTATCTCACCGAACACATATTCATTTTTATTCTGTTTTTGCACCCCCAGTGGCGCCGTTCACTTCATCGCATCAAATAACGACTCTGGTTTGAGATACTATGACATGGAGAGATTCCAGCTATTCAAGCATTTTCAGTTTGAATGGCCAGTGAATGTAGGTTCCTTTGGTTTCTTAGCTATTTCTATTACCTTTATGTTCTATATTTGGATCTTCTTGTTGGTGCTATCATTACAAGGTACATCTTTCTACACATGCTGCCAGCAAATAAAATTTACAGAATACAGACTTCATTGCTATTTCATATGCCCCATAGTTGTGCTTGTATTATCAGCTTGTTCTACTTTCTTGGGCATGTTTTTGACCTATTGGTTATAGCTGTTGGTGAATCTAGCAATACCGAGACATAAACCTATACTTGGTTTGTAGAACAAATCCAAAATGCCTTTACATTTCTGTTGCCGCAGATGACATAGTAGGCTTCCATCTTCTGGATACAGAATTAATAATAAAAGAAAAGTGACATGCACTGCTGGCACCCTTCAATATACCTGGCCATTCTGGACATGGGATCCTTAGCTTCCCTCTTCCTTGTCACCTTTTCTAACATAATGTAGAGGATAAATGGGTCCAACATCTGTATGAATTTCACAAATAAGTTCTTTTTGTTCCAAAGTAAAGTTCAAATAAATGCACCATCAAGACATTTGATGAAAATTTAATGAGACTGATTTGATGTTGTAGATGTTGGTGCATTTTTTCTAGAAAACTTGGTCAAAAGTTAAAGAAGCTTGGCTTAGAACAAAGATAAAGTGAGCTATAATTTGGAATGAAGGGAGTAGGTCAAGTTTAGTGCAATTCTTCATTATTTTTGTTGCTGTATCTGTGTTTACTTGTAGTTTGTTGATGCAGCATACTTCGTTGAGTCCTGACAGAAAGGTAGTTGTTATTGTGGGGGATGATCCTGATGGTCTACTTATTGATGCCAACTCTGGAAAGGTACCATCACTAATCAATATGGTTTACTAAGCTCAGGTTACCAGACTGTGTAAAAGTGTTGTAATGATGTGAATTAGGCCAGTTGACCATTTGATTTTGCTTCTGGATGCAGACGCTTCATTCCATAAAAGGACATCGGGACTATTCATTTGCATCGGCCTGGAGCCCTGATGGGCGAACATTTGCTACTGGCAACCAAGACAAGACATGCCGAATCTGGGACGTGAGGAATCTCTCAAAATCCGTCCATGTGTTGAGGGGTAACCTTGGAGCCATCCGGTCGATCCGCTTCACCTCGGATGGCCAGTTCATGTCCATGGCTGAACCTGCTGACTTTGTGCACATCTACGATGTGAAGAGTGACTACAACAAAAGGCAGGAGCTGGACTTCTTTGGCGAGATATCCGGTACGTCGTTCAGCCCAGACACTGACACACTTTTCGTTGGTGTGTGGGATAGGATGTATGGCAGCCTGCTTCAGTTCGGCCGCCTGTACAACTACTCGTATCTTGACTCCCTGTCTTGATGTGGAACCAAACGAGTGTTGGGTCTGCTGTACCGCAGTGCTCTGAATGTTGTCAGCATAAATTAGGCGGTCATCCTTAAACTGACAAAGATAATTGAATTAATAAATGTTGTACTGTGCCCGATGTGTATATATAAAAAGAAATGTATACAGATGCCTATTGAGACCAAGTTGAGATGTGACTTGGTCTACTCTATGTGTGATGAATGATCGACATGGTTGTGTGCAGGGCAGTGCTTGTGTGTGCTTGAAGAATATGTTTGAGCTTGTGTGCACGGGATTGAATACAGTGCGTGTAGTTCCATGTAGGGCACATGTAATGTATGTTTTTATCACGGGACTAAGCAGTGGTGATAGGAATGTGTGTCGAAGGAAAATGTGGTGAAGGGTAGGCTACGCTCGGCATTGATGGACCGTGACCATGGGTTTGTGTGGCAAGGAGGCTTGACGCCTATGGGCCACATGGTGTTGTAGGGCGAGCTAAGACTTGGCGAAGGGTAGGGTGAGGTAAGACTTTGACAAAGAAGGGACTTCTAATTAAAGAAGCCATGGGTGATCTGCATTGCTCACATGGAGTACGAGAAGACATCTGGACAGAGGATGATGAAGATTGACCAAGTTGACGAGGAGGTCAACGCGGCACTTGACAGGTCATAGACACGTGTATACTGAGATGAAGATGGCGTTGCTCAAGTTATCTTCTCTTCTATAGCTATCTATCTATTCTATATCTATATATCTATGTCTATATACACCTAAAAAGACTCTAAATTAAAGTAATCATCTATCCGGTGATACCACGTGTCGGGCGAGCGAGCGAGCGCATCAGTAGTGGTCCCACCCCGCCCTGAATGTCGTGTGCCGCCAGCCGCTTTTCACACGTATCACATGTGCAGCATCCGATCTACTTTTGAAACATCCAGATGCAACAGTTGCAACATAAAAAAAAAGACAAATGAAGCACTTAAAACAAGCATATGAAACACTTGCGAAAATGTCTGGAAAACATTTGAAAACCATTGCAAATATATGCAACATCCAGATAAAACACTTGCAAACATACGTAGAAAACACCTTAAAACACTTGAAACATATGCTTGCAACGTGCATGTATATGCAACATCTAGATCTACTTTTTGCAACATCC
Source organism: Miscanthus floridulus (assembly GCF_019320115.1). NCBI lineage: Eukaryota > Viridiplantae > Streptophyta > Magnoliopsida > Poales > Poaceae > Miscanthus > Miscanthus floridulus. The sequence goes on along the minus strand of NC_089586.1, from coordinate 114,513,048 downwards.
AGATAAAACACTTGCAACATACGTCTGGACCAGATGAAAGATTTAGAACATACACTTGAAATATACGTATGCAACCATTGCAACATATGCAACATCCTGATATACTTTTGCAACATCCATCTGAAACGCTTGCAACATACCTCTGAAACATCTAAAATATTTAAAATATACGCTTGCAACATGCACTTTGAGCAAAACCTGGCAAGCAGGCGGGCAAAACGGGATCCGACTCTGCAGTCGCGGTGGAGAACGAGGATAGCAGCGGGTAAGCTGTTGCGCTGGCCCCGGCGGTAGGGCGCGTGCAGTGTCCCCGGCGAGCGGTGCCCGCGGTGGAGGCGACGATAGCAATCGGGTGGGTGCGGCCTCACGCAGCAAGGCGGCAGCGGCTACGCGGTCGTGAGGGAGCACGCCGCGGCAGTGCGGGCTCGGCGGCAGTGGAGAGGAAGGCGTGCGGGAGGCGTGGTGGAGAGGAAGGCGTGCGGGAGGCATGGCGGAGCGTGGTCGCGGTGATGCGCTGTGGTGACTGGAGGAGAGTGGATAGAAACGAACGGATAAGATAGCCTTTTGGACGTCAGGGTCCACTAGTAGGGGTGTCCGGCACAGACGGACGTCTGGTTCCTAGCATTACCGTCCATACTAATGGTGCCAACGGGCAACATAGCCTTGTATCGAATGATTGGATCAGTGAAAGGACCGAATGGCAATGTTTGGAAGGACTACAACGCTTTCTCTTAATACAAAAGCGCGCAAGTCTTTTGGGTGATCGAGAAAAAAGAATGGACGGATTGAAATGATCGTTGATCATTTGTACTTCTTATTATTCGTAACGTTTGGGTGTGGATCCATTACGCTTTTGGTTGGTTTATTAAATGATTTTTTCATCATGTCTTAGTGCATCTTAGAAACAAACCAATCCCGTAGCAAAAGAGGGTGACTCCACATGTCGGACACGGAAAAGTGGTTATATATATTGATCTCTGGGGTCGAGTAGATTGAAGCGTCGAAACCGTGGATTTCGGAGCGATCTCTTCTCACTCCAGGGCTAGTACGTTTAATTTCGTTGTAAATAAACTGTCAACGCAGCCTTCGCCAGAACAAATTAGGGTTTTACGACCTTCCACAGGCCATCGGAGGAGCGCACGGCTGGCACCGCCCGCGATACGAGTATACGGCGACAGATCGGCCGGATCACTAGCTCCTGGGAGGAAGGATGATGATGGGCTCTGAGCCGTCTAGAAAACGGATCCAGAAAGAGCTCGAAACCCTGTGGGTCGACCCGCCGGACTTCTGCCGGCCTGGCGCCTCGCCGGTCACGGACATCCTCCACTGGGAGGTGGTCATCGACGGCCCTGATGGCAGCCCCTACGCCGGAGGGACGTTCCCCGTCGACATCGACTTCATCGGCAATTATCCCTTGAAGCCCCCAAAGATCACCTTCAAAACCAAGGTACGTCTCGATCCCTCTCTTCTCGTTTCGATGGATTCGATGACGATCTCTTATATATTGTGCCATCCGTACACGTCCGCAGGTGTACCACCCGAACACCAGCTCAGAAGGGGAGCTGATGCTGGACATCTTCCACTACGAAAACTGGAGCGTGGCAATGACCGTGGACAAGCTCCTCCTCTACGTTGTCTCCGTGCTCTACGACCCCGTCCTCGACTGCGACCCCATCAACGAGGACATCGCTGATATCTACGCGGCCGACCTCGAGCTGTACGAGGGGACGGCCAGAGCGTGGACCTGGGAGTACTCCTCGACGCCCATCGTCTCGCACTTCTACCCGGCCAAGAAAGACACGAGCAGGCCGAGGTACCACAACGATGTGGCTGCTAGGTCTAGGAGTTCTGCCTACAAAGAAAAGAGGATCGTGGTGCCCGAGTCCCGTGAGATATTGGAGCGCCGCGACGACGCATCGTCGCCTGCCCATGAAACGAAGATCGGGGTGCACCGTGAGACGTGGAAAAAGGTGGTGGCGTTTCTTCGGGGATGCACCGTCGCCTTACCATTTCCTACCTTTAGGCGGCGCTTCTCCGGCCTCTACTTTATCCCTTTGTCAAACTATAGTGGCCGCGTATTTTTCTAATTAGAAAAACTCAAATTTCTTGTATATGTTGATCTGCACAATTATATTGTTGTTTAAGTTGTAAATAATTATTTTGACTTTATAAATCTTATCAAACTGGTAAATTTGTATTTCAAAGTACTTATACAGTAGGTTGTTTTCATAACTACCTTTTTTTCTCTCTCAAAAAACAACGGCACGAAATTTGGCCGATACATATTAATAGAGAAGTGACTTAACAAAAATATGCAGCCAAAAAAGAAATAAAAAACACCCACACGAAGAAAGCAACGACAGGACAACCGGAGCACCGATAACACCACACAACATGCCACAACAGCGAGCTTTGGGTAGGGGGGTAGGGAGGGTCCGCAACAACACGTCCAAGGAGAAAAAACAACATCCACACACGCCACCAATGCCAACTTGATAATCTGGCACAAGTTTTTTCAATCAACCCCCACCCCCCAGTGGGGGAGAGTGACCACACAACAAATAGCGCCAAAGACGTCATTACCTCTATACCCAAGGTCGAAACACACCTTCCCGTCGTGCCACTGCTAAGCCCCATGAGGCAAAAATGGAACCACCGCAACACCAAACTAGAAGTTGTCATGTGGGACCAGCGTGCACGGCCCCAACCACAACAAGTTGCCTCTAGTCCGCACCGACCGCCTTTCAAAGCTAGTCGTTGTTGCGCCGGTCTCCAACAATCATCGCCGGCTTAGCCATCGCCGACCACCATGGGATGCCTAGCCTGATGCTCCATGATTGACACGCTCCACATCGTCGCAGCAGACGGCGCCGTGCCTGCCGAGAAGAGCAACCCATAGCCACGGTGTCTGCACAGATTGGAGGACCGGGCTGCCAAGTTTGGCCACCGCCCTGCAGGATCCACAGCGTAGCCAAGAAGGGTGGACTACGGACGCAAACGACGTGATCACCTCTCACACCTCCAAAGCCTTGATCCTCTCTAGCATCCCATTAGTGTGAAGCCATGATGTCACTATTGTTAGCATGGCCCTCCCCGCACCTTGGGCCACCGTTCGTGCCGTTCCAGAGGAGCGACGCGGGGGCGGCTTAGGTGAAGGATTTTGCACACTATTGTTATAGCTGTTTCAAAAATTGTATTTTGCGAGAAACTAGTGGTAAGAAAAATCGATCCGAAGACAGCTAAGCACGAATGTTGTAATCAAGTACTCCCCTTATTTTCTTGTCTTACGGCGATTGCATTTTTTTCAATTTTATACTTGAAATAGTGAATCATATATATAATGCCAAGGAAACTTTTGGTTGTAGGAAACACCGACAACGATTTTGCACCTCAATTTTTGAGATAAAATATCTATAGGTACATTATACATACGCATCAGATGAAAATTTTATGTTTCGAGGATTTTATTTTTATGATTGCACCGCATGTGTGGTTTGTACCAAATATTTTTCCAAAAAAGAAAGAGCACAATATTGTGCGATTGCTATTAATAGTGAAGTAATATATGTCTCTAGCTTATTTTGAAGCAATTGTTCATGCGGAAGTTTCTCAATTTTCTAAATGCAGCCTTTATATATGTTATATGGTTTGACGTAGACTTCATGAGTACTTTGTTCATGGTATCTGGTATTGCCTCACACTACAAGAGTGCAAGTTGTCGATAAATGGAGTCTGAGTCTCTCCTCGGTTACTCACAGGCTCATGGCTTTCACCACGTACTGACGTACGCACTGCGCTAGACTACGGCCCACCGCCCACGCAGTGTGCGTAAAAAGTCCTCCATCTTATATATGCCGGCCCCTCCCCCCTTCAAGCCATTTCGAGTTAACCAACCAAGTCCACGTTTCACATTCTGACCTCTGTTCGTTTGGTGCCTTCGTGGAGTCCCTAGCTAGGCTCCCCGATCGTTGCATCACCGCCCACCGGCCATGCAGGCAAAGGCCATGGCTCCCGGTGGCGGTGCTCTCCGTCTCCAGGGAACGACGACGACCACGGGCGCGAGGCCAGACAAGTCCCGTCTCTGGACGACGCGGCTCCAGAAGGAGCTCGAGGGGCTCTGGGCCGACCCGCCCGAGTGGTGCGTCCCCGGCGCCGACGCGACGGACCTCTTCCACTGGCAGGTCGTCGTCGTCGGCCCCCGAGGTAGCCCCTACGACGGGGGAGTGTTCACCGTCCGCTTCAAGTTCCCTCGCCACTACCCCTTGAAGCCTCCCAAGGTCACCTTCGCAACCAAGGTACGTATGTACCACGCACTGTTCCTATGATCTCCGGCTCGCTAGCTCCTTGCAGTTCTTGGTTCACGCATGCATGTCCTTGCGATTTCAGGTGTACCACCCGAACATCGATCCGAGGAGTGGACTGGTTTGCCTGGACTTCCTGACTGACAACAAGCACTGGTGGACGCCGGCTTGGACGGTGGACAAGATTCTCCTGGTCATAGTCTCGCTTTTGCACGAGCCTGTCATGGATGGCCGCGCCATCAACCCCGACGCCGCGAGCCTCTACAAGCGAAAGAGACCCAGGTATATGGAGATTGCGAGGGCCAAGACCCTGGAGCACGCCACGGCGTCGGCGTCTTCAGAGAAGGAGCGTCCGCAATCCCGGGGCGTTTCGCTGTGCCGTCGGCTCATGACAAGGGTGGCGTTTCTTCAGACTTCATGATAGGGGCCCTGCATGGAGGCTGCAAAAGGTTGTCTACGACGCTCCGAGAAAACCAAGATTATGTGATGCTGTGGCTGGACATGTACGCGATGGGGTTTTTCATCTTCAATTAAGCCATTGTTCTATGCTTACCACTTTATTACCAGCTTACCATTGGTAGTTGAGTTAGTGCCTAGCTAGTTGATCCGTGGAGGTTTGTAACACGTTCGTTCTTCGGGGTTTGGATGGTCGTTTACAAAATGATTGTATATAGAAACTAAAAGGATGATGTGGAGATGATGAGCGTCTGCTGCTTTCTAATTAAAGTCTGTCAGGGCCGAGTCATTTCCCGTACTACTTTCGCAAGCATATGCATGAAATGGTCGCGTAGTGCTCCGAATCATATCCCACTTTTCTTATTCGAGCCGGTGTGTTGGTTTCGTGAGGAGGATTTGTTTGTTGTGACTCGTGAGTCGTGACAATAGACTGTCACGCATCGTGGAGAAGAAACCCTCTCGATTGGTATATATGCAGTTATCTTCGAGGTGACTTAGCTATTTCCAGCTTTCAAATAAAGGGTGGAAAGTTCCAAAACAAGCTTGGAGGTGCTTAAACGTACGTGACTGTTATAGGTCAACCTTGTGTGCTAAGTCTCCCAAGTTTCTACCATTTTACCACTCTCTAATTTAGGGAAAGCGATTGAGGGAGCACTGAGCACATCGGTTGCTTACAGCTAGAAGGGCAAATCGCGGTGAGTTCGTGACAAGGACTCCTACAACCTAACTTACGAAAAAGTCGACGCGAACGGTAAAGGTACAAAATGTAATCCTTTCGGGGATAAATCGATTCCACAGAGTGAGCTAGCTGCAAAGGCAGCGTTCGTGCATCAGCTGCTCTTTGTAGAGCTCCCACCAGCTTCAACTTCTCTGACACACGCACTGTTTACATGAGTTCTTTCTCTTTCTTCTCTTTCCTTCTCTCACAGAGCCAGTGGTGCTAGTTTTTTTTTTTTTTTTTTTTGCTTCACCGGCCTTGTGGGAGGAGAGAAAAAAAGAGCCCTGGCGAACAATGTGTGAACAGTGCGTGCGTCAGAGAAGCTGAAATCGGTGGAAGCTCTACCAAAGGAGATCTAAATTGACCAAACATATATTTATTTCGCTTCACACTACTTCTTCCATCCAAAAAAAAACATCCTAGATTTGGATTAAGTCAATTTTTCTTAGTTATTTTTATAGATAATAATATTAATATTTATACTCCCGAGAGATCTATTACAAAATATATATTTTATTATTATAAATATTAGTACTTTTTATATACTTGGTCAAAGTTGAGATGGATTGAGTCCTAAAAAACAAGAATATGACATTTTTTTAACGAAGAAAATATGTAGTTTTACTTAATCAAAATATTATACCAACAAAGAAGGTTTTATGGAACACAATCCCTACTAGCCCATCTTTGTTCGGTATGCTAGAGTCGGCAGGAATTCTATCTGCATTGTTGGGTAATGAGCCTAGGATCTATCTTCATTGCTAGGTAACGAGCCTAGGATCCATATAACTACTGAGGATTCTATTGACCCAACGGTGAATTTAATGTCGGGTAGAGCTATGATCCAGCAGTGATATAGGGATATCACTATTGATTAGGCCACAATCCAATAGTGATATGTCAATGTCAGGTGGTAACTTGACCCAATGGTGAAACACATCGACATCACCGCCGGGTTAAGCCATGACCCTGACAATAACCTACATCGGATTCACGTACCACTGATTACTTGGTCCTCCACCAAACGAATCCACCTGCCTCTACCTATCATTAATTGCTTCTAGTTATAAGACTATAATACATTGTAAGCTAAATGCGAGTGGGAGATGAAGCTTACTTGGGCACAGCAGAAGTCTGTGAGAGAGCAAGTGGCCATGTATTAATGGAGCAATATATATAAGTGGGCTGAGAGAAGGCTGCAAGGAACCTTACAGCCAGCAAGTCGGCTGTATTATTAGCCTTGCTCTAAATAGACCTCCCAGATACACTCTTGTAGTCTAATCAGAGGATGATCCCATTTCTACGAAGAGCTTCATTATGTTCTTGTCGGCCATGTCAAAAAATATTTTATTGTAGATGTTTCCTTTGAGCTTTTCTAGGAGGAACCCTCTTTCTAAGAGAAAATCTCCACATACATCTTTCCTTCGTAGTCAAGATGGTGCAGGAGATAGGACTGAGGATAATTGACTGAAAAATAAAGATTGAACCGAACTGACCGAGATCAAGATCAAAGTTTTTTATCACTAGTTCGGTCCCAAGTCTATACTAACCAAACCTTTTACGATTAGTTCGGTTATATATCTTGGGTAACAAAACTAACTTACAACATTCAAACTTTGTCGCCAGAATGCATACTTTGGATTGTTATTAATGATGTTACATTTTGGTCGGTTTGTATCAACTGTCACTCTTATCACTTTGTTTTATCTACGTGTTGTCTTGTCATTTTTTCTAGAATTTGCTAAAAAAATCTGCTGTTTTGTGGCTGATAGTTTGGTCAAGTTAGTTCGATCACGGGTTTCATGACCGTGATTGAATCAAACTAACTGAGACCGAACTTGCTTACTCCTGGCATTTAAAGCTAACTGATTGGTCTCTGTTTTTAGATGGCCGAACTTTCTAAGTAACCGAAGAACTCGTCAGTTCAGTTCGGGTAGACCGAACGCCCAACCCTAGCAGGAGAGGTATCAAAAGAAGTTCGTGAAGACAGGACCACATCGGATCCAAGGCGCACTGAGAGCAGTGCTAGCGTGATCTGGTTGGTTCTTAGGATGCAAACAATTAGGAAGAGGATTTGGCACCTCTGGGACCCTAATCAAGGTACTAGAAGAGGTGATCATTCGAAAGACGCTTCAACCGTGCACAACCCCTTACTCTGTGGCTATGCTATAACGTGTCTATAGGCTTCGGTGCTAATATTAGCCTAGTCATAAAAATATTGCATCTTTTCTTGAAAAGATCTTTGTTATCATATATATAATTTATAAGGTCTTTCTTATCGATGCGCGCATATATAGAAACAGAAGCTTTAGGGTTTATGGTCTAGGATCTAACAATGGACTTGTGGTACCATTTAGGAGACTAGAGTTGGTGGAATTGTTGATTAGATTACTGATCCTTTTGGGCAGATTATGTAGAAGTACATTACATACCTGCCTTAGAGAGAAGATGATACAGGATTACAAACGATCATACACTACCGTATCAGGAGATATGATGGTAGGCCTGGCATCCTGAGGGCTGAGGCTGTGATGAGTGAATGAATTCTTGTGTAGATTAAAGCCAGCGCATTACACTAAGCAGTGGAGATAGTGATCAATCTTCAGTTCTGAAGATTAGATAATGTGCTTGAACAAATTTTATGGAACAGAAAGAATCATGCTAATAGCTATGTAATGAGAATTGACAGCATCATGCTAAGCAAGCACAGCACACCATTCTCAAGAACCAAAAAAAAAATACCAATGAATCTTGTGAACTGAAGGGCGGGCCTGGTGCAAGCGGTAGAGTCTTACCGCCTGTGACCGGAAGGTCCCGGGTTCGAGTCGCGGTCTTCTCGCATTGAACAGGCGAGGGTAAAGCTTGCCACTGACACCCTTCCTCAGACCCCGCACAGAGCGGGAGCTCTCTGCACTGGGTACGCCCTTTAATGAATCTTGTGAACTAAACATACAACACCCCACCTACATTACGACGAATAGCCTTCGTCCTCGACACCCTTCATGACGACGGAGCACAGCACCTGCTTCGAGATGTGGGTCTCCAGATCCCTCGACACCTCAGCGAGCCTCAGGTCGAAGTTGCTCCTGTACCTCTGCGGCTTAGGCGACGATGACCCTGAGAATCGCCTCCTGGGGCTCGAGATCCTCGCCGTGGGCGACACCGACAGCCAGCTCTTGGTGAAGACCGGTACGATCTCTTTCCCAGTTGTGATGTGTTTTCTCTCTGGGTTCAGAGGGCCTCGCTTTGTCTCCACCGGCAGTGGTTTCATCGGTGATGTTGGCAGCTTCTGTCTGATTCGCTCGCGTGCGCGCTCAGCGGCTGCCATCGCCTTCTCCTTGCTCATCTTGATCAATGTCCATGGGTTGATCTGGATGTCATCCTTCCTTCCTGAAGCATCCATTTGGTCGCTCTCGATCCTGACTTCCTGAAGCTTCCGAGCACTCTGTGTCATGTTTGAAGTGAGCTTTGTTACTATTAAATGGTTCACTAACTGGTAATGAGTATACAGCAGCAGCAGTAGTACTACTGCAATTAATAGCTGCTTACTTCGGTCTTTCAAAAAAAAAAAAAGCTGCTTACTTCATTTACTTCATCTTTTCTGCAAAAGACCCTTGAAAAGAAAGATGGCTTCTCTGGTGAGTCAAAGTCGATGCTCTCGTCAGAGTCAGAGTCTTCGAATGGATCAAATGCTGCTCCTGCTTCCCTCATCGCAAGAATGTAGTCGTAGGTCCTCATGCCCTGTAGTGATTGAGAAAGTAATTACCGACCATTTTATTTCTTAGAAGAAAATTGCTCTATTTCATAAGCAAAAGATACTTAATACTAAACATGAATCACAGTACTAAACTATTATTCAGGTGGATATGATCATATGAGCCAATTGCTGAAAGTAATACCAGCAATGAATACCCCACCTTTCTAATGAGCACCATGTGGAAAAAGAAGAGCTGGCCCAGGGCTGCAGTGCTGTACAATGTGAAGATGACAAAAGCCATCTGTGGCAAAAATTGGAGATAAAATTTGAGTCAAGAACTAAGTAAATACAGAAGTCATGTTTAATTCCATGTGTATGCCTCATGTACTTACTGATAGTGCTGCATGAGCTCCTTTTGGGAGCCTCATGTGCAGCCTGTGCTCCATTTCCATTTTCACCCCTTTGCTGTCAACAAAGCAGCGGATGAAGATCGCGATTGCTGTTCCTCCCTCAATGACAAGCTGGTAAAGTTGTGTGTCATCATAAGCTAATTAGTACCAGTCAAATTCAAGAGATGAGAAACGAAAATGATGGCAAAAACGTTAGCGCCCACCATCAGCAGGACAAAGAACATAAGCAGAATAAATGTTGCATAGTTCCTTCTTCCAATGCAATTGTTTAGCCACTGTACAAAACAAAGCATAAAAGATTAATTCACTTGGCATTTGGAGGACTGTGTTTAAGATAATACAACAAGCAGGGAGTTGGGAGTTTAGTTAATATGTAAGTTTTGGTGGTTACCCTGCAGTGGTGATCAAATCCATCAACGCAGCGCTCACAGGTCTTGCAGTGCTTGCTACGCAACTTCACCTGTAGAACAATTCAATTCCTGTTTAGATTATTGGGGAATTGTTGCAAATTCCCAAAAACAAAAACAGAATTTGACAAACATTCCATGGATTCAGACATTCAGTTCGTTTTGGCATAGTAACAGAAGTACAAGCATTTAGAATTCCCCATGCAAATATCATTTCAGTCATAGTAAATCCAAGGTATGGAGTTTCACAGACAATGTCAGCATTCAATTCATTTGATATATTTCGAAATTTCGAAGCTTCGAGACTAATCCATCCACATCGAACTAATGTCATTTGCTGCTGTGTTTATCCTCTGAAACGAGCAGAGCCATATCATCACCGATGCGCAGAGGGAAGAATGAAACAAATACCTCGCAGTCGCAGATGGGGCAGAAGGAGATTTCGTGCCCGTCGGCGGTGGCGCATGGCGAGACGATGTCATCGAGGCTGGTGAAGGCGAAGGGGAGCATGGGATCGAGCTGAACGCTGGTGTTCCACTGCTCAAGGTAGCTCCGCTGCACCCAGCGGTTGGTGACCCGCGCCTCAACCCGCCGCAGCAACCGCACCGCGTAGCGCCACAAAATGTAGCCATACCGCAGCCGCGGCAGCTTCGCCGTGGCCCCGCCGCCCCGCGCGAGCTGCCGCCGCCGCTTGGTCTTCTTCGCGTCAGTCCGGTCGGACGGGTCCACCGCCGTGCAGCGCACGTAGAGCGCCGCCGCCGCCGCGGCCTGTTTGATCACCGATTCAGCATCCGAAAGACGACCAGACCGGCGCAAAAAAAAAGTTGTGATGATTCCGTCAATGATGAGATAGATGTGCGAACCGAGAAGGAGAAAGTAGCGAGGAGGATATTGCCGGCGAGGGTGTTGCCGATGTATGGCCCCAGGACGACGTAGAACGCGGCGACGAGAAGCGCGAACACTGCCGCGGCCACGAGCTGCGCACACGCGACGAGAAAGACAGAGGCGACATGAGCTGATCTGAGGAGTGAGGACAGCATATCGCAAGGAGAGAGGAACTATCCGGATGGGATTGGCACGCAAACCTGAAGCGGGTGTAGGGGGAGCTGCCATCCGTGGCGGCGGCGCCAGGGCTGCCGCGCCATCGCCGCCGTCACGATGTCCCTGTCGCCGCAGCGGGCCATCTTTGGCGGTGAGATCTGTGGGGTGGACGCGACGCGAGTGAGGTGCTCTGCGCTCCCCACCGGTCGAGTAAAGTCAAGCGGCGTGCGCGCGGGGGGGTCGTGTGACTGGCAGGTGGGGTAGGGTAGCCGCCCGCAGCAACGGTCGGCTGCTCTCTCTGCTTTAGCCCAAGTGTCCAACGTCTTTCCTTTTTGTTCCGCCCTGGCTCGTGCGCGTTCCATGATTTTTGAAATTCGAATCGGGGGTGGGGCGAGTGAGCGCATCTGGACCGTCGGATGGGCCATCGGTCTAGCGCCCGTTCGTTTGGGTTTGTTTGGCTTAGGCCTAGTTTTCAAAAATTTTCACCCTAAACTATTACATCGAATTTTGCGGCATATGTATGGAGTATTAAATATAGATAAAAAAACTAATTGCACAGTTTGGTTGGAAATCGCGAGACGAATGTTTTAAGACTAATTAGTCCATGATTAGCTATAAGTGCTACAGTACTAACATGCGCTAATGATGGATTAATTTGGCTTAATAAATTCGTCTCGCAGTTTATAGGCGAGCTGTGTAATTAGTTTTTTTATTAGTATCCGAAAACCTCTTCCGACATCTCCAAAACATCCGATGTGATATCAAAAAATTTCATTTCGCAAACTAAACACCCCCTTATAAGCCATGGCTGAAAGTATCATTGGCTGATACTGTTCGTTGACTAATAAATCATGACTTATAAGTCAAATACGATCAAGCGAACAGACTGTAGGTAGCAAAGGGGATCTTTTGGCCAATAATAGAGAAAAGAATTAGGGCCTGTTTGGTGGAATTCTACCGAACGTTTTTTCTAAAGAAACTATTTTTCAGTAAAAAAAAGCAGGGGAGTCGGAACCATTTCAGAGAAGCCACAAATTATGACTCTCTGGAGGAGCTCCTTCACAGGAGGCATGCCAAACACCTCAACTTCCACCATAGTTTTGCAAAAGATGGATGAGAAAGAGATTAATTTTGTAGGATTGGGTGGAGGCTGAGGGCTCCTTTAAAACGGAGGATTTGATAGGATTTGTACAGTGTTTTTACAGGAAAAACACATAAAAAGGAAAAAAAATCCTATATTCCAAAAGGGGTCTGAAGCTCTGAGTGAAGGAAACAAGACACGTGTATCCAGTAGAGCCAAATATCTGGTTGTAATATAGCTTTTCCAAAACGGAAAAATGGCAAATGCAAAATGTTAAGGAAATAGCATAGTTGAGTCGCATTTAGGTCCCATTTGGCAGGGCTTCTCCACCGGCTTCATGAGCCGTTTGGAGCCGTTTTCTACCAAACGGGGTAAAGAAAAATAGCTTCACTTGTGAAGACCCTAAAAACATGCTCTCACAGTGATTTGGGGTGGGATGGAGCCAAAAAAAGTGGCTTCTCTCAGCTCCTCCTCCAGGCCCCTAAAAACATGCTCTCACAGGGAAGCCATTTTGCCAAACGGTTTACCAAAACCGCTTTAGCTCTACCGGTGGAACTGTTCGTGGAGCTAAAGCTAAAAAAAAAAATGGCTTCCCTAGTTAAGCGAAGCCCTACCAAACGGGGTCTTACTCTCTATTCCGAATTTTATATCATTTTTTATCTCAGTTTTATGAAAAATACCGCCAACATATATAGGATCAAATTAGTTTCATTATTAAATCCATAATGTAACTGTACATATCGATACTACATTTATTTGATATTACATATATTAATATATTTTCTAGAGACTCGATCAACGTTACAGAATTTCCATCATTATAAAAAAAATAGTTTGACGACTCTACACCCACCGGGGACTGGCTGCACATTCCATCGCCAGCATGCAACGCGTTTACATTTTTTTTACGTACTGTGTAAAAAAGCCGTGAGCCGACGGACCACTACGCACCGACAGTCATCAGAACTCTGCTCGAGTCATCAGAACTCTGCTCGTCGTTGGATACAAATCGGCAGCCGTACATCGTGATATTGATAAGCACCCGTACGCAAAGCCGTAGCTAGGCTGCTCCGGGCAATGGCCATGTTCGGCTTACCTGATATTCGGCTTGTTCGACTTTTTTTTTTGTTTGAACAGTATTTTTCTCTCCCAACAATTTAGCTAGAACAGTGTTTTCAGCCAGTTTCAGCCAAGTTTCAGACCAGCGAACAAGGCCAATATGAAACTACTTCAACCGACTGTTCCAACTTGCAAACAAGGACCGCCCTACCGAGCGGACGAGCCCCGTGACAAAATCCGGCGAACGCACCGCTCCCGGCTCCTTCGCGTGAGGAAGAAGATAGACTCCGTTCACTGGGAGAAATTTTAGAGAAATCTGAATAAATCTGAAAAAATTTATGAGTAAAAAACATTGTTTCGGATAAAAAAAGAAGCAGATCAAGTCGAATTTAAAGACACACGAACAAAACCATAGAAGCGGATCGACCAATCAATCCATCATGGCCGCTCGCAGTCGCAGGGCGCGGCACACCTGGGTGGTTTCAATCGGGCGGCACAGCTACGGCGATTCCCCCGGCCGGTGGTGAGGGCCCGGCGCATGGCGAAAAGAACTGGCCGTGTCGTACGCGGGCTTTTCGTGATGAGGGGCCAGCGGACGTCGACGGAGTACCGAACTTGTTCGATTATTATCCATCTCGCTCCCTCGAGAAATATCATCAACTCATCGTGAGCGCGCGGTGCGATGCGGTACGGGCGCGCAGCTCGTCACGATCTCGACTCATGAATCCCACGGTGAATCCCACGGAACGCGACGACGCGGCTGGCCGGTGGCGTACGTATGGTACGTAGTACTAGGCCCCCAGGCATCACAGGCCGAGCTGCCGAGGAGCGAGTCGTGCTTAGATCCGGTCACTAAAAAGGTGCGTGGGAAGAACGTTGCATAGGATGTTTGATAATAATAAAAAAATAAATTATATAATTCGTTAGTACTTTACGAGACGGAGTTTTAAGCCTAATTAATCTGTCATTAGCATATGTTTACTGTAGCACCATATTGTCAAATCATGAACTAATTAGGCTTAAAAGATTCGTCTCGCAAATTAATCGTAAACTCTGCAATTAGTTTCATAATTAATCTATATTTAATACTATATATATACATATCTAAATATTTAATAGGACAACGACTAAAATTTAACACCCTTGCTCCAGTCCTACAGCGCGCGTCAAGTCAGTGCGCTTGTAATCCGCCGCGCCCTACTCCTACCGGCTACCGTCCTACGTATACGTACATATATACGGTGTCACGGCCTCGGCACTCGGCACTCGGCACTCGGCACCAACAGCGCACCGGTACTGATGTGTGATGTGCACGTGGTGGTAGCCACTCTCTTAATGTAGTACAAGCTAAACCGCCGACAGCTTGTTCGGTTGGGGCTGAAACGATTGTGGATTATTATTGTTGGCTGGTTTGATATGAGAGAAAAACACTATTCTGGTTAAAAATTTATGATCATTTACGACCAAACGAACAGGCTACGAGTAGTCGGCTCATTGCTCATCGGTCACCATTGCTACGGTTAAGCCTTAAGAGGCGTCTGCTCTGCTCCTGTTGAGTCCTGCCGGCGGCCTTCGTATAATCTGTTCGGCTAGTGCTGATACGATACGATCGTGGATTATTACTACTGGCTGATTTAGTATAAGAGAAAAATATTATTCTGCCTTATAATACACAATCGTTTGTGACCAAGCGAACAGTCTGGTAGTTCACCCGTCCACGTCGAAGAAGCGTCTCAAACTCTCAAGGTACATCCCTGCTATTTTCCTGCACTTGTTTTTTTTTCTGTATCTTTACCTTTTGTTCAATTTAATAAAAACCTTCAGTAGGGGCTCCTTATTAAAAAAATATCTATCCCCATGCAGTACTGTAGCCTGCACGCTTCAGGGTCCTTAGCATGTTTGTTTCGGCTGGATTAGTTTATAAGCCCATAGCTAAAATACTGCTAGCTGGTTTGGTATGAGAGAAAAATACGGTTGACTGACTGATAAGCCAACCTAGATACAAACAATTACATGCTGCCATAGACCCAAAGCCAACAGAACAGTACGACAAAGCGAACAGAACAGTACGATAGCCTCGCTCAGGACCTCAGGTCAGTGCACTTTGCGTCGAAACGTTGAGGTGTCAAAAGTATAGGAAGGACGATGATCGGTGGTCGAGGGTGTTTGGTTCCGGCTTCTAAATTTTAGTTGTTGTCCTATTGAATATTTGACACATATATAAAATATTAAATATAGATTAATTATAAAACTAAATGCACAGATTAAGATTAATTTACGAGACGAATTTATTAAGCCTAATTAGTCTATGATTTAACAATGTGCCGCTACGGTAACATGTGCTAATGATGGATTAATTAGGTTTAATGAATTCATTTCGCGGATTACTTCTGTAATTTGTTTTTTATTAGTATAGCATCCCATGCGACACTCCATACAACACCGATATGATACCTCTTCAACTTTAGCCTCATGTCCCGACACCTCTAAGGTGGTATGATATCCTGGTAGGAGTTTCTGTTTCTGTTTCTGTTTCTATTTCTATTCCTGCCACGCCCGGCCGGCAAAAAGTAGCTCAAGTGTGTAGCGGATATATGTATGTGCGAGCCTCAAAAGCAACTGAACGTCATGCTTCGACGTAAAAGAATGTCCCGTTCGACATTTTTTTCGGTTCGTAACGGAAAAAGGCAACACCAAAGCCTAATGCGGTCTCGCTTTCCTGTGCTGCAATTATGGACGACCGCAACATTCGAACAACTAAAGTTCCCCTCTTTATTCTCCTGCTGCTGTCCAGCTTTGCTAACCACCTGTTCGTCCCAATGCCGATCATACATCGTGCAAAAGGCACGAATTTAACAATAATAGTACTCCGAGGCCATTTGTATTTCGTTAATAAAGTGTGTAAATCAATTTTTGTTGCTCAAATAAGTGTTCATGGTGTTCTGACTTTTTTATGGTTGTGTGCTTTTTTTTACAAGATTGACGAAGTCATCACAGACGTCTCGCTGTCTACGGGAACGTCGCTTACCACCGAAAGCACAACGCCGTTAAATCCTGTAATAAATACAGAAAAATACGAACACCCGTGCCCCAGTGCCAAGTCGAGGACTTAGAACACGGGTGGGTAGGTTCCACCACAAGAAACCTAACCAATTAAGCTAGGCTTGCTTTATTCAAGCAGAGACCATAAGAATTTTTTTAAGACTTTGTATTATCTCGATGTAATGTTATTGAAAATTAATAAATTCTTCCTTTTTAAAAAAATACATAGGATACATATGAGTATCTTGCTGTTACAATATTTTCCACGGTATAGAAGGGATCCGTGGAAGTTGTAAGGACGGTGGAACTCAGAAACATACACATACCTTAATTTATTCCTATACAAAGGGTAAATACTTTCTGATCAGGAGTTGCCAAAAGAATTACATGCATATGCGCAGCTACTAGTCTACAACAGTACAACATGTTGGCTATGTGAATATATATGAATCTTTTCTTTTGGAGTGCTATATATGCATCTTCCAAATTAAGTTAAAAGACCCACTTTTCACATATCTGGCCTGAACAATGATTACAATAAATACCCTACTCCTGTAATATTTTTATGTGTTTGTTTTTGTGCAACGACGAGGTAATTTAATAATAACATGTTCACCAAGGCACCAAGCTAAGCTAGCTAGGTGCTTGAGAAACACTTCTTTCATCAGTTCTCCTGTATCTTATATTTACCTTGTCATGTATATCCACCACCTTAACTTTCGTGGACGATCGAAATGATGAGTTGAGACGAAACCGGACGGTAGATGCGCTGCTCGTTTTTAGTTTACCAAGTCGGCCTGTGCATGCGTGTAGCTTCTCCTCAGCTGCAGCCGCCGGCGGCGAACCCGATCTTGCTGTTCTTGACGTCGTAGACGACGCTGAACGTCTGCTGCTGCGTGTTGCCGATGATGGCGGCGCTGCGGGCGGGCGCGAAGGCCAGGCACGTGGTGGCGCTGTCCACGTCCACCAGCAGGTTCGTCGCGGCCAGCTTCAGCGCCGCGCCGCCGGCGAAGGCCATGCTGACCTGGGGCACGCGCAGCCGCGACGCCTGGCCCTGGAAGCACGTGTCCAGGATGGAGAAGGCGGACGCGCGGGGCGTCCCCTTCATGGCGCCCGCCACCGCCTTGCTGAGCGCCGAGTACACGCCCGTGGGCAGGCGCGTGATCACCGTGCCGGAGTCGATGATGGTCGGCAGGCTGGAGTAGGCCGACACCGACACGGAGAGCGGCTTGCCCGCCACCGTGATCCCGGTCATCTTGATGAAGTAGAGCGAGTCGTCGAGGGAGCTCGACGCCATGGGCGTGTACGAGTACTGCCCCGGGTTGTAGGAGCCGATGGACAGGTACCCGGAGGAGGACGACGACGTCGGGAGGCAGTAGGAGAAGGAGTAGCCCATGCTCGGCGCCAGCTGGTACAGCAGCGACAACTTGTTGCGCGCCAGGCCGATGAGCCCCGCCGATTGGCCGAAGAGCCCCTCGTTGTCTTGCCCACAGCCGTAGTAGAAGTTGGGCACGCTGGTGGAGCTGAACGACACGGTGTCCTTGCTCAGGTACCCGACGGAGAAGGAGCTGTCGCCGTAGCTGGCCTGGTAGATGCAGACGTTGGAGGTGGAGCAGGCGCCCGGGTTGAGCGTGGCGGTGGTGAGGTCGCTGCACTGCGGCGCGGAGCAGGACACGGAGGCGTAGGAGCTGGACGACTTGGGGTTGAACACGGGGCCGGACTGGCGGTGGCACGACACGATGCAGGGGGAGCACTGCAGCCAGGTGAGCGAGGACCCCGTGTCCACGACCATGACGTACTGCTTGGCCGGCGTGCCGAGGCCCATGCGGGTGACGTAGTTGCCCACGCCCACGGACGAGCCCGGGCCGAGCGGCACGGACGCGAGGGACGCGTCGTCGGGGGACGACGACGACCCGCGCAGTGTGGTGGGACGCGAGGACGGCGTCTTGGCGAGGCGCGCCGCGAGCGATGCGATGCGCGCATGGTCGTGGGTGATCACCGCGGAGAAGGGGACGTCGGCGGGCAGCGGCGCCGGGGAGCAGGGGCTCCGTGGGTGGTGCAGCGTCAGGTGGAGCCCCGTGCTGTTGAGGTGCTGGAAATCTGCATTTTCAGATTAATTTGAATCTCCGTCAGTTAATTAATTCGTGAAAACTTACAGCGATCTTGACAAGGGTCGTTGTAATAACGTTTTTTTTTCTGCTTCATGCATGCCAATGCGCAAGTAAAGAAATTATAAAGGCATCCCTTACTATTTCTTCGGTTCGTCTTCGATCAGTGCATTGTCGTGGCCACGACACCGAATACGTACGCATGCACTGAGCCTAGCTACCGCACCAGTTGCTGTCGTGCAGTTTTCCAGCCAGTAGTTTTCCAGCCAGTAGCCTTATATGATTGGATAGTGATGCAGCATATATAATGTTCTGACGTCTTACCAAACGTTGCAACGTGGCCAATATAAAGACGAATACACAATCATGTACTAGTATATATACTGTAGTACAGTTCCATGCTACGAGTAGTTCTTTTTAAAAATATATATATCTGTACTAGTTTTTGCTGTGAACTTGGACTAGTGCGGGCTTGTTCGCCTTATAAGTCGGCTTATCAGCTAGAATATATATTATTTTTTTCTCACAACAAATTAGTCGAGACCGACTTATCAGCCGACTTTAATAACAGCCGAACAAAATTTAGAACATGCAGAGCAGTCATCGGATTTGGAACGAACTGGCATGGCCAGGGAAAAGGCAGCCTAATCTACATAAGATTATTGTTTGTCCTTCCCAAAGAGATCGAAGTTTCGGAGTACTTTATTTTACAGGTTGGGGTACGGCTTGTGAGTGGGCGAGTGGCAATCATGCATATGACGTGATACAGCCATACAGGGTACGTATATGTACCATGTACGTACAACTACAGCTTGATGCACGAGCACTCTCTCACGAGGACAGCTTTAGATCTTAGAGCGTAGCTAAATGATGTACGCATCAACTGGTTGTAATCGTATTAAATTCCATCCTAGACGTGTTAATTTGAGGTAGTTAGCAGAGAAGCTATTATTGACGACATCAAACTTTTCCTAATTTTCATATGTACTGTATATAGTACTCCTAGCTTGGAGACAATTTGGGTAACCACGTGTGATACTTCAGCTGTTAAGCTTGAGACATGTTCGATTCATAGAACACATAATAGTTCTAGCCACTTATTTGGGCAGTTAAGTTTGGTAGGGAGTACTACTCATGGTCACTGAAGATTACGTAAGCTTTTCTTTTTTACCCTCGTTTAAATCAGTGCGATTTCACTACGGAACGAACATGTAACACGAGAACGAGACAAAAGTAAAAAAAAAGAAGAAGAAACGAAGCTAATGCATGTATTTTTTTAAACGAATGTTAATGCATGTAGTTGGTAGTTAACAAGATGTTGATACGGTCCTAGCTGGGAAAAAAACATTGTGCTAAATGGCCAGCAGCAGGTTAATTGGAGCGGTTGTCGGCTAGTCACAAGGTGGCATCCATTTGAACACGCCTTACGTGACTTTTGCTCCCAAGTACATACCGCCCAATCATATTGTGCACATTATGTTTTTGTGTGAGGAAAAAAACCCGCACAAAACACCCACAAAAGATATTTCCCCAGCAAGACAACGAGTCAACGACGAAGGCTCTGTTCGCTTGTCTTATGAGCCGTACTGTTTCAGCGAAGGAACAGTATTTTTCTCTCACAACAAATCAGCGAATAGTATTTTCAGCCATGACGTACTTTTCAGCGAAGCGAACAGGGCCGAAGATTGCACTGCTGCTACACTGCCTCACTGATGATGAATGGATTGTACTATTGTAGAACCCATTAGTTGTTTTGCTATTGTTAATCACTGTATTTTCAAAGAGGAGGCAGGACCACTGTAACCCAGCGGCTATGCACACAGGCACACAGCACATTTCTGGTACTATTGATGAATGATGCCACTACGGCGCCAGCGTGGGTACACACACCGACACAGGCACTGATTCATGGCGAAGAAAGGGGAAATTGAAGGAGGCGTCTTCCATCTCGATCGGCATTGAAAACCATGCATATCTGTCCGGTGACGTTTCTGACGCAGAGGAGTGCATTGGCTGGCTGCCCACTTCGACGGCCATCCTTTTGCGGACGTGATAGATACGGTGGTTGGCGGTGGGAATTGGGGAGGGATTGATTGGCTTCGTTCACGGGTGGATCGGAGGAACAAGTACTCAGTTCATGATCTGAATCTCAACTCGGCATAGTTAGTGGACAGTGGAGTGAAGCCATACGAGTCATGCATGGCACTGAATTGCTATCAATTCCGATCAATCGGAGCCGTGTGATCGATGGATTCCAAAAAGGCGGTAAATTCAAGCCTCTAGATTTCATCTTCTCAGGATAAGTTGGCCAAAATGGCTGTTGCCAAAGAAATACTTGTGTGCTACGCTATGCACATGCATGTCGGCAGAAGCAGACATCCACGGTTGATGGATTAGGCTATGGATGGTATCAAATGGACGGCGTGTCTCCTCCACTGTTTTGAGTCAAAAGAAGAAGAAATTCGACGGTGTACATGTGACTCACACACCAGCCAGGCTATCAGTAGCACAAGGGTAAGCACCGATTGTCCGTCAGAAAATACATGCGCCTATCTTTTTTTTCGCCTATCTTGGCCTAACTATGGACGCTTTGCGTGGTGCTAGTGGCGATGGAACCATGCAAAGTATGCATAATCTACTAGTAGTACGGACATACGTGTACCTAACATACTTTCATACAGTTTGTCGTTAATATTTTACTGCGAGTGCTGAAAAGATTCGACCATCAGTCCTTTGGCTCCCACCCTAGCTGTCAGCTTTCGTTCAGTTATTACTTGCTTTATGCCTGCCGTGGACAAGGCAACAGGTTCAGCCTCCCTGCTTGAAAAAAAAACTATGTTTTGCACACGAACAATTCAGCTCGAGCTATGATTATGGCCACAGTACGTAGTTTCAGTTTCTGTCTGGAGATCATGAATCTCGCGCCGCCGATAATTTCACTTAATTTGAAAGATGAAACAAAACAGTACTGTCGTCAAAGTTCAGTACCACTAGATGCTATCGTTTACGAGCCTGATCAGTTACATGCAGAAAAAATCATAGCAAGCAAACACACGAATTATCAGAAAAAAAAACGAATAACGCATAAAGATCAGGAGCAGCAGTACCCTTTACTTGTGACGAGCAAGCATCGGTGATGTCCCTGATAGGAGTGGCCACTGCGAAGAGCAGCGAGAGGGCAAGAAGCCGAAGCAGCGCCATCTTGTCTGAAAGCAGCTTCCTCGCCAGTCCTCCTTGAGGTGTCTGTGGCCTGTGGCTCTATGACGCTAAGCCCGACCACCTCGCGGCCTTTTTATAGAGATTCCGATGGTGCGCCGCGCACTTCCTGCTTGGGAATCCCCGGGTAGCTTTCAGTCTCTCGCATCAGCGGTTGAAAAACGATCCGTTTTAATCCAGTCCAACCACCTGAGTACCACTGCTTCTATAGTTCGATAACTGCTTTTCTCTGCTGAGACATCGTATCAATTCAGGCATCAGACTTTTTTTTCATCTTCTTCTTGTTTTCATTTTTGGATCCATTTCTCTGATTGGAAGTTTCTGATTCCGTATGCCGATGGACTGTACCGGTAGTATTGTTGCCTTCAGAATTAGGACTGTTGTTGCCCTGTGATGTATGCAGCGAGATGGTAGCCAAGACCAAGAGCGACAGCCAACAGGTAGCTGCTTTTCTGCAGCCCAAAGCCAAGGTAGGTGCACAACTATGAAGCCGCCTTCTACTAACCATGCTCAATTAAGCTGGCGGTTAAGCGCACCTGTCAGTCTAAACAGAACTCTCAGCAGTTATATAAATGGCGTCCAACATCGCTCGTACTAGCTTTGACAGATGGTAGACCGATCGAGGTGGTTACCAAATGCTATGCATTAGTGGGTTCAGCTCTTGGTGCTGGATCGGCGACTCTCTCTCCTCGTTTAATTGAAATCTGTAGAGCTCCTACCACATGCAACGGGGGGAGGGGAGATGACCAGCATGAAAATAGAGTATACTCCGTATACTGTACTTGTCACTAGCAACTACCAAGTACACTTGCCTCTGACAGATATCCGCTTGGTCAGAGCTACTATAGCTAATGAGTTCAGTCTCGTTCTCACTTCAGATTTCATTTCCGTTTGGTTGGCCGAAAAACCGGCTTTGATTTATCGTGAGAGAAAAACACTACTGCTGATAACTTCCCGCGACCAGGGGCCAGGACGACAAAGAAAAGGTGAAAGTGACCTGCATGCTACTAATCGATCTGTAATCAACTGGCACCATATCATATAGAGTAGTAATCATGTTCCTGCAGGCAGGCAGTACTGAGTGAGTTGCAGTTGTTGCAGAAGAAAAGAGAATGTAGGTAGCCAGCATCTGCATCTGATTAACCGGTGACGGAATCTTTTCATCGGAACGAAGCTTCAGCCAGACGCCTCCTCCGACTCTTAGCTCGTTTCCATGAACAGTATTTCTCTCTCTCACTATTTTAATATAAACATCAGCATAAGTCAAATTTCAGCGAAAGGAACAGGCTCCGCCTCGGATCTCGGTGCAGCACACTGCAACCGCAATGCACAGCTGCTGCCCGCAGGAAATGACAGAAGAATAATAATCTCGTGGAGGCAGGCAGGCGCCGAGGGGCACCAACCACGTGAGCTGTTCGGCTGTTCCGCCGGGCGTGGCGGCCTCACCGGTGACCGATCCATCGCCATTCGCCAGGCAGCTCCATCTATCGGGCATCGGCGGCCGATAAATAAAAGTTGCGCGGCCGTGCGCCGAAAATTCGTCCCCGCCCATCAAAGGCGAGGAAGAAAAGGATGCGCGCACAATCGTGGCGCCCAGGGCTGCTGTGGCGCTAGTGTATTATTAGGTAACAGACTAGCAGTATCAGGTAGCGCCATGTATATGTATACATGCTGCATATGGTGCGGTGCGCCGGTGCGGCGAGACTTTATTTAGTGTTTAGGCACAACATGTTTTTCTAAACTAAGTGGCACAACATGCTTTGTATGCATATGGTTAAAGAGGATGCTGCCAGCCTGCCACGTCGATAAGCACGGTAATTCAATTCAAACCCTACGACGCAAATAAGCGCTTAAACAGGCTTAGAAACTTTAGCTTTTTTTCGACCAGAAACTTACGCTCTGTTCGGCTGTTATTAAATCGGCTTCTACTGATTTGTACAACTAATTTATTATGAGATAAAAATACTATTCCATAACTGATTTGTACGAATTAAAGTCGACTGAATAGCCCGAATGAACAAGCCATTAGGTTGTGCTCGGCTGTGCTACTCCTGCAGCGTTGCAGGCTGTGGCTGCAGAGCCTCAAACACAGATATACAGTACACACAGCAGCAGCCGGCCAAAATTGGCTGTACTGATCAGGCCCTTAATCATTTTATCCACCTTTTAAGTATTTATTTAAGAAATAAAAGAACCAGGTGTCAATGACACCATCGGGGAGGGGGGAGAGAGAGATAAAATTTGTCGCTATGCACAGGCACCTACACTGTACATGCTTCGTA
Organism: Miscanthus floridulus; assembly: GCF_019320115.1. Lineage (NCBI taxonomy): Eukaryota > Viridiplantae > Streptophyta > Magnoliopsida > Poales > Poaceae > Miscanthus > Miscanthus floridulus. The sequence continues at coordinate 114,489,230 of NC_089586.1, read as the reverse complement.
CCAAGTCTACTGAGTTTGATGAGGTGCGTGTAGGCCTACGATGTTTTGGCATGGTAAACTCCAAATGAATAGTGATGGTACTACGTACGAAGAAATCTGAGGGAGCAACCAGTGCAATGTGCAATCCTATTAGTCTTCTTCTATTCATTTTCTATTTAAAAAACAGTTTTCTTCAGTCCTTCTTTGAAGATGAATAAAACCAATTCCATTTTTCGTTACCATGTTTCTTAACCATATTTTAGCCCATGGGACAATCAAAGTTTGGGCCAACCAGGTCAACATAGCTTGTTGAGCCAATTCGGCCGTTGTTTGGGTTTAGACAAAGAAAAAATAGCTGGGCCAACAGGCCTACAAGCTACCGGCGGCTATGCCTCTCTGGGCCAAGTAGTAGACCTCAGCCACTAGGCTCCATTCGGATCAATTGCTCGTTTGGTTCTTCCCTTTGAGCGGACAGTTTGGATATTGAACAGTCATTCAATCGGTTCAAGGAACAAGGAATATATAAAGGCCTTGCAGTGTTAGGACTTGAAGTATCGAAATATTTGAGTTTTTTAGAAAATAAAATTTTATTTGAGCCTCTGCAAAAAAATTATATACAAGTAAAATCCTTATTATAGTTCGAGCCTCTAGTTGTTTTTTTTATAAAAATTGTCAAAAAGACGAGTAACCCTTTTTAAAAGACAACCACAATGTTTGACGAAGATCTCTATAGCTATAGCCTCTAACGTGCAACTTCAAAAGTGATATATTGCTCTCTTTTTAAAGGATGTTCTAGAAATAAGTTCAATATGTTGCCCTGGCATCCTCCTGTTTTCCTCAAAAAAAAATATGTTGCCTTGAAAATAATATGTTCACATCATTTCTCTACGAAGTCGAATAGACCAATAAAATTGTACTTGCTCCCACGCAAATTATGTATCAATGTTAGCATATTAGATTTTTATATGCATGATATGCATATTTTGGTGGTACTAAATAAATTTATTTAGACTGTTTAACTCTATCTAAACACGGTCTAAATGCTGGATATAGATGACTAATAAATATTTACTCTTTAGTGTTTAGAGTACCACTGACTCAAAACGGTTATATCGATGACATAAGGAATTTGTTGAGAAGAACATGATGCTGCGAGAAAGCCATTGGAGGTTTGGAGGTGGTTGCGAGAGCTCGCCTAAGAATTGGTAGGACGCATTACGAACTTCAAGTTTGGAAACTTTGGTGCATCAGGAGGTCCAACTTTTGGCAATTGCAAGTTGCTGGAGTCCGTGGAGGATGTGAGGAAATTGTGTTCACGCCCTAGTGATGTCTCTAAAGACTACCGATGCTTGAAGCAAGAGAGAGAAGTTTAATTTTTTACACCAGAGAGAGAAGGTTGAAGGAAGGCTCAAGCATCGAAGTGTGCTATTGTAGAGACCGCGATGCTGAATGAAAAATCTAACACTTGACTAGTTATGGCAGAAGTTTTATCGACAATTAATGTATTGCTATATAAGTATTTCTTTTCGAAATCTATATCTGTACCTAATAATAAAGAGGTAAATCCCTCTCCCAGCGCTTGCGGAGGCTCTCTCCCCCTCGCTGTCGACGGCGATCTATATGCACACGAGATGCGCGCCTGCGCTACAGGAAACCTTAGGTGGCTGTTCTCATCTTCTCGCTAAAAGTTTGGCTACAAGTTCCCTGCTCCCTGCGGGATCTTTCTCTCCCAGCGCTCGCGGACGCTCGCTCTCCTTCACTGTGGACGGCGATCTATAGCTAGACGGCATGTTGGCCTTTAATTGAGGAAACCCTTGCTGAGTTCGTACAGATGAGTTCGGCTCGAAGAAATTGGGTCTCCCGTTGCTTTGACCTCTTACTAATATAGTTGATTTCTACTCTCTACAGAGAAGCCATCCCCCTAGCCATACGAGATCGCCAGGCAACGATGACAAGGTTCAACATCCCCACTCTACCACCTTTGACTTTTATTCAAGATTCATCCTCCTAACCCATATGTTAAGTTTGTGAACATTACTTCATCATTGCCTCATTCTACAGGTTGTTGATTATGTGAGGGTAGTCCCAATGAAAGAAACTAGTAGTTTCTATAACATAGGATACCGCACAAAAAAAATACTGCTTTCCAACCCATGGTTTCTATGAGTAATAATTATTTTCTCTTTCTCTCTCCCAACTCTATCTTCTTTCTCCAATGGAAGTGCGGCACGAGCCCCCTAGAAACTGGTGGTTTCTCTCCAATGGCGATTTCATAGTTTCTTAGTGCATTGGATCAAGAGAAGACCTGATTTCTTCATGAGGAAACCATTTCTAAGATTTTTGCTCTCTTTCTTCACTAATTACGTTGCCATGTCAGCGTTTTGCCTACGTGGCAAGTCATTTAATGATGATAGAAACCATCATCAATACACCATTGGGACTGCCCTGATAGTGCTGCATCTTCTCCCATTGATAGTGCTGCGTCTTTTTCCGTTACAAACTAATTATATGACTTTCTATGCTGCAGTTATGATTATGATTGTCAGCCAATCAGCATGTTCCCGGGCATTGCCAACTGTACCTGCGCCTCATTGCCAATCATACCTGCGCTTCAGAAAGGTCTGGCCTGCTTACAAATGTGACCATGTCACTGATAGTTTTCTATGTTGTTTGCCTCCTCCAAGATTACATAAATACATATATGCATTGCAGAATTGTTGTTCTTAGTTTATTGCAAGATTTGTCCCTAAAATTATCCCCTCACTTCTATTATTTGTCCTAACAATTTGTTGTGTCCTACAAGATAGCTCCATCGAGTTTGACTGGCATATGGAGTTACTAAATTTGCTACCAGATGTTTAGTTCTGTGCACATGAGGACAACCATGCTTTGTCATTTTGGTTCTCGAAGCTCATTTACATTTATGAACATTGAGCAAAAAATATTTGTGTGTGTCGTTCGAAACATAGATGTTAGTTGTCCATTACCCCATAATTTATTCAGTTGGTTCGCTTCATGTACCAGTCATCCTGCAATGATGGCGTTGTCCATAGTTTGTTTCCATGCATGTTAATGTTTATTAACTGAGCCTGGAGAGCAGCCCCACTCAGAGTGGATTTTTATTTTGAACAATTTTTGTCATGTTGTCTACTCATCTTTAACTAATACCTCACCATCCTGTTGCATCCCGTGTCATATTTTAAAATTTTGCTTCTGCCTGCTCATGGCCATCAGACCAATATCATTGGTTCACCGTAAAGGGGTGGATTCGAACTCGACCTTTTACGCATTTTAGTTCTTTTGTGCAGACCCAGGAGTGGATGAGCTGACTATTGTGGCCGAGGTTTGAGGATGGAAATGAGCCGGACCAGCACCAGCCCTCGATGTCATGGGCAGAGCTGCTCTCCCTGCTCCATTGTTGTTTACGATGCTGTACGAAACTGAATGCTGCTAGCTACGTTCAATGTTTAAAGCAAAGTTTGCATCACAGGTACTTCTGAGTTTGCTTTAGGCTTTATAGTATGGAGGTATTGAAATTTCTGATGGTTACGCAACAGAGAAGAGTCCCTGTTTATAGAAGACTAATTTGTGGAAAAAAAATGTCTACGGCAAACCATTTTTTACCTGCATGTCCAAACTGTCTATTTTATGATACCACAGAATAGCCTTGTATATGTGAACATGCTTCTGTTTTCGTAGCCGGGTCCCCCCACGAACTCATCAATGAGTATGCGCTTATGTGCTGCAGGCAGCCAAGGACATCGGCTTCATTGAGGTATCCATGTTTGTGCAGTAGACTCAATATTAATATTAATTTGCCCTGGATCAGTTTAGGTTTGATAATAGGTGATGGTATCTGACTGAGGTATCATCATGTTTTTGCACTTGCTGTGTCGCTGTAGGGTTACTTCTCTAGAACAAAGCAGTAGTCTCCTATTGTTCGGTCTGTCTGATGACAAAAAAAAAAAACTCATTTTTTTTTCAGCCTTACCAGTTTATCCCCTTGCGGTATACCAACTTCGATAAATTTCTACATATTTCTTGTGCATTATGGTCTAAATAGACATATAGTAGAACCATGCCTGCCTAAATAGACAGCTCAAGCTTCTCGTAGGTTAAAAATATATAATTAGCACATTTCTGGCCCATTAGTTTCCATAAAGTATAACCATAGCCTGACTCAATTTTGCAGATGGAAGCAGTGACGAAGCCAGCGGTGGGGCTAGGGGGGCTCTAGCCCCCCCCCCCCCCCCCCCCCCCCCCCTACCGATCTTGGCACGTGGAGCCCCCTAAGCCCTCTCTTAAAATTTTATACATATCTGTATTAGATAGGAGGGGCTAAGGTTGAGAGAAGATAAAAAAGCCTCTATTCTTTTGTTCAGCCCCTCCTAATTTTTTTCTAGCTTCGTCACTGGATGGGAGACCACCTATATTTCAATTATCTTCTGTGTGGGAAACTGTCATCACAGTTGATAGCTAATTAACTCCTCCAAACCCATGTTTTTCCCTGGTTTCTCCAACTAGCCACGTCACCCGCAATTCATACAGGCGGCCACGTCGCCCGAAATTGCCTTCTCGTGGCCAGGAACGGGCCACGTCGCCCCTCCAATAAATTGATCCCTCCCACCGACGCGCTGCCTCCGCCGCTCCCTCCCTCGCATTTCTCTCCCTCACTCTCACCCTCTCCCTCCCTCTCTCCCGATGTCTCGGCATTGCCGGCTGGGCCCCAGCGTCGGCATCCCCGGGCTGCGGTGCAGCTCGGCGTATGAGCCCCCGCGCAGCGCAGCACAGTCCAACCAACAGACTGTTTTTAGGTGCTCCTTTGAGCTATCCCGTGTTTGTGGCATTGATCTGAGCACATGACCATATCAATGATATTTGTTTGATTTGCAGTTCTGATGCTTTTGGGTTTGTTCTGCATTCTGGTCATGTGCAGTGATGGGTACACTGTCCACTTGCTGTTACATTTTGATTTGAGGGAATGGGCCAGTGCTGTGATGATCACATCATAAATGTTGAATGTTTTATGCAATGATCATGGGCAACCTTTCCACGGTTCACGACTCATTCGTTTTTTAGATGACTGAGGCAATGGTCATGACCTATGATGTGTCTTCCTTTTACATCTCTCTACTATGTTCATAGCTGAGGCAATGATTATGAGCAATGTTGATTTTTTTGTTGCATGTTGATCTACCTATAACATGATGGCTGAAGCAATGGTCAGTTGCTTTGTCCTGTTTTTTACATCTCTTTCTGCCTATTCTATTTTCTGTATTTTGGAGTCACGGTCTCATCGCATTGCACAGGCGAGGGTAAGGCTTGCCACTGACACCCTTCCCCAGACCAGAGCGGGAGCTCTCTGCACTGGGTACTCCCTTTTTTTTTGGAGGCACCGATAAGAGGTAGTGTTTATTGCCTACTCAGTCGCATGCTATTCGCATGCTATGTGGCTGGAATTAGGTCTTGCTTATGAAATCTGAGTTTCTGATGTCATTGCTATGTGATAGATTTTCCCTTTGTCTAGCCTGATCTTTGCCTTTGGTTTTCCATTCATACTTGCTTATGATCATTGCCTGTGATGTCAATAGCACGTAACTGTTCAATCTGAGGTTCGGTTTATTGCTTGTGAAGTCATAGATTCATTCTTGTTCATTCTAGGCTTGTGATCATTGTCTCTGATCAGTGCTTGTGACGTCAAATTATATATTGCTGGTTCTGAGCACATGCCCTATTCCTAAGGATTACATTGTCAAACACTTTGATTGCCTGTCAACAGTTTTCAGCCTCCTATTTCTTTGAGTTTTCAGTACAATTATTATGCGCTCTGCTGTTTTTTGAACTCAACTGCAATAGCTCCAGGTAATGGCCAGTTACTTGCTGCTGTTTGCATCTCTTTCTACCTTTTCTATTTTGCTGCTACCTATTTAGGTGCTGTTTTTTTTTGGACTACAACGATTTAAGGTCTGTCCGCCTCTCAGAATTAACCTATCTGAAATCATTATAATAGATTTTGATTATTTCAAATTGGTGTGCAGGGCCATGTGGTGGATAGAAGCTATACATATGGAACATCAAGAGGCTAATAATCTATGCTTTCATCGCCCTGTAACGACATGATGCAGGTGATGATATATTGAGGTTTGGTAGGGCTGGAACAAACAATTTGAGTGGATGCTGGTGCTCGTTACCTTGTTTTAATCCCTCCTGATAGCATTCTAGAATTTCTTGATGGTTTGCCCTACTTAGGTGTAGGTTTCCCTTGCAGTACAGTTGCTCAACAGTACAATTGCTTCCATCAAGTTTTTAGCTAAGTTATTTTGGCTAATGCTCGCCCAGGTTTTTCAGAATAACTTTTACTCTTGTGTGTGAATTTTGGTTCGAGAAACGACATCATCATTCCATAAGTGAATTTTGAGATAGCATTTTGAGATAACATCAGCATTTCAGTTATTTATTGTCCCCTTGCAACCGGCCTGGTGCAAGCGGTAGAGTCTTACCGCCTGTGACCGGAAGGTCCCAGGTTCGAGTCGCGGTCTCCTCGCATTGCACAGGCGAGGGTAAGGCTTGCCACTGACACCCTTCCCCAGACCCCGCACAGAGCGGGAGCTCTCTGCACTGGGTACGCCCTTTTGCAAGTCTTGGTTCCTGGGCTGTCGACAAAAGGAGAGGGGTTCAAGTAATTTCAAAGATACCATTTTGGTTTGTTTTTTTTACTCCTATGCTTGCTTATTTGCACTTCAAACTTTTTTAAGCCCTACTATACAGAGCTACCAGTTTTCAATTTTCCATTCTCAGTTATCACTGCCTTGGTTGACCAGCCTTTGATGATACCATGAACTAGAGCCACACAAGTGTAAATCTCTATGCTAGGTTTTTAGATGTAGTGCCCGATAAATCCCTTGTGTGGTATGTAACTTCCAGTTAAATGATGCAGTGTCCGGTAAGTCCCTTATATGGTTCCAGTTAGATGAACAATTGTTACCTATCCACAATTTGTTTTAGATTGAATTTACCCTGACTGTTCTATAAAGAAAAAAAAAGAATAGGACTTATGTACCCAGTGCAGCGGTTACTGGAAAATAGCATTCCTCTTTTCTTCTTTTTATCGCTTCTCTATAGCTAATAGCCTAAAAGCAACCATTCCTCTATGTTTTTTTTATGATCTGTCATTACCATTTTTACCCTGCCAGTAATTGATCCTTGGCGGGAGCTCAGAAATAATTAGTCCTTTTTCTGAACTGTATGTTTTGGTCCAATGAAATTGGAATGCCTCGTCACTAACGACATGACTTTTGGAGGACGACACTCGAGTTAGTGTTTCCATGGTGCTGGTACAACATGTATGCGTTAACATCTTTTAGTTATTATGTACAGTGGCCATTTAGGCTATCTCTGCCATCTTTTGCCATATCAGTGAATAGCCTAGAGATCATGTTTCAGGAATGCATCTTTATGTTGCTCTCCCTTCCCCTCCTTCTGAATTTCCTAGACCAACGTAAAGTAGCACATTTTTAGAAGTTATTTATAAGTTAGACTGAAACAGTATAAAACTGCGAGCAAAGATAGCTTAATCTTCATTTAAGGAATGATTACCTGTACCTTGGTGTATTACATTTCTTATTACTCTTATGTTATCGTATTGCCTTGAGCTAGCCAAATACAAATACAGCAGCAAACATACCTCTTGGCACAGCTATGTTTATGTTGCTCTTGCCTCCTACCTTCCTATTCTGAAAATCTACAAATTTATTTCCTTAGTTATTCTTAAATTTTGCATTGTAAATTCAGTCAATAGGTTACTATATCTGTTCCATGTGCAGACAACCTCACAACCTGATTCACCCTGGTAGGAAACTACCCTCTACTGTCATATGAGACATGGTCTGCTCACTGATCACTCTTTCATTCTATGCTACATGGCTTAGTTCCGATAAAGCATGCTGATTTGATTGACATTACACTCCTATTCATAAACGATTCTTTAGTTCGTACATGGTGGCTGCAGTAGTAGTTTACATTTAGTTATATTAAATGTTAAATTCGTCATATACCATGCTCTCTATTTTTCGCTATAGACAAGGGGAACATATATAGTTTATATTTGTTTGCTCAATGATATTTACAAAAACGCTTGCTTACCAACCTTACTATCTGCCATTGTTTGCTCGGCAATGAACAAAGATAGAATTATAGTTGCTTTCCTAATCATAACTGGAACATGGCTATCCCAACTATTGAACGTACTAGATTCCATAACCATGTATCATCTGCTACTGAATTATTACTTATCCGTGGTGTGGTCTTCTTGATTGCATTCATCTCTTTGCGTTCATGTTCATACTTTTCATTATTTCACATGTTCAGTTCATGTCCTTCTTGTGAGGCGCTTGTTGTTCAGATAATTTCCCGGTTCCAGCACGCCCTCTTCCTGTATGTCCCTTTGATTTATTATTATTTCTGCATTCTAACATCTGTTTTCCATATATTCCTTTTTTCTGCTTTGTCCTTCGGTGCTTTGCTCATTGATTAAAGAAAAAAATTCCCCACATAGGTTGGCTAGCCTGTTGGGAGTGCTACCGGCAGAAATAGTCTAAACCCATCCTGCGGCATTTGAGTGAGTTCTGTAGGAAGTTTTTATTATTTTCCCATTTCCTTTTTATCATATCGATGTCTTCCCTTCAGTCCCATTATTCTCAGATTAAGGGTTGCTCCGCTGTTGGTGTTCAAGACAAAACCATGGATATCACAGGATGCGAACCTGGTGAATTTCTTATGCAGCTCTTGGTGCTTTTTTTTTTGGTTTACATGTGTTCTATTACCAACAGCCTGCATGGGCTCTTTGCTTGCATGATTCTTTCTGAAATTATTGTTCATAATTATGGAATGGCTGTTATCACCTTAGCTTAATTCCTAGCAGAAGTTATGTTCAGGTCTCCCTGGTTGACTACCAAAACACAGGTACAGCCCCATTATCCCATCAGTCAAGTTATGTTTGCCTAGCCACGAACAGCTTACATTATATAATTTTGAAAACAGATTCCTCCGGCTGGCGCACTGCTAACTCCGCCGCCGCCTTACCTGATCGTCAGCTGCAGACCTGAACAAACCGTCTGATGGCTGGGAACCATGATCTCCCTAATTGACTACCAGAACACAGGTACAGCCCCATTATCCCATCAGTTGAAGTTATGTTTGCCCAGCCACAAACAGCTTACATCCTATAGTTTTAAAAACAGATTCCTCCAGCTAGCGCACCGCTGGCTGCGTCGCCGCGTTACCTGATCGTCAACTGCAGACCTGAACAAACCGTCTGATGGCATAAAGGATCAGGCCCTCCTATGTATCATATGCCTAGCTGTATGTAATATATAGATCCTGTACGTGTATCCACCATGGTACCCTAATTATGTACATCGTCAATATTTGTGTATGGATCCTGCTTGTGCAGACCTAACAACTTTCGCTTGCTCTCGCCACATCTGTATGAAATATGCAGCCACTTGTAACATATGCATCCTGTGTGTCCATCAAAATGTACCCTAATTATATACATCAGCAGTGTGTGTAGCGTATAAGACCTACCTGTACATACCTAAAGATGGTCACCTGTGCTCGCGTGCAGGGGCGCGCGCCTTGTACTAGTTCACATGATTCATAGTTCACTAGTCCATCACGCGCCCCATTGCGCATGTCGCAAGTTAGGCGGAAATGCATCCATCATATATGTTATATAGGGAAGCTGGAACATTGGTTTTTTACGTAGCGATGTTCTAACCTGATAGCATATGCAGTACTTTATACATTGCATAACAGTGTATAGCACAGAGTGGCTTTGTACATAGGCAGCATGATAAGTAGCAATGCTGTCTTGCACATAACTATACATATTTTGTACACACAATGGTTGACGGAGCGGCTATACATCTGGGTTGACGGCGCTGCCAAGGTTTTTAGTATTTTGGTTCACGGTCAGAAAGGTCACCAATGGAGGCTGAGGCACACCGCACAGCTGCTGGATGAACATGTTTATCCATTTGCTTTCGTTAGATCTACTTGGTCTGTGAAGCGTAAGATAATGGCATGTAGTGTGCATGTCTGAGCAATTTACCAAATGCCTGATAGCAGCACACATTCCGTGTAGTGGCTGCATCCCAATTGGTCACCTGTAAAGCATGAAAGGTTTGATATGTTAAAAAGTCTCACAACAGTTTAGTAAGGAATAGTGCCTACAACACGAAGAGATAGAGCCTATGAAACGTAGTAGTGTCATGGTTCTTAATAACAGTTCAGTCTGAAAAAGATGGCGTAGACCAAGCAATTAACATTTTATTTATTACTCTAGAGTAAGAGGCCACAAAAGGTAAACAATGATCCACTATCTCTGTTTTTCTTTGGTTTTCGCTTTCTTAACCAACAGGTCCCAATCTGTGTCTGCCAAACCCAGGTGGTGTTAGTTGTTGGAATGCAACCAAATGGACCTTCCCAAGTAGATACAACTATGACTTTAGGCATAATGAGCAGAAAGTAAATATGCATTCTACCTCCAACGTAGGAAATGGACATAGCTAAATAGAAGAAATATCATTATGAAGCCTTACTGAGAGCGATTCTCTGAGATGCAATATATCTCAGGGCACATATTATTTGACATGGATTGTTTATCTTATAATATTTGAATGTAGGTAGGAATAATTTCAGAAGAGTTGATGGTGTGCGGGTGACATACCTTTTCTATAAGAGAATCAAGCACGGGACCTAAAGGCCACGTAGGGAAGAAAAACAATTGAATCTCACACCTAATAATTGCCAAGGGGTTGAGAACACATCACGAGAAATCTGCTCTTGTCATTGTGATGAACATTCCATCAGCTGGCCAACTATATGTTGTGCTTTTAAGATCGGTAGGGCACCTGAAAACATGCACGGGCTTCATTTATCCCTAATGCAGATACCTTGTCTGTGAAGAAAAAGAAAACTAAACAAACTATTGGCATGGCCCAAACCTTGATTAACATATAATGAGGACCTAAATGAACCATGAGCCGGAGAATATGGGTCTACATATGCAGAGACAAAACACGTCATTCCATACCAGACACTGCTAGAAATATAGTAGTCTGGAGTATATCAATCCTGATATTCATGGGAACAGGTGTTAGATAATTAGGCATTTTCATGGTCAATTTAATCCAGAAATATAACATCAGCGAGTTCGTGACGGCATATATGTGCATGTGTATATCTCTAATGAACGCTACAATATGCATACATGATATACAGATGGATACAGTAAAGCACAAAATACAGTAATCAAGAGATTAGATTGTATTCAGCGGAGGGTCCCATGCCGAGGGCATCAGAGGCTCCATTCGCACTAGTCGACATAGTGCGTTGCTCAAAGTCGTGGACCGCAGTCGATGCAGGAAGATGTTCGTAGTGCAGTCCCACGAATGGTCACCAGGAAGAAGACGCCTTGCTGTTCCGCAAGCAATCACTAGGAAGAAGACGGGTTTCGAGAGCGATCACCAAGAAGAAGACGTACGTGGACGAGCAGTCGTGGATCGCTCCCCAAAAACCTAATCGCCGCTCACCCCGTGCAAGGTTCTCAGGCGTACGAGGGTTCCGGAGGCACCTGCTCTCCCGCTACTTCGTGCGCGCAGAGGTACGGGACGGAAAAGCCAGAGGACTGCTGAGATGTGGTTTCTCTCGGGAGCGGTTGCGGAAGGGAGGAAGGACTGACGGAGGACGTTCTGTTTTATGCCTACGACGGGGAGAAAGAGAGCCACTGGAGGAATCCAGGAGACGGAGACACGAAGAGACGGGGAAACGAAAACGGCGCAATCACCTCGCCTCCACCATAAAGGAGAGAAAACTCCCATAATTATGTGGATTAAGTGGCAAAAGACTAGCCACGCCTGCCCGCTCGCTCGCCGCTTGCCTCGCCTCGCATCGCCACGGCCTAGGCCCGGCCGCCGGCGGTGGCGACGCGCGCACGCGCGTGTGGCACGCCTATGTCCTTTTCTCAGCTTCTTAAATAAGATGAAAAATTTCCAACCATATAAGCTGAGTCAACGTTCAGTCAAAATCCCGTATGATATTAAACCATACAACGCTTAATGTTACCTACCATAGAGTTTTATTTGATTTATTAAATATTAGATGGGCCAAGCCCATAATATATCCAACAATAGGAACACTAGATGAAAGAAAATGTACATATTCAGAGAAAACTAATGATGGGCAACCTACTCGTCTTGTCCTCAATTCACTTTATCAAACATATACTAGATGCACAGTAGCCTCATAAGTGGCCTGCATAAGATTCATGAAAACATATTACAGTTTTCAGAATTAAGAATCTATGTTTTTTACAATTTTCATAAATAGAGGCAGGTAGGCTAGTTCATTCACTAAGAATACATAGTGAGGTACTTACAATAGTTTCTATGGTCATACTCCTTGATTAATTAGAAAAGGCACTGAACTAAGCAAAAACATATATGTATTCTGAGTTGAAATAGCTGCCATAGAAAAAACAAATGAATATGTCCATAAGGTAGGAATTAACTGAATATATTTGTTTTCTTAGGCGTATCTAATTTGGAGCTGAATGATGTAAGAGAGACATGGAAAAGCAGCGATGACTTGAGCAGGTTTTTTTAACCTAGATACTCACAGGAAGTTAGCAATACATGCCTAAATTATGGGAATAAAATTATGAAAACAAGAAGCCAGCGCAACACATATTAGTTGCCATTTAAGTGGTGTTGACAACCACTTAGAATTACAAACTCCGAAATCTCCACTGTTCATACCTTTAAGATCTAGCAACCAGAAAATGTCATGGCACTCAATCATGCTAAACACGATCTGTAGAGGAAAGAACAATAGTAGTAGGTAACGAGGCTACTGGGTGAAAGCCAATTCACTTTTAGAAGAGGAAACCAGAAGTAAGGAAAACCTATTTTTAACGAAAAGAATATCTAACCTCAACCATAATAAAGACCTGATTTGAACATGATAGTAATGCGTCGGATCTCATACTGTGTATATGGTGTTGGAGAGGCAACATTAAATTTGATGTGAGCATAATAAACTATCAGAATGCCGCAACATAACATAGAGATCATATTATATATTCTACAAGAGAAAGGCAAGCCTTTGTTTTAAACTAACAAAAAGTGGGTAATGCGGGAATCTCTTTTAAAATCTGCTGGACAATCTAGCTATGAATGGACGAAATCTCTAGTTGATGCTAGCTATAGGTATCAATACAACGAAAATAACTTGGTAATAGTTGTAGAAGCAGTACAAACCAATTCATTCATAATACCTGTTGTTTGGTGTACTATTTATTCGTATAAAATAGGAACACATATTATGTGAACCAACAAAGCTTTGTTACAAGGCTGGAAGGTAAACAAACTAAACGGAAAAAATCACAAATTAGGGGTCCTACCATTACCTCCAGTAAAAAAGAAACGAATTACAGCTAGTTTCACCTATCCTTGCACAGGCAGTGCATTGGGAAGGATGAGCATTGCGCATCGGACACATACAATTTTCTATCAAAATAATCAAGATAGATAAATAGAAAAAGAAAGCATCATCCTTTCTTATGAGCTATGACATGAGCATGCTGAAAAAAAGCACATAATCCATATTACCTTGCTGCTGGGATGCCAGCACTTGTAGCCCAATCGTCCACTCTATCATTTGGTAGACCGTATAGGCTCAAAGCCTGGAAGCCTGCAACCAGCAGCGAGCTGCCCGTGATGCCACACTGAGGTAAGAAGGATATCCCTGTACAGAGAAAATACATTACGTTATTAGTGCATATAATTGAGTAAACAGAAACCATGTTTGCATACTGAGAACATAGAGAAGAGGGCAGGGTGATGCCATATGTTAAGTGTATGCCATGCCGCAAATAGATTTTCTGAACCCACCAACCAAAAGTTGGTCTGAGGAATATAACTGCATAAAAATTAGCTGTAGCCTACCTGCTACGATTGCTGCAGGGTGGCTTGGTTGAGCGCGTAAGCTGAGCAAGTATATAGATTAGATTCCAAATAGCGACATAATGGGACTGCTGCTGACCCAAACTCCATGACAGGCTGGAAGGCAACACGCTTTATGGCACTGAAGGGAAAATTAATAAGTACACCAAACGAAAAATCCTTTGCACAAAGTAGGCAAAATGGGACATCGTTAATAGAGAGGACATTACCACTCCTATTTGCAACCTTGATGAACTGATTTTTTATCATCCGAGAGTCCTTTACATATGTATGTGGCTATCCCATTGCCTATTTTTTATCTCTGCAAAACAAAATGCATACTATGCTTACACGATGTATGTTCATATCCAAATAAATAACTACGGAACAATTGTATGAAAAATATTCAGGGTGAAGGCATCGATACCAAACCATTCTCTGCCGTAGCTAAAATATCCGAGTGGTAGAGCAAGCAAGATAGATTTAGTTGACATCAAGGCTAATTGAATATATATAATATCTGAACACGCTAGGCACCATAGGCACACGCCTATATATGCTAAAAAGAGTACAACAGCAGCACTGCGCATTGAGACATGGTCAGATATTTTCTGCCAGAACATGAATGGAACAGCTAGCAAAATTTGTGCTACCGTCGATAGGCTAGCTGAACACAAAACCTTATGTGTGAGCAAAATAAATCCATACTGAACACAATACTGCAGCTAATGATCTAGAACGAATCGTAACTGAAAGATAGTAGCGAAAACTGGAATAAAGGTAGAGTGATAGAAAAGTAGCTTTCACCAAGCTAAAGGCAACAACTACTTCATAAAGGAAATGGCTAATCTACAATTGAAATCACCTACAAGGCCAAAAGACATCATCAGGTAAAAAGGAGAACAACTCAAACTTAGAGTGTGCTGTGGAACGTATCCTGAAAAATTATGTAGGCACTATTGTCCACAGAACGATGAATGAAACTCAGTGAGGATGTTGACCAGTAAACATAGTTGTTGAAATTGATTGTATTAAGTTGAACCATCGCTCTGATTTTAGAGCCGAATGGGAGGACATCGGTAAGCTTGGGAAGGTCACTACATTATTAACCAATTTATCTGAAGAATATAATTAGAACCCATAATATTAGAAAATAATGAAAACTGTTATCAAGTGGAAAAACAACAGACTAGAATTATATACCATCCTGAAGAAAAAAATCTAACTGTACTAAACCTGAGCAGGCAAGAGAAATGGAATTGCGCATCAAAATGAAAATGAAAAGGCAATATTTTATCTTAAACGAACACAATAAATCATTGCAGCACATGAAGCATCATTGCCTAGGCAGTCCTCTGCCATCGTGTGGCCGGCGCAGCCCTCCCCCATGCCACCGTCGTCCATGGCTCCTCGGGCTTCACTGTTGGTGCTCTACAAAGATCCGGTGGGGAAAAGAGCGGATCTGGCCATGGAGGCCCCGGATCGACCCTAGCAAAGAAGGTTGACAAGCACAGATCGACGCTGCACCCTGGCATCGGCGAGGGAAAGGGAGGACAGTAAGGTAGGGAGGCCACCTTCGCCTGTGTCTTCTGGCGCTGGAGCTGACGAGCGCTGGGGGACCGTGTCCGAGTTGCCACGTGGGGTCTAGCTGCGCCAGGGAGGTAGCGCTGGCTACGCAACGCCGTGGCAGGGGGCGCCGCCCGCGCCAGAGGGCGTGCCGGTCCTGCACGGCCGCGCCGAGGGGCGGGCCAGGGCCGCGCGGCCACGCCGGGGGTGGCGCCGCTGGCCCCGCGCCACCGCGGCTGCGCACCACAGGAAGAGGGAGAGGGAGGGAGGAAGGAAAGAGCAAATCTAAGGCTGAGGAGGGAGGAGCGAAGGCAGCGCTGCCGCAGGCGATGGAGGGGACGAGGGGGTGAATGAGGATGATGACGAACACAGTAAAGAGATAGCCTCATAGGCGGCCAAAGTCTTCTGCTTTGATATATTAGAATACTATAGAGGTACACGTACACCAAGATAATTTAATACCACCAACAATGTAAAATACACCAAAAGAAAGTCCACAATTTCAGTGCACCTCACGCCGTCACGCGTGCAGATGTACAAGCTGTGCACGCAAGCACCGGCGATCGGGGGAATCCCAGTCCAACCGCCAGCGGCCAGGTTAGTTCACAGACAGTCAGAAGACACCGTTGCCGTTGCAGCAGCGCTCGCCAGTGGACGACCAGCGCGCTGCGCGCAGGTCGCAGGTCCGCGCGACCCGTCGGTGTCGGTCGGCCGGGCCTTGTCTCCGTTTCAACACTGCCGTGCTCGTGCTCGTGCTCGTGCTCGAGCTCGCGAGGTGTCTTGCCGACTCGCTCTCCTGCCTTCCCGCGTCGGCGTCGCCAGCCTCCTCGTATAAGAACCGACACGCCGCCTTCGCACTCGTCAACCCCTCCGCTTCGCCTCCCTCGCTCGCGCTCGCATTCCCTCCCGCCTCCAGATCTCGATGCGGCGGGCGCTCCCCTGACACCTGACGAGGCGACGCCAGCCACGCCACTATGTCCTCCTGCGACGACGACCACGCCTCGCTCCTCAGATCCCACGCCGGGGCCTCGTCGTCGCCGGCCTGCCCCTCGCCGCTTGGGCCGGCGGGGCACCAGCACCACGCCGACGTCGAGGCGGACGAGGCCACCGTCACCGCCTTCCCGAGGCTCGCCAGCGGCGGCGGCGGCGGGGGCGTGCGCGGCCTCCTGCGCAACCTCGAACGCCGCATGACCGCACGCGGATCTGGGCCTGGCCGTCGCCAGCACCAGCATTATCAGCAGTTCGATCGCTCCGTGGCGATCGAGTCGCCGTCCCCGACGCCGTCGCAGCGGCAGCGGGAGAGAGCGGCGGCGGGGGATGACGACGAGCTCGGGGACGGGGCGCCGCCCGAGTGGGCGCTGCTGCTCATCGGCTGCCTCCTCGGGCTCGCCACCGGCATCTGCGTCGCCGCGTTTAACCGCGGGGTGAGTCAGTGCTTTCTAATTGGGAAGTTGGACATTCATGTAGAGTGTAGGAGTAGTAGCAGTGTAGCACAATTTAAATTGGTTTGGTTTGTGAGCTCTGTGTTCTAGTATTTGGGTGTACTTGGTTTAGTAACGTTTTAGCCTACTTTTGGAATGTGTAACTGCCATGCAAAAGCTAGTGCCATGCTGCAAATTTGGTTCCATTTATGGGCCTGTTTTGGTTCAGCCCTCCTAAAATTTAGTTACTAAACTTTAGTCACTTTTAGTCACTTAAATGCCAAACAACAACAACAACAACAAAGCTTTTAAGTCCCAAACAAATTGGGGTAGGCTAACTAAAATGCCAAACACCTTGACTAAAAGGGGTCACTAAAGTTTAGTGGCTTCGGTCACCAAGGGGTAGCTAAAAGTAATTAAAAGTGGTCCCAGGTGACTTTACTCTTTTTCTCTCTCCTCTCCTTTTCACTTTTAGCACATGGATCCAAACAGAAGGTCACTAAACTTTAGAGGGCTGACTAAACTTTAGAGGGGTGACTAAAGCAACCAAACATGCCCTATGTCTACCTAATAACCTAAATGATCTATATATAGTATATACCGAGCTAACATTTTGTAACTCATTGATATAATATTATTAAGTATTTAAGTAAATATTATGAGGGATTGAAATGATGGATGTCCAATTGCAACAAATTTTATCTAAAAACTAACCACATTACACTAATGTGTAATTATCTGTGACCAAAATCTTCATGATAATAACCGAGATTTTGTGATTGCATCTTGAACAACTGATTCCTTAATGGTTTTGCTAGGTTCATGTCATCCATGAATGGGCGTGGGCAGGTACTCCCAACGAAGGAGCAGCATGGCTCCGCCTGCAGAAGCTAGGTGATACTTGGCACAGGATACTGCTGATCCCGGTTACTGGAGGTGTGGTTGTAGGAATGATGCATGGGTTGCTCGAGATATTTGAGCAGCTAAAACTTGTGAAATCAGGGCAGAGGCAAGGAATCAACTTCGTTGGAGCCATCTTCCCAACCATAAAGGCTGTCCAAGCTGCTGTTACCCTAGGGACTGGTTGTTCCCTGGGGCCTGAAGGTCCTAGTGTGGATATTGGCAAATCGTGCGCAAATGCATGCTCAGAAATGATGGAGAGTAACCGGGAAAGGCGTATTGCACTTGTTGCTGCTGGTGCTGCTGCTGGCATTGCTTCAGGTATAATTTTCATTCAATAACACATCACAAAATGGAAATTTCATCTTAATTGGATCAGGGAAACGGCTAGATGCTTTTGGCATGCCAACTTTCGGTTTTTAAGATATGGCCTATGATTATTCAGCAGATAACGGAATAGGAGTAAGCATAGATTTGTAAGTGTTGTAAAAATAAACCTTAATGGAGTAGCTAATAAGGATCAGTCGCAATGCTGCCCTTAAAGCTACAACCCTTAGTTTTAGCTTTTAATCTATAATTGTACTCTTTTTCATGATATAAGTTAGCTAATATACTGCTCTTGGTATGTGTGTCTTTTCAGGCTTCAATGCAGCAGTTGCTGGGTGCTTCTTTGCCATTGAAACTGTATTGAGGCCCCTTAAAGCAGAAAATTCACCTCCATTTACGACTGCAATGATCATATTGGCATCTGTTATATCATCTACTGTTTCAAATGTTTTACTTGGAGCAAGACCAGCTTTTATAGTGCCAGCATATGAGCTAAAATCTGCTGCCGGTAACTGTTCTGATCTTTTCTTACAGTAACTTTAGTAGCTATCCTTCTTTTTATGAAGTTTCGGGCACCTCTTGTAAAATGTTTCTCTAAGTTCATC
The DNA here is from genome assembly GCF_019320115.1 of Miscanthus floridulus. NCBI lineage: Eukaryota > Viridiplantae > Streptophyta > Magnoliopsida > Poales > Poaceae > Miscanthus > Miscanthus floridulus. The sequence continues at coordinate 114,470,429 of NC_089586.1, read as the reverse complement.
AAGCCCAAATACGCGATTCCATTTGTTTAGGTTATGGGCATAATGTCAATAACAAATTTTTCTCATAAGTTAGGATTGACCTTTTCGTTATGAATTTCAAGTTTCCTTTGGAAATCTCATTATTCTATGATGTTGACTTGGGTCACATAACATTGTTCTCCTATTTTGTAAATTCAAGTGTATGTGAAATGTGTGCTTTTTAGGTTTGTCCTAATCTCTTCAACTTGTTTGCAGAGCTACCCCTGTACCTTATCTTAGGAATGCTCTGTGGAGCAGTGAGTGTGGTATTTGATGGATTGGTAGGATGGTTTTCAAGATTCTTTGGGCGCATAAAGGAAAAGTTTGATTTTCCTATTATAGTGTACCCTGCTTTGGGTGGGCTGGGAGCTGGTATCATAGCTCTGAAATATCCAGGGATCTTATACTGGGGTTTCACAAATGTTGAAGAAATATTGCATACTGGGAAAAGTGCTTCTGCTCCTGGTATCTGGTTGTTAACTCAACTGGCAGCTGCAAAGGTAGTTGCAACTGCCCTCTGCAAGGGCTCTGGCCTTGTGGGAGGGCTATATGCTCCAAGCCTGATGATTGGGGCTGCTGTGGGAGCTGTTTTTGGGGGTTCAGCTGCTTATTTAATAAATTCAGCTTTACCTGGTAATGCTGCTGTTGCACAGCCACAAGCTTATGCTCTGGTAAGTTGCTTTGCAACCCACTTTCCCTTCCCTAATGCGATAAGTAATAATGTGCACTAGCTCTGATTTTCTGTAGGTCGGAATGGCTGCTACACTAGCCTCAGTCTGTTCAGTCCCATTGACTTCAGTACTGCTTCTCTTTGAGCTGACAAAAGATTACAGGATTTTGCTTCCTCTCATGGTAAGTGTTAACTGTCAATGTACACTTTCTATATTTTTGCTACACAACATATGAACACAAATTTGTCTAGTTATTTTCATTACCATTTCATATGCCGCGGACATATAGGTCATGTCCTTCGCCTCCTAGTGCATGTTCAAACTAATACACATTTTATTTCCTGGCTCTTAACAGGGAGCAGTTGGGTTGGCAATATGGGTTCCTTCAGTAGTAAACCAGCCAAACGACACTGAGCCTTCTGGGTTTAGAACACCCAGGCGAGGTTATTCTTCAATTTCACCAGAAGACAGAAATGGTATCTCAAGGCAAGGTGGTGTTGTGGATGATCTTGAGCTCAGTATTATACAAACTGACATAAGTAACTATGGAACTTATAATGAAGAAATGCTTCTGGATGATTTGAAGGTTTGTCAGCCTCTATTCTGGCAGATTTTACCCATATCCAACTCTTGTTACCACATATAGCATATTCAATTGATGTACTTTATAATGCTTGAGAATTGCAAGGTTGTAATTGTGCTGTTGTTTATGTTGTTTCATTTGTTTGTACCTTTTTAATCAGGTCTCCCAGGCCATGTCAAAGATATATGTCAAAGTGTTAACATCTGCTACAGTAACAGAAGTTCTTAAGCTATTGCATGATAAACAGCAAAATTGTGCCCTGGTTGTGGACCCTGAAGATTTTCTTGAAGGAATTATTACAGTAGGGGATATACGGCGCATGGGATATGGGTTACACATGGAAAGTTTCATCGATGGAGATCACCCCAAGGCTGATGTATGTTTATATGGTGAAATAAAATTCTTTCTTCCCATTAAATACTTCTGTGCCTTTTGAAAATATGGCATGAGCACTGCCTTACATTAAGAAAGAAAGAAAAATTTATACAGCATAAAAGACTTAGTGCACAGGTTTGGGCCAAGGTTGACAATCTAATGAGCTTATGTTAATTTAGCACTGAATAAAGCTCAGGGTAACATTTTTTTTTCTTTTCTCAAATATGCAGGAGAGCCACATATCATTGCATTAAGGAGATAAATAAATTAGAATACGCCCACCACGCTCTCTCTTCTCACACACACACATGCTTTACCAGAAATAAATGCGCCTCTTACATCAAACCATGACCCGACCCAACAAAATCACCAGCTTATCTATTAGCAACCTCTAGGTGGGGCAAGACCTCTAGCGCCTGCAAGGCCCCAGAGGTGTGCCTCTTCAAGGATTTGTCTTAGGATGAGCTGGATGCTAGAGTTGGCCCATTGAAAACACAATTATTGCTAAATATGGCTATGCTAACAAGTAACAAATTATCATGGCCACTTTTACACTGTTTAAGCTAACCGTGTCTTTTAAGGAATCAGTAAGCAATAAACTCAAATTGTGATGTCTACTATATGCGCATTCATCCTAGCTTCTGGAGACAGAAACAATTTTCACAACTTTCTTGTTGGAAAAATGTATTGATCCAAAGGTTGTTTGCAGGACAACTCTTCCTCCATTTCATCATGTCTTACTCGAGGATTCCAGTACCGTGGGAGTGAACGTGGATTGTTAACATGCTTTCCAGATACTGATTTGACCACTGCAAAAAGTCTTATGGAGGCCAGAGGGATAAAGCAACTGCCTGTAGTTAAGCGTGGTGTTGCCCATAGAACTGCAGGAAAGCGCAAGCCGATTGCCCTTCTACATTATGATTCTATTGGTTGCTGCATGCGGTTAGTCATAAGCTTAGATATGCTTTGTTTCAATCCTTCTATTTTCTTTGTTTATTGAAATTTGCCTAACCTACCTGTGTAGGTTTGTTAGTATTACCCTCATCTATGCTAATACAATTAATTTCTATTGCTTGTCAAGGGAGGAAATAGAGAACTGGAAGACCATATATCAGAGACTGGCTTGTTAATAATATGATACTACTTGGACGATATTATTATTCATTTGATTGCCGAGGGAGGATATTGTGAACTGAAGACCATATATCAGTGAAAAGCAGGCTTTCCTCTTGTAGCAAATGGGCACTGAAAAATTACAGTGCCCTTAATGATACCACAACAGTAAGCGATACTACAGGACATCTATGCGAAATGCGGCTACACTGATGCAGGGATCATTCAGGCAGTTTAACCTCTATACTGTATCATTTATAGATTCCACTGTGATCTTATTGGACAGTGCAGGGGCAAGCCTGACAAATTCTGCAGAGACTTCCCATTACTGCCAGTTTCATGTGGCATCCCTGCTCCACTTATTTGTTCTTGTTACGACCAGGACTTGTACTTTACACGGGATAGGAACGAACTACAGACGTAGTGAAAGAAAGCGGTACTTTTTACCCTCGTACTGCTTGTAAATTGTAAGGTGTAGCATATATTACAGCATGATCTCACTTCTGTTGCTGTGAAGCATAATCGTCAGTGTGATCACACAAGGAATTTGTGCAGTAGAATTGGTCATGTCGATGTTGTAAGTTGAAGAATCACATTGCTTGTAAAATTTGCCAGCATGTTTAGCTCCTCCGATGAGTATGTTGTTGTAGAAACTTGCATGAGACCTTTGTTCTGCACACTCTTGAGTCTTGACGTACGCTTGTATGTTGTGACGTAGCATGTACAGACAAATCCCAGTCAAACGGTTGGGATCATGCACTAGTTTTGCTGAAGCACAAATGTTAACCACTGCAGTAAACTGTAAACAACTGCAATTTACTATAGCGAATAACTCTTAAGATTGTTCCAAGTGTGCAGGAATCTCTCATTTTCGGATGGACGCGTACGTTTCATTTTTTTCCGAATCTCACAATGAAAACTTTCAATTTTTAACAGAATTCTAGATTCTAGATGTACGGTTTACCACTAGTTGGACATCCTCCTATGGATCAAGATTCATCATACTTTGTGATATCCACATATAATATACAAGCAACAACCCACAGTACAGAATGCTTGTCAGGATGCATACCAGCTATCAAGGACACAGAGGAGCATCAAAGAGAAGTAAATGGAATTTAACGCACTAATTCCTTTAATTTCAATTTTTTTGTATATATCATTTAGCCACATGTCATAAATACACCGGAAGAATGCTGAACCTTTGAAGAAAGAGTCTGCATCTACAGTGATTCAACACCAAAACTGAAAGGAATAAAAAGTAATAATTGGAAAGTAACAGAGGCCTGCACATTGACCAAAGTGCCGAACAGCTATGGAGAGAATGGCAGATAAATAAGAATCAATGGCAACCATAGGTTCTCAGGCCTGCACAATTGACCACCAAGGAGCTGTGGATCAATGGCACCCTCAGGTTCTCAGGCCTGCACAATTGACTACCAAGGAGTTGCCCCCCTCTCTTCTGATAAATGGAGAGTGGCAGATAAATAAAGGATCAAAAGCATTCTCAGGCTTCCAGAGAACCGGTCAGCCCTTTGTTCTTAGAATTGTGATGCTGCCTCTCCCCCCTTCTGTTCTGATTCTTGTCTTGCCGATCACTGGCTTGCCAGAGAAAGCTGAAGTTCCCAGGATCTTCGGGGCCTTCTTTGGGGGAGCATGGATTCGCTTGTTTATATCGTGAAGAGTAACATCACCTTCCTCCCAAGACGGTTTGATGAGAGTAAAAGGGTATGCTACTGATGTAGTTACGTTTTGCTTCACCTTAACTGTTGAAGCGCCTAGCAAGCCAGAAGAAGCCAAATGACAACACCGATAAAACTAGAGGTTTTTTTAGACAAAAGATAAAGCTAGAGGTTTGTGTTCCAAGAAATAATATACTGTCAAACTGAAATACCTTTAGAGACTTTGAGTGTAGAAAGCTTCCTAGTTTCCTGCATTATGAAACTTTCTGTCATCGGTGCAATCTCGCTTGTTCCTGTGGGCATAGAAATAATAGATAAGTTGCTAACCACAAATACATAACCATCGTGCCAGGAAGGCACTCAACGGTGTGGCTACTGGTCATAATAGTACATTGCAGCAACTGCCAATACACAATTGTGGAAGAGGAAAATGGGAAACTAGAATGCTCTTTCAGATATCACGTGAGAGTTTAAGAATATAATGGAACTGGAAACTCACACATATGTTGGAAGCTGACTTGCAAAACTAAATAGAAAATTGATTATCAAATGGTACAGAAAAAATGCTTCCCACTGACCTGAAATACCAGCTTGATCATCAATATTTGCAATGCTCTCCCAGCTACAAGGCCTACAGCAAATAGGATATGAATCACAATTGACAAATAATCATAGGCCCAGTAAAGTGGTCAAAGTGCAACAAGAGAGGAACTAACACTTGATCAGGCTCGATGTACACTGGGGTTCCATAAGAGCAATGTTCAAAATGGTTATCTTCTTGCTCGTAGGGTGCTTCATTTGACACGGAATTTATCGAATCTGATGTGAAATTTCAATTAGCAAACAGAGACACTATTTAAGCATATATAATGAAAATATGAACCTAAATTATTTGAAGCGTACTGCATATCACAATTTAAGCTCTCTGGTTCATCAGTGCAGAGCAATGAAACCTCTGCTACCTGAAAAATGGATCAACAGAACAAACGTAACTACGATATGCAAAGAGTAGCAAAAGAGAGGGATTTGAAACATAACAAGGACTAGGAGCAAGCGAAAAACCTCAGATGTGACAAAAGGAGAACCGGTTTCATGATTTGCAACTTCTGACTGACTAGACTCTGAAGGGTACTCCAATGTGCGCCGCCGCTTTGACTCCCGAGATTCCTCCAGGTCCAGGGTCTCCATGCAGGTGATGTCTACTCAAGTAACTGACACTTAAGCGATGCATTCAAGAGTGGCAGCAATGATGATTGTCAGAACAAAAAGCTTCATACCACCAAGGTCGGCGAAGAAATCACAGCAGTCTCTCAGCGGGGTTCGATTTCCAAACAATCCCAGCAGCTCATCGTCATCTTGATTGAGGCAATCCCACAAGAATTTAGTAGCATCTGCTGTAAAAAAAGGGTGAGACATAATGGGATAGCAAGTCCAAGCAGATACTCTAGAGTTCATTTGTGACATAGGTTATGGATGTGACTGAAAGTACCATGACTTCCATCTCTAGGTTCGCAATGCTCTCCTGTTTGCCAATCCCAGAGACTGCCGAAAGCATTACAAGATCAGGTACAAGTATAATAGATTGCCACAAAAGTAGTGCACCGGAACAGCAAGTTAATTTAGAAGCATGCAGTTCAGGGAAGAGTTGAGAGGGCATAAGCTAAATCACGCAAACTGAAGACAATCCAAGAAGCTACTCTGGTAGGGTGTGTGTGTGTGGATGTTGAACAGATTTAGTTTGCCGTGTAAGGACGATTAGCTACTAAAAGGAACAATCAAACGCCCATAAGTGATGCACCAAACTAATTGCGGTCAATCAGGCATTACAATGAACAGCATTACGCACACCTGTTCCAGCCCATATCCTCCCCCCATCCAAGCTATGGCCTCGGCATTAGCCTCACTCTCAACCGAGCCAGTGTACAAGTTGAACGGGGCATTCAGGCAATTAAGACAGGTCATGAAGCTATTTAAGGTTGATTAGCCAATGAAACAAAGAATCAAAGGCCAGCAACTATTTACAAACGACCCGACAACTTAATTATCAGCGATCAGGCATTATAGAGAACAGCACACACGCGCCCATTCCAGAGCGCGCACTATTGCAAGAGGAAATCCCAATCAGCGGATCAAATTCAATTCAACGTGGAACGAGCACCAGGTCAGATCGTCGCCGCATTAGGATGCCTCTACTGTTAGATCGGCGACATGGGCGGCCAACAGCCGCCGAAATCGGCCGGCCGGCAAGCCTGCTCGAGGCCTCGTATCATCCGACAGCGGCGCATCGGTCCGAACCAAAACCTCACACCCCAATCCCCGACCAAGCCCCCCGCGAATCACGGATCAGCAACAAACGCAAGACGAGACAAGCCCCGAAAGACACGGAATGACGAACACACACGACCCGAGTCCCTCTCACCCACATTTGGCCATTGAAGTCGGCGCTTCCACCGGCGGCGGCGCCGCCATGGTACGACTGGTCCATTGGGCCGCCGCAACTAGCCGTTGCAACCCTCCTCGCACCCTCGGCAATCGGATTTGAGTGTTTAACTAGGCGCGATGCGAGGGCGAAAGCAGGAGTATCCCACTGTACGGTCCCCCGACTGCTGCTGCGCCTGCGGTTGCGCCGCATTTGTAGACCGAGGGATGCAGAAGGGGCCAAGGGGGTGACCGGGTGAGAAAAAAAGGGAAGAAATGGGAAGTGGGGGAGGTGGGCACGCGGCAGATGGGCTGAGTGAGAAGGCCGTTGGCCACAACCCCTCAAACCCTCGCTCGATGCAGGCGCGCTCGCAGAGTCGCTCGGGGAAGACGCGGCTGGCGCACTGGGGTCTGGCCGTCTGGGTTAGTAGGCCTTGTGGGATGGACTGTTGTATTGTTGGGCCTTTCTAATGGTTTGGGCTCAATTGGTGTTACCAGGTTAGGTTTTATTTTGGGGCCGTACTTTGTCGTAGGGCCTGGGCAAATGCTCGGACAATACACACATGCCCCTCCTGTTCCGTTTTGGGAAGCGTGCGAGTTAAGCTTTATCAACTTCGATTAGATTTATATAAAATATTAGTAACATTTATATTTTAAAATAAATTTATTATAAAAATAAATTTAATGATACTAATCTGTAAATATTAATATTTTTTTATATATTTAGTTAAAGTTGATTCCGTTGTATTTCTCGGGAAACGAGAACTACCTAGAAAAAAGGACGGTATCTGATGCCCCTCTCAAAACAAAAATCTATATCTAACGCAGTAGCACAGATGACGATGTTCACTCGACGAGTAATCACAAAACCACGTTGCACGAAACAGCAGAGTCTCGCAGCGAAGGAATCCGTACAGCACATGAAGTAATAAGAAACGGGATAAAAAATGAAGCGAGAACAGCATGGCATGCTTCGCTTGGAACAAGGGACTCGGCTCATGGGTTCGAGGGACTCTAGATTACTCCCTCCATACTAAATTAAATTATAAGACGTTCTTATTTTTTGAGATACGTAGCTTTTGCTATGTATTTAGATATATATCATGCCTAGATAAATTATAAAAAAACCATATATCTAAAAAAAAGTCAGAATATCTTACAATTTAAAATAGAGGGAGTAGCATTAAGCCACGTGAGATGCTTATATAGGCTGCTTTTACACCATGTAAAATCTAGATCGAGTAATATGAAAATCTCGTGTAAGGCAGATCGTGCTCCTAGAGTGAACAGTCTCCATGCCTCTTGTATTGTGTTGTTTCCCTTTTTGTTAATATACTCTCTCGTTCAAAAAAAAATATATAATTTTAGAATAGTGCTATATTAAATTATGCCAAATTTGACCAAATTTTATATTAAAAGGTAGAGGTATTAATCATACTAAATACGTAGCATTAGATTCGTCATAAAACATGTTTTTATAATATATTAATTTGATATCATAAACATTAATATTTTTATCTATATATTTATTCAAACTTTAACTACTTTAACCGATAATGTACCTAGAATTGTATTTTTTTTTTAAACGGAGATAGTATATAATAATATATATACAAGCCTGCGATGGATCTTTAAATGAAAACTATGTTGAGGCAAGAGCAAGACGTAGCATACGTGCCCTGTTCGCTTGGCTGATAAGACATGGTTGAAAGTACTGTTGGTTGATTTATTGTGAGAGAAAAAATACTATTTATTAACTGAAAAAGTATGGCTTATAAGTTCAGCGAACAGGGCGAAAGACGCTCCACTAGTTGTGTAGGAAGGAATCCCCGGTGCAAAGTACAAAACCGCCGAATGCACAACCGAGCGCAGCCGAAGCCAGGGCCAGTGTCCAGCTGACAGACGCTAAGACGAAAGCTCGGTGTGCACACAAATTCCACATTGAGTCAGTGACAAACGACTCGTTTTAATTTCCACGACGACACAGTCCTCACACGGCAAGAGGAACACTACGGCAGTCGGCCGGCAGGAATGCATTATATATACTTGGCTTGGTCGAGCAGCTGCATCCGGTAAATGCCACTGTGATACACGGAGTAGGATCCTGTTCGCGTGCCTTTAAACCTAGCTGGCTTATTCGTTTTTTTTATCTGGAACGACGTTTTTTTCTCACAAATTTCTTCATTATTTCTCTAAATCATCCAAATTTCTCTCGAATTCCTTCAAGCGAACATGCCCAGATAAGCAATATGACATGAACGAAAGTTAAATGTGCCCTAAAGACATGTGTCCCCACGTACAGCGTCGTTGGATTCGCATGTCCGTATATTTTTCATTATTCGTTTACGATTCATTAATTGTTAGTACGTGTTTATTTTGTCCACAGTTCTGATGAGTACATATCCGGAGTCCGGCCCCGTATCACGCGAGACAGTACGTCTGCCCAACGACGTCGCCAACTGCATAACAGAACGACGTCGCCAATGCGTCAACGAAGCAACTGTGGTATTGCGCGCGTCGCCGGTCATAGGTCAAAGTCCATTTAGAGACAGCTGGAGAGGTGGGCAGGCGGCGGACTGCTAACAGCAGATCCATCGATGAGTTATACTTGAATAACAGATTGATGACCTTTTGCCTACATATGTGCACCCTACCAGAATTTGCGTCATTGCTAGAGCTATCTCTTTTGGTCGTTATACTTCTAGAATACGATTGGCAGTGCTCATGTCCCGTTTTTATTTTGTCAAATAGAAAGAAAGGATATACGGCCTGTTCGCTGGTTGGTTTCTAGGCTGGTTTAGGCTGGCTGGTGCTGGTTTATTGTGAGAGGAAAATACTGTTGGCTGACTGGTTTGAGCTGGCTGAAACCAACAAGCGAACAGGGTGATAGAGAGAGATTGACGGGTTGTGCACAGTGCTTCGAAACCAGCTATAATCCAACCCTAGCTCCATTGTTGACCGAATGATTGGGGTGTTTGTTCATAACGTCTGGAGAATAAGAAGTTTCTTCGAAAGGACAGGCCGGGGATTGATCCACTAGAGAGCGTGATGTGCGTATAGATTCTAACGATGGCGCGCGATGTGACGTGTTGCCGAACCGGCCGAGACTTTCTACGAAATGCGACCCCCCAAGCGAATAATATGCATGACACGACGGGACAAGAGAAAACGATGGAAATAATGCTGACACCCATTATATAATTCCGTACTACTCACATCTAACAAACCGGTCCTAGTCCGCTGCCCAAACATACCCCCGGCCCGTTTCCACTTGAAAGACTCAGATTTTGAGCACTTCGATTTTTACAAAACAGACCATTATATATCATCATAAAATTAGAACTCTCACTTGAAAGACTCATCTTTTGAGCACTTTGGTTTTTAAAAAAACAGACCATCATATCATCATAAAATTAGAAGGTGACTAATGAAAGTCGTTGATTATTAGTGCTTATCCTTTAACAATGACTGCTTCGACTACTAAAATTAGTTTGATGTTATGTGTTTTTCTTTAACTTTTGCTAGTGTAAAAAAAACTTATAATGTTAAAGATAAAGTAACATATAACTTAGAACAGAATTACCTCCACGGTTTTATAATCTGCGCTATGAGACCTCCCGTAGCTGCGTCATGTATGTTGTTCTTTCGGCCTTATCCCCTCTTAATAAAACACGCGTCAACGAACGTGTTCTCGAAAAAAAGAATTTTGATGTATTTAGGATGTTCACTTGTTAGCATCCAAGGGGAAGGATTGGGGAAGAAGAAGGTAGCATAGAGGAAACTCGTCAGATACGAGAGAAGAAAGCTTCGTATTATGTTTTCCAGTTCATATATGTTTGTCCCTCTCTCTCTCTTCGTATGTATACAGGGCCTTGGCCCACGGTGTGAATCACACAGGCGCAGCTGTGTCTAGTCTATGATTCACACCCACTCGTGACCACCGAACCGCACACTGGCGTGTCGAACTCGGCTGCTTCTCCTTGGTTCAGGTTTGGTCTGGTTCGGTGGTCCTCCGTTGTCCTCCTAGTTGGTGGCTGACTCCGGTTCTGCTCCCTTAGCGATGCTGACATCCCCTCCCCGACGAAGACCTGCTTGTCCCCAAGCAGGAGCGCGAGAAAACCGTTGCCGGAGAGCTTCAGTGTCTTCCCAGGTGGCTAGTGATCGATGTAGATTTGACCATTGCACGAGCACCTGTGGCACGACGTCGTGGTCAGTGGTGTGGATGCGCCGCTGGAGGACCTTCGGTGGTATCTACAGCCCGTCGAGAGTTTGGGGAAGATCAGCCACCGAATGAGATGTAGGCACTGCCATCTTGAGCTAGGACACATGGAACTATGGAAGATGGGGTGAATAGCTGAAGTCTCCGAAAGCTTGAGCTTGTACGCGACGTCGCCCACACGCCCGATGACCTGAAACGGGCCAAAGAATTTGAAAGCTAGCTTTTGATTAGCGCGCGGAGCCAAAGATGTTTGGACATATGGCTGCAACTTGAGGTACACCCAGTCGCCAACTATGAATTGGCATTCGGAGCGAGATTTATCAGCTTGTGTCTTCATGCGCTTCTGAGCCCGAACAAGGTGCTGCTGAATGAGTGTGTTCATCATGGACTTTTCCTTCATCCAATTATGAAGAGGAACTGAGGAAACTATACTGTCTTCAGAGATCCCAAAGTGCCGAGGGTGATGACAATAGAGAACAAAAAATGGTGAATAGCTCAGTGAAGAATGCCATTTGGTGTTGTACCAATATTCAGCCAGATAAATCCAATTGAGCCACTTAGCTGGACATGAACTGACAAAGCAACGCAAGAATGTTTTCATGCATTGATTCATGCACTCCGTTTGCCCGTCGGTTTGAGGATGGTAAGCTGAAGACATCCTGAGAGTGACGTCGGCCAAATGGAAGAGCTCTTGCCATAGCTGACTGGTGAAAACCTTGTCGTGGTCCGAAACAATGGACAATGGCAGACCATGGAGGTGGTACACATTGGTGATAAAGGTCTTTGCCACCTTTTAAGAGCAGTAAATGGATGAGCCATTGGAATGAAATATGCATACTTGGAAAAACGATCCACAATCACCAGAATACAGTTCTTGCTCCCAGACGGTGGAAGGCCCTCCACAAAGTCCATCAAAATGCTTTGCCACACCATAGTGGGAACCGATAAAGGCTGAAGTAGACCCGGGTACCTGGCGCGATCAGGCTTGGCTTGCTGACAAGTAGGACATGCAGCCACAAACTGATGAACTGAGGCTTTCAGACCCATCCAGGCAAAGAGAGGCTTGATGCGTTGATAGGTGGTAGGAAATCTCGAGTGACCACCCACTGGTGAAGAATGAAAAGCCTCAATAATCTTGTGTTGGAGCATCACATCAGTCCCAACCCAAATACGTCCCTTGTACCGAAGTAGCCCTTGGTGCATAGAGAAGTTAGTTTCAGAGTTTGTAGAGACAGCTAACTTAGTTATCAGTTCTTGAGCCCGAGCATCAGATGCATAATTTTGGATGATGGCGTCGATCTAGGAAGGCACTGGGGCTGAAACTGCAGATAGCTCCTCTAGGTGGCCAAGGTGAGACAGTGCATCAGCAACTCGATTGTATGTGCCAAGTTTATAGACTATTCTGTATTGCAAGCCCAACAATTTAGTGAAAACCTTTTGTTGCCATGCAGTGTGAAGGCGCTAATCACTCAAATGGATGAGGCTCTTGTGATCGGTAAAAATGACAAACTCACCCAACTGCAAATAGGAATGCCACTGATCAACAACAATGATGATAGCCATGTACTCTTTCTCGTAGGCTGACAACCCTTGATTCTTGGGTCCAAGAGCTCGACTCAGGAAAGCGAGTGGATGCCCCTCCTGAAGGAGCACCGCACCGACCCCATAGTGAGAAGCATCAGTCTCGATACAGAATTGCCGATTGAAATCAGGTAGTGCCAACACGGGAGCTGAGCTCAAACACTTCTTCAGAGTTTGGAATGCTGTCTTATGTTCAGTAGACCAAATGAACAACGAGTGTTTCTTCAACAATGATGTCAGTGGCTTTGAGATTACTACATAGTGGCGAACAAAACGGCAGTAGAAACCGACAAAGCCAAGAAAGCTATGAAGTGCCTTGACTATAGTCAGCGTTAGCCAGGAAACCACTGCCTCAATCTTAGCCGGATCTGTAGCCACACCATTGGCACTGATGACATGACCTAAATAAGAGATCTTAGTCTGCGCGAACTTGCACTTTGATAATTTGATGTGCCACTAATCTTGGGCCAGCAAGGAAAAAACCAGACGCAGATGGTCGAGATGCTCCTCAAAGGACTTGCTATAAATAAGTGTATAATCAAAGAAGACAATAGCACACCAGCGGAGGCAAGGATTCAGAGTACTATTCATGGCGCCTTGGAAAGTGTTGGGTGCACCAAAAAGCCCAAAGACGACGACCTTGAATTCATAATGACCCACATGAGTGGAGAACACAGTTTTATGCTCTTCACCTTCATGTAACCGTATCTGGTGATAGCCTGATAGGAGGTCCAGAGTGGAGAAATATCGAGCACCTGCTAGCTCATCCATCAGTTGTTCAAACACTGGAATAGGAAAGGCAGTCTTGATAGTGAGGGCATTGAGGTAGCGATAGTCCACACAAAATCTCCAGGAGCCATCCTTTTTACATACCAGCAACATAGGCGAGTTGAATGGCAAAGTGCTAGGTTGGATGATGCCCTGTTGCAGCATAGAGTCAACCTGAGATTCAATTTCATCCTTAAGGGCTGGTGGGTAGCGGTATGGTCGCTCTGTGACAGGCCTAGCACCTTCAATCAATGGTATAACATGATCACAGTCCCTCTTAGGTGGTAGTTGGTCAGGTGGACAAACCACTAAAGGAAACTCATGCAGTAAGGCACTGATGGCTTGAGGTAATTGAACCCCAAAAACAGTGGATTGCGGAGTGATACTGAAGATCTGCACCAACAATTCATCATCCCTAGTAACCTCTAATGGTAGATTGCCCTATAACCTGATAGTTGTACCCCTATAAGGAATGTCTAACCAGCGGTGCAACCAATCCACCTTCATTGGACTGAAAAGCTGCAACCAATCCATGCCCAAGGATCATATCATAGTGGGTGATGGGCAAAACCTTGAAATCATGAGTAAACTGATACTGCTGAATACTCCATACTGCTGCTGGCAACTGAGCAAAACACTGCATCAACTCACCATTGGCAACTTTAACAGCTAGTGAAGGACATTGAACTGGATTGATTGACAGGTGAGACAGTAACTGCTGACTGATAAATGATGTGGAGCTACCTGAGTCCAGTAGGATCAAGATCGGCTGCTACTATAACATGCCTTGGAATTGCAATATCTTGACACCCGATTGTGCTATAGTGTCAGAAGAGAGACAACAACAGGTTTCTTCTGGCTCCGGTCCCTCAGTGCCATCTGTTGTCGGACCATCTACCATTTCTTCAGAGAAAAGCGCATAGAGCTCGTCCAGGACATGAAGTCCCACCTGCTGTGCACACTTGTGGTCATGATTCCACTTCTCTCCATAGTGATCACACAAGCCACGGGCACGCCGGTAAGCCTTGAGATTAGCTAGCTTCTTGTCCAATGGTTTCTGATTCAAAATAGACTTGTCCACTGTCCTAGCTTGCAAATTATCTTGTCGGTGAGGAAGGGGATAGCCAGCCTTCTGATTCCATGGCTTGAATTCATGTTTCCATGATGACTCCGCAGCCTCTTCCTACAACAACGCTAAAGTGTACGCAGTATCTAGAGAATTAGGGCGCTGAACAAGAATGACAGTATGAATGTTGGAATGTAAGCCATCTAGGAAACGAGTGATGTAATGCAAAGCATTTGTGGAGGAATCATAGGTTGTGAGCTGGTCAACAAGTTCAGACAAATGGTCAACATAATCTTGCATAGAGGAAGTTTGGTGAATGTGGTTCATCTTGCGAAGGAGAAATTCATGTTGATCGTGATCAAAACGGGTATGCAAGGCTTGACAAAATTCAGACCAGGTCATGGTTTTTAGTTTGTCAGTAACTGATTGGATCCAGCGTTTGGCAGGGCCAAGGAATTGCATGCGCGAGCATTGAATCCAGACTGAGGGATCAATAGCGTACATGTCAAAGTAATCTTCAGTGCAAGTAATCCATAGTTTAAGGTCAGTGCCATCAAAGGTTGGGAAGGTCATTTTTAGAAGCTTGTCGGTGGGGTTACGATGGTGCTCGGGTGGGCGGTTGCGGGATAATACTAAGTCATATGCAGTGCCATGAAACTTAGGGGATTCACAGAGGAGTTGTCCATACCCATGACTAGGGAATGAGTATAGGTTGTGACAACCCCAAACTCATTCTCCCGGTGGTAAGGATCGACGCCGTGCCCATTGGGCCTAGCAGCCTTGTAGCCAGTAGATGTAGATGCAGCGTGCTACTCTGACTTGATTGGTGGCTCGATGAGGATGGCCAGCTTGAAGTGAGTGGTGGCTGACTCAATCATGGACTAGTTCTAGTACTTGTCGAGCTTGCCGATGACAAGATGGAGGTCGACGACGATGCCTTCATGCTCCTAGCGCCATGAGGTAAGATCTGAGGTGGCCTTCTTAATGGTGCTAAGGCGTGTGTCCTGGCGAAGCTCGGAGTCAATGATCCTCTGCTCAATCGCCACGTCGGCCTCCCAGAAGCGCTTGTCTAGGACTTCATCCGCTTCGCTGAATCACCATTCAAGGAGATCCTTCTGCTCGGTGAGTTGCTTCTGGGTGGTGGCTTGCACGGTGGTGAGTTTTTGGAACTCCGCCAACAAGAGCTGGGTATCTGAATTCATGGTGCCCAGACATTTGGCGGAACGAGTATAATGGAAACGGGTCGAGGGCTTTGGTGGTGGTGGTGGTGGTGGCGGTGGTGATCGATCCAGGTCACGTGCTCTCAACTCGATTCACGAATCCAGGGATTTATAGGAACTCAATCGCGCTACGACAACCAACTACGACGTGACAATATCAACCAACCACGACAAATTATGAATCAGAGTAGAGGAAGGGAATGCGAAAAAGAATCAGAAGGCTCTGGATACCAATTGTAAGCATCCAAGGGGAAGGATTGGGGAAGAAGAAGGTAGCAGAGAGGAAACTCGTTAGATACAGGAGAAGGAAGCTTCGTATTCTATTTTCTAGTTTAGATATGTTTGTCCCTCTCTCTCTCTGTGTTCGTATGTATATAGGACCTTGGCCCACGACGTGAATCACACAGGCGCACCTATGTCTAGTCTATGATTCACACCCACTCATGAGTCATGACCACCAAACCGCACACTGGCGCATCAAACTCGGCTGCTTCTCCTTGGTTTAGGTTTGGTCTAGTTCGGTGGTCCTCTGTTGTCCTCCTGGTTGGTGGCTGACTCCGGTTCTGCTCCCTTGGCGATGTTGACATCACTGTTAGGCTTTCTTTACTTATATAACTAAGAGATAGATAGATTTAGGGGTGCATCCCGGCTAGTGGGGCTAGAGCACCCCCTTGTATAGCCTCTTGTATGATTGAACACCTCGGGTGAGCCTCTTTTTAGAAGAAGAAAGAAGATGATGGGTGAGGAAGAAAGGAAGAACTCAGTAGGCAAGAGAAGACATGAGAGAAAGAATCAAGTCCCCCTTGCAGTAAGCTGCATCTGCCACTGGATAGATTAAAGTAGGAGTGGAGAGAGTACCTTCTCTTTATTAAGTCTTCATGGGCTTAAAAAACTAGGTCCAAATCCACTTAAACTTAGAAGTTAAGTAGGCTATGTGCCCTTACTGAGCACTTCTTGAGTTTGTCCTCGAATGAAGTACTACATAATTTTCTTAGAAACAACTCAAACCATAACATTAAAAGAAGCCACCACATGCATTAGTTGAAAGTATTAGATCGAGGTCAACACAAATGATGATCTAGCCTAGTCAAAAGATCACATCACGATCATGAAACATAGACCTTGGGGTTTTGCCATCGGTGGAGTAGGGATGTGAGGATGAGGATGGTGCTGTTTGGTGGTGTAGCGTCGACCTTCAAGATGCCAGTGGCACTGGCTAATCACGTTGGCTAGTGCTGGAGTCGGAGAAGAAGGGCGATGGCCTTCGGGTCGATCCAACGTCCTCTTAGGATCGGGAAAAGATACGTCGGGATGGTCTATTTCTCAAATGTGCGTTGGCCAAAGGAGAAGCCAAGCCACCCCTTTTAATATGGCGCTGCTCGACTCGGGGCCACAACCATTGGTTGGTTTGGGCGCTAACGATCGTCGTGCGTGTGGGGTTTCCCACAAGTCCCCGACTAACTCGGCCAGGGGAAATGGTCCTTGACCGCGTACCCCTTCGTAACGGCTCGAGCTAGAGATCACTTAATTCCAACATTCTCCCCTTTGATCAAATGGCATCATCATAAGTCTAGACTTAGTAGAATAATGTACCGAAATAATGTGATACAACGGTCAAGAAAAATGCCACTGCAACACAAGTATCAACAGTACACCAAACTACCTCGATAGGATGAAACTTAAACATAATGGGAGTTGGTTGTGTTATGGCCCTCATCTAGGATCATTAGAGGCTATCCATTAAACCCATGCCGACAACATGTTCATTAAAAATTTTGGGTGGTAAGACTTTTGTTAGGGGATCCGCTAACATCATTGTCATACTAATGTGCACCATATCAATAGTTTGATCCTGGGTTCTATCTTTCACAACAAAATACTTAATGTCAATGTGTTTGGTAGCACCACTTGACTTGTTGTTACTCGAAAGAAACACTGCAACCTTATTATCGCAATGTATCGTAATTGGTTTTGAAATGCTATCAATCACTCTAAGTTTGGGAATAAAATTCTTTAACCATATGCTTGCCCAACAGCTTCATAACATGCCAAAAATTCTACATGCATGGTTGATCTTATTGCTATGGGCTGCTTATAGCTTTTCCATGAAATGTGTATTACACCATAAATCATTTACTAAAACATGTCATGAGCATCATGTTTATGTGTTAATACATGTAATAAAGTGCGCAGATCAATTTTCGTAACTCAAAACAATCAACAAAAATGCGAAACAAAAGTTGATTCAATAGTCATGTTATATCACTTAAGGTTGAAAACCAATTTTTATAAAGCAAAAATGCTATAGAACACATATGTGTCACCTTAATAAAGTTGGAGGTACAAACTTTATAGATGACAGTGAAATACTTGTGGTCGAAAATGATATTACTAGCTCATATTTCCGCTAGCTTAGAAATCACAAATGGAAATAAACTTCAGCTCAAAAACTTAGAAATTTTCAAGTCTATCAATAACTAGACATTGCTATGTTTAGCAATTTATTGTGAGAGATTGTGTTAAGGAGTGGTGTAGTGTTATAGCTCGATTTGGTAGCCTCATGTGCCATCTTGAGCATGGTGAAGATGGTTTAGGTCCTAAAGCAACCATTTGGTCGTGTTGAGCGCTTTAAAATTTGTGCGCGCCACTGTCTCGGGTTGGTTGGAGCCAGGTGCGCGGTCACCGCGTGGCCTCCTGATGTCGCGCAAATGGTCACGCCTCATGTGGTCGCTCTACGCTGCCACGCTAGGTCGGTCGGGCCACCCGAGCTTGGCCGAGGCTAGTCGTAGTGAGCCGTTGGCCCCGCGCCCTACTGCTCTGCTTCGCGCTGCCATCTTGGGTGCCGCCGCGGTCGCGCTGCACTGCCGTCACGTCTGCACCGCCGACCCTTCTCGCATCGCGACACTACCGCTACCAATGCCATTGCGACGATGTGCTGCGCTGCAGCTCGCCTTGTCCTAGCACGCACGTGGGCTGTCTCGGCTGCCCCGCGCTGTTGCCTCGCCTTAATGACGCTACAGCCACGCATGCCATGACCCCACCTGCCTCTGTGCACATGTGGCTGGCCACATTATTGTGTAGCGGGTGCACAGACGCCGTCTTAGGTCTGATCAGCCGCATCTTGCCAAGGCGTGGAGGAGCCGAGCCCACCTGCTGCGCCATCTCCCTCTTTTCCTCTTTCTCCCTGTGTTTTCCACCGTCGTCGAGTCATGTCACGGTGAGCTAGAGAGCGAGCACCTCTCATCAATTCCTCTTGCTTATGTCTCCGCCTTCATATCCCTTCTCCAGCCGACCCCACCCCGCCTTGATTATGGCCAGACCGAGCTCCAATTTTTGGAGCTTTGCCCACCACCGTGCCATTATGAACCGTCACCGCCCACGTCGTGGCCAGCCTCCACCACTTCACCTCGCGTAAATTTCTCTACACCACTAGCTCGCCTTGGCTTCCTCTACACTGTGCACACACCAGTGGGAGTGCTACAGCCTTCCCATTGTCGCTGACGTGGCCATGTTCATCGTGGCTCGTCGCCGTGCTCGTCATGCGCATGTGGCCTACACTACTTAGGTAGTCGTGGGCCAAACCACCACTTTGGCCAGATTCGCTGTGTGCCCATGGTGCTTATCTCCTATCTCTATCATCTTGTTAGTGCTGTGGCTCACCAGAATGTGGTTGCCGCCATTATAGGTCACCACCGTCAGGGAGAGCCCGCTCTGCTTTACCCCCATTTGTGCAACCACCGCTCATCGTCGCGCGTCGGCCCATAGGTGAGCATTGGTCCCCTAGCTAGGTCTTCAAGGGTCTTGGGTGGCCGACGTACCGCCTAGTGCCACCGCTCACCGCGCCGGTGAGCGCGGGGCGTCCCGAGGACCTCTCCGGTGCGAAGGTGAAAATATTCGAGGAATTGATGAGTTACAAAGTCGCTGTCTATAGAAATAGTACGTGATGTGTTCGCGCTATTGTCTGATAATGCGAGGGCATTTTTGCAAGAGTGTCAGCGCGCACGGGCTTCCTCGCCGTGGGCCGCCTCACGTGCTTGGGCTGATGCCATGTGGGCCGCCGCGCTCATGCGCGCGCTGCTTCACATAGGCTGCGCGTGTGGGTCGCATGAGAGAATACATTTTTCTTTTTCATTAGGAAATAGGAATTGTTTTCTAATATAATTTTTGAGCTGATCTTTGGTAAATCATATAAAATAATATAGGTATCCAAAAATTGTAAAACTAATTTTGTTAAGTTTCTAAAATTGTGCTCTATCGGTTAGTGTATTTAGTTCATATATATACTTGTTGATACTAGGAGCTATTAAATCATTTGAGAGTGCTCAATATTATTAAGTTAATTATTGTAGGAATTTTTGTGGTAGATTGGTGATAGCAAAAATCCTAAATTTTTTATAGTAGCTTTATTGTATTATTATGTGTTCACTGTAATCTTTGTAGCCCTAAAATAGACTATTTAATATGGTAGTTAAATACCCATTAAGGCTAAATAGATAATGGCATGATATTGGTTTATAAAAATTAAGCACTTGTACGGTGAGCTTAGAATCTATTTGGTAAAGATGATAGTTAGCTTAGTACCTTAGTCATTAGAGGTAGCTTAGCAGCTTAGCATGTGTATTCTTATTTTTAGAGCTGCTATTGCATAAATACTAGGTGTTGCATCACCATTGCATGCATGTAGAGAATGAGTTGGTGGAGATCGTGACCATTGGCGATCACGAGTATGAGGAGGTGATCGAGGTGTACGAGGAGGAGATCCTCGTGCAGGAGGAGGTCCGGTGCTATCACTGACTGACTTAGCTGACAATTCGCCTACCCAAGGCAAGCCCCGGTGCATAACTCTTATTTTGAATAATCACTGGATATATATATATATATGTGATGTGCATTTACGTTAAAGGATTTATATTGAAACTACATGCATAGATAAACTTACCTATGAGTCCTACTAGCATAGGTCGAGTAGCTGCTATGCTTAGGCTATCGGTAGCATGAGTAACCTGCCGTTACTCACAATAGGTGATTATTATTATCACTCTTATGATAAAATGGTGAAAAGGAAATGGAGACCGGACAGGGATATAGTACGGGTATTGGTAGGTGTAATAGGTTGTGTCCCGTGACCAACGAGGCATAGCTTGGTTACACTATTTTCCCTATCTATGTCGGTTAAGGACCGGCCGTTATATTGCATTCTAGTCAGGTCACAGACTTATTATCCTGATCACATACTTGCTTATGGGAGTGGGAAGGTGAAAGATCTAGTTTGGTTTTGGTGAATTGATGAAACCCTAAGTGCTAACCTAGTTTATCAAGTGATCATGAGATAGGTAGCACATTCCAAGTGGTGAAGCAAATGAAGATCATGACATGATGATGGTGATGATCAAGCGCTTGGACTTGAAAAGAAGAAAGAGAAAAACAAAAGGCTCAATGCAAAGGTATAAATGATAGGAGCCATTTTGTTTCAGTGATCAAGACACTTAGTAAGTTTGATCACATTTAGGATCGATAGCCATACTATTAGGAGGGGTGAAACTCGTATCGAAATGCGATTATCAAAGTGCCACTAGATGCTCTAACTCATTGGATATGCATTTAAGATCTAGTGGAGTGCTAACACCCTTGAAAATGTTTGTGAAAATATGCTAACACACATATGCACAAGGTGATACACTTGATGGTTGGCACATTTGAGCAAGGGTAAGAAACTTCACCAATGGAGTGTTCGCCCGTAGAGTGCGGATAGTTCGACGGTGCCACCGGCGCTCTATATAGAAAAGATGGAGGTCACTGTAAGTGACCAGATGCTGGTCTCGGTAGGACCAGCATGTCTGGTCAGTGGAAGCGTGATGACGCTGGCGTCAGTCTTTGATCGGACACTAGGTCACTTAGTGACCGGACGCTGACGGGGTGCGTCCGGTCCTGCTGATGTGTCAGCGCACAGAGGAGATGCCATGTGACCAAATGCTGGGTGAGTCTGGTCGAGCATGATCGGACGTGTCCGGTTGTGATTTCTCGCTTCTAGATACTTACTAGAAATGACCGAACACTGAAGTCCAACATCTGGTCACTTCGCAGCAGCGTGTCTAGTCATCTCTTGACCATTGGGATCAGACGCTCAATATTTGAAGAGAGGAGACACGTAGCGTGCATCGCATGACCAGACGCTAGGGTCCTACGTCCGGTCGATATGACCAGAGCGTCCGGTCACCCCGTGTTGTGCCCAGTGAAGGGGTACAATGGCTCTATTTCACGGGGGCTTCTATTTAAGCCCCATGGCCGGCTCAAGCTCACTCTCTTGGCCATTTGCATTGACATAACAACCTTATGAGCTTAGCCAAAGTCCTCCCACTCATCTCCATCATTGATTCATTATCTTTGTGAGATTGGGAGAGAATCCAAGTGCATTGCTTGAGTGTTGCATCTAAGAGGCACTTGGTGTTCGTGTTTCGCTATGGGATTCGCTTATTACTCTTGGTGGTTGCCACCACCTAGATGGCTTGGAGCAGCGAGAATCATCGAGCGGAGGTTGGTGATTGTCTCTGGCTATGATCATGGTGATTGTGAGGGGTTTTTGACCTTTCCCCGGTGGAGAGCCAAAAGTTACTCTAGTGGTTTTTTCGTGGCTTATGTGATCCTCATCTTGTATTGGTTGTGCGGCACCCTATTTAGGGTTTGGCGTGTGATGCCAATTAGCGCATCAACCTCTAAGTGAGTGAATCGCCACAATAAGGACTAGCTTACCGGTAAGCAAGTGAACCTCAGTAAAAAATCATTGTGTCATTATTTGATTCCGAGGTGATTTGTCTTTAGTGGTATTCATCCTTGTGATTGATTGGTTCACTCCTCGACACGACGGTATAACTATCTTGCTCTCTCTCTTTACATTACCGCAAACTAGTTGTCAAGCTCTTTAGTGTAGCTAGTTGTGAGAGGTTGTTAGTTTGGTTAGTGTGGCTCTTTAGTTAGCTTTTGAGAGCACACTAACTTAGTGTAGTGCCATAGCCATTGTGTGGATAGAAACTATACAAACTAGAATTGTGGTAGGTAGCTTGTATTTTTAGTAGGCTAGCGCAACACTTGCTTCGCCTCATAATTGTCTAACCGGTTTGTTATGTGTTGCTGTTGAAATTTTAATAGGCTATTCACCCCCCTCTAGCCATTAGGACCTTTCAGAAGGCTCATTGCTCTCTTATCGTGGGCTCTGGCTCTTGTCGAACTGACTAATTGGAGGCGGGGATAGTGGAGGTCTAAGCACCACACTGAGTCTGGGACTTAGGAGTCGGGCTTGGAGTCCAAGTTTGGACGGGGACCTGGACCCCTTAACAGGAGAGTGGTGGTTTGGTCTTGCTTATGCCTGGGGTACAAGTGGGGCGTGTGTTTCAGAGTACCCAGCTAGAATATATTGGTTCACGAATCACCATGTGATATGGTACGACTTGTCTATGATCTAGCACCGTAGTAAGAGCTGGAAGATGAAAGGGAATGAATGGATCTGATTGCTCAACTCTTGCTTGAAAGTAGAATAGGTGCTTACATAGAATGGTTACCTAATGAACTAATTATGGCTGCTAATAAAATACATACATAAGGATTCACTACTAGTAATGCTTTTTGTAAAAAAGAAACCCAGCAAACCATAAAGCTTATCATACCCTTTGGAGTCAGGAAATTATTCCCACTAGTTGGGCAGGTCCTGCGAGTACATTGTGTACTCAGGGTTTATTTACCCTGTTGTAGGTATAGCTTGAGGAATGGCTGTTGTGTGGAGGATTCTTTTGGTGGGCATAGATGGATCATTGTATCTTATCGTTAAATGTTCTTTGAATTCCGCTGTCTAAATTCTACACTCTGAACTTGGTATTATAATAATGTATTTTTGAGAACTATTGTTGTATGAAATGGACTAAGTGATGTAAACTCGTTCTCATTATTGGATCCTGGGTGAAAAATGTGGATTATTCGAGTTCTCCCTTAGGGTGTGCTCGATGAGACCGTCCGTTGTAGCCAACTTTCGAGGTGCTTAGTGTCTAGTGGAAGACGAGCACCCCTAGAAGCGTGCTATTTTGGGCGGTTCTGCCACAAAATGGCTCCTCCTGCTAGTGTGAAGACGTATCCTGATGTTGACCTTCTACTATCAACACAACCAGTGCGATCAACGTCTGCATAGCCAATAACTTCAAAGCTGTCAGACTTCTTATACGTGAGCATGTAATGCTTAGTCCCTTATAGATTACATAAAACTTTCTTAACAGCCTTCTAGTGGTCCATTCCTGGATTTGACTGAAATCTACCAAGCATCTCGGTTATATAGGCTAAGTCAGGGTGTGTGCATACTTGTGCATACATAAGGCTTCTGATAGCAAAAGCATAAGGAATAAACTTCATCTAATCATATTGTATCTTAGTTTTGGGACATTGATAGTCACCAAACTTATCACCCTTCACAACAGGTGCAACCGTAAGTGAACATTTACTCATGTTATATCTCTCAAGTACTTTCTTAATGTATGAAGTTTGAGACAAACCTAACACACCTTTGGACCTATCTCGGTGCATGTCAATGCCTAGAACATAATAGGCTTCATCGAGATCCTTCATATCAAAGTTAGATGAGAGGAACCGCTTAGTTTCTTGCAACATGTTCTTATCACTGCTTCCTAATAGAATATCATCCACATAAAGTACTAGGATAATAAATTTGCTCCCCTTGACCTTAATACATATGCAATTATCCCTTTTATTTTCAGTAAAGCTAAAATTCTGAATCACATTATCAAACTTAATGTACCACTGTCTAGACACTTGTTTAAGTCCATAGATAGATTTCTTTAGTCTACAACACATATGATCCTTGCCTTCCACAACAAAACCTTCCGGTTGAGCCATGTATACATCTTCATGTAAGTCACCATTAAGGAATGTAGTCTTAACGTCCATCTGATGCAGCTCTAAATCATAATGAGCAGCAAGCGCCATGACAATTCTTAGTGAATCTTTTGATGAGACGGGAGAGAAAGTGTCATTATAATGAATCCCTTCTATCTACGTAAAGCCTTTTGCTACAAGCCTTGCCTTGAACTTTTCCACCTTTCCTTTGGAGTCATATTTAGCTTTGTAGACCCATCTGTTGCCTACTGGTTTGACCCCATCAGGAATTTCTACTAAGTCCTAGACTTTATTAGAGCTCATAGATCTTAGCTCATCCTCTATGGACTCCAACCATTTAGATGAGTTTAGGCTCATCATGGCTTCTATATATGTTCCAGGATCATCCGCCAGTCCTATGTCGTTAACATCTTCATACATGTACATGGCATAGTCTTTTGAAATGGTGGATTTTCTCTGCCGTTGTGACCTTCTTGTAGGTTCTCCAATTGTCATAGGGATCTACTCAGTTTGCATAGGCCCAATTTCCTCATTAGTCGCCTCACCATAAGGTGCTGAGCTATCTATCCCTACATTTTCAAGTGGGTGCTCACTCTCAGAATTTTCTACTGCTGGTGCAGCACTAGAGTCCTCAGCTGGATATGGAACTAAATTCTCAGCTGGAGGTGTGATTATTTTAGGCACAAAAACAAAGTTCTCGTGGAATGTCGGTAATGGTACATTATCCCATATTTCTCTGAGATCAATGCTTCAAGGCTTAGAACTCCCACTTGAGCCATCATGTTCTAAGAAGACTGCATGTCTAGTGTCTGCAAATTTCATGGTACGATCCAGACAATAAAAGCAATACCCCTTAGATCTTTCAGGATACCCTATGAAATGACAACTTACTGTCTTAGGATCTAGCTTCCCAGTATGTTGATTAAATAATTTAGCTTTGGCTGGACAGCCCCACACACGCAAATAATTTATATTGGGTTTTCTACCAGTCCATATCTCATAAGGTGTTTTAGGGACTGATTTTCTAGGAACCTGATTAAGTACATGCACGACTGTCTTTAATGCCTCCATCCACAAACTCATTGGCAGCGTAGAGTTACTTAGCATACTTCAGACCATATCCATTAGGGTGTGATTACGCGTCTTAGCTACTCCATTTTACTGAGGTTCACCAGGAGTTGAATATTGGGCAACTATGCCATTTTCCTGAAGGAAATGAGCAAACAGACCAGAGATTTGTCCGTATGGAGCAGCTCTCCCATAATACTCCCCTCCACGATCTGATCTTACCACTTTGATCTTTAAATTATGCTAATGTTCAACTCTAGCCTTAAATATCTTAAACTTATCAAGTGCTTTAGATCGTTCGCGTATTGGAAAGATGTATTCATAATGGGAGTAATCATCAGTGAAGGTAAAGAAGTAACTAAATCCATCAACTAATGTAACAGAGAAGGGACCGCATATATTGATATGAATTAATTCTAATAGTCTCGAACTCTATATTGCTCCTTTCTTAATTTGCTTCACGTATTTTCCCTTAATACAATCAATACAGTGCTCTGAGTCAGAGAAGTCTAATGGATGAAGTATCTCTTCTCTAATGAGACACTCCATTCTCCCCTTCGAAATGTGGCCTAAACGACAGTGCCATAATTTCGACGAGGTCTCATTAGTGATGCTTCTCTTTCGCTTATTAGTGACATCACGCACATTCATCACAAAGGAATCATTAAGAGGCAATAAATAAAGTTTGTCATGCCTGGGGGCATAATAAACAATCTCATCATCAAACTTAAGCAAACATTCATTGTTCCCAAAGTTACTGTCGACACGAAATTTCGTCCCATGTTGAGGACATATGAGCAAGCCGGAAGGGTCCGCTCGATGGAGTTGGAGATCCATCTAGCTTTAGCGTAGGGATGGTCGATCCTGCACGCTCCTCCTGAGACGTGCCAGTCAATTTGACTCTGCAATTGACAAGGAGAGAAAGTTTATCAGTAATTTAGGGCGGAACATGTCGGGGCACCTAAAAGCGGTCTTTGCTATGTCTTCCTTAGCCATAAAAATTTGGTTGTATCCTGCATTGCCGTCCATGAAGCTAATAACCTTGTGCCCGGCTACTGCATCCACTAACATATCAGCTATCGGCATCGAATAACCATCCATGGGTGTGGCTTTGTTCAGATCCCTGAAATCGGTGCAAACTCTCAATTTTCCATTCTTCTTATATACATGGACAACATTTGATATCCACTCTGCATATCGGCACGGTCGGATAAATTTTGCTTCCAGTAACCTTTCAGTCTCCTTTTTGATATCATCGAGCATGTTTGGGTTGAATCTCCTTGGAACTTGTTTAAACGGCCAATATCCAGGTTTGATTGACAACCGATGTTCAACAATTGACCGGTCTAAACCAGGCATCTCATAGTATTCCCAAGCAAAGCAGTCTTTAAATTCCTTTAATAAATCAATTAATTCTCGCTTATACTCTGGATCTAACTTAGCACTTACATACGTCGGCCTAGGCCTATCTTCAGAACCAATATCTACTTCTTCCAATTCATCGGCAGACATGAAGCCATGTCCTAGTTTGCCATATGTACCATCTATTGGATTATCCATTAAGACAAATTTTTAAAGCCGACTGCTTGGATCAGCTATTGGCTTTCACCATTGACTCTAAATTCCGATGGCAATAGAAAAGTCATTTGGATATTAGCCGATGGTTGCTTTCTATCGGTTGTTTGCTTAGCACGCCATACTGGAGGCTTGCCAGATGCCTGAGCCTGTTCCAACTCTTTATCCCTTAGGTGTTGCACCCTTCTCTTCTGGCTTCTTGTCAAACTTCCTGGACACCATTGGCCTTCCTGCCAAACATATTTCCTCTTATTGCCTTCTTCTCCATAATCAGCCCAGTCTTGGTTAATAACTCTTTTTCCCAGCCAATTATGAATACTTCCATTTTTTAAGCGCTGATCTATGTTATTATGATGATATGCATCTTGAGCATAGATAGACCGACGGTTGGTTCAAGATTGCCTAAACTCCCAATATTGATTGCTGCATTCTGGGCAGTCATGTCTGGTAGGCAACTTTAAACCTTTATTCCAGCAATGTCTAAAGAAAGGATAATTCCAATGTGACTCAGCTTGTTTCTTTTCATACCTCTTTTTTTCCAATTGATGCTGGTATTCTTGATTCTTTAACCAACGCCGATAATCCTTTTTCTTCTACCGCTGCCACTCATTCAACAGAATCTGAGATGTAACTCGTGGCCTTATCGCCCCTGCTTTTGATGTTTCTCCCTGCTCATATTGGCTCTTTTGCTTGTCACGACGTCTTCTAATTTTTCTATACTCGTTAGTCGATATTTGCATCTTGGGATCGACTGTTCCAGCTCTCTCGATTTGGCTGATGTTAGGACCTTAGTCTTTCCTTTAAGTAGCCTAGCATCAACCATATTTTGATCTCCTAAGAAAGGATGATCATCAACTTTCATTTTCCGAGGCGTATCAAACTTGAGCTTTTCTTGCTATATAGCCCTCTGTATATGCTGCCGGAAGATTATGCATTCATTAGTGGAATGAGAGGTAGCATTATGGAACTTGCAGAACTTCTTATTCTTCAACTGATCAGGGGGCAACATAACATGACCATCGGGCAACCTGATTTGCCCCTTCTCAAGTAATAAATCGAAGAGCTTGTCTGATTTGGTGACATCAAAGTCATAGCTCTCCTCAACTCATCTTCCCAAAGGATTTGGCACCATTACTGTTTTCTTGCCCCAATTCCATTCAACCACAGCAACCTCTTCCTCTTCATCTCCATAGCTATCATCGACTGAGTATGGATTTTAAGCTTCGGCTATTGTGGTGCTCTTCTGAAATCGGGTATCCCTGCGCATACTCTAGAATTGGCTATTAAGTGCTGCCACTCGTTGAGCCAATTGACCTAAGTTGTCAAATTCTTATCCCAGCAGCTTTTCCTTCCACATTGGCAGTATTCCTTGAATAGCTAAAGCAGCTAGTTGATCATCGGCCAAGTTTAATGAGAAGCACAAGTTCCTAGTCTCTCAGAACCTCTGAAGAAATTTAGTTCCCAATTCATTAGTCTTCTGCCTTATAGTTGTTAAATTGGTTATCTTCTTTTCACTAGTCCTAGTGTAAAAATGTGTATGAAACTTCTTCTCTAGGTCAACCCAATTGGCAATGGAATTGACTGGTAATGATGAAAACTAAGTGAAGGTCATCCCTAATAGGGACATGGAGAAGAAACGAACTTAATGGGCATCCTCAACTGATGCTTCACTCAACTATGTAAGATACCGACTAACATGTTCTATCGTGCTTGTACTGTCTTGGCCAGTGAACTTAGCAAACTCTGGGAGCCTATAATTTATGGGAAGAGCGACCAAATCATACTATTCTGGATATGGGTGTTTGTACAAGAAGGTCAGCCCTTTTGGCTTTAGACCGAACTGATTCTTCATCATCTCGGTCACCTTCAGCAGCAACTCATCAATATTTGAATTTGGGTTTCTCTGCACCTGCTAACCTATCTGTGGATTGAAATCCCGTGTGCCTTGGTACCCTAGATTTGGAATCATGTGAAGGGTGTTATAATCTATGCTATTGTGATACCCTTGTGAAATCTCTACCTACTGAGTCCTTTGTTGGCTTGTTGCTTGAAGTCTCTGATTATAGACATAATGATCTATATCTCTATGGATCCTTTGAATTAAGGGTGCTATTTTTTGAGCCAACGACGGTATGTGGCCTGATGTGTCAAAATTGATCATCTAGTTCTAACCTTGCCCCGCTGGCTGTTGCACATGCTGTACTGACGGTCTAGGATTATATTGTATTTGATTCATAGTAGTACCTTGAGCTTGTTCAGATGAACCCTGAATTGCCTGGACATCACCATTACTAGCTGGTGCTGCTTCTTGATGGCTGGTACTGACTTGATTAGTCCCTTAGGTCGATGGATCTGGAATGTTGTAATAAGCCGGTCCACCTTGACCAACTGGAAACCCTTGAATCGCTTCTTTCATGGCATTGTGGAATGTATCTAAGAAAGCTTCATTATGGCTTGATATGGCATCATGAATAGATTTGTCTATAATTTCCGTAAAGAAACATCTGTCTTCAACTTTAGATGTATCTGTCTGTTCGTATAATAGGACTCTTAGTAGTGGAAATTTCTAAACAATTATGTTGTCATGTGTTTTGGTGTAGGACAACAAATATTTGCTCTAAAATTCTTTTGTAGCTTTGCCGATGACATCTTTATCTCCATCAGGAAGATCTTCATAATGTATCATAAGGATGTCATTGTTGTTGTGAGCCGCCCTAATGATTGTGGGGTCCCACCGGGCGTGCCAGAAACATATGTTGACACGAAATTTTGTCACGTGTCGAGGACACACGAGTAAGCCGAAAGGGTCCGCTCGATGGAGCTGGAGATCCGCCTAGCTTCAACGTAGGGATGGTCGATCCTATGCACTCCTCCCAAGACGTGCCAGTCAATTTAACCCTGCAATTGACAAGGAGAGAAAGTTTATCAGTAATTTAGGGCGAAACATGCCGGTGTTGCCAGACAGTCCCGAATGTGCGGCTCTAAGAGCCGATATGAAAGGAGATCAACTAAATAGTCAATTCCAGCATATTCATAAGAATAAATCAGTTAAAGCTCGTGGGGTTGTGTAAGAAGAATCGGTTATCGTTCTAGGTGAATATCATTATTTAGACAAATATTGGTCACTAGCAAAAAGATATCAACAGTAATTAGTTTATGCTAAGCCAATAACTGCAAGTAACCGAACCCTTTTTGTATAAATGAAATAGCTTATCATCATTTAACCATTTAATAAAGATAAATCTAATGAACATATTAGATCTCATCTATCGCTATGACCAGTGGAGCATGAGGCAGAATCATGCAGGCCGTAGAAACAACAATAGACTCGATGACCCTAACTTATTACTAATATCAGTAGGGCATGAGGCAGAATCATACATGCCATAATACAATAATAAGATCATGGGGCTAACACATCTTTCAACCTATCTCTACTTTAACGATCTTGTAATGTGAACTATTCGTGAAAGCGCTCAATATCGGCTAAAACAGCCGATTCAGGCATAACACACAGTTAAGGTCATGCTCTCTCAGGACCAGATCTACCAAATAACGATCCCCACTCCACAGTGCTAACTGTGGGGTGTGAGGCAGAATCACACAGGCCGTGATAATAGGCCATGGAACAGTTATCGCTAGCCAATAGATCTACTCAAGATCAGACATGCCTTAACCGCACGCTATGCACGATCAAGATTGATATAAACCAGCCGATAAACAACACAACTCATCATTTAAAGTGCAGATTAGATCAATTTAGATTAACAAACAATGGGTTAAACAGGATATAAGGCCGATTTAGATCAATCCCAATCGGGCGAAGTGATATTGCTGTAATTAAATAAATAATGGAAGCAATAAGCAACATCGATAACTTAATGAATCTATCCAAAGGAACGCCACCCTTAGATAGAGCCGATAACTTGACCTTGATCTAGTTCGAGCAGTGGAGGTCAACTGGATCGATGCAGTCGTACTTGAACTAGATAAGAGTCGATAACTAACTTATACTAAAGTCATAGTGAAGGTCTACCGGATCGATGCAGCCGTACAAATAGAGGTATAAGCCATAATGGTACTTACAGACAAGCAGTGGAGGTCGACTAGATCAATGCAGCCATACTTGCTGAAGAACTCATCGAGATCTACTCTACTCCTACTCCTAAGGGGTGGTCGGAGCCAAAAAAAGTAAATAACTTGTATTTGATTGATTGTGTGTCTTTTATAATAGCCGGGGTTTGATATTTATACCCGAGACCTACGCATGACTCCTATCTAAGCACGACTCATCACAATCTTTGGCCCTAAGAGAAAACATTCCTAATTTAAGATAACTTGGACTCTAATCTTTCCCTTTTTATAGAGTCCAACATGTCTTGTCCCGACGCCGATCGTAGCTTCTGTCGTTATCTGCTAGCGCTGCCTGAAGAAAGCCGATTCTAGTGCTGCATTTGAATTAGCTGGTTTCGATCTACATGCAATTGATTCTTTGATGACATGATCTTAGGAGCTTTCGAGTCCCTACGACTCTTCTTCCAAATTTTGGTGTAAACAGTTACAATGAATACCATCATCATCCAACATAGAAATAGAAATAAGGTTTCTTCTCATGATAGGAACAAGTAGCACATTATTCAAGTTAAGAATGAAACCACTACTTAAAAGCAATGGGAGAGTGCCGAAGGCCTCAGCATCAGTCGCATGCCTGTCAGCAACTCTAAGCTTGCGCTCCCCCTTTGCCAGCCTCCGGACGGTAAGGAATCCCTATGATGAATTAGTAATGTGCAAGGTGACACCAGAATCAATACACCATGTATTAGGAGAAACATTAGCATAAAGGGTTTCATCCACAAAAGTAATTACATCATGAGTACCTTTCTTGGCAAGCCAGTTCTTGAACCCATCACAGTCCTTTCGGATGTGCCCAAAGTTCTTGCAGAAGAGGCACTTGGGCCCATTGGCACCTCCATCAGTGCTGGTACTTCCCTCAGCATTGGTAGTATTAGTCTTTTTGAAGTCATGCTTCTTTGCCTTGAGGAAGTTTGACTTCTTTTTAGATTTAGGATCCCCATGGTTCCTTCTTTTGCCTTGGCCAACAAGGTTAACTTGATTCTTGTTATCAGCCTTCTGCCTCTCTTCTTCCTGTACACACTTAGCAATGAGTTCACTCACATTCCACGTTTTCGTTAGGAGGTTGTAGTTGACCTTAAACACCTCAAATTTGGGACTAGGAAGTGAAGTCATGATAAAACGCACTAAGAAGTTATTAGAGATGGTCATATCCATGGTCTTAAGTTTTTCGACCATATCAACCATCATCATGATATGTTCTCTAATGCCGGGACCCTGAGTACTTAGTTGAAACCATTTTCATAATCAAAGTACTAGCCTCAGCCTTAGAAGAGCTCTTGAACTACTCTTCAATGTTTGCTAGGTACTTCTTAGCATTATCTAAGGTGGGAATAGCTCCCCTGATTGCAGGAGTAATATTGTTCTTCATGACCTTTACGGCCAACCTGTTGGAGCGTTTTCACTTCCCTAGTTTTTCCTCATACTTGGTTGTCCTAGCAGCTAGGGTAGCATCACTATCACCCACAGCTGTAGGAGCAACTGGCTCATCCTCACGTAATGCTAGGTCCAATTCATTCACCTCGAGCCAAATCTCAAGCTTCTCTTTCCATGACTTGAAGTTAGTGCCATTGAGAGGGGTGAAGTTGGTGAGCTAACGGGTGAGAGGCGAACCATTAGCTTTATAAAATAAACCAACACAACATTAATAACAATTAAATAATGTCATGCATGTAAATAACCCTACATTGATCTGTTTAAAAACATGAATGACAACAATTCGCACCACCGCTGGGCAGAAACGAAAAAGAACCCATAATCATAATCATAAATTTGTGACACATGCATATAAAATCAACGTTGGTCAGAAAATATATACATAGGCCACACTTAAGTTAAATTCTCCAATTAAAATTTTCCGTTGGTTCTATTTTAATCAGAGAGCTTAAACATAATTTGCAGCGGAAATTAACATCATCATAGGCATAAATAATCATAAAAAAGTGCTGCCGTAAAATTAACGCAATTCATAATGCACTGAAAATATTAAAGCCCATAAACGTAATGCTTTCGGTCCATAAACATCAGTGGCCCAGTTGAAAATTCATAAAATCATTAAATGAAAGGGCGACCCAACACAGATCGCATTTGGCCTAGCCCATCGGAGGGCTCCCCTTCATCCGCAAGGACCATAAGCCCAAAGTCCTAGGCCACCATTCTGCCCTATGCGCGTGCTCACTCGCAGACCCAGCTTATGGCCACACAATCTCATCCGTTCATCTGAATCGAACAGTTACAGCGGCATCTGCTTGGAACAAAAAACATGAAACCTCAAACCCTAATTCATTCTGCTCCCTCACCTCCGAAAAACACGCACGCCACCAGGCCATTAGGGTAGCGGCGTCGCGTGAATTTGAGCGGCGGTGGCTGGACTGTTGGCGCTGGTGCGAGGCCCCTCGTCGGAGCGTGAGCGTGGCCTGGCCAGCGCGCACCTCTGCCAAGCGGCTTCTTGCCTACGCCCATGACGGTGGCGGCGTGTGCGGTAATTTATCGTGGCGGTGCAGTGGATGGAGCAGAAGCAGTGTCGCGAGCTTCGTCGACGCGCGCGGCCAGGGCATGAAGGCAGTGTGCGCGATGGCCTCAACGCGAGAGCTCTGGTGCGACAGCGCGGCGGCGGCGGCGACCCTGCAACATTTTATCCGCGCGGGCTTGCCAGCATGCCGAAGGGGCAAAGCCGCGCGGGTGAGTATCAGCCCGACGGTGGCCCTCCCGTTGGCGCACGAATGGCGCCGTCGTGCCAAACTTGAGGGCAACGGCGACCCAGGCCCAGGTAACGTCATGCCAAATCCATCTCAGTGGAATTAGGGTTTGTCCATGAGGATTTGGGGAAAAATTTTGCGGAAAACGTCATCTAGGGTTTCGGGATTTTGGGGATTTCATCGCAATTGAACTGATTTGCTCATCCCCTCCTTCTAATTTCATGATCCGAAACCCTAGCCCCGAATTGCATTAAATTATCATAAAATCAGCATGAACATAGGATAAATTAGCCCAAATTCATGACTAATCCGAGTTAATCAGAGGCATAAACATCATTACCAAAACAATTAGCCCTAATCATGATGACTTCATTCTACCCGCGCAAGATAGGCATATATCAGAGACAAAAGCATTAATCATGATCACTAAGACCTAATCATGTGTAATTAAGGGCTAATCATCATTAACATTAAGTGATTAGGGTGCAATTAGATCAAAACCGACCTCTAATTATCCAAACCGAGGCAGATCTGAAAATGACGGATCACTGACTAGACTAACCGGCTCTTGATGCCACAATATTAGATCAAGATCAACACAAATGATGATTTAGCCTAGTCAAAAGATCACATCACGATCATGAAACATAGATCTTGGGGTTCTGCCATCGGTGGAGTAGGGATGTGAGGACGAGGACGGTGTTGTTTGGTGGTGTAGCGTCGACCTTTAGGACGCCAGCGGCACTGGCCAATCACGTTGGTTGGTGTCGGAGTCGGAGAAGTAGGGCAGCGGCCTTCGGGTCGATCTAGCGCCCTCTTATGATCGGGAAAAGAAATGTCGGGGTGGTCTGTTTCTCAAATGTGCGTTGGCCAAAGGAGAAGCCAGGCCACCTCTTTTAATATGGCGCTGCTCGACTCAGGGCCGCAACCATCGGTTGGTTTGGGCGCTACCGATCGTCGCGTGTGTGGGGTTTCCCACGGGTCCCGGACTAACTCGGCTAGGGGGAAACGGTCCTTGACCGCGTACCCCGAGACCACTTAATTCCAACAGAAAGAATAACCTACACGGTTGATTTTGTGATGAACCAACGAGTTAGTTCATGCTATTACAGTTAATAAATACGGAATGAGAAATTGTGGAAAAGTGGTATTAACCTACATGTGTGGTTACTGGTTTGGTAGACATTTTTGAACACTATATATGGCTCGCAAGGAGACTTAGGTAAGGTCCGTTGGCTAGAAACAAAATCAACAAATAGATAAATAGACCATGGAGACTTAGGTAAGGTCCACTTCCTTCAAGAGTCTCTTTAGGCGGCAATGTCCATTACTTTATTTTACTGTTAGAAGAGGCGACGACACACATACACATTGGGTCTGATTTAGGTCGACCCCATGTATGCACGTCACCGTTACCCAGTCCACCACGAGTCTTCGTCGCCAAGCCTGGTTGCGTTCGTGACGTCGTGGCTTCGTGCCGGGCCATGCTGCTCCTCTCTATATAAGCAGGTTCACATTCTGAAGCTGCATCTCACTGCATCTCAGCCTGGGAAGCAAGAATTCAAGAAACAGCACGCCATGGCATCTATTTCGAAGTTTCTGCTTCTCCTGCTGTGCAGCTATCTCACTCTCGTTGCTCACGCAGCAGACGATCGCCGCCACAAGGTTCTGTCCGTTGGCTCTCTGAAGTCTGCCGCTACCTGCTCCGAGGCCAAAGGTGCAGTAATGTCCATGAACGCACCTGCAATTCCAGTAGGTTACAGCATTTTTGTGTCAGTTGTAATCGTCTCCCATGTTTGGACTGGTTGTTTCAGTGACTCCATCATCCAGCGGCGGCGTCACGGTGCCGTTGCACCACCGGCACGGCCCATGCTCGCCTGTACCCTCCAAGAAGATGCCCACCTTGGAGGAGAGGCTCCGGCGTGATCAGCTTCGAGCCGCCTACATCAAACGGAAGTTCTCTGGCGCCAAGGGTGGCGACGTCGAGCAATCGGAAGCCGCTACCGTGCCGACCACGCTGGGCACCTCCCTGAGCACGTTGGAGTACGTGATCACCGTCGGCATCGGGTCGCCGGCCGTGACCCAGACCATGTCCATGGACACCGGCAGCGACGTGTCGTGGGTGCAGTGCACGCCGTGTTCGCAGTGCCACTCCGAGGCGGACTCGCTCTTCGACCCCAGCGCGTCGAGCACCTACTCGCCCTTCTCCTGCAGCTCCGCCGCCTGCGCGCAGCTCAGCCAAAGCCAGCAGGGGAACGGGTGCTCCAGCTCCCAGTGCCAGTACATTGTCAACTACGGCGATGGCTCGAGCACGACCGGGACCTACAGCTCCGACACCCTGACGCTGGGCTCCAACGCCATCAAGGGCTTCCAGTTCGGGTGCAGCCAGTCAGAGTCCGGCGGCTTCAACGACCAAACCGACGGGCTCATGGGGCTCGGCGGCGGCGCACAGTCTCTCGCGTCCCAGACGGCGGGGACCTTTGGCAAGGCCTTCTCGTACTGCCTCCCGCCGACTCCGGCCTCCTCCGGGTTCCTCACTCTTGGAGCGGGAAGCTCGGGTTTCGTGAAGACGCCGATGCTCAGGAGCCCCCAGATCCCGACGTACTACGGCGTGCTCCTTGAGGCCATCAGGGTGAGAGGTCAGCAGCTCAACATACCCACCTCGGTCTTCTCCGCCGGGTCGGTCATGGACTCCGGTACGATCATCACGAGGCTGCCGCCGACCGCGTACTCGGTGCTGTCGTCGGCTTTCAAGGCCGGGATGAAGCAGTACCCGCCGGCACAGCCAAGCGGCATCCTCGACACTTGCTTTGACTTCAGCGGCCAGTCCAGCGTCAGCATACCGACCGTCGCACTAGTCTTCTCCGGGGGCGCCGTCGTCGACCTCGCCTCCGACGGGATCATGCTGCAGACCAGCAGCAGCATCCTCTGCCTCG
This sequence comes from Miscanthus floridulus, assembly GCF_019320115.1. Classification (NCBI taxonomy): domain Eukaryota; kingdom Viridiplantae; phylum Streptophyta; class Magnoliopsida; order Poales; family Poaceae; genus Miscanthus; species Miscanthus floridulus. The sequence continues at coordinate 114,433,411 of NC_089586.1, read as the reverse complement.
CCTTCGCGGCCAACAGTGACGACAGCTCTCTCGGCATCATCGGCAACGTGCAGCAGCGGACGATCGAGGTGCTGTACGACGTCGGAGGTGGTGCTGTGGGTTTCAGGGCAGGGGCTTGCTGATCGGCGCCCAGCGGACCACAAGGACACTGGCATTATGGGGTTCACCGTTCACGAGTTGTTGGCTGCTCGTTTGTTGCTGCCAGCTAGGAGTCACAGACATGAAAGCGAGGCCAAACCATCACTTATAGGCTATAGTACTTCGATTTTGATTGTTTTTTTTTTTGTGATTGCAAGATAATGCAAGTGTGCAAAGTACCAACCAAAAGATAATTGTAATTTTATCCTCATAGTTTATGAATAAACAATAATAATGTATTACGTTGTTTTCACAATGTTTTTTTATATTATGGAATGTCTTTTCACAATGAGTGATGATACTACCAATTATTGGTCTATCTATTATGATTATGATGAATGTTCATAAAATAATCGATTACTCAGCATTGTCTTCCAACGAATGGCACCCTCCAACGAAACCTCTGATTAATTCTCACTAAACACAGAAGAAAAAAAAATCCTAAAAGTGCTCATACTCCCTTCCTCCTATTGGATATACTATTACCAATTGAAGGTCTCTAATGAAAAGCCTCCATATTAACTCTCACTAGATGCACTGAGAAAAAAGAAAAAAAATAATAGAAATTCTCATAAAACCAGAAAGATTTTTTTCATTAATTCGATGGGCACTAATGTGACTATTAGATCTATTATATCTTCTAAAACATAACACACCTTTGTCCTTATGAAAAATGTAAAGTAGCCCTCAAAATTACTCACCAATACTATTAGAGCCACTCTAGTTGGCCCACATCCCAATTTTAAGGGCTTAGTGATAAAAGCGTCAACCTCTAACAGAACACCTACTCAGCTCTCATTGAATCCAGTGTCATGCATCCGCCCTTCCCCCAGACCATCTCATCTAAGTGTCGCCACCCTTTCTTTCAATCTTCCTTGAGGGCTACCCTGATAGTGATCTCCTTCCCTGCAAGTTGTTTTACCTGTGAGTTCGTCCTACTCGTGGGACGCTCTAACCAAAAGCTCATCCTCCCCGTTAACCTTCCCGACCACGAATTTGCTCTCCTAGTTGGTCTTTGACATTAAGAATGCCCTCCAAATAGGCCGCCCCCAACTACGAACTCACCCTGATCAAGCTCCCCTCCCTTCAAGCCTCACTGGATGTGAGCTTGCCCTCCTAGTCGGCCTCTTGGACTGTGAGCTCACCCTCTCGGACGCAGTCCTTGCCCAAGCTCCTTTACCTCAAGGTCGCTCGCCCCCATGCACGGGCTTATGCACCTTGCCCCATGTTAAATATTTTTTCTCAAATATTGTTTTCAAGATTCGAATGGATTGTTCCAAATATTTCAAATTATTTGCAATTGGAGAGTTTGATTGTGAATGCTATGTCAATTTCTGTGCTAATCTGTTTGACAATTGTAGAACATTTGGTATGTCATTTTGTTTGTCAATTGTGAGAAATATCTATGTCAATTTGTTCGACAGACAGTTTGTTTGACATTTCTTATGTTGGTGGACTCTACATCATGATGGTCTATGTGATGCAATGTACCATGTTGTTTTAATTTAATTTACCGCGTTTGAATTCATGGATTTGAATATTATTCAAGTCAATATTGTAGTTTCAATTTAGGTAGTGACAAATAAATATGACATAAAGTACATGTGCAGAAAAAAGAGAAATAGAAGTAAGAGCCCTGATTTGAGAGCAACCGATGGAGTTGAGCTCAGAAAAACAATGCGCTCAAGTAGGGGAGCTAAAAAGAAGGCTATGGTTTTAAGGCTAGGCTTTTGGTCGAGTTGCTTTTGTGAAACATAATATTAGTTACCCCTAGATCTACATATCTACATATGTCTAAATTACCCACCATGCTACTATGACAGATAATCTTACTGGTCCCTTTTAATTTATGTCTCAATTACCACTTCCACCATTGTGAAAAAACAAACTAAAATATCTTCTTGAATCTAAATATAAATTACCAACATAAATATGTTTAAATAGTCATAATATATGTTTCTAAATTATCCACTCATATTATCATTATTAACTAATGTTAAAACAAAATCTAAAGTTATGCACAAATGAAACATTATAACATATCGGTCACCTTCTCGTGGGACTCTTGTCCGCGATGGCTGCGCGTGACATCGATCGCCATTTCGTGACCACTCCAATCTTACAGAGAACACACCACTACAGAAGAACAGGGCAGAGTAGGCCCACACGCCCTCCTAACACTGCACTAACTCGATTAGCAGCCCGTCGTCCAGTTGGTCAGCGAGACATGAGTCGTGTATAGACCACCTTTGTATAAAGCAAATCCGAATCAATTGGAACGTTTATTTACGTCTCTGGTTAGCCCCTTAATTCCACCAACGAAAGAACTTCCACCGCTACTGTGTATGGTATACGCTCTCCTGTAGTTTGTCTGTACTATCATGTACAGTAGCATGTATCTCTGTACTCTCGTGTACGTACGTGCGTACACGCATATACTTGCTATACTACAAGTAATCTGAAGTCGTCGCCGACTGTTAATCGGTGAGTGGATGGATCAGCAGGAGCTGGGTCTGAACCCGACGGAGGTGCCGTCGATGCGCACCTCGAAGGACCGCTGCTGCACGTTGCCGAGGATGGCCATGCCACCGTCACTGCCGCTGGGCGCGAACGCGAGGCAGCCGAACAACAGGATCCCGTCGGCGCCCAGGGTCACGGTCGCGCCGCTGCTGAACGTGAGCGCCACGTTCGGGAGCGTCACCGCGCCGTACCCGGAGAAGTTGTAGCACGTGTCCAGGATCCCTGTCGGCGGCGCGGACGGGTAGCCGTACGAGGCCATGCCGCTGCGGAACGCGGACCGCAGCGCCGCGTACGCGGTCGGGGGCAGGCGGGTGATGACCGTGCCGGTGTCCACCACCGTCCCGCCCGCGAACACCGACGCGGGCACGCTCAGCTGCTGCCCGCCGACGCTGATGCCCGTCAGCATCACGACGTAGTAGGTCGGCGCGTTCGGCGACGACAGCAGCTGCGTCGTGGAGAAGCCCGGCGGCGCCGCGCCGGACGGCCCGCCCAGCGTCAGGTACCCCGTGGTGGACGGCTTCGTCGGGAGGCAGTAGGAGAAGACCCCGCCGTACGTGCCCGCCGTCTGCTCCACGAGCGACGTCTGCTCCCGGCCGAAGCCGAGGAGCCCGTCGTTGCCGGTGAACAGCCCTCTCTGCGCGTGCCCGCAGCCGAAGAAGAAGCCCCGCACCGCGTCGTTCGGCGACAGAGTCAGCGTGTCGGAGCTGTACACGCCCGTGGCGTTGGACCCGTCTCCGTAGCTGACCACGTACCCGCACTGCGCCGCCGAGCAGGCGGACGCGTAGATGCCCAGCCCTTCGCACACGGACCCTCCGCACGGCACGGCGGCGTAGGACGACGACTGGGCGGGGTCGAAGAGCGGGTCCTTCTGGCTGTAGCACGCCGGCGCCGCGCACGGCTTGCACTGCACCCACGACAGGTCGCTGCCGGTGTCCACCTCCAGCGTCTGCGCCACGACCGGCGTGCCGAGGCTCACCGTCACCACGTAGTTGAACGTGCCGATGTCCAACCCCCAGTTCGCCGGCACCGTCGCCGCCGCCTTGGAGTCCCACAGCTGAGGCGCGCCGCGCCCCGACACCCTCCTCAGTATGTACTCCGCCCGGCGCTGGTCCGCGCGCAGCGTGTCAGCGACCGACGGGGTCGCCAGGGAGGACGCCCGCGAGGGGGCGCACGGCCCGTGCTTGTGCGTCAGCCGCAGCACGGCGGACGTGCCTTTCCGCCGCTGCGGCGCAACTGAAACATCACCGAATTCCAGCCAGCGAATCAATCAACACTATCGAAATCGAAGCTCCCAGTCCCAACAAACACACACGCGGCAAAGAGAAACCAAAGCGACTGATCAGGCTGCCGCTACCCGCGTACCTGGGTCGGGGGCGCTGCAAGTTGAGGACGGCACGAAGCTGGCGGCGGAGACGGTGACGTAGCCGGGCCCGGGCGCCACCGCGGCGCCATGGGAGCAGGGCAAGAAACCGAGCGCTCCGGCGCAGAGGAGTGACAAGAGGAGTGCGCGGCGCACCACGGCGGAGCTCATGGCGTCTTGGTTCCGCTCGGATGGGGACAAAAGACGGTGCCTAAATAAGGAGGACAAATCGGGCCGCCGTCCTCGGCGGTGCAACGCGCGAGACCTGGGCGAGTGCGCCGGAGGGCGAGCCCATCATCTGTTGAAATCTGTGGAATTCTTCGTCATCTGGCGCGGTTCGCGGTAGACGGACTGGCGTAGTCACTGCTGCCCGTGTCTTTTCCACCGGCACGGCCAGCACTTGGGCACGATAGCACGATGCGATGTGATGCGATGCGAACGGTATTCTTTCGGTAGGTCCCCCAGCACCGGACACCTTGCATGATCGATCCCAAGCCAAGCGCATACAAGTATACAACTGGCCGAGGCCAACCGAATTGACCTGTGATCCAACATAACACCAGTCAATTTGGATGGGCTCGATCAGGTCAGTTTGATTCAACTTCCATCGTCAGCTGTGGAATGCCCTTGGGTTTTGGTCCTTAAGTTTCAGCAAAACTCGTCTTCTGGTACGAACGAACTCAATCAACCAACCGAACAGATTCCTTTCCCATGACATCCTCTTCGCCGAAAAGAGAGCTCAAAATGTGGCACCCAATTCGTCACGGCACCTGGGGACCTTGTTTCCCACCCCTGACGGAGACCTTTATCTACCGCTCGGCGATCCCTTCTTTCCAGTACGCGGTTTTGGGATCTTGCTGGAGCTGGCGGCCGGGCCGCCGGGGGCCAGGGCCGTGACGGCGACATGAGTACATGGCCGGAAGGCGCGATCGCCTTGGAGACGCAGACCCACCCGTGCCCCGCCTTCCCTGCGCGGACGCGCACTCCGGATTTCTTTCGCCGGCGTCGCCAGCAGCCCAGCACCCGTCCGGCGATCCCCCACCTGATGCGGGCGTGTCGCGAGGCTGACATGCGCGCTTCTTGCGGTTTGTTTTGCTTGCTGGTTTTGCCCGGACGGCTCGGTGGATAGCTGGCCTGCAGCTGGCATGCATCCGGTCCGTCTGCATGTGGTGGAGCAGGGCCAAACATAGCTGACGTGAGCGCGGTTGCAGGCCCAAAATATCTGACGTGTTTAAGCGTGGTTTGCCAGATCGGTCTTGGTCTCTCCCGGTGAAGTGGCGAGCAGCCTAGGTTGAAATGTCTTGTTCGTAACTTCGTATAGTGGAGCGAGCACTAGCAAGGCATTCAGGTACGCACCCACGTTCGCCGTTTTGTTTGGTGTAGATAAAGTTATCTAAAGAGGCTAGAGTCACGAGAGTCCAATTGCATACTCGCAGGCCCGGTCCTGTCAATTTATAAATCTAGAGTGAAGCCTGGGAGATGGGCCTTTTATTATAATTATAATAATATGCATAAAAATTCTATTCATCTCTATTTTTTTTCACTTCTATATAAATGCGTGCCTTTTGTCAACATGAGTGCACTGGAATTTTAGAAATACTAGATTCAGTTTAACGTTAAAATAAAAATGAGTGTTAATAAATTACCAAGGATTTTTTTGGCGAGAGACAAGTGGAGAACATGGATAATAATTATTCGCTGCCCTGCACCATTAGGAATTCCCTAATCCCAAATTAGATCTGAGTCTTATATTCTGAAGAATAACGACAGGGGGCAAAGGCAATTAGGCAAATTAAACATTGATTAAACAATCAACAAAGGGGCTTAGGGAATAGGGGCAATTGGGCACGGCACTTTACCTGAACACGTCTGGACACAAGGACGTCTCGTATAGTCGTAGTGCCGTACTCCCTTGGCTGGGAACGAAGTTATGGAGCGAGCAAGCGGAGTAGCCAGTGCGCTGCGCACGGCCGATCGGCGACGGTGACGCCGGACGGCAGACGCGAAGGCGCGCCGTGATAAAACCACGAAGGAGAGCGGCCGCGACGGAAGGGAAATCGACAGACTCTTTCTTACGCGCCTGGTATTTCCTATGAGCCATATATATATATATATATATATATATATATATATATATATATATATTTCCTATTGCACCAGAGTATTGTCAACTAGCTCACATACTTGAGATTGGGCCTAGGCTTCAAGGGCCCTGTGCGTGGGCACAACTCGAACCCCCCCAAGGCCAGGCCTGCGTACTCGTGGCGGTCGGTCTCGGAGTCAACCGGTAAAATACTCCCTTTATAGTTCTAAATTACAGTAGCTCTAAATTACAGTATGTTTTGACCTTTTTATGTATATAACATTTTTTTTGTACACTTAGATATACACTATGTCTAATACATAGTAAAAATAAGTATCTACATTATTAGTCAAAATATATTATAATAAATTTGGAACGCACCCGGTAGTAAGTTTGTTGTTAGCGTGTGAAACCTTACACGTGACGTGTCCTAGTACCAGGACTAAAAGCATCTCTAAGAACATCTCCAAGAATTCCAAAAGTGACCCTCGATCTTTTGATAAGATTAAAAAAAAACTCTCCAACAACTTCCTATCTTAACTCCCAATCTATCCGCATTTGAAAAAAAATCAATCAATCACGCAAAAATATACGCGTGTATATCAAATGGCCAATCTAGAGGTGGAAGGACGTGTAGAAGAGTAAGGATAGGGTTCTCAGTGTAAATGTATAAGAGAGAAATAAAGTATAAAAGTTGTTAGGCGTAATTTGGAAACATGCCAGGATTTCTGATGCAAAATTATCTTTTATTTTTAGGAGTGAAATTTTGAAAATGACCGGAGAACACAACAAATGTGCTCTTAACCTTTTTTTAGCCACTTGAAAAACTCGTTGTTTTACCTATTGCTTTTTTGAAAACTTTTGGAGATGGTCTGAGTGGTTATTTGGATATCTTAAACTAAAATAAGGTTTTACCAAAGACACGTTTTGAGAGGATTTGGTTAACACATATAAAATCCCGTTTGGTGCTAATATTTCTCCAATCTCGATTGATTAATTAGGCACTAATTCTTATATCGTGTTTAGCGGCAAGGCCTGGTTCGAAAGCGTGATGTTGAAAGAAGTTCCCAAAGTAACATTGGCTTGCCAAATCGTGGATATCAGAAACCAATTCTACTAAAAACCATGTGGACCTGTTTTTACTAATACTCATTTTTTTAGTTTCGCGCAAAAAAGAAGTTTATCTTGTGCTGGAGTTTGCTGGGAGATCCAAACATGATTTTAGCGGTAGGTTTTACCGAGGCTGGTTTTGATAAAAACTGCAATCCAAAGGAACCTTAAGAGTTTTTCCAAAGAAACCTTAAGAGTTTTTTTAAACTCACTCTATAAATCATTATTTAGAGAGTCATTTAAATAAAATAGTTCTTTATATTTTCTCCTCCGACAGCTTATCTATATTTTGTGCATAGTCTATAAAGCTTACTCTCGTTCTTCATATTTGGTTAGTGAAAAATCCGAAATAAGAATGGCTATATGTGGAAAATAACTAAAGAACCTTTTTATTAGAGGGTAGTTTTCATCAAAATTTCTATTTCTATCAAATAGAATGGATATAAAGATGCCTTACCATAGCCCATATACAGGTTGGCATTACCTACAAGTACAATCTTTGTAAAGTTCCATTTCATTTCAAATGAACCAAAATTCAGTTCCAGAATGTACAGCCATGTACAGTAAGTTCAATATGGTTTCTGTAACCCTCACCCCAAAATATGAGTCGTGCAAATTGAGCACAATCACCAAAAGAATACTGCTACGGCCTGCGGAAAGCAAAGTGGCCTCTGAAAGCCTGAACAATCCTCCCTCCCGCGATCCTGCCCAAGTCACACACTACTCACAATCCTCTGAACAAGGCCTGACACTCACCAGTGCCTCCCGTCCCATGGCCCCCTGCCGGCGTCCCATCTCCATTCCGCAATTCTTCCCCACGCCGGGCCGCCGGGCATGCACTGCCGCCCTCGGTCCTCCTTCAGGTCGTGGCTCCGTCGCCGCCACCGTCGCCGCGGCTTCCATTCTCTCGAACTGCGCCGACCACTTGGCCTGCACGTACGGCGCGCGCCTCCACGGCGGGACGTGCATGCCCGCGCCGCGGATAGACTCCGCCGCTGCGGCGCACATTGCCGCGGCGAGTTCCTTCAGAGCTCCCGGCCTCGCCACGAGCACCGGCGGCAGGGAGGAGAGCAGGTCCTGGCACTCGGTGCTCGGCCTCGCGATCTCGAATTCGGCTGCAACGCTGACCTCCACGATGTAGCGAGACGGCAGCGGCGGCGAACCCAGTGTCACGTCCACGTACTCGTACGTGCCCGGCGCGGCGATGCTGCTGGTTCTTTCCCACGATGATCTGCAGAGACCTGGATGTATGCCCAATCACAGCAGCATAAATGTTAATGACCCCTCCAGCCTCCAGTTGGTAATCTTGCGCTGTTAATCTATCGTGTCGAATTGGGAGGTGGAAACTAGAGTGCCCACTATTTTGCTATTGAAAACGGAAGAGCAGTAGAACATTACTGGCGTCGTAACCCCTCGCACGGAGCCGCTCCACAAGGTGCTTCCTGGTACCGCCGCCGCCAGCGACGGCTGGCCCAGCGCCTCGGACAATGCGTTCCGCCTCGGCGCGGATTCGTACGGCCGCCGCGTCGGCGGCCGCTTCCGCCAGTGTCAAGCGCACCGTTTCGTTCCACTCCGTGGTCCGGGACGCCACAGCATCCTTGGTGACGCCGCCGCTGTCCGTGCCGTGCTCGCCGTATCCGTTGTAGAACTCGTCGACCAAATTCATCAGATCGTCGTCGGCATCCGCACGGCCGGACGAGGGCGCGATGTCGCCGATGAACGGGCCCCGTAGCCGCGCCCTCGCCGCCTCGTCCAGCGCCGCTGTTGCCTTCTTGTACGCACCCGAGAACTCCGTTGTCACCATGCCGATCGAGGCCTTGGTGGAACGACAAGAACCAATTTTATGGCCGTGGCGGATTGTGTGTGCCGGCGAGCAGGTCCCTCTTGCGGTTGGCAATAGGCGTGCAGTATATATGTTTCGGTGGGCGTGCCGAGGCGTAGCTAGAACCTGACTGCAAACGTGTCCAGGCTCATCATCGTATAAAGGTTCTTCTGTCCAGGTGCGATGAATCGGGCGCATCATGTAAAGTCCGTGTTGTGTACTGCTACTCCGTACTCCAGTTGTATGATGAAGTCACACTGCTAACTAGTCACTATACACAGGGGGAGGCTCTAGACCCCTACAGCTGGTGTATCGATGCAAAATGGAGAGGGTGAGGGAGAAGAAGCGGAGGAAAGAAGAAAAAGAGAGAGAGGGGGGAAAAAGAAGAGATCAGCCTCTTTAATCATGTTTTGCATCAGTTACTGACTATACACGTACACTATCACGGTCAGGAAGAAGGACTTTTGCAAAATGGAGAGGGTGAGGGAGAAGAAGAAGCGGAGGAAAGAAGAAAAACAGAGAGAGGGAGGGAAGAAGAAGAGACCAGCCTCTTTAATCATGTTTTGCATCCGTCACTGACTATACACGTACACTATCACTGTCAGGAAGAAGGGCTTTCCCCTGAAGGAAACTTCAGTGAATAATGTTCAATCAAACACGCTCTAGTCATCCATGATCCATGTATAGATGGATCATCCCAGAGTTTGTCCACTTCGATCAACGATGCGTCTAGGTACATCGCTCATGATTGTAATATAGTAAGATACATCGCTCGTCATTGTAACCGTAGAAATTCTAGAGTAGTCTCCACGTTATATTGAGAATGTAAAAGAGTAAAATGAACCCGACTAAAGTTCTTTAAAATTTCACATGGATATGTTCTGGGACAAGATGATCATTTAGGTTCTCAATCTGCTTTTAATTCTCACTTGTATTTTTAAACTAAAAAAGTGATTATTTGAATTCTCAATCTACTGCCGCGCTTGATTAAAAGGTCCAAAACCCGCCACCGCCAACCGCCAGCCGCCAGCTGCCTAGGTGGTCGTTGAGGTTAAAGTTGTAAAAAAAACTTCTCTCCATCTCTCTCCCCTTGTAGTCCATCCCTCTTTTGTCAGTTCTATTGCCACCTGCAGAGGGCAACCGAGCACGCCAACATAGCCACGAGGCAGCCATTAGAGCGATAGGAGACAGTTGGAAGTGGATGGGGAGGAGCTAGGGGGTGGGTTATATGAGTTTCACATAGCCTGATAGCAACCACATGTAACGATACTAGGAATGCAGATAGCACAGGTATGGATTAGAACGAGTATGTGTATTCGGTTACAGATATGGTGGAAATGGAGGTCGCCGGCGATCTCTCGAGCCGCAGCTCGCCGCCAGTTTGCCGACGCCAACCAAGACAAAACGAATCTGTGTTCCTCCCCTGTCTTTTAACCTCTCTCGATTATGACTGTTGTCACACAGCAGGCTCACCCGATGCAACGGGCTTGATGGTCTCCCATTTAGGGCCATCGTATCTTGTATTGGGCCTCCTCTTCCTCTTCAGCCTTGGACACTTTGAGATAGGTAGCTTGTTGATGTGCCGGACCGTGACATCACCCCCTCCATTAGCAACAGCTTGTCCCCAAGCCGTGAACTTCGAGAACCTACGGAGCAAGTCATCTTCATCTTCCCAAGTAGCCAGCTCGGCGAATGAATCAGCCCACTGGATCATGTCGATGGAATCTGGTCGGCAGGCTATCGAGAGGTATGCCCACGGTAATAGATGAATCGGTGGAGGTGCGCGTGAGGGAATTGGACGGTGACACAGAACGCAAAAGACAATGATTTAGACAGGTTCAGGCCGTCAGCTCAATGTAATACCCTACGTCCCGTGTCTTTATGCATTGTATTGCGTATGACTAGGTCAAAACGAGGGGTCCCTACCCGCCTTATATAGCTTGGGGGGTAGGGTTACAGATCGGTTATTTCCATTCTGATCGGTTTACAAGATAGGAAGTTACAGATCGTACAATATATATCATATCCGAGCAGATTTCGTAGATCACCAAGAATCTTTATGTTGCCTTGTGAAGCACGTCGTCCTATAGCATACTTCACTTGGCGTTGTCTTGTGAGCTAGGCCTCGACCAGTGGAGCGACCCGTGCATAGTTTTGTGGGCTGGGCCTCCCCTAGCTAGTCCCCGAGCACCCTGCATCCGTTGTGCAACACCATCTTGCATCGTATCTGAGCTGTCCAACTTGCAGCAACTCATCGGGATCAGTCTTCCAACCAGATTGAATAGGGGCCGAGCTGTTAAAGCAAGCGTCCAAGCAGTTCAAACAAGCGTCCGAGCTGTCGAAGTGGGTGTCCGAGCAACTGAGATAGGCATCCGACTAGTTTAATTGGGCGTCAAGCTCGGACTCACTCGACGTCGTGGTTTGCCATAAGGATGTAAGGAGCTTAAGTAAAAAATTGAAGTCTTGGTCGGTGAAGTGTACACACTTAAGTGCTAATTGCGATGGTCCTGACGACGTGGTCATCAGGGCAGAGCATAGGAGGAGACTTGACAAAGTTGAAACACCGTGAAGAAGAAAAAGTACATGCACCGCAAGGTGCATTGTACACAATGTAGTCCCCGAGCCTGCTGAAAGATGATAAAGGAATCTTGTAGTAGGCTTAAAGAAAATTATGCAATCCCCATCATTGCCGAAAGATCGAGTAATCAGGGAACCAATATATTCACCGCGAGGTGAAGTGTACACACTTAGTTCCCAAGCCTGCTGGAAGATGATGAAGAAATCTTGTAGCAGGGTGAAGGAAAAATATCTTGGCATAGATGCATAACGAATTCCATTGATCCAGTGCCGAGTCTGGAGATTCATTTTGTCATTCCGTATTTAACGCGATTCAACACCGTGGCCCACCTTGCGCATTTGGTAGCCCATCGGCGTGCGGCGGTTTCAGGAGGGAATGCGGCGTTTTGGGCATGGTTTCCCAAAATCCCTAGAAGGCAAAGGGTCGGGGTCAAACTATTATAAAGTGCCTCAGCCCTGGCACACATTCCCGACCTTGCTCTCGCCGCTTCGTCTTCTTCCATGTGCCCGCACCACATCATCTAGCAACCGTTCCGCCATCTTAGCATCCGCAAGCTCGTAATCTCCCACCATTCCTCAGATCTGTGAGATGGCGCCCATGAGAAACCGCAGGAGCTCGAGCAGGGCATCGCGCGAGCTCAATCACACTGAGGAATGGGTGTTTCGTTAGCAACGAGGTGATGCTCAATCAGTTGGTGGTGGACAGCATGCTGCCGGATATGGTGATGGCATGATGGCGTCCTGCTCGCGGTGGGAGCTTTCCTACCCCCACGGTGATGAATTGGTCGTGTTTGAAGATCATTTCTATCGCGGATTTGGTGTTCCGATCCATCTGTTCCTCCGTGGATTGATTGAGTATTACGCCATTAGTCTTTGCAATCTGGGCCTGAACTCCATCCTTCATGTTTCTGTCTTCATCCATTTCTATGAAGCATATCTTGGCATTCTCCCACATTTCTGTCTTCATCCATTTCTACGAAGCATATCTTGGCATTCCGCCACTTTTTCTGTTTGAAATCTCATGGGGGATCTGGATCTAGAGTTGTGGGTAGCGCATACTTGCAGTTGCGGGATGGGATGGTTGGGCAGTACATCACTACCTCGTTGAACACAAACATGAAGTATTGGGCACAACGATGGTTCTACATGCCATAGGGGAATATTATGTGGCATGCGACATTGATCAGATTCCCATGAGCAACGCCAGGTGGTCGGAGAGGCCTAGTGCTAGTGGAATGGAGCAAGTGAGGGAGCTCCTGGCATTGATTGACCGAAGGAGAGTAGATGGGGTCATAGTGGCGACAAACTTTACTTTTCAGTGATGCGAGCCCAACAAGGAGAGGGCACACCCTACATATGAATTCAGGGGGGGATACTAATGGGACCCGTGAGGTGCCCGAGCCGATTACCTGAGAGGAAGTCAAGCAGAGGATTGGGGTGTTGTTTAACCTCACGGGGCGCCGCAAAGTTGACGACCAACAGAGGACCTTCAGTGTTGGGAACCTCCCACTAGAGGTAAGAGTCGTTGCATTAGTTTGGCCTAATTCCTTTTTTGTTGCGATGTACACATTCGTGCTCTCGAAGATTCGTGGGCAGGACCGAGTAGCATACTTCTCAGCCGTGCCATCGATGGACTGGTCAAGGGGTGTTGATGCTTGGCCGAGTAGTCCCCAACGTAGAGCCAGCTCAGAGGCTGGTGGGGACTGGTTGGATGATAATGATGATGAAGATGAATGTGAGCGGACATGAGATGTCCGTGAGAAACTTCTAGGGAAACGGCCCGCTAGTGAGGAGCCATCCCTAAAGAGAAGGAAGACGATGGGATCATCCCGTTGAGAAGAGCGGCCAGTGAACATCGGCGCTCCCGCTCACCCCCAAAGACGGCGAATGGTGTTTTCTGTAACACCCTCGGTGTTACCCCATTAATCATCTACTAAAACATGTCATGGGCATCATACTTGTCTATTAATGCATATGGTGAAGTGTGTAGATCAATTTTTGTAACTCAAAATGATCAATAAAAATGCTAAATGAAAGTTGGTTCGATGGTTCATGCATATCAAGTAGGGTTTAAAACCAATTTTTATTAAGCAAAAATACTATAGAACATGTGTGTAATACTTAAATAAAGTTGGAAGTGCAAACTTTGTATATGATAATGAAATATTTGCTGTTGAAAAAGAATATTGCTAAGTAATATTTTCAGGAGCTTAGAAATGCAATATGAAATTAAGATTAGCTCAAACGCTTAGAAAATTTCTAAATCTGTGGACAACTAGATGCTGCTATGTTTAGCAATTTATTTGGAGAGATTGGGGTAATGAGTGATGTAGTGTTATGATTCCATTTAGTAGTTCCATATGCCATCTTGAGTGTAGTGAAGTTGGTTTAGGTTTAGGAGCAACAGTTTGGTCGTGATCAGCGCTTTAAAATTCATGCACGTCACAACTTTGTGCCGTCTAGCGCTGTGCGCGTGGTCACCATGCGTGGCCGACCAGCATCACTGCGCGGTTGTGCCATGCACGCGCGTGGCCGCGCACCGGTTGGCCGTGGCCGCTGTGGCCTTGCAGCGGCTTGGCCGTTCTGGATGCACCGCTAGGATGTTGGTCTGCTCTATGCCCGACCACCCCAGCCGTGGGCTACCACTGGTGCCGCTGCTGCCTCTGTGCCCGCGCCATGATGACTCTGCTACCACCACTGTCGCATCACCATGCTGCGCACCTATAGCTATGTTGTGCCGCTGGCCTGCCTTGATGTTGTGCGCACGTGGCCGTGTCGCCGTCGCCTTGCCATCGATGGCAATGCGGCACGCGGGCCATGTCGATCATGAGCATGCATGTCTGTCGGCTAGTGCCTAGCCGCGGGCTGCGCCAGTCACACCAACCGCGTCCCGCCAAGGCATGCCCTTACCGAGTCACTGGCTGCCCCTCCCCCACCGCTCCCTCGCTCTCTCTCTCTCTCTGTTCTCGTCTCCCTGCCGCTATCGAATCGCACTGGCGCCGCAGCTGCGAGCGGTCACTTCTCATCAATCCCTCTTATCCGTGCCTCTACCCTCACATCTCCTCTCTAGCCGCCCCCACCCTGCTTTGATTATGGCTCAGCCAAGCCTCGATTTTGGAGCTTTGCCCCGGCACCGCGTCGTTAAGACCTGTCACCGCCCGCGCCGTGGCCAGCGTACACCACTTCACCCCACGCAAATTCCTCTACCCCACTAGCTCACCTTGGCTCCCTCTCCACCGTGCGCACGCTAGTGGGAGCGCTACCACCTCCCCACCACCACTGACGTGGCCATGTCCGTCGTGGCTCATCGTCGTGCTCGTCGCGCGCACGCGGCCAGCCCTGCTCAGGTAGTCTTCGACTGAACCACCACTTCGATTAGGTTCATGGTGTGCCCCTGGTTCTTATCCACTATCTCTACTTCCTGTTAGCGCTATAGCTCGTCGTGATGACCACAACGTCGTCGTGTGTGACAGCGTGCGGTGGCAGCTCGCTCTAGTGCGCCCTGTTGCTCCGTATCACCGCTTAGGGTAGGCGTTAGGGTCGTAGATGGGGTTTGTCTTGTTAGTTTAGTTGATACGAGCCTTGAGTGGCCACCGTACCTCCTAGTGCCACTGTCCGCCGCGTCGGCGAGCGCGGGGCGTCTCGGGGACCTCTCCGGTGCAAAGGTGAAAAGATATGAGGGCTTCGTTGCAAAGTCGTTGTCTATAGAAATAGTACGTATAGTGGTCGCGCTATTGTTCGATAATGCGAGGGTGTTTTTGTAAGAGTGCCAGCACGCGTGGGCTCCCCGCCGTGATACGCCTCCGTGCGTGGGCATTGGGCCAAAATCGGTTTATCTTTTTCATGGAAAAGAGAAATAACTTTTCATTTTAATTCTAAGCTGAACTTTGGTAATTAATATAAAATAATGTAGATATCCAAAAATTGTGAAACTAATTTTGGTAGGTTCCCAAAAACATTGTCTACTTGTTAGTACAGTTAGTTCATACATATCTATGTGGTTGCTAAGGAGCATTAAAATAGTTAAGATGGTTAGTATTATTTTGATTAATAATGGTTGGAATTTTTGTGGTAGTTTGGTGATAGCAAAAACCCTAAAATTTTTATAGTAGCTTCATTGTTTTATTATGCGCTCATTGTAATTTTTGTAGCCCTAGAATAGACTACTTAATATGGTAGCTAAATACCCATTAAGGCTAAAGGAATAATGGCATGATATTGGTTTATAAAAGTTAAGCACTTGTAGGGTGAGCTTGAAATCTATTTGGTAGAGATAATGATTAGCTTAGTATCTTAGTCATTATAGCTAGCTTAGTAGCTTAGCATGTGTATTCTTATTTTAAGAGTTGCTGTTGCCAAAATACTAAGTGTTGCATCATCGTTGCATGCATGTAGAGAACAAGTTGGTGGAGTTCGTGACCACTGGAGAGCAGGAGTACGAGGAGGTGATCGTGGAGTACAAGGAGGAGGTCCTCGTATAGGACAAATCCTCAGAGCCACCGACGACTGACATAGCTGACAATCCGCCTGCCCAAGGCAAGCCTTGGTGCATAACCCTTATTTTGAATAATCACTGGATATATATATATATATATATATATATATATATATATATATATATATGTGTGTGTGTGTGTGTGTGTGTGTGTGTGTGATGTGCATTTATGTTATAGGATTTATATTGACACTACATGCATAGATAAACCTACCTATGAGTCATACTAGCATAGGTCGAGTAGCTGCTATGCTTAAGCTATCGATAGCGTGAGTAACCTGTTGTTACTCACAATAGATGATGATTATTATTACTCTCATGATAAAATGGTGAAAGGAAATGGAGACCGGGCAGGGATATGGTACAGGTATTGGTGGGTGTAATAGGTTGTGTCCCGCGGCCAATGGGGCATAGCTTGGTTACACTATTTTTGCTATCCGTGTCGGTTAAGGACCGTTCGTTGCTGTGGATGGTAGTCAGGTCATAGGCTTATTATCCTGAGCACATACTTGCTTATGGGAGCAGGAAGGCTCATTGCTCTCTTGTCGTGGGTTCCAACTCTTTCTGGACTGACTGATTGGAGGCGGTGATGGTGGAGGTCTAAGCACCACACTAAGTCTGAGACTCAGGAGTGGGGGCTTAAAGTCCAAGTTTAGATGGGGACCTGGACCCCTTGATAGGAGAGTGGTGGGTTGGTCTTGCTTGTGCCTGGGGTACAAGCGGGGCGTGTGTTCAGGGTACCCAACTAGGATACATTGGTTCACGAATTGCCATGTGATATGGTACGACTTGGCTATGGTCTAGCACCATAGTAAGAACATGAAGATGAAAGGGGAAGAATGGATCTGATTGCTTAACTCTTGCTTGAAAGTAGAACAAATGCTTACATTGAATGATTAGCTAATGAACTAATTATGACTGCTAATAAAACACATACATAAGGATTCACTACTAGTAATGCTTTTCGTAGAAGGAAACCCAACAAACCATAAAGCTTATCATATCCTTTGAAGTCAAGAAATTATTCCCACTAGTCGGGTAAGTCTTATGAGTACATTATGTACTCAGGGTTTATTTATGCCTATTGCAGGTGCAGCTTGAGGAGTGGCTATTGCGTGGAGGATTCTTCCAGTGGGCACAGACAGATCCTTATATCTTATCGTTAGATGTTTATTTCAATTTCGCTGTTTAAATTCTACACTCTGAACTTGGTATTGTAATAATGTATTTTTGAGAACTCTTGTTGTATAAAATGGACTAAGTATTGTAAACTCTTTTTCATTATTGGATTCTAGATAAAAACGTGGATTGTTCGAGTTCTTCCTTGGGGTGTGCTCGACAGAACTGCCCGATGTAGCTCCCTTTTGAGGTGCTTAGTGTCTAGTAGAAGACGAGCGCTTCTAGAAGCATGTTATTTCAGGCGGTTCTGCCATAGTTTCAAGCTCATCGAATGACGATGGGTTGGTAGCACCACCATCTCCGAGGGTCATGATGCTACCACCGGTCGTGCCAGCTGGAGCAGAGACCTATGAGATGCGACAGACGTGGGAAGCCATAGCCACATCGCCCAGCGGTGTTTGGGCATCGTCAGCGGCGATGACCCATGTGGTGCCAGCATCGATAGCCCAGGCAATAGCTGAAGCCCCGAGATCACAGTTACACCCCCTGTGGTAATAGCGTAGGCGGCCACCGCAGTCCTCGAGACCGCGCGGACGACTCCGGCGGTGGCGGTGGAGACGCCGAGCGGTTCGAGTGGTTGGCTGACGGGGGGCACCGATTCTGATCTGCACAATGGCAGTCATAGTTGTAAGTACCTTGTTTACTTGCTATGTTGCTTTGGTGTGGTAGTTTGCTTCTTTAACATATTGTTTCTTGTTGAAGCGCAGAGTTGACGGAGAAACTACAGCCATCGGCTGCTAGCAACAAAAGGCGCATGGGGGAACCAGTGGCTCCCCCTGCTGACCTAGTGTAGACAAGAGCATATCTAGTTGCCCTTCCTTAGAACAATCAATAGCTACAGGACCGACCGACCGTACTATGGGAGAGCCCTCGACAGCTGGACCGGCATCGCCTGACGGTGGGCTACATGATGAGGGTGATCCTGGTGTGGAGGAGATGCGGGATGCAGCAGCGATGTCAAGTGGCCTTGCAGGGGCAACCATGGGGCCCATGGGGGACGTGCTGAGCAGTGCGGCGAAAGGTCCACCCGCGGTCGTCGAACAAGCGTCGTCTATAGGTGCGTCAACAGCAGAGGTGATGCTCAGACGCCCTGTCCAAGCATGGCAGCAGTCAAGGAGGGTGTCTTTGTCGTCGACCGCCACTGTGGTGGAAGAGATAGTGCGGGAGCCTACCTCATCTCCCCAACTCCTCTGCACTGTCATTCAGTGCGGCGAAGAGTTTGAGATGCTGAAGGAGAGGGAGGCGAGCTCGGAGGCAAAAAGGCTGAGGCCCGATTTGACTTCGATGCTAGCCCGCATTGAAGTAAGCTTGATGGAATTTTTTAGAAAGAAGGGGTCAGCTAATCTGTTTGCCCGCTGCAGAATGTGATGAAGGTGTCCGAGCAGCGCCGGTGGTAGCTTGAGGAGATGGCCCTGGAGCTAGAAGAGAACAAGAAGTTGCAGGCATCGGTGGACGACCTCCAGGCGCGCCTGCTCTGAGAGCGCCACAATAGGGAGGACCTAGAGGTGAAGGTTGAGGCATTAGAGAAGGAGCGCCAACAGATGGAGACTGAGAGCTAGTCCATGGCCGAGCGGCTTGGTCATAGCACCGATCGGGAAAAGGGTTTGGCTCGAAATTTTGCTTTGCTATTACTCAGTGGTGTGACATGTCTGTCTGTTGTGCACAGCATTGGGGATGGAGCTTGGCCTATCCTAGGAAGCCGCCAGCCAGCTTCTGGAGGCAAAGGAGAAAGCAAAGGAGAGGGCTAAGAAAGCCATTGAAGACCTTTACCGTGAGTGTTTTTTCATGTAGTTTTAACTTGATCGGCCTTAGACATGCGTTTAACATATAGCTATGTCATTTGCAGAATATCGGCATTAATCTCAAACGCAATTCCAAGTGTTCGTGGAGCAGGTAAAGACTCAAGATGATAAGCTAGAGGCAATGGTCATAGGGATCTAGCTTGTGCTGGACTGCGTCGGTCTAGAGCACCCCGAGGGGGGATGTCTGCCCATTGACGGGCCATGTCGATTGGTTGTGGATCGTTGCCGGACAGTGTGGATGGACTTCAAGGAGTTCACGCATAGCGTAGCCCAAGGAGCCATTGTCCATGTGCTCGCACAGCTGAGGTCACACTACCCTTCGGTGGATCTCCAACGGGTGGCGATCGGATACGCGCAGGGCATGAACGCAGAGAAGATTGCCAGGTTGGAAGACGATGCGGAGGAGCCAGCGAAGAGGTTGGCCGAAGATGTCACGCTATTTGCTGAGGTGGAGAGCAATGCTCTATAGATTAGGAAAAACTCATGTTGGGTACTTGGCAATTTTTGCTGAACACCTATAGTTATTTTATGTTGATATTTTATATAAACGATTCGATCAGTGGTGTGTATCTGAGTCCCTAGCCCTAGCTAGCCTATTAACCGTAACGCGAGGCGTCGGGGCCGTGTGCATGTGGGAAGAACATAAAATCACTAAGGAACCATTGCCAACCACCCATGACACAGAGGGCAGGCGCTCATGCATGTGTAGGGAGAGGTCGGAGATAGGGTCGTTTCTAGAGGCGCTTGAGCGTTAACGTGTTGATCGGGTATTAGGCGTAGTTGGCGTGTCGTCTTTGAGATGTTGTACATAGAATCAAAAACTCTTATCAGAAAAGTGTGGAGAAAATAATATGGAGAAACATCAGTGTAAAATTTTTTATTGAATACTTAAATATGAAAGGTACATATCTTTAAAATGGATGCTTCAGGGGTAGAAACGTCTAAGCAGGTCGATGTGGCAAGAGTTTGGGATGTCTCTTTCGTCCATATCGCACAGTCTATAGGACCCTGGTCGGGTGACTGCCTTGATGATGAAGGGGCCCTCCCAAGGTGAGGAGAGCTTGTGCATCCCGTATGTCTTCTATTTTCCACGGAGTACCAAGTCTCTGACCATAAAGAATCGGTCATTGACATTGCGGTTGTAGTATCTTCGTAGGCCATCGAGGTATTTTGCCATACGAACATTGGTGACCAGACATTCCTCTTCTAAGTTGTCCAAGTCAATGAGCCAAGCTTGGTCAGAGTTCTTCTCGTTGTAATTCTCCACCCTTAGCGCTCGGAAGGCGACGTCGGCAGGCAATACGGCCTTAGAGTCAAAAACCATGAAGTACGGGGAGACGCCGGTGTTACGACTGGGCTAGGTCCTTAATCCTGAGACCACAACTGCTAGTTCCTTGAGCCACTTGCCCGTTTGTTTTTGTTTCTTCAATGCGTCCAGGATCATACCGTTGGCACGCTCGACTTGGCCGTTAGCCCTTCGGTGTGCCATGGAGACGTACTTTACTGAGGTGCATCTTTCATCGCAGAAATCCCAAAAGTCGCTACCAGTGAACGTGGACCCCAGTCGGTGATTATGTTGTTTGGCAGGCCGAACCGGTGGATTATGTCGTCGAGCAGCTCAACTATTTTTTCACTGTAGCTTGGTCCAGGGGTTTATATTCGACCCACTTAGAGAATTTGTCAATGCAGACGTAGACCCAGCGGAAACCTCCTGGCGCGGGCTTAAATGGCCCGATCATATCCTGTCCCCAGCATGCAAAGGGCCACAATACAGGGATCGTTTGCAAGCCTGAGCTAGGATGTGGATTTGCTTAGCAAAAAACTAGTAGTTCTCACATCAGCGAACGAGTGCTTCAGCATCAGCTATGGCTGAGGGCCAATAGAAACCAGCTCAGAAAGCCTTTCCAACCAGTGTTCTAGAGGTCGCGTGGTTGCCGTAGGTGCTTGTGTGGATCTCCTTGAGTATCTTCTTGCCTTCTTCCATGGAGACCCACATTTAGAGTAGCTCACCTTTTGTGTTTTCGCGGTACAACTTCCCTTCAACTAGGACGTAATGCTTACTATGGCGAGTAAGGCATTCTCTCTCTGTGTTGTCAGCCGAGATGTCTACGGTGGTGAGGTATTTAATGAAGGGTTCCCTCCAATCATTGCTCGGCCCAGGGACTATTGCGTCTATCAGCTCTACAGGTGGTTTTTCTTCAATGCCTTCTTGAAAGTAGAACATGTGCTTACCTAGAATGGTTAGCTAATGAAGTAATCATGACTACTAATAAAACTTGACTGTAAGGATGAACTATTAGTAATGCTTTTCGTAAACAAAAAGAAAACATCAAACCCATATTGCCTATCATATTCCTTTGAGTCAGGAAGCTATTTCCACTAGTCGGGTAAGTCTTGCGAGTACATTGTGTACTCCGGGTTTATTTTACCCCTGTTGCAGGTGCAATATGAGAAGTAGCTCTTGTGTGGAGGATTCTTCTGGTGGGCACAGACGAATCCTCGTATCGTTTTTGCTAGATGTTTATTTTTATTCCGTTGTTTAATTATCGCACTCTAAACTCTGATATTGTAATAAATGATTTCCAAGAACTCTGATTGTATGAAATGGACTAAGTATTGTAAGCTCGTACTCATTATTGGATTTTGAATGTGAAACGTGGATTGTTTCGAGTTCTCTCTTGGGGTGTGCTCAATGGAATTGTCTGATATAGCTAACTTTCGGGGTGCTTAGTGTCTAGTGGAAGACGAGCGCCTCCGAAAGCGTGTTATTTCGGACGGTTCTGCCACAACCAGCGATCGGAATCAGCCTTGGCAGCGGTGAGCTCTGCCACCGAGTCGTGGAGGCGGCGATTGGATTAAGAGATCCCCTTCGATTGGTCATCCAACTTGGTGAGGATCAACGCCAACTGATCTTCAACCTTCATCATCACTTGCAGGTGAGTGCGGTGTTCGTGAGCCAGAGCGTCGATCCGAGATTCGATTGCTGACCCGACAGACCTTGGCTCGGACCTATGAACTCGTGCAATCAACACCGAAGTGGATCGCGGAGATCTGCCGACGGGGATTATAGTCGCGATCAAGGCAACAAAGAGGGGCGGATCAAAGCGACGAACAGAGGCGGAAGTGGATAGGGAACGTGGATGGATCGAACTGAATCTGATACCACATGTAACGATACTAGGAATGCGGATAGCACAAGTATGGATTAGAACAATGAGTATGTGTATTCGGTTACAGATATGGTGGAAATGGAGGTTGCCGACGATCTCTCAAGCCATAGCTCGCCACCAGTTTGCCGACGCCAACCAAGACAAAACGAATCCGTGTTCCACCCCCGTCTTTTAACTACTCTCGATTACAACTGTTGTCGCACAGCAGGCTCACTCGATGCAACGGGCCTGATGGTCTCCCATTCTGGGCCGACGTATCTTGTATTGGGTCTCCTCTTCCTCTTCAGCCTTGGACTCTTTGAGATAGGTAGCTTGATGTTCTGGACCGTGACACCACATAGACATAATAGAAGTGCAACCACATAGACATAATAGAAGTGACGTGGTGAGATTTTAATCTCTACTCAGACATAGCATTAGTTGAACTCAAATGTCATTTTTTTAGTCATAGATTGAGGACTCATATATATGGTCATATTTTTTTAGTTCGAGTATCAAAGTGAAAATCCATGAAAAATTTGAGGAACCATGGCACGTTTTACTCGAAAGTACAATTTGTGCCGCCGCTTGATCCTCTCGTCATCAGTCAGAGGCACAATTATATAATCCAGTATGACTACGGGCTACGCGTAGCACATCATTGCATACATATGACATAACTAGAAAATTTAGGATGAAGAATACGGGTAAGAAATTTCATCAGCTGCAGAAATTATACGTGAAAAGAACAGAGATATCAGCCACTAACCAACGCTTCTAAGCGTAGCGCATCACTGCATCCGTACGACATAACCGGAAATATAGGATGAAGAATATGGGTACTTGGGTAGGAACTTTCAGCAGCTTTGCTGAAACTATACGAGAAAGGGACAGAGATATGAGCTAGAAATATCTATTACTATGAGTTGAGACTAATGTCATAGTCATTCTAAAGCAAAGGTCGGTTGCCAGAGAACCATTTCTCAAGTGACAAAAGGCAAAACCTCATACAGTAGGTTTACTTCTGCAGCATGGAGATTGAACAGCGACATCGTGAAATCATCTTAAGAGCTGTCCATCAGGTTCTCTGTTGAAGTTGGGTGTACCCCGCCATCACTATTGCTATCTTGATGGTTAACTTCCGCTTTCCTCTCAGCTCCAAAAGTGAAATTGGTGGGGCGATCATTTGGGTTGACTCGCTCAAATATGGATGGCATAGTCATTTGGTTGAACATAGGCGCTTGGATGTCACCTGCTGGTTTTTGATAACCAAATCCAAGAGAAGCAAATGATTCAGTGGGAACCAAGGGTTGAGCACTAGGTCCAAAAAGCCTCATCTCATACTCCAAAAGCTCATTCTGAGAAGCTACACAGAAGAAACATGTTATAATTACCTAATGACACCATAAATGTGAGAGTCAAAGTTTATGTACTTCTTTTCTTTTTCCTTTTTTTGGGTGGTGGTGGTGGTGGTAGTGGTTGGGGGGGGGGGGGGGGGGGGGTCTTTTTCAAAGGGGTAATTATAATTTGAACAAATCTCAAAATTCTGGGAACCTCGTCACAACACTACATTAACAAGGGAAGGAAAAAGATTACTGCATAAGTTGTTGTGTGTGTAAAGTTTCAAGCAACAAAAGCAATAAGGGTGTGAAAGATGTTATATTCATTCATGATGTATTAATCTAGTATCTGAAAATTTGATAACAGAGATACGAACTACACACAAGAAACTAAACAATGGAGTTTAGCAGTGCTTATTCACTATGTATATACATTAGACTACTGTCAATTCAGATAAGAGAAAAAATGTTATCATTTGATAGGCAAGGAACTAAGGATTCATAATGCAATAGAGATGATATCTTAATTACTCAACAAGCTTCAAAGGGTATGAAGCTAACCGTTTGTCAGTTGAACCTGCGGTCTTCGGTCTTTCACCCATTGAAAAGACTGTACAAGTCTCCATCCTCTAGACTTCATCAAGAAGGCTGCAACAATAGCAGCAGACCTAACAAAATGCGTTCCAAAGAAGTATTCATCAACCAATCGCAACAAAGTAGACAGCATAAATGCTAATAGTTCATCACAATCAAGTACCTGTTTTTTCCAGTCATGCAATGAACAAGAACACGTGATTTATCTCTTTCACATTTCTCTGAAATTGCAGAGAAGGAAATCACAATACCATATTAGTGACAATAAAGAGGTATAATAGCTCAGTACTTGAGAAGTATATTACAGTCCCTTCCCTAGTCCCCTTTTCCATGGAAGTAATTTTTATCTGTGGAAACTTCAGAAAGAAGCTGTTGACACCAAAATTTGGCAAGTTTACCCTGACACGAAGGAGTCAGCTGATGATGTCAAAGGCAGGAAAATCTCCTAATTAAAAGATATTTATAATCAGGGCAGGAAAATATTCTTTAATATATTTGGAGAAGCATTTGGGAAAACTTGACGTGCAGGAGCTCTTCACCGGCCAAGAAACATTGTTTAATATATCTGGGAGAAGCAGATGTCCAGAAGCTCATCACATGAAGGCAAAGGAAAGACAGGAAAGCCAAAAGATTGTTTAAGCTGAATCATCTCCGTTGCCGAGTAAGAAAAGATACGATAATCTAGAGCTGAAGCAAGGCTAATTCTCCCTCGGCGGTTGGATGTTGGCGCCTGGTATGGAAATCAAAGTTCAAGTTCAGCATGCCTCACGTAGGTGCCATATTCTGGAGTCATCAATTTAATATGGTACGGAATCAAATAATCAATGCAAGTTTAGGCCTAGTACATAGACTTGTCGGCTTATATACATGGACACAGCCAGCTGACCACCTGGTGTACGTCGTACATGATTGGCTTTTGGAGCAAATGTGTGCAGGACGTGTTAAGCTGAGTTAGATTGGATTTGATTCGACTATCTACGGAAGGAAGCTGATAAATATTATTACAAGATCGCGGACTCTAGTATATATCAAGGAAGAATACGTCAGCCAAGAAGATTTATTAGCAAGGATTCTAAAAAGGGTAAATTAGAGTCCATATACTTTAGTATTTCTTTTTGATTGTCAGGCAAGTTACGAACATGGCTTGTTAGGAGTTATTAGCCCAGGGTATAAATATAAACCCTCGGCTATTGTATTAAAGACATCCAAACATCAATCAAAATCAGTCTTTACTTTTTTTTTGGCTTCACATCAACCCTTAGGAGTAAGAGTAATGTATCTTTTCAGCGAGTTCTTTAGCAAACAGGGCTGCATCGACTGATGGACCTCCAGCTTGCTTGTGAGTACCGTCACGACTTGTATTGTGCTTGTAAAGCTACATCAGCTAATTGATCTTTTATGAGCCATAATATAAGTTAGTTATCGATCTGTATCATAGTTTATAAGGCTGCATCAGCTGATTGATCTCTTACGAATCATAATATAGATAAAGTTATCGATCTTGTGTTAAATAACTTAATGTTTAATACAATATCACTAGTTATCGAATCTGCTAAGATTAGTAAGATTTTTCTTGCTATTTTTGGTTGATTCGCCAAGTTATCGATCTTGTCATAATTAATATTTCATTAATTATAGCAAATCAACTGATTGAGATAGAGATAGATCGGCATCATATATCATCTTAATTGGTCATCCTTTGATCTGGTCACGCTTTAAATCTCATAATTGATGACTTAATTTCGCTAGATCGGCTGTTTTATCTCTATTCCAATCAAACATATTATGCATTTAAAGACATGTTTCAATCTTGAATAAACTCACTAGTTAATGAGATCTAATCTAATGACACTACCATAGCTGCATCGATCTGGTCGAACCTCACGGGTAAGACTTCAGATTAGAAATTATTGATTAGTGATTTTGTTCATGATCGAGATATGTACTCTGTTTGTTTGCTATGTCTGCATCGGCTATTTTAGCCGATTGCCTATGCTCTCACACATATAGCATGTTTTTATGAATCTGTTGACATATAGATGGTTTTATAGATTCTTTGGCTTTAGTTTGTTATCATTATCATGGCTGTATTGATCTGGTCGAACCTTACTGTTGATGATAATAGATTAGATTCAGATTGTTTATGGATTCATTTATGGTAAACAGTCAATTGTTCGCGAGTTATACTCTTTTCATCAAACTTATCGGCTCAATGTTTTATACTGATCATGTTCTATTTAGCCGATGATGTTTCTGATGTTCCATGAGCATCGGTTATTTTGATTCACATCATTATCGTTTAATGTTAGCCAATAATCCTTGATTTAAAGATCTTCATTTCATGGATACGCTGGATATTGACTATTTAGTCGATAGCCTTATTGAATCGGCTATTTGGCCACATATTGGAACTGTCTGGTGCAACATCGATATGTTCCACCTTAAACTACTTATTATTCTCTCCTTGTCAATTGCATGGTCAAATTAACTAGCACGCCTTTGATCCCGAAACCGACCGTTATTGTGTTGAAGCTAAGCAGATCTTTGGGTTCACTCCATCAAGATCATCCGGCTTGCCGTGTGTTGATTACATCGCCACACTTTTATGTCAACACACTTTTTGGCACACTTGGTGGGACCACAGTCCTTTGGTTAGAAGTCAGATACTCATCAGGTTATGTTTGATCGACAAGGTTCGGCCAACAGAAGTGAAGAAGAGCAAATATAACGTTATTCTACACTTGGCCAATGACCTCCTAATTAGTTTAATGGCCGATATCATCAAGGACAAGTTCAAAAGTGGTGCACATAGGAAAGTTTCTAGAGGTTATCACACGAGCAAGGCGTTTTGATACACGTCCAATAATCAGATATATCGGTCCAAGAAAAATGGAAAATTAATGCGGACAAATCGGAATCCTAGGGCGACATGTTAGTTGCATATAATGCGGAGTCAGATACGACACAGAGATTACAAGTAGAACATATATGGATTCTTTTAAATCAAAGCAAACGTGGAGCAGACGCAAGCAAACAAGGTTAGAAGCCATACATGCAAGCTATGTTACACGGATACGTCCCTGAAGCCGCGTATCGCGTATCCGATACGTATCGGATATGGATACATGTCCGATATGCCCAGGATACGTATCTTGCGAGTATCCTTTTTTTATTATTTTCATGAAAATCGGATACGCCGTCGGACACATATCTTGCGTGCCGATACGGCCCAGCCCAGTGCAAGCCTAGGAAGACTGACCTTATCCTCTGCCCTGATGCCCTAGCGTCCGCTGTTCGCTGTCCGCGTCACGCCGCATCCCCGCGCAGCGCCGCAACCCCGCTCGCCGGCCGCTGGCCACCGACGACAAGCCTCCGCCTTCGCCTCCGCTCGTCGGCGACGAGCCTCCATCCCTACTCGCCGGCCGCTAGCGATGAGCCTCCGCCTCCGCCCGCTGGCCGCCAGCGATGTGGATCTGCCTCCGCTCGCCTCCGTCCCAACTCGCCTCTGCCCTGCGACGTGGATCCCGTGAGGTAATCCCCTTCCCTCTTCTTCTCCATCTACTTGCTGCTTGATTTCTTTGCTCCCCACGCCGCATCCCCACTGGGCGACGCACAAGAGGATCGCAATGGATGCCGCGCGCGGGCTGTTGTACCTGCACGAGCAGTGCGACCCCAAGATCATCCACCGCGACATCAAGGCCGCCAACGTGCTGTTGGACGAGCACCACGAGGCCGTGGTGGGGGACTTCGGCCTGGCCAAGCTGCTGGACCATGGCGACTCGCACGTCACCAAGGCGGTGCGTGGCACCATGGGCCACATCGCGCCCGAGTACCTCTCCATGGGGCAGTCGTCGGAGAAGACGGACGTGTTCAGCTTCGGGATCCTGCTGCTGGAGCTCGTCACGGGGCAGCGCGCGCTCGAGCTCGGCAAGGCCTCCGGCGCCTTGCACAACCACAAGGGCGTCGTCATGCTGGATTGGGTATGTACTCCTATCCGAAATAAAGCTTTTGAAATCTATATATGTCGCTTAGGAAAGATTTATTTTAATATGTGCTATTATCTATTTTTATTTAAAAATAGTAAAATGTATCCGCGTATCGGGTTTTTTAGGAAATTGCCGTATCCGCGTATCCGTATCCGTGCTACATAGCGTGCAAGCGTCAAACTACTCAAGGCATCAAGCTGACGGTTGTATTGAGATTGAATTGAGCTTTCATCCATTGGCTATTATCATCGGCTGCTCCATCACTTCCATCGGCTCAAGACACTCAGTCAGCTCTGACATTCTAAAGCCGATGATGCATTAGGGATCAATGTCACTGAGTGGACCAAGACAAAAAAAGATCTATCCACATAGAACAAGATCTCATCGCTCTGCTGTGCAGATCGTCAAGTTTCAAGAAAGAGCGTTCAATCTTGTAACCATGTATAGATCCAACAAACAGTCCAGGACGTTCATGAAGCCGTGCGGACACCAAGCGTACATCTACCGATTCCAAGGAGGTAATGCATCTGCTAAATACGTACAACATACACGCTATTATCACAAGCAAACAGGTTTTCTGCTTGGATTTATTAACTGAACGGATCGACGATCGGCTGTAATTTCATCGGCTACTGTCGACAAAGCCGTCAATATAGAGAGAAGCTATGCAAATTCAAGAGGCTAACTGATCTGGGAAATAGGATAGTGGTCAGCTCCGCCGATGCCTAAATCTTTGATTGGTGATGGCTATTCTAGAGTTAAAATATTTGAATGGAACATATGTCATTAGCAGACTGGCCAGAATATTTTATTATATATGTTAGCAAGGCTGCTATTGTCATCGATCTACTACTATTCTCATCGGTCTAGGAAACAACTACCTTACCAGAACGAAGTATTTGGGCCGATGACATCAATAGAAGCAGATCAGCCAGAGCATAAAGTCGATGGCTTGCTGGATAGAAAAGATAGCTGAGCTCCTATTGATATGTCCAAGCCACCATGCTCACGACAACAACGTGGTGTCGTTGAATATAGAACACGGGTCCTGCTAACTACATATTTGCCTCCCAAACCGACGAGGGCCGATCACTTTCTAAAATAGAATCGGCTGTGAGCATAGCACTTCACGTCATTTAAAAGGAAAGAGCTAACACGTTACAGTGCCACGCATGCATATATACATGTTGACATATATGAAGAAGCTAGCAAGTGTGTATACGTCCATGCATGCTATGTGCTTCTCAAAATACATGAAGTTGATTAGTTGCTCAGAAGAAAGTCATACAAAGGATTCCTGCTCCAGATTGCCAAAGACCATAGTGCATCCATATATAAATAAGAATCGGCTACTCCCCTCATCTGCATCAGCTAATCTTTCACCTCCATAGACTCCAAGAATAGATATACAAAGACTGGCTTGGGTGGCCAGTACTGGCTCAATTTCCACTTCAGCTGATGCATCAAGTGATGGAGCCATTTGGCCTAGCAGACACGACGTGGCCGGCTCAGGTAGAGCTACCGCTAGCAATGGTACTTCAGCAGTGGATGACCGCGCGCGACGTGGGGGTCTTGGATACACCAGTGGTGCTCTGAACGCACAATCGACTATGTAGAGCCGATGCCGCCACTACTAACCAAATTTTGCTGCCGAGACAAAAGAGGAAAAGCATCAAGAAGTTGAGTCCAATTACTATATGAGCCAAATGGAACTCTATTGCCGATTGGGAATTATTATATTTGGAAAGAGATCAGGACACGAAGTCCAGGTACCCCACGGTCGTCACATGAAGATAAAAAGCAACAGAAGCTAGCAGATTAAGGAAAAGTGGACACATCATGACCAGAGAATTGGGATACATGTCTGGCTTCTCGAGATATGCTCATGCATGGCCGATTACTATATTCGGCTATGTGCGGATAATTTAGTTGGGATGGGGGCAGACTCTAACTTGTGCAGATGGTGAATCAATTTACAGTTCCATCTTCTCCGTAGCCAACATATCAGTTCATGACACCACTATAGTACCTAGGTTGAGGAGGGCTAACTAGGAATCAACAATAGTTGACCTACGTGTGTTGTCAAAAGAAAAGTTCAGATCAAGTGGGCTGATAAAGTTGAGCAAACTAAGAATAGACGATAGGCAGAGGAGATATTTTTTCTAATTAACTCACCATCAGCCGGATAATTTTGAAAAAAAAATATCACATTCCCAGTGTCCAACCTCATGGCCAAGGGGTTGAGCCGATAAAGATGCTAGGCGATCACTTTTAGAAATGGAATCGGCTGTGAAATTAGCAAGTCTCTTCATGTAGGATGAAAAGAAAAAACTGAATCGGCTGTTAGTTCAAGACCTTACCCTTCAAGCTGATGGAGTCTGCAGCCAATCGGCAAGGGCGTAAAGCTAGTGAGATATCGGTTTCTGGTGCAACATTGGAAATTCAAGAATAATCAGGTGAAACCAATGAAGATCGATATAGCCGATGACCATAGCTGGTTTGGCTGGAGCCAATGGGATTGCTGAGGTCAGATTAAGTTTTCCTCTATGGATTATTATCATCGGCTGTTCGACCAAACATATTTTTTGATAAAAAGAAAAGTCATCATGGGAGGTTACATCAGATAAACGAAAAAAATTTAGTAACCTGACTGTCGATAGGAGACCGTTAGTTTTAAGATTTGAAAATCATAAGAAAAATTGGTTCCAAGTATTAAAAGGTGCTCAGAATTTATATTATGGAAGCCGAGAACAAAGGATGACTTTTTATCGTCAGCAGCGAGATTGGAAAACAAGCCAGGAGAACAAAGGAATTACTGCTTCTTTAAGTTGTCGATGTCTATGCAAGGAAGAGCAAGATGGATGGCTGTATACATGGATACGTGGCGTAAAGAAGCCATAAGAAGCCATCACATGCGCGAACAAGGAGGTAGCCGATGTTCATGTGCTATCGACTAGTCACAAGCAAATAGTCGATAGTCGGGAAGAAGCCAATGTTCATGCTTGTTACCTCCGACTCCAGATATAGCCAATTATAAAAGATATCAGCTTCTATTACAAAAGTATTCGGCACTATTCTGAGGCATGTGTAGGAATTCACGTACGAAGGAAGTTGAAGAGGACTTGACTTTGCCTACCAGTTACGCATTTGCATATGAGATTAATTTAAAAGCACAAGAGATAGAGTCTGAATACCACATATGTGCACATGGCCACGTTAATGCTTGGAGTATGAAGCTCGGTGTTGGATGACAATATCCGAGTGAAGAACAGAGCAGAAGTAGACTTGCTTATTCAAAGACGTAACACCTTGGCTATTCAGCATCGGCAAAATAACAACTCACATTCAGGCACTGCTGTAGTGGCTAGTAGGTGTCGGTGCATGGCAGCATCATGGTGGACAGCGCACCAATATGTCGTCGATCTGATACTATCCTCCTCAGCCTAGGAAATAATTACCTTGCTAGAAATCAAGTGTTCAGGCTGACGATGCAGACGGAAGGCGATCGGCAAGGACAGCTCAAAGGCCGATGGAACCCAGATAAGCATCATGGAAAATTAGTGTATATGCGATGCTATCTTGTGCATGCAGAAGATGGCTTGCAAGCGTCTTGGAGTCCAGTTAGAGCTGTATGATAACAACAAGAAAGCCAAGTCTGTTAAACGTATATGTGCATGTCATACAAGGGAATTCCAAGAAAGATATGGGCATACATATGACTACAACTGATCGGCTGGATAAAGCCGAATGAAGCACAATCAATCATTTATGGACTACAATTATATTTTGACACTTTTGCATGCCTTGCTAGCTTGGTTATTTACGTGAGGAGAAACAAAGGAAAATATTTATATATCATGTGCAAGACAAGCCCAAGATCCTCAAGTTCAGTCAACAGCAGGGGGGCAAGATCAAGCCCTGCAAACACCAAGGGGCAAGGTCAAGGTCAAATGACAAGGGGCCAACCACCATCACAGCAGTCACCAAGTGCCCCTATCACACAGACAGCTTAGCCTCCTACTGGACGAACCCAGGTGTACTCAGTCTAGCAGCCAACCCCGCCAATTACTCAGCAGGTCATGCAACGGTCGGCTCAGGAAAGATTCAGTACCTCATATCAAACACCACAGTTGGGCCATAAAATTGCTCCATCCGTACAGAAGGGACAGATCAATGGAAGCACAACAAGAAAACCAATAAAAGCCGATGGCCAGAAGTTCCAAACATACTATCATGAGATAAAGATGGAAAAGATTACTTCTGATCGGCCGAGCATCTAGAGAATTGCTTGATGGCTCACTGAAGGTAACTTCATCCTTAGCAAATGAGGGCCTCATGATCAAAGGAGTACAGACCACTGCTCTGAGAAGTATCCTATGCCTGTTGAAAAGACAAATAAACTAAGAATACAAATGTTGGGTAGTCGAAAGACACGAAAAATAAACTCACTAGTTTTCATCGGATTTCTCTTTCTTGGTGAGTTTCAATAGCCGATGATGCAATGGGTGAGGCAATCGGCTAATTAACGTTTGGAGGAATCTCCATCCATCGACTCCTCTTAAATGATCCATGCAGCTGATGAAAATATAATAAAGAATTATTTGAGCTAGCTTAGATCAGAGGAACCATCGACTCTGATATAGAGCCCATGATATTCATTGGCAACAAGCTGATATTAGCATTTGTTCGGCAATCTATCAAGGTGCTATTCATTAAGGCTGATTTCTTCAATCGTTCTCTAGATGTTGTTTGCTGGGAAGGTCAAAGCTTTATCTTGGACGATTCTGATAGGTTCATTCGGTTGGTAATGGTGTGGCATCGCATGTCAGGTTCATCCAAACCATGCAGGTCGTTGCAACACTAGAGTTAATTATGTCGCAACTCCTAAGCAATTTACAACATGAGGCCACTGATGATTTGTTTATATATTTAAATCAAGAGTGAGTCGACATGTGACTATAATATTCATCGGCTCCATAGTGAGAAGATCAAGAGCATAAAGCTGATAGTTTCCTGATAGAAAAGGAAAAGATGACCAAGATTCTCCAGCTGGTATGTTCAAGCATATTAATTCAGATACTATAATAGCTAAACCTCATGGCCGAAGGGCAACGTACGGATAGAAATCCTCATGGACATTCTCAACTACTCGCTCACCGACTCCTCTATGGGGTGAACATCTCATTGAATCGGCTGTTGGTTTGCCATCATCGTTGCAGCTGCATTCTTATTCTCTGGCACCTTGGGTCTCGCTGGTGACTATGTCACATTGATGCTTAGCTGCTTTATTGCCAGCGTCGACGTGGCTACAATCGGGGGGCTTGGTACTCCTCAAATGGTCTATCAAGATCCTGCAGATACTTGTCCAAGTTGGGCGCCAAGGTATCGGCTATGAGTGCTCGGAGTATATTTTAAATATGGTGGCCGAGAACCGAGGCACTATACATGTGCATGGCTATATTAGCTGGAGCTCAACCAGTTCGACTTTATTATCTACAACGCCAACGTGGATGTGCCGAGGCACGAGTACTCCTCCTACCTAGACTAGAAGATGTAGCAACAGATATACAGAAATCAGTAGGGGTCAGCTCAGCTGCACATGATTGATAGAGCATCTGGCCTCGAGGCTAATTGCTTCTATTTCTAGCAATGAATCAGGCCCAAAACTGATTACGTTTACTGAGCTTGGCACACATAAAACTGTCACAACATTTGACTCGAAAGCTATGCTGGTCATCTCGTGAAGGCAAACTGAAGGTTCTATTACGTGTTCTTGCATCTATAGAGAAAATACAAACAGTAGTAGGGAAAGGGATAAATATTAAGCATATTCCTCTAGCGAAGTATATGAACTAATGACCTTCCCCGATGAAAACCGGCTGCAAGTTCGAGACCCCGCCTTTCAAACCGAAGAATAATTTATTCCTAAAAAGCCAATGAAGATCAGACATCATTGAAAATTGGAACTCAGAGTCACATCGGCTGAATATTTTAATGAAAGACTTCAAGGCTGATTCTAATCTATTCGTTCAGCCAACAGTGGTTAGATACTGCTCCAAGCCACCATACATCAGGATTTGTCCGTTTGCTTAGGCCGGCGCCACTTCCAACTTCTTCGGCGACAACCAGGGATTCCACGAGCTGACAAAAGTCGCCGAGCAGGCCACAAAGCACACTGAGGTGACCAGGCTCAGGATGGAGGTACATGCATGCAGATATGAGGTATATATTCTTTATTCCTTGCTTTTCCTATCACCTGTGAACAATTTATCATAAGAAAACCATGTCATCTAAGTAGTTGATGAATGAGATATGGTATGATGAAAGGAACCTTGCTTCTTTTTGCAAAGTACTTGGGAAATTTTCTTACAAAACTTCAAAATCAATAGCTTGTCTCCTCGATGATATTGAATTTTCTACCAAGGCCATATGTTATCATTAAAAACCTTCCACATAGGCTGCTTACTTTGTGTTGAGTTTTGTCAAGTCTTGTTGACCCTTGTTAAGAGATTTATCATGCTCCCAAGATCAAGATCACGTACACGCCTCATATATATGCTGCTTCTACACTGAAAGTACACAAAAACATGCTTTTCATCCACCTCATAATGTTCTGCTCCTCCACTGAGAAAAGACAAAAATATGTTTGCTAGGATTTATCAGAATAAATGCTCCAAATTCTTGATAATATTTCTCTCAAAAGTTTGTTGTAAAAAGAGACATGGGTTATGCAAGAATATAAAAGATGGGCACAAAAGAGATCCAAAGTAAAAAAAAAAAGGAGAAAAAAGAAAAAGAGATGAGAATAAAGATAACCCATGTTCTCGCAAAAATATTCCACAAGAGAGAAATATATTTCAGGGAGCATAGTAGAATTAGGTTAGCCACTAAATATTCCACACACATGCACATCTTGATCTACGAGTATGACACTTCTCTCCTTGGATCCAGGGTTTGACTTTACGATATACGCAAGGTAAGTATGCTATATATTTTATCCCTACCCGAACTCCATATAAGCTTTTTAGAAGTAGGGTGAATAGAGGCGAAACAATGTCTTGGTGAGGAACTATACACATTGAGCGAACTGAGAGAATCATTTGAGGAGCAAAGCTATGTTTTAATTTAAAAATCTTTCAAAAATTCAAGTTTTCTGAGCAGGAGAAGTGAGGATGACTGGATTCTAATCCGCTACATTTTTCAACCACCCAAGACGGTGTGATAGACACTTCAAAGTTCACATGTATAGGTGAGGCTTGGAATAAGGTAATATTGCTACCGGTGAATTCTTCAGCTCCTTACCAATGATTTGATAGCCGATTATAATTATAGACTTGGGGGGCCAACCCTAAATCGACTAAAGCTGATGAACAGCCAAGAGGTTGAACCCAAGTAAGTCATCAAAGCCAAGTATTGCAATCAGATGTCGCTGACTCGGAAAATAAGACCATTGGATCAAAATAGTTCGAAGCATGCAAATTCATACTCCGGGAGGCCTGTGTTGACACCAAAATTTGACAAGTTTACCTTGACATGAAGGAGTCAGCTGATGATGTCAAAGACAGGAAAATCTCTTAATTAAAAGATATTTAAGAATCGGGGCCAGAAAATATTCTATAATACATTTGGAGATGTATTTAGGAAAGCTTGAGTGCAGGAGCTCTTCACCAGCCAAAAAACATTGTTTAATATATCCGAGAGAAGCAGATGTCCAGAAGCTCATCACGTGAAGGCAAAGGAAAGACAAGAAAGGCAAAAGATTGTTTAAGCTGAATCATCTCCATTGCCGAGTAAGAAAAGATCTGATAATCTAGAGCTGAAGCAAGGCAAATTCTCCCTCGACGGTTGGATGTTGGCGCCTGGTATGGAAATCAAAGTTCAAGTTCAGCATGCCTCATGTAGGTGCCATATTCTAGAGTCATCAATTTAATATGGTACGGAATCAAATAATCAATGCAAGTTTAGGCCTAGTGCATGGACCTGTCGGCTTATATACATGGACACAGCCAGCTGACCACCTGGTATACGTCGTACATGGTTGGCTTTTGGAGCAAATGTGTTCAGGACGTGTTAAGCCAAGTTAGATTGGATTTTATTCGGCTATCTATGAAAGGAAGCTGATAAATATTATTGGAAGATGGCGGACTATAGGATATATATCAAGGAAGAATACGTCAGTCAAGAAGATTTATTAGCAAGGATTCTAAAAAGAGGAAATTAGAGTCCATGTACTTTAGTATTTCTTTTCGATTGTCAGGCAAGTTACGTACATGGCTTGTGAGGAGTTATTAGCCTAGGGTATAAATATAAACCCCCGGCTATTGTAAGACTACATCAGCCGATTGATTTTTATGAATTATAATATAGATCAAAGTTATCGATCTTGTGTTAAATAACTCGTTTAATACAATATCACCAGTTATCGAATCTGCTAAGATTAGTAAGATTTTTCTGGTTGTTTTTGGTTGATTCACCAAGTTAACGATCTTGTTATAATTAATGTTTTATTAATTATAATAAATCACCTGATTGTGATAGAGATAGATCGGCATCATATATCATCTTAATTAGTCGTCCTTTGATATGGTTACACTTTAAATCTCATAATTGATGACTTAATTTCACTAAATCGGTTGTTTTATCTCTATTCCAATCAAACATAGTATGTATCCAAAGACATGTTTCAATCTTGAATAAACTCACTAGTTAATGAGATCTAATCTAATGACACTACCATAGCTGCATCGATCTGGTCGAACCTCACTAGTAAGACTTTAGATTATAAATTATTGATTAGTGGTTTTGTTCATGATCGAGATATATACTCTGTTTGTTTGCTATGCCTGCATTGGCTATTTTAGCCGATTGCCTATGCTCTCACACATATAGCATGTTTTCATAAATCTGTTGACATATAGATAGCTTTATAGATTCTTTGGCTTTAGTTTGTTATCATTATCATAGCTGCATCGATCCGGTCGAACCTCACTGTTGATGATAATAGATTAGATTCAAATTGTTTATGGATTCATTTATGGTAAACAGTCGATTGTTCGCGTGTTATACTCTTTTCATCAAACTTATCGGCTCAACGTTTTATACTGATCATGTTCTATTTAGCCAATGATGTTTCTAATGTTCCATGAGGATCGGTTATTTTGATTCACGTCATTATCGTTTAATATTAACTGATAGTCCTTGATTTAAAGATCTTCATTTCACGGATACGCTGGATATCGACTATTTAGTCGATAGCCTCATTAAATCGGATTTTTGACCACATATTAGAACTGTCTGGTGCAACACCGACATGTTACACCTTAATTTACTGATTATTCTTTCTTTGTCAATTGCAGGGTCAAATTGACTAGCACGCCTTTGATCCTGAAACTGGCCGTTCTTATGTTGAAGCTAAGCAGATCTTCGGGTTCACTCCGCCAAGATCATCCGGCTTGCCGTGTGTTGATCACATCGCCATATTTTTGTGTCAACAGAAGCGCTTGGGGAGAAGGCTTATGTGCAATATACAAACAGAAAATAACCTGGAACACAGAAGTACATATAAAAATGTCCATCCCAGCTTAAAAAAGACATGAACCAGGTTGAATGGAAGAAGCAATCAAAAACCAGGTACAAATAATCATATAATGAACCCATTACTTCAATAGGCAGGTAGAAAAAAAATGGAGTTTGTTAGGATGACTTGCAGAGGATATCTACTCGAGTTCAATCAGGTAGCAACATGTTTTTTACCGCCTGTTCGTTTTGGCTTATATGATCGTGGATTATAAGCTGGAACAGTATTTTCTCTCATACCAAACCAGCCAGCAGTACTTCTAGCTTATAATCCACGATCGTTTCAGCCGAAACGAACAGGCTGAAGGAAAAAAAAGTAGTTCACGACTAACTGTACACTTAATTCCACACCGAAATGCTGAAAGATCAAACAGATAATACCTAGATACTGGTTTGCCTCATCAAAATCCAAAGGCCTGGTAATACCTAGATACTGAAAGAGCAATCAGGCAGTCTGTTAAGCAAATAATAAGCATAGTAATTAATCTTCAATTATCATACCGAAGCAAGCTCTAAACAGTTAAGGACAACATCTATTTTAACAGTGAGGCAGGAATATACAAAAAGTTGGCAGTCAGGTACGTGAGCCTACAGATTCACAAGAAAGTAACCATATTGAGAAACTAGCCGGAAATAATAATTGATGTGAACACGCTGTACAGCATCAACATGACAGCAACATAACTATTCCCTATTTCCCTCTATCCCAAATTAGGTCATTTTGCTTTTCTAGTTACATAGCTTTTGACCTACACCTAGATATATGCTATGCCCAGATACGTACATATCTAGAAAAAGCCAAAACAACCTATAATTTAAAACAAAGAGAGTATATCACTGAACCAAACAACATCCACCTATCTACTATGAAGATTATACGTCAAATTCAACTAGCAGTTGTAACATAGTTAACATTTATGGAAAATAAAGAATCATACTTATCACTGTCCAACGAAAATTAATTAGCAACATCCCATAACCATCATGCCACTCCATATTATCTCAATGAGCATAATTATCTCAGTTAAACTATCAAGCCACTTCCATATCAGGTTCTTTTAATTTCAGATACCATAGGAACACTTGCCGATTAAGAAGCCAAATTTGGGTAATCATCACCACAGGCTACACCTCATTCCTTAAATAGTATCTGTTAACTACCAATTATCACAAGTGAAATGATTTTCTGCTATCCTATTCAATCAAGCTCCACATCATTGAATTGTCAAATACCCCTGTTTGAGTTTCACATCCAGTTCAAGTAAACCCCTCATATTAATCGCCTTCCCATGTTCTGCATGCTCTTTCTTCACTTAAACCCACTTTCCATTCGAGCAAATAAATAACAAGACTGTACAGAACAAACACATTCCCGTTCTGTTTGCCATAAGCTAAACCTACAAATATAACCTTTCAAGCAACAACAGTACAAATTAATAGCCCGTGGTCTATCCTGTGGAAGATAACAAACAACAGATTGACCAAACTGTCATCAATAGACCATGAATGGTCATAATATGCCAAACCCTAGATAGCGCCAGCTGCCCAGCAGTACTATCGCTCTCCAACTTCTTTAGTTCTATTTGGACGGGGAATCGATCTCCATCTTTGGAGACGCGGAATATAATAATCACAAAACAAAGAATCGGATGTGGATCATCTAGAAAAGAGGGCTTAAATACGTACGTTAAGGATGTGCGTGATACTGAGCGTCCTGAGGACCTCGGAGCGTGAGGCGTTGTCGTAGCTCCCGAGGAAGAGGAAGTCCTTCAGCACCTCTGTGGGGAAGGCGGACTCGTGCCTCGCCGGGGCACCCTCCCCGTCCGACGGTTTCCAGCGGTGGACGCACACCCCGCAGACCTCCCCCTCCTTGTACTTGTGGTAGTGCCCGCAGATCCCGCACGGGTTCTCCCGTTCCCGTTTCCTCTTCGCCTTCCTTCCCCTCTCCCGCCGCCGCCGCGGCGATGCTAGGTCCCGGTGATCGGCAGGAGGCGGTGGACTCGTGCGGGTGCCTGCCTCGGATCCAGGTCGAGTCGACAAGGTTGATTTGGGGTTTTGGGTTTGAGTCTTTGGGACTGTCTCAGCAGACCCAAACTCAAAATGGTTAGCGAGAGACCCAAAATCAGCCTCGGGAGATTTATTTTGGGTTGCCTGAGAGACACAACCCAAATATGGGTATCCTCTCTCCTAGAAACCCGTTTACAGAAAGAATTCTCTTTTAGGTCTTGTTGTTGGAGAAGATACCGAATAGGTATTGAATCTTTTTGCCTGTAGCGCTACCCAAAGTATGAATGAGTCTTATATTTTAGGTGGTGTTGTTGAAGATAGCCTGAGAAGAAGAATAGCTGATGACAAAGAAATCGGTGGGGACGGGGATGTCACGGTGGGACCGCCTCGTCATCCGATCGGACGGATGGCTCCACGCTTCACACAGATTTGTCAGTTAGTGCATCTCCAAGATGCTCTTTATATTTTTTTCTAATTTAAGTTTTTAAAATATTTTTTCTAATTTATAGGAATAGAAATTTTGGTGAAAAAATACCCTCCAACAGCCTCTTCAATTGTATATCAAATATAAACATCCTCTATGTCGGATTTCTTTAAAGATGGAGAGCGAGGGCTTTCTAGACTGCGCATGAGATATGAAAATGTTATTGAAGGGTACAAAGATATATGGTGTGTTTGGTTTACTGGCTTAATTATAGCCTGACTAGGATTGTAGCTTGGCTAGGATAAGCCTGGTTCTAGCAAGCCAACATAAGTGTCTAAGTCTGGCTAGCCCCACAGCGTATTTGGTTGCCAGGTTTATTTTGATATAGTCACATCTTCTCTGAATTGGTAAGTCTATCCCCTATGAGGGATGTCGATCATATGGTGGGCATCCTCGGTACAGGATCCAAATGATTTTCAATAAAATCTGTACAAAAATTGAAGCATACACAAAAACATCCAATGTCACCGCATAGGATCCAAATGATTTTGGATAAAATCAGTACAAAAATCGAAGCAAACACAAAAACATCTAATGTCGGCATGCTCTTCCATGACATGGATCTGCACCTAAGAAGGTCGAGCGGGGCAAGCAAGGCGAGCAGCAGGGCAAGCACGACGATCGCGGCAGAGCCACCGAGTTGTTGTTCGAGTCTCCACAACAAAGCATGGCCACCACAACAATCATTGTCCGAGCATGGCAGAGCACATCCACCACAACGAGCGCGATAGATGCTGTTTGAGCACGGCAGAGCACGATGAAAGGCCCTTGTTTGGTTTTGGTAATTAAGTGACAACCCAGGTGAACTAATTATGTTTAACGTGAGATACACAGAAAAATAGTCCACATATACATGTGTGTGAGCAACATATGCCATGGAGGTAAAAATGGCTCGGAGATGTTGCAAAACTCACACATGTGACGATGAAGGAGCTCATTGCACATGAGACATGACATTGAGTCATGTGATCAAGGTGGAGAAGATCAAGACATGACTTGGCTCAATGGACCGGTTGCAAGTGTGAAGGGTAAGTTGAGTGATGACTTGGCACTGATGGACCAAAGCAACGATGAAGAGCAAGTGAAGTTAA
This sequence comes from Miscanthus floridulus, assembly GCF_019320115.1. Classification (NCBI taxonomy): domain Eukaryota; kingdom Viridiplantae; phylum Streptophyta; class Magnoliopsida; order Poales; family Poaceae; genus Miscanthus; species Miscanthus floridulus. The sequence goes on along the minus strand of NC_089586.1, from coordinate 114,392,098 downwards.
GATCAATGAACCAATATGGTCACGTAATGATATGGAGTGGATCATGTCATTGTCGATTATGTTGGTGCATGTGTTGCATCAACACCGGAGGAGTTGGAATGGAATACGCAAGAAAAAAGGTATAACCTAGGGCATTTCATTTCACAAGTCATAGGTGTGTAGAGAAGTTGATGACTGAGTTTATGATATATGGTTGTACTATCAATAGGGGCAAACTTATTTGCATATCGATCATCTAGTGCCACTTGAGTGATCTAACTTTGCATCGTTGCTAGGATCGAGTGGCGTGGCAAGTTGAGTGGCTAACTCCTTAAAAATGATAGTGAAAATACTAACACACATACAAATGGTGATGTACACTTGGTGATGTTGGCACATTTACAAAGGAGGAGAAGTTGGAGTTGAAACGGATCAACTCGATGAAGAAAAGGAGGCGAAAGGATGTCACTGTGAGTGACCAGACGCAGTACCTGACGCTGGACATGCACGTCTAGTCATGCTCAGCAGTGAAGGCATGGTCTTGGCAATGTGACCTAACGTTGGCATGAAGTGGTGATCTGGCTCACCGAGGGTGCGTCCGGTCATCGATGACATAGGGTGACATAGGCGACTGTGCAAGAGAGAAGAGGACCTGACATGGTGGTGCATCCGATCGTCGTATAGCGCCTATAGAACCTCTCTATAAACAACCTGACATGCGGTGGCTGAAACTGATCGGCGCGCCCGATCGCGTGTTGGTGGCTCATGCGGGGACGATCTGACACTGCTTGGGTGCGTTAGGTCGTGGACTTAGCGCGTCTGGTCATCTTGACCATTGGCACATGAAGTTACCATTGAGATCGGGTAGCTCTAGATGAATGTAGAGCGACACATGGGCGGTGGACAATGACTGGACGCTGGTCGGGTGCATCAGGTCATTATAACCGGCATGTCCGGCCGTGCCAAAAAATGCCTAGTGAAGGGGTAACGGCTATTTTAGCCCTTGAGGCTATAAATAGAAGTGTTGACCGGTCTTTGGCCTAGAGCTAAGCACCCTTAAGCCTTGGTGGCTTATGTAGGTGTGCTTGGGAGCCCTCTAACTTACTTGTGCTTGATAGTGATCATCCGATCGAGTGAGTGAGCGATTCTAGCGTGATTGCATCGAGTGGCACTAGGTGATCGAGTTGTAAGCCGATGGTGCTTGTTACTCTTGGAGGTTGCCACCTCCTAGATGGCTTGGTAGCTTATGACTCTGTTGAAGCACGCGAGAAGATTGTGTGTTGCTCTAGAGAAGGATTTGTGAGGGGGTTGTGCTCACCCCATGGGGATCGCGAAGAGCAACTCTAGTTGAGTGTGTTATTGAGCTACCCTCACTTTTGGGTAGGTTCTTGCGGTGCCCGACGTGCGGGCTTGGCGGGTGATGCCAATTAGCCGCTGAACCACCAAGTGAGCGGTTGACACAACGGGGACGTAGCTTGGTGGCAACCAAGTGAACCTCGGGAGAAAATCACCGTGTCAACATTGTCTTCATTATCTTTTCGGTGGTTTGCATTCCGTGCAACACAAGCTTGTATTTACATTTCATACATTGTGCTTGTGTAGTTGCTCTTATGACTAGCTTAGTTTTAGTAGCTTGCAAGTTGTCTTCTGGCTTGTGTAGCGTAGAAGTAGCTCCCTTGCGTGGCTAATTTGATTTTAATAACCTTGTTAGTCTTATTGCTTAGTTTGTGTAGCTAAGTAATTTGCACTCTCTAATGTGGCTTGTGTAGCTTTGTTATTGAGCATTGCTAGTGAGCTTAGGGGCTTTGTGCTTTTGCTTCACTAATTGTGTAGGAGCTTCCTTGGTTGTGTGAAGTACTAGTGCAGAGGTTTGTGTGACCTTACTCTAGAATTAATTAGGTGAGCTCTAGTGTTGGTGTTTGATGATTGGGAACCCATCACGGGGGTATCCGGGACGGTGTTCAAAGGGCTTCGGCGTACACAGAACTCGACAGTAAACACAAAGAGATGAACGATTTATACTAGTTTGGGCCCTCTTGTCGAGTAATAGCCTTTACGTCCAGTCAGCGTATAGCCTTTTGTGTTAGATTGATTGTATAATTGTTAGGGTTACAAGGGGTGCATTGTACCTCTCTTTATATAGGGGAGAGGGTAAGGACACATATCTAGTTCTAGTCGGTTATAAGAGAAGAGTCCTAGTCTTATTATAGAATCTAGCTTTCATAGTAAGCCGACTAAGTCAATCTGGAATAGCTTGAAGTCTATGCCACCTTGTCTCGTGTCCTTCAATAGATCATGGGCCATCCTAGGGCCTATCCAAGTAGTACCCCATGGGGAACCCCTAGGACCCTAGTCCATCAAGCCACTGAGTGTGTCATGGTTGAACTCAGAAGCCTTCTTGTTCCTCCTGATCTTGCCGAGTAGAAACAAGCATAATCCGAGTGCTTTCATGAGTGAAGCCATAAGATGCTCTATAAAGCCTTCGGGTGACGTGCACTTTTCAAAAAAGTGCACTCACTGAGTGTAGCCCCTGATCCTCTTACTGTTTACAAAATAATAAGTTAGAGGGTCTAAAAGAAAAAACATTCATAGAGGATATGTACCCTGCAGCCCTTGAGCCTGTGTCCAAGTACTTGTACTCAAGATAAGGATCTAAAAAGAATGTACTCAAGGATGAGAGTGTCGGCAAAAATTATTGTCATGTCTGCTTGTACAGAAGCAGGTAAGATGTGTTAAAGTTTCATGCAAAGCTTTAGTATAGTTGGTCCAAAGATGCTCATGATATTCATGGGAATATGCCATCAAAGGTGCTACCGGGTGTACTATGATTTCACATGTGCTGGGAAAAGGCTGTCTGTACACTAAAAAGGTATAGTGGGACACACTGTACCCTTGTAGTGTAGCACATGAACCTATGTAGGAGTCAGTAGCTTGTCTGTGTATTCTGCGTGAACCTGGTCCATAGGCAACATAGAGACACCTATAAAAACCCTCCTGGAGAGCACTTGAACCTTAGTTGTAGAAGAAGCAAAGTGGCTCAAAGTTTGAAGCCTACAAATATGGTGGTGAGTGAAGTGGACCAGCCCCCAGGAGTACACGGTTGGTATAACCAAGAACTATAGTGACTAGAAGAACTCTTGTGAGAGGGTTTAGAGGTATGCTAAACCCGTAGTTGTGCATAATAGAGTAGCCTAGAATTACAACTAGAAGAAGTCTTGTGATGGCTGGTAGAGTGGCACATCTAGCAGTCCCATGTCAGTTCTTCTAGGGTGCCTATCGATGTCTGTCCATGAAGGGTCATACCTAGACCTGAATGTGTACAAATGGCATCGGCTAGGTGGCAAGATGTGCAAGTAGCTCATCCTTCATACCAGCTAGTAGGCTTCCTCTTGCAGTAGCTATGCTCCCAAGGGTAGTCGGCCAACAAATGTTCCTATTCGGATAGTCTACTCAAGGTTCTAGGCTAGGACATACCGCACTTCTGTTATCTACCCATATGCATTACTCTTCTCCTCATGGATCCAGGTGTGTCAGGTACAAAAGTACCTACTGAGAAGCACTTAGAGTATGAGTACTCTGTTATATCTGAGTAGGTGTTGTCTTTATTATTGACTAAAAAAATCTTGTATCCAATACTTGTAACTCTAAATAAATAGTCATTCATTATTCTCAGTGGTCTTGAATCTTGTAAAGTGTGCAACTCTGTATCCATTGAACTATTGTTGAATAAAAAATTTTCATCCGAGTACTACGGTGTTTAGTGCATACTGTCAAGCGATTGTCCAAGTACTACATCAATCATCCAGGTACTTCACAATGTGGCCATGTAGATAATGGTCGTAGCGTGGCTGGTACCCAAAAAGAAGAAATCCAAAGGATAAGTCTGAACACATTATGACATTTTAGAAATCCTAAAAAGGCATGCAACCATCATATCAATCCGCGCGCGACGTCATTGAAATGGCAGGGAAACTGAAGCACCGCACCCATTAGCATGATTATCAGGCCACATAGTAGTTGGATTCCTGTATAAAAGGTAACCAACCCTGAGCGTCATCTTCCTCTGTCTCATTTCACTTTCAACTTAAGCCCCCATGCCTGCTGTGAGCGCCATCCACCTCAAACCCTAGATCTATAAAAAAGCTCTGCTTGATGGGTAAGGGCAAGAACCCAAGTGCCACTGCCAAGAAGTCTACTAAGAAGAGGGCGCTAGAGGTACCGGAGATGGCTAGAGCCGCCCAGATCTGGCCGGCGCCGAGCACGAAGCCAAAGCACCTCCAGAAACTCCACGATCAGGGCTATTTGTCGGACCAGAAGCTTGGTGAATGAAAAGTGCCTAGAGAGCACCTTATTCCTAATCTTGAGTCAGGTGAGATTGTTCTCTTTGTGCCGTTCATCCAGTATGGGTTAGGATTGCCTGCTTGTACCTTTTTGCATGGGTTTTTGCATTACTATGGCATAAACCTGAATCATCTGAACCCTAACTCCATCTTGCATCTTTCAATTTTTGTTCATCACTATGAAACTTTCCTTTGCATCCCCCATCTATCACTCTTTTATGCTACTTTTTCAAACTAAAACCACACCCGGACGTAGCAAACCCAAGCGTTTTGGGAGGTGCCTATATTCAGTTCTGGGTGGGGAAGAAGAAAGAATATCTCCACTATACCCTAGTTGATTCTATGAAGAATTGGAGAGCCGAGTGGTTTTACACGGGGAATATGTGGTCGCCGCTAGAGGTTCATAGTAATGCTACACCGGTGCCCAATGCCCACTAGGAGAAGGAACCAATGAATGTGACGGAGCTTGAAGGAATTCATCCGTTCCTCAAGCAGCTCTCAGCCATGAAGGATCAAGGCCTGAATGGAGTTGGAGTAGTCGCCAGCTTTATCAGGCGCCGAGTGAAGGTGCTTCAGGAGAGTGTACACTATGGCTTCGAGCACTCTGACCTTTGTGACTTTGCAGTATCTTGATACTGTGGGGACTAACTCTTGTAAATTGATAAGTATTGATACAACATTTGGGGCGCAACTTCAATGACTTGCCTGCCCTGCCTACGCGTGTTAGCTTTGGAGGAGTTGGTGGGAGCAGGGCAGCATCTGCCGAAGCAGACGGAGGGAGCGCCGCCTTTGCTGTCCCTATGGACCAGGAAGCTAGGAGCGAATCTAAAGGGAGATTGGGTGACTTCATAGTCTAGGCAAACCCAAGTGCTAGGCAGGGAGCTACTGGCGGGAAACGATCATTAGAGGCTGATGTTGCCGTCAGGAGTGGGACAATGCCCAAGAGGTCCTGTCGAGCCTCCACAATGAGACCAAGTAAAATACAATCTTGAAATAACTCTATATAGTCTAACAATTATCGTATTCTGAACCCAATCTTGAATAGTCATAGCTCGGGATACTACTGATGAGGAGCAGGAGATGAAGGAAGTAGACACATCGTTCTCCATTAGGCAGTAAGTATGCTTCCGAGTAAAATTCTATACTAGACTTTGTCATGGATATACTTGAAGATGTTGCATTATTCTTGACAAGATGCCACCGCCGGACCTCATAAGCACCCGGACGCCAACTCAAGGTGATGGGGGCGCACCCGGACAAGATGCAGATGGCATGAGTCAATAGGCTGACTTTATATTGTCAGCGCTAGTGTCTACCTTGAAGTTGGGCAAGACATCTAGCGGTATGACACTAGGAAGGCCCTACCTAAAGAAAAAAAATCCTCCACCAAATAAGTGTCAAAACTGTTTGCCGCAGTCTTACATTATCCCAAGAATAGCAATTTCCTTTTGCATGTATCAGGGTACAAAATATAGTGAGTACCCGATCACAAAGCGAAGAACCCCGGGTTAAAGAGAACCCACATGCTGAGAGTGACCAAGTGGAAGGAAACCAAGCAGGCAGGCCTATGTCCCCACCCAAGGCCATTGAAGCACCACAGCCGTAGGGTCCAACATCCATTGATGGTGGGGTAAAATAGGTAGAGTAGGCAAGTACTATGGAGCATGTAGAAGTATCATAGCCATAAGTGGTGGCGCCTGATGAGGGCAAAGCTCACCAGCCGCTGGGATCGAAGCTGATGGAGTTTGCTGCCATCAATGATGGGCAGAGCACTAGCGTGAGTACTCCAACTCTAAGTGCGCCTGCACTAGATGTGGCGATGACAAGTACCTAGATGGTTGGAGAGGAGGAAGCCATCCCAGTGATCGGATCAAGTACCTAGCTCCGAACGTACAGTCTGAAGTTTTCCAAGTTAATGAACTCTTGTTCTGGGTTGTTGAACTAGGCCTCTGTCTTCGATGGCCAACTGAGGGTAAGTCTTGTTCTTTGTTGCTTCTTATGTGTTGATATTTTCTAGGTTCTCATCTCTAGAACAGTCATATACCCAGGATGTAGAGCTGAAGGCCTCTATCAAGGTTCAGGAAGCCCAGGTAGAGCTCACCAGGTTGAAGAAGGAGCAGGGCAAGAAGGAGGCTAAGAGGATGTCCACTCAAAAATAGCATGAAGAGACTCTCTGTATCCTTCGGGCTCAAATTGGTGAGGTTGAGTGCCAAAAGGCAGCCGCTGAAACTAGAAAGAATGACGCCTTTGGTTCTTTGTTGAAGATGATAGAGAAGGCTGAGCTCTTTGATACCAAGCTAAATGGTAAGAGAACTGTATGACTTCCCTGTAGTTCCTGGCATGTAGTAGTCGGTGATCATAATGTTGATCGTGTATGGTCCTCTTTATAGAAGAGCAGATCAGGACCTGGTGGTTGGAAGGTGAGGTAAAGGAGCTAAATGAAGCCCTAAGAACCAAGCACAATCAAATCAAAGAGGTGACTGAGCGAGCGAGCGAGTGAAGAACTCACTTGAGCTAAGCTGATAAAGCGAGGAGTTGATCATGATCTGATGCAGGCTCTAAAATTAGTGACCGACATGAAGGCCTAGCTAGAGAGGGCACAGTCAGAGTAGAACATGCTCTAGGAAGCTATGAAGCCACTCGCTCTCCTCTTCCGTAGGCCAAAATATAGTAAAAAAGGTGGGTGGATATAGTGAAAGAAATCCCCAACCGCTTCGAGCACTACATACGTGGAGCCACCAAGGTCCGCATCCAGAATGTACTCGGTACGCTCCGAGTGCTATACCTGGCTATGGATCTCCATCAGGTAGCCACAAACTATGATGATGAAGGCCATCTTGCTGCTGTGGAAAGAGTTGAGGTGGAACTCAATGGACTCACAACCACCATAACAAATGAATTAGACCTTAGGATGGAGAAGCCTGACGAATAGGTTGTGTAAGTTTGAAAAACTTGTTAAGCATGTGTGCTGGGTAGGCACGTTGTAAGAAACAATGTTCTTTTGCTTGCATAGGCTGTTAGTTGAAATGAAAAACTTAGTCTGTAAGTTTGAAAAAGTAATGCGTCTTGTTGGGGTACTTAAACATCGAAGACGGTTTATTCCAGCTAACTTGTCTGTGCAAAGTTAGCATCTTTTAGACTTGGTAATCTTTTGAGTAAGATTATAGTCTACTTAGGCTATAAGTTTGTCTTGTGGAGTCCTTTAGAAAGGTGCATAAGACTGAGTAGCCGAGTAAAAAGTGATCAACATAGTCGCTATGATTAGAATCATGTTAGACCCTTCTATCGACATTAAGTGCTCGAAGTCACTTGTTCAAGGAACTCTTATAATGATTTTTTGTTGTTAGGATCCCATCATGTAGCCAATGAATTAGGTTACTTGCTTCTAGGAATCACCCTACCCAGGACGACATGCAATAGTTAAACTAAATGTCAGTAATTGGCTCCCGGCCAAGGAGATATAAGCCATCCGAGTAGGAGGCGTATCTCGTATAATATAGCCTAGTACTTGGTATATAGAATAAGAACTATGTGTTGAGTAAATTTATCATATTGAGAGATGTGTAGCCGTGCAATTAGTCAGTCATACATCTTGCATATGATGTAACAAAGGTTGCAACAAAGAGAGACAACTGGAAAGTTGTGTATCTTGAACAAAAGTAAAAAGATAGATTCATCTAGCGAAGAACATTGACTCTATATTATTAACAAAGAATCTTAAGTACAGAAGCTAGAGCACTGAATTTACTTAAATAGGAAAATTACTTAATAATATTAAGCATAAAATCTCCATAGTTGATCGATGTTCGAGGAGTTAGGCACATGATCGCCGTCCACTATGATTAACTCGAAGGAGTCTGGCCAAGTAACTTTGGAGATGATGAAGGGGCCTTCCCAAGGGCTGAGTAGCTTGTGTCGTCCCGAGGTATTCTAGATACACTAGAGGACTAGATCACTGACTTGAAAGGTACAGGGGCGCATGTTCTTATCGTAGTGACGTCGTAGGCCTTGCAGGTACCTAGCAAACTAGAAGAGTGTGTTAAGCTTGATTTCTTGGGCACTGTCAATTTCTAGCCATTGGGTTTCGTCTACTTCGCCTTCATTGTACTGTTCAACCCTAGGAAAGTTCCATATCAAATCTATTAGCAAAATGGCTTCTGAGCTATAAACCAGAAAAGAGGGAGAGTACCCTGTCACTCTGCTCTGCTGAGTGCGCAGTCCCCAAACTACCTTGGGTAACTCATAGATCCACTTGCCACCGTAGTCTTTAAGTTCATCGAATAGCATGGGCTTTAGTCCGGCTAGAAGTAGCCTGTTAGCCCGCTCTACTTGGCTGTTCACTTGAGGATGAGCTATGGAAGCATAGTTGATGCTGATGTCGCAATCTTGAGCCCAACTTTTGAACTCAATAGCTGTAAAAGGTGAGCCAAGATCTATAATGATCCGATTGGGCATACTGAACTAGTACATAATGTCTTGCATGAACTTGACTGCCTTTGTAGCATTGAACTTGATGAGTGGCTTGTACTCTATCCACTTAGTGAACTTGTCAATAGCCATGTAGATGTACTCAAAACCACCCGGTGCTCATTTGAGAGGTCCAACCATGTTGAGCCCCCAGCACAAAAAAGGCCATGATGGAGGGATGTAGATAAGGTTGTGAGCTAGGATGTGGGCTTGCTTGGTGAAGAACTGATAGCCCTTGTAGTGTCGCACTAACTCTTTTGCGTCTTTCAGTGTTGTAGGCCAATAGTACCTAGATCTAAAAGCCTTATCAACTAAGGTCCTGGAGGCTACACGGTTGCCACAACACCCGAAGTGAATTTCCTCCAAGATTTTCTACCCTTCTTTAGGTGAGAACACCAGATGATGCGCCCCGTCGATAGAGCCTGTCCCAGACTAAGACGTAATTCTTGCTTTTGTGTGTGATATGCTTTGCTTATACCTATCATCGAGCAACTTATGGTCTCGGATGTAATCAATAAATACTTGTGTCCATGCTGGGCTGACCACTAGTACCTGGACATCAGGACTTAGAGTACCAGTGGATGTGGAGGCTTCTTGTTTGATTGAAGGGACTAGGAGTTCCTAAACAAACACATAAGGGGTACCTGGGCTCTATCTGATCCCAATTTAGCCAAAACATCAGCCGCAATGTTGAGATCTCGCATAACATGGAGGATTTCTAGACCTTGGAAGTGTTTCTCAAGTTTGCAGACTTCTGCGTAGTAAGCGTCCATAGTCTCCTTGGTGTAGTCCCAATCCTTGTTAACCTAGTTGATGACCACCGAGGACTCGCCATAGACGAGCAAACGCTTGATGCCATATGAGACTGTTACTCGGAGGCCATGAAGGAGGGCCTCGTACTCAGCTTGATTGTTGGTAGCAAGCCAAAGTATTTGTAGGACATATTTAAGTTGTTTTCAATCTAGAGATATGAAGAGAACGCCAGCGCCTACGCCTCCTAGGTTGAGGGAACCATCGAAACTCATCTTCCAATGGTTGAGGATAACTGTCGGAGTAGGCTACTAGGCTTCGGTCCACTCGGCAATGAAATCAGCCAAGACTTGAAATTTGATAGCCTTGCAAGAGATAAACTTGATGTTCTGAGCTCTGAGTTCGACTGACCACTTGGATATGTGTCCTGTTGCATCCCAATTGCGTAGGACATCGCTAAGTGGGATGTCAGATACCACTATTATCTTGTGTTCGTCAAAGTAGTGGCGTAGCTTGCGTGAAGTGATCAAGAGGGCATAGAGGAGCTTTTGCACATGTGGGTACCTGGCCTTGGATTCTGATAGCACCTCACTAATATAATAGACATGTCATTGTACCTTATATATGTGCCCTTCTTCAGCCCACTCCATGACTATTGCTATGCTGACTACCATAGTAGTAGCTACAATGTAGAGTAGGAGTGGTTCATGCTTCTCAGGTGGAGTAAGTATTGGAGAGGTGGACAGGTACTCTTTGAGCTTCTGGAAGGCTTCATCAGCTTTAGCTATCCACTCGAACTTGCCTGACTTTTTCAACAACTTCAAGAAGGGCAAACCTTTCTCCTCGAGTCACGAGATGAAACAATTGAGGGTAGCCATGCACCCTGTCAGTTTCTAAACATCTTTGACACAGTAAGGTCGAGTCATCTAAGTGATTGCTTGAATCTATTTTGTACTAGCTTTGATACCCTGATGGCTCACGAGGAAACTCAATAGCTATCTAGAAGGAACTCCAAACACACACTTTGTTGGGTTAAGCTTCCACCTATACTCATGAAGATTGTCAAATATTTTTGCTTCAAGTACGCGATTAGAGTAGAAGGATCCTTAATCTTAATGACAACATCATCCACGTAGGCTTCTACATTATGACCAATCTGTTCGCTTAGGCACACCTAGATAGCCCATTGATAGGTTGCACCGGTGTTTTTTAACCCAAAGGACATGGTCGTGTAATAGTAGGCTCCAAACGGAGTGATGAGGGATGTCTTGCTCTTATCTTCATTACAGAGGGCAATCTGATGCTAACCTGAGTAGCAATCAAGGAGGATAAAAGAGCTGACCCAGCCATAGAGTCTATAATCTGATCAATGTGAGGTAAGACAAAGGGATCTTTCGGGCAGTGTTTGTTGAGATTTGTGTAGTAGATGCACATGTGCCACTCTTTTGAGTTCTTCTTCTAGACGAGTATAGGATTGGCTAGCCAGTCAGGGTGAAGGATCTCCCTAATGAACCTAGCTACCAATAGCTTGGTGATTTCCTTCTTGATTGCTGCTTTCTTATCTAGTGAGAATTATCATAGTCGTTGCTTGACCGTCTTTGAGATGGGGTTTAAATCCAATTTGTGCTCAGCCAACTCTCTTGGAACACCCAGCAAATCAGCCGACTTCCATGCGAGATATTCTTATTTTCCCTAAGAAAGTTGGTGAGCATGAGATCCTATTCATTGGAAAGGTGGGCGCTGATGATAGCCGTCTTAGAGGGATCACTAGTACCCAAATCAATCTCGATGGTATCCATCTTAGAGGGTGGTGCAATGATTCTCGCCTTCTAAGTCGGAATCTCCATGTCTTCCAGCTTAGTGTGTTGTGCAATGTTGGCAATCTCCTGTGCTTCATAGGCTTGCTGCAATCTAGATGACTTCTGTGTTGCAGTCATATGAGCGCTTGAGGTCGCTTTGGAAGGAGAGTACGCCATTGGGACCTAACATCTTGAGCAAGAGGTATGTGTAATGTGGTATGGCCATGAACTTGGCCAAAGCAGGTCAACCGAAGATAGCATGGTATGATGATTCAAAGTCAGCCACCTCGAACTTGATGAACTCCGTTTAGAAATTATTTGGGTTGCCAAATGTTATCGGGAGCGTGATCTATCCAAGTGGTATGGCAGCCTTGCCGGGTACTATCCCATAGAAAGGGATGTCAGTGGGGGTGAGTAGGCTAGTAAAGTTCAATCCTATCTTCTTCAGCGTATCTGCAAATATTATATTCAAACCTACGTCGGCATCGAACAGGACCTTGCGGACTGTCATGCCGGCTATTGTTGGACCCAAGACGAGTGGATAGTGGCTGGCATTAGTCACGCTAGTCCATTGATCTTTTCTACAAAACTAGATCGGGTACTTGGACCAATTAAGGTATTTTGGTGTTGAGGGCTCGCCTGCCAAGATGTCTCGAAGAGCCAACTTCCCTGAGCGCTTGTTTGATGAAGTCGGCAGACCCACAAAGATTATTGCAATTTGGCTCTTAAACTGTTGAAAGCAAGGGAAAGTGTTGTCATCTCCATCTTTGTTGTTAATAGCTTTACCCTTGCCCTTATTACTTTTGCCATAGAAACCCAGTCCTTGGAGTTGTCCGCACTCGGTCGCCGCGTGCTTGGCGTTCTTATGGAAAGGACAGGGTAAATTCTTGAGGCCTTCAAACTTCTTGTTATGTTTGTTAAACTTCTTGGACCTGTCCATGGAAGCAAGGGTGTTGTCAGGTCCTCTCTTTCTGCTGGACCGTCCACCCTAATTGCTTCTGGGTCATAACCTTTGTCTTGTTGGCCGCATGGGAGTTGTTCATGAGTACGCTCTTTAGATGCAATCATCTTCTGTACTGCACGCTTAAATTCCTCTGCGGTCTCTAGATTATCATCATAGAATTTTTCAAACGACCACTTGTATTTGATCCCATTGGCGAAGTGATCTATCACCTCCCTATCTGTGATATCATAGACTTGGGCTCGTAACTCAGCAAAGCAGCGATAATATTGCTGGAAGGTTTCATCTGGTTTTTGCTTGCAAGTTCTAAGCTCATTCTCAGTACTTGGGTGGGTGAGGACGCTACAAAAATTTTCATAGAATTTGCCCTGAAGTTGTCCCTAAGTATCAATGGAGTGGGATCATAGCTTATCAAACCAAGCAAGGGGCACAGTATCGAGTGCCATGGGAAAATATAACACTTTGATGTCATCATCGCCACCTGCCAACCTGATGGACTGAGAGTAGATGCGCAACCATTGGTTGGGCTCTATCTTCCTGTCGTACTTGGTATGGTTGGATGGCTTGAACTTGTAGGGAAGCCGAACAGAGAGTAGTCTGTTAGAGAAACATGGAAACCTATCTAGTGAGATGTCGGCCTCTCTATACTCAAACTCATGTCTGCCTTCCCTATTGCTGTACTAGTGCCCATGATAGGCTGACTGTGCGGCACCCTAATTCCTGCTCTGGTTACCCTATGGCCCTAGATGGGAGTGGGTTGGTACTCGCTGTCCTCCTCCTTGGTTACCATGTGGTCCCAGATGAGAGTGGACTGGTGCCCACGCCTCTGGTCCTCGGGAAGGGTTAGCTTGGGATGTCACTTTTGCAGCCTGCATCTGAAGGGTTGTGGATTCTAGAATGACTTTGAGTCATTGTTGATCTGGAGTAGAGTTTTCTATGGCCACCATCTCTTCTACCAGAGGGTGTAGATGTTGGCGTAGGGCATAGTGAAGACCCTATGGCCAGCTACTTCTATGAACTCAGGCTCAAGATTATGTGATGCAGAGGCTCTGATGGCATCACGGTCTTGGCACTATCGTTCTGCTTCTTCATCCCATAGGCGTTGTTCATATGCTGCCTTTGCAACCAAGCGTCATTGTTCAACGTCTCGACAAGTAGACTGATACCATTACCACTCTTCATTATGGTGTTGGGTGCGGTTGCATCGAGCCTGTCGAGCTCTGTTCTTCCTTTCCCTAGCCGTCTTCTGCTCATCCATCTCTCCATTGGGTGGCGTGGTGTCTAGAGAGAAGTTGGATAAGGCTTACTCTCCATCTTGGATATCTAGTGGGTTAGGCATAGGGATCTGAGGTGGTTGCCTAGCCATAAAGGCTTCTATGGAGTGCCTCGTGGCCGAGTGAGTTCTAGATTCTGCAGTCGTCGTGATGTCCAAGATCTCCGTAGAACCGTGATCATTGTTGTCCGCTAGAAGAGTTTTGTCATCCTGATAAAGTAAACATACATTGATAATTCTAACCTATCTACTTTTTAAACCTTTGTGGTCATTGATGACAAAGGGAGAGAAATAGTGCACAAAGATAGTAAATAGACACCAAAGGAGAGAATTTGACATAGGGGGAGAGATATGACAAAGAAAATGAATCAATTAAAATTTTGAGCACACAAGTAGGGGGAGCAAGCTCATGAACTTGTATGGTGCATTTGAATGTGCATTTCATATGTTTGCTTGCATGGCACAAGTTTTAAATTTCGATATCCATGCTTGTGTGGTGTATGCTAGTTGTAGGTTTAAATGATGAAATGAAAAACTAGTATGCATTGGTTATATAGTGATTTCATTTTCAAAGTGTTGTTTCCAAGTGGTATCAAGCTAACCATGATGCTAAGGATGGTATAATGGTGCACTCTGATTGGTATCACACTTCAAAGGTCCATCTTTTATACCTTAGCATCATTTGGTAGACATCGACTCCTATATTTCCTATCCAAGCATATGTGCAAGCTACAATCCAAACTCTTAGCACATATGTAGGGGGAGCAATTGCTACCATTTGGGGTTCATGAAACTTGTCCATATCCTTTTACACATGGTAAATATGCTTGGGCAAGCAACATGGATTCAATTGAATTTCAATTCATATCTTTGTGAAAGGGTTGTCATCAATTACCAAAAACGGGGAGATTGAAAGCTCTAGTTTGGTTTTGGTGAATTGATGAAACCCTAAGTGCTAACCTAGTTTATCAAGTGATCATGAGATAGGTAGCACACTCCGAGTGATGAAGCAAATGAAGATCATAGCATGATGATGATGATACCATGATGATGATCAAGTGCTTGGACTTGGAAAGAAGAAAGAGAAAAACAAAAAGCTCAAGGCAAAGGTATAAACCATAAGAGCTATTTTGTTTTGGTGATCAAGATACTTAGAGAGTGTGATCACATTTAGGATTGATAGCCGTGCTATTAAGAGGGGTGAAACTCGTATCGGAATGCGGTTATCAAAGTGCCACTAGATGCTCTAACTCATTGCATATGCATTTAGGATCTAGTGGAGTGCTAACACCCTTGAAAATGTTTGTGAAAATATGCTAACACATGTGCATAAGGTGATACACTTGGTGGTTGGCACATTTGATCAAGGGTGGTGAAGTTTGGGAGCAAAGGTAAGAAACTCCACCGAAGGAGTGTTCGCCCGTAGAGTGTGGACAGTCCGATGGTGCCACTGGTGCCCTAGATAGAAAAGACAGAGGTCACTAGGAGTGACCGGACGTTGGCCACGGTTGGACCGGCACGTCCGGTCAGATGTATCAGCGAAGACGCTGGCGTCGGTCAAATGACCAGACGCTGGCAGGATGTGTCCGATCAGTGCTGACGTGAGGCACACAGAGGAGACATTGAATGACCGGACGCTAGGTGAGTCCGATTGGGCATGACCGGACACGTCCAGTCGTGAAAATTCATGTTTGGAACCTTACTGGAAATGACCGGACGCTGGGGTCCAGCGTCCGATCACTTTCTAACTAACGCGTCCGGTCAACTGATGACCGTTGAAATCTGACGAATAGTATTTGAAGCAGGGGACACGTGGCGTGAATCACGTGACCGGACGCTGAGGGCCAGCGTCCGGTCGATTAAACCAGAGTGTCCGGTCACCCCGCATTGTGTCCAGTGAAAGGGTACAACGGCTCTATTTCCTAGGGGCTTCTATTTAAGCCCCATGGCCGGTTGAAGCTCACAACTTTGGCCATTTTCATTGATATAGCAACCTTGTGAGCTTAGCCAAAGCCCTCCCACTCATCTCCATCAGTGATTCATCATCTTTGTGAGATTGGGAGAGAATCCAAGTGCATTGCTTGAGTGTTTGCATCTAGAGGCACTTGTTGTTCGTGTTTCGCTACGGGTTTCGCTTGTTACTCTTGGTGGTTGCTGCCACCTAGATGGCTTGGAGCAGCAAGGATCGTTGAGCGGAGGGTGGTGATTGTCTCTGGCTCCGATCATGGTGATTGTGAGGGGTTCTTGACCTTTCCCCGACGGAGAGCCAAAAGGTACTCTAGTGGATTGCTCGTGGCTTGTGTGATCCTCATCTTGTGTTGGTTGTGCGGCACCCTATTGAGGGTTTGGCATGTGAAGCCAATTAGCGCGTGAACCTCCAAGTGAGTGAATCGCCACAACGAGGACTAGCTTGCCGGCAAGCAAGTGAACCTCGATAAAAAATTATTGTGTTCATCATTGATTCCGAGCTGATTGGTCTTCATTGTTATTCATCCTTGTGATTGATTGGTTCCTTCATCTACGCGGTGGTATAATCTTCTTGATCACTCTCTTTACATTATTGCAAACTAGTTGTCAAGCTCTTTAGTGTAGCTAGTTGTAAGAGCTTGCATGCTTGGTTGGTGTAGCTCTTTAGTTAGCCTTTGAGAGCACACTAACATAGAGTAGTGTCATAGCTATTGTGTGAATAGACACTATCTAAACTATAATTGTGATAGGTGGCTTGCCTTTTGAGTAGGCTAGCGCAACACTTGCTTCGCCTCATAATTGTCTAACCGTTTTGTTAAGTGTTTTTGTAGAAATTTTTAATAGGCTATTCACCCCCCCTCTAGCCATTAGGACCTTTCATCCTCGCTCACACGTCGCCACCCTTGTCGCTCATGGCTCCTCCACGCTCGTCCGACCGTAACTCACGCGGTGGTTGTCTCGCTCGCGGCTAGGAGCAAAAGAAGCGACGGTAGGGTCACCGAGAGCGGCGCGCTGGGAGCTCGTCCTCCTCCCTTGGTCCTCCTCCCACCGAAGGCCTCCTCCTTCTCCGCTAGGAGCTCATCGAATCTAGCACATGTGGTGCACGTGGTACGGCCTCCATGTGAGAGGGTGGAGCACCTCGACTCCGGCAAGGGTGCTAGCATCCGGCGATGAGATTTGGTGCGCGGGGGAGGATAGAGGAGGACGTCCACGCCGTGATGACTCTCGATGAGGGTGGAGGTCCATGGCGCGGGAGGGTGGAGTAGCCTCACCATGGTGGAGCACCTCGACTCCACGAGGCTTCTTGCATTCTTCTCCGACGACGAGATCTGGCGCGCGGGAGGCCCAAGAGGTGAGAGGCGTCCGGAGGTGAGGGGAACGAGCACGGGGGCTGGCTCCAGGAGAACAACTGATTCGAGCGTTCAATCCTGGCTAGGCTAAAGGGGTATGGATGGCCAGCCCTAGCCAGGCCCCAGCCCATTTTCAGGCAACCAAACATGCAAAAATTGGCTCCAGGGAGCTAGGTTAGGGGTTGGCCACCCAACCAAACACACCCATAGACAACGGTTTTTACTTAAATGACTCCAAATGATGATTTAGAGAATATATTTTAGAAAGGCTCTTGGAGATGTTGCAGTTGTACAATGTGTGCAACCGAAATGGCACACAGGTATTCACTAACGAAGAGATCAAATGAGTCCTTGTGTTTTAATGTGAAGAAGAGATTGTGGTAACAATCTGATATTACATGAAAAAAGAAATCAGTTGTCACTTTGTCTTGCTCTTTCATACTAGCTTTATTTTTATAAGGTTTTATTAGATGATAACTAGGATTTATAGTAGTGTGTTTAGCCTAGATTTCACTCTTGCTCTCTAAGAGCATCTCGAACAGATACTTATCTCACTCATCCCCAATATGAAAAATATGCAACATAAGAGATTGTGGTTGCTCCAATAACTTACTCATCCTATCCACAATACCTAAGTTTTAAGTAACTATTTAAAATCTACACCCTTTCCCTCAAATGGAGGTGATCCACTCTCTCTCCCCCTATCCACTTTAAAGGTATTGGTAATCTGTTGGGAGAGGAGAAAGAAAATCTACATTACTAATAGCAAGAGATCATAGACTTTTAAGGGATGTAGAATAAGTCATTCGTTGAAGATGCTCTTTCTTAGTGTGGCGTCCCTAAGGACTAATTAGATTGATTTTTAGGCTAACTTAGGAGCCAAGATGCTTCGGATTTACAAATTGTATAGTATATGGTTTGTCTTTAAGTTTTTAGAAACCAATTGAACCTCCCCTCTTGGACCATTAAGTACTTACAACCTTGATTCCATTTTGAGCATCATGTATATTCTTCTTAAACTTGTTCAACATGATCTCATTGCCTGCCAATGTCACAAGAGTATCATCAGAAATATAAAGGGACATGTGCTACATCAAGGAGAGGTGGATACCCATATAAGTCTCGAAATGGTGACATTTTCATAGATGAGTGAAGCGTGGTATTATACCAAAACTCAGCTAAATAACAGCCATGACATGCACTTCCTACGTTCACTCTTTCTATTTGGCCATCACTCTATGGATGATAAGAGGTAGCCTTATACAATTCATCGCTCTGTGAATGATAAGAGGCACTGCTATGCAATTTCACCTCTATGAGAAGGGAATGAGTCTTGCCAGAGCTTACTAGTAAAGATACTCTCTATAAATGACAATAGAGGTAGGTAATCCATGAAGTTTGAATATACTAGAACCAGCTTCTCACGAGTTATACTGGTTAGAGCAGTGTGCTTAGGGATCTCCCTTGACAGTACAACTTCTTATTCCAATGCCTAGGGAGGGATCTTCCCCATGTGGTCGAATTTTTAATAGCATACTACTAGAAGGATGCATGATACATATAACCATCAAGAATACATAAAGCTAACATAAATTGTTTCCAGGCTGTTTGGCAGCTGGCTGCTGCAGCCAAAAGTTGTTGTTGCTACAGTAGCTAAAGAGGAGGACAAAAGTGACAGCTTCAGCTGCAGCCGCTGTTAATCAGAAGCGAACAACTAATTTCATTCCTTGGTAGTCTATACACCTAGATATACGTTATGTCTAATATATAGTAAAAATCATGTATATAGAGAAAAAAAACATAACGACATAAAATTTGGAATGACAGTAAAAAATTTTCCTCTAACTTACCTATCTAGCCCTTGGTCGTGGCCATGAGCTTGAGCATGCCAAAAAGACTAGAGAGAGAAGAGAAGCAATGCAATGACGTAGCTGAAGACAAACGTCAGTAGGCCTGCATGGTTGTCTCCTTATGGTTCCATGAGCAGGGGCAGATCCAGCGTGGGGGCTCAAGCCCCCTCTACCCGCTGAAAGGGATGAGAGAGGGGAAGAGAAGAAAAGGGAGAGGAAAAAGAAGAAGAGGGGGTTGAATGAAGAAGGGAGATGAGCACACCCTAAGATCCATTCCCGCATTCGCCCCTATCCCATAAGCATGCATGCACATGTGTCTTTGTCGATGTACACCTCAACAGACAGTGTGGAAGAGGTAGTGGATAAAGCCGAGTAAAAGAATCTGCAAATTTACAGCTTTAGTAGGATGCTCGGATTTATGCTAGCCCCTACATGTCTAGGAACATATTATGTATCTACTCAGAAATGACTATTATTGTGGAAGCATAGTTTCCGAGCAGTGGCACGTGGAAGACGACAATTGCAACATCATGCAACAAGCTTGTTACGCAGAAAGGAAGCTAGATGGACAAGACAACAATAAGAAACCTGAAAGAAAATAAAATAAACACATTGAACAAATATATAAAAACAATAGTATTCCTATAATATATACAGAAAACTAGGTGTTTCAAAAAATATGGCATCGGTGTTGCACCACGGCTATGGCGTGACACCGCCTAGATACCTCATGTGCATCCACGATTAGGGAGTGAAATAACCAACCGAACCGCCAGTGTCTCCCTCTGTCCCTCCGCTAATAAATGCAACTGTGGCACCATATTCTTTCAATAAGGTAGCATTTGGTTTTGGGGTGGGAGGTTTCTTTTGTTCGGTCAGTCTGTTTCCTCTCGATTCACCTAAAACTTATTTTGACACTAACGTGATACAATGAGCCATCTCATTCTACATTGAGTTAGCATTCTCACCTAACTTCCACTCTGTCTCATTAATTATTTTCTCTTTGGCTTCGGGGAACATTCTCAGATGGGTATATTTTCTCTATGGTTCAGTTTAGGGACACTTAGGACAAAGTCATCCTGAGGATGGCTATATTCTCTCTAGATTATCCATAAAGAGTAGAGAGACATTGTGTACTGAATAAGGACGGGAGACAGTAACAGAATGTGCATAATTTGTAAGTTTGTCAACCACCACAAGGGTGATATCTATGCCTTCAGATTTAGATAGTTTTCCACAAACTCGTAGATTTAGATAGTTTTCCTCAAACTCGGTAGCAATGCATTGTCATGCTCAGAGATGTCAACGGGGACCCAATCCCTGATTCCCCATGGGGAATTCCCCTATTAGGGGACGGGGATGGGACTAAATTTGTCCCCACGGGGTACTAAATGGGGGAAATCATTCCCCGTCGGGTCTGGCGGGGGCGGGTCTGGGAGCCTGTCCCCCGTCCCCGTTAACCCGCATCCACGCTTCCTCACCTGCTCACAGCCTCTAACTCATTTCCTCGGCCCATCAGTCCAACAAAGCCCGTGTAAGAATGCCACATATATATAGAAAAACCTAGCTCCTTCAGTCTCCTACTCTGCCTCCCCGCCGCCGCACTCCCTCTTGTAGTCTCGCATCTGGGCGCTGCACTCCCGCATCTCCTTCTGCTCTGCTAGCCCTGTGCATGACGCGAGTAACGTGACACTCCCTCCTGTATCTCCGCTCTACTGCTCGCTCGTGCTCCCTCAACCAGCCAGCAGCCGCACTCCAACGGCCACCATGTGCATCTATCTTTCAATTCTTGACCGTGATTGGCTAGAGGATAGAAGAAGAATAGCAGTGGAGCTCCGTGGCCCTGTAGGAGTCTTGTTTAATTTTGCTTTGTATTTTATTTAAATTTAGATTTTCTGAGATGGGAACTAGATCTATTTCATGGCAAACCAGATGTACGAGATTCTTATCAACTGTGAACTTACTAGGATTGCTTCTTTGGATTTTCGATTCGCTTTTGTCCATAGTAACTAGCTAGATTTTGTGACGGGGACGGGGACCCTGTGGGGATAAAATCCCCGCACGGGGACGGGAGAGGAACTTCCCCGTTGGCATTCACGGGGATGGGGATGGAAATTTTTTTACCCCGCGGGGACGGGGATGGGAAGCTGTCCCCCGACGGGGAATTCCCCGTTGACATCTTTAGTCATGCTAAATCACGAACTGGAAGTGAATCCGGAAGCCCGGAACGTGAATGTGATGGCCTTGTACTCTTTACGGCTTGACATGTTCTTTTCAGATATGTGAGTACTTGGAGGTATGTGATGGTAGGAGTGAATATCGAGCTAGCTCGGCTCGGTCCAACTTGTCATCCTCTCTCTCTGTTCCTAATTTCTCACTCATCAAAGATAGGAGAATGAGGCAAGCTTTTTAGATTGGCTATAAGACAGAGAATGTGTTGAATGATGGAAAGTAAACGACTCTTCAAATGAGGGTTTAGAGAATGAGTTTAAGAAAGATAATTAAAGATGCTCTTAGATTTGACTTAGGAAGTACAAATTGAAACGGATGAAGTAGCTGCAAACATTACAAACTGACAGAAGGATTGGAGACTTATAGCGAGTGGCATGAGTTAGCAGGCCGGTGGTGGTGATAGATTGCACGGTAGACTGTATCACATTGGAACATGGCCCGGGGTGATAATTAGGCAAATATAATTATTGTGACTCGGTAATCCAGTCCTAACTCAGCTAAAACCTATCTAATTACAACATTACAGATGAGCACAGAACAAATAAAGGGGGAAATGGAATTAAATAGTTAGGAACTCAAGATTATCAATCTACATAAAGTACAACATCACGATTATATTTCCTGTGTTCTAGGATTCTCTAACTACACCAGAAGGCAGTACCTGCAGAGTTTAGTAAACCTCATGTCAGCAGGAACGTAAATATTTTTTGCAAAAAATGTGGTGATACCAGTAAACTACGAATGGAGTAGGCCAGAGCATGTTTCCAAGGGGCACAGAACTAACCTCCTGGAAAAATGGTTGGTGATGGCTAAATTTATAATGCTGTCCAAGAGAATGTAGAGAACACAGTTGATCACTGATGTTGGTAAAACAAATGGTAGATTCAGAATAGTTCCATCTGTGAAAAGATTTAAGATAAGGTAAGATACAAATGTTCAATCCAAAAGGCCATACAAGGTTACAGTTTTCAGAGTTGGGGGAAAAACATGGGCTGAAATAAATACAGGCTACTAAAGGTGGCCTAAGAATACTTGTAAACCATGAGTTCAAATAAGCTAATGTGATTGACATAGCCATAATAAGTAAAGAACTCAGAGCTACAAGCATCAATTTCAAATAATGTAATTTAAAAGAATCACTAT
This sequence comes from Miscanthus floridulus, assembly GCF_019320115.1. Classification (NCBI taxonomy): domain Eukaryota; kingdom Viridiplantae; phylum Streptophyta; class Magnoliopsida; order Poales; family Poaceae; genus Miscanthus; species Miscanthus floridulus. Next base: position 114,369,987 of record NC_089586.1, on the reverse strand, counting down.
CAGCATAAATCAAAACAGGCAAGATTTTCAGACCTGAAAAACGAAAATTGGATGCAACCTGCTACTAAATTAGTTTGCTTCTTCTTTTGCTTCTGTGTCACAACCCACTGCTTCATCTTCATGAACAAATAAAGTTTTGTCCTCAGGGTGCAAGATGCCATTTGAAGTTACTTTTTGGGTAATATCTGAGACTACATTAAAGCCTGATTTCTCTTTATATAGTTCTCTGTTGGGAGATTTCTTTACTACATTTTCAGTTGACCCATTTGGATTCTGTGTTTGATCTGTTGGTATTCCAGCATTAGCGGTGACACACACATCACCAATTGAAGAGGATTGTTCAGGGGGCTTTTCTTCAGCAACAAGACTGCTGCTTTGATCTATGGGTGGTCCATTGTTGGTGCCCATTTCCATATCTTGGATTGTATGTGGATATGGATCAGACACTGCATCAATCTGGGTCTTCTCTTCAATAGTACCAATGTTGCTTTGCTGTACTGGTATTCCAGTACTGTTAGTCATCTTCACGTCAGTGATTCTATGTGCCTCAGAAGTTGCTTCACTGGAGAGCTTTTCTTCAGTACCGAAGTTGCTGCATTGATCTGTTGTTGTTCCTGTGTTGGTAGTCGTCTCTCCATCTTTCATTTTATCTGTCTCAATGGTTGATTGTGCCCTGGGCTTTTCTTCACTAGCAACAACCTTGGTTTGTTCAGTTTCAATTGATGTTCCACTACTATCAACCAATTCCTCATCTCTACTCACAGGGGTCTCAGAGTTTGCTTCAGACTTGACCTTTGCTTCAGCACCAGAAATTTCTGCAGTATGCTTACCATGCATGATATCATTTGCTGAATCTGCAGGGTTCAAAGAGGAATCACTTCTCAATCTTTTGTTAAGAGGGGATGATCTCACATCAGGTTGTATTGTAGTATTGCACGGTTGCCCAGTTCCTTCCTTTCCATTAGAGGACGTTTCAGCTTTAACAACTATTGATGATCTTAAGGTAGAAACTAATTGTGACTGTGAACCAGCCATGACAGCACCCAGTGCCAATACATTACTGTTGGGTGCTGTGCTGCCACCTTGAGTGGAGATTGGCTTCATAAGGTTTCCATTTGCAGCCAACTTTTGGTGATTTCCCTTTGCAGCCATGTTTTCTGCTGATCCTTGCAAAGAAAGCTGTGCTCCACCACCAGATGGAGCAGCCTTTGATGCAACTACAGTTCTTGTAACCTTGCCATATTTTGGTGGCAAGGGTTTGCCGTTACTCTGAGTCAGGCATGCAGAACAATGCCACTCAGCTTTAGGGACACCCTTATTGCCATACTGCTGAAGGCATTTCAAGTGTACTCCCCTCTCACAAGCATCACAAACAAGTACACTGTCTGTACCAATGATAACAACTTTGCATATTTGACAACTCAAGCGAGAATGCATGTACTCAGTTGATGGTGGAGTCCAGCTAGGATGGTTTGCAGGTTGGTGCAGAAACTGTTGAACATTCTTTGCTATCTCATTGTGATTGACAAAAGTAGGTTTTGGTGGAACAAATGCCACACCTGGTGTGGCACGATGCCCCATAACAGGGTTACCTGCCATGGCTTGAACTGCCACAAGTTTTGTGTCCTGGTTTTTCACCATCTGATTGGAACTCTGTACAGCATTTACATTGGACCTAGCAGATGTTTCTAGAGTTGACTTGTTTGAGTGGACAACAGTTGCTGCAGCAGTAAGCAATACGGATAAATTAGTTTGTGAGCAATGTTAATGAAAAAGGAAAACATCAGCTAATTCTAAAATCAGGGATATATAACGCCCCTCCACCTTTTGTGCACAGGGATATGCAAAGATTGGAACTAACAAGTGGCAGTTTGATAAATTAAGCACAATTTTCCGAAGGAAAGAGTGTTCAGAGAAAAAGACATAGATGCTACAGTAAAAGACTAATTAAAAGTCAGACAGCTTGACTGTTCATTAGCCACAGCAGTTGTCATACAACTGTTGTGCTTTATGTGCTTTGCTCACTCTTGAACAACAAAATGAAACACGGGGAGGGTGTATTTCTAATATCTAATAGCTAAAATTTTTGGTCCATCTTATTTGCAGCTTTGAGCAGTGTACAGACTCAGGATTTGGATGTGCAGTGAGATCATATCCAAAAGCTATCAACATGCCCAAGAAGGCATCTTATTTACATACAATAAGCTAAAGTAAGAAGTGCCTACTTTTACCCAAAAGGTAAATAAATAAATAAGAGATGCTGTGAACAGGAAGACAGGGAAATACCTCCATTGTGTGCTAAATTCAGAGGACCACTAACATTTTTGTCCAATTTAAGGTTTGATGTAGCAGTATGGAGTTGGGGAATAATTGATGAGTTGGCAACTGGTTTTACAGGAGATGATCCTGGTGGTTTCAAGGTAGCTGGGGATGTAGAGGTTAATGGGGCAGTAGCAGCTGAAGATGGAACTGGTGGGTTCCTAGGAACCCCAACACCAAACTTGGTAGCCCCATTCAAACCATGGAATTCAGACATTCCACTTGAGACGACTGTTTGCGGTGCGCAAACTGTTGATTGCACTGGAGCTTCCTTGACTTCTTCCATCTGTAAATAAATGAAACAGTCAGATGGTATACATACATCGTGTTTTGCACAGACACTAATTTTTAAGTTGAAAGTAATGGTAATTTGTAACCGAAAACGCACTTAGAAACTACAGTACTTGAGCTGGAAAAGTCATGACAAGACAATAATCAATTATTCGAAGGGATCCACGCACACAAATAGCAAGTTTAGCATACACAAGACAAAGGCGACACTCAAGTTGCAGACATACTAATTCTACAATAACAAGTAAACGAAACATAAACATTTGCTCGAAGCATGTACGTGATAAGTAAATATGAGACACTGCCAGAAACTCTCCAAGAGCAAATAAAATGTGCCGAATTAGAATATGACAAAAGGAACATAGCATATCCATATACAAGCAGTTATCCAAGAATCCCTGGAATCATTATTCCTATTCGCTAACGCATCATTCAGAAGCAATAGCTTGCGCCATGCAAACAGCAGTGCCATGCCATACAAACTAATACAGTCCAATAGTCATACAAGCATTCTCACATCGCATTTATCACCCCGGTTCAGATTTTCAAAGCTCCAACCGGTTCACCACGATGGCTATTAACTGCGCGGGAATAGGTGCAAACGAGAGAGAGTTAGCAAAACCTTGCGCTTAGTAAGCATGAGCCTATCGGCGATGGAGGCCTTGGGCGGGCGAAAGCCCATGGCAGCTGGGTCCTTGGCGCGGTTGAGCCCGAGATCCTCGACGACCGCGCGCACCGCCTCCCCCGGGACCAGATCCTTGGGCCGCACGGCCCCCTCGGCGACGGCGGCGGCCAGCTTCTCCCGCGCCTCGGCCGCGAGCGCCCGCTCCGCCGCCGTGGGCACCCTCCCGCAGCGCACCTCCCCGGCCGCGGCCAGCACCATCACGATCTCCGCCACCCGCCTCAGCCCCGCGCCGTCATCGCCGCGTCGCCGCTTCCGCGAGGCACAAGCGGGCGACGCTGCCGCCGCCGCCGCGGCGCGGGCGTCCCCCATCCCCGAGGGGAACGCGAAACCCTAGGGGGCAAGGGGATGGAGCCGGCGCCGGCGCCGGCCGGCGGCGCCTCCGGAAGGTTCGAGAAGCCGCTGGAAGCGGAAGCTGCGGGGAATTCAAATGTTCCCCCGCTTTGGCGCTCAATTAGACGCGGGAAGGAAAGGAAGGGGGGTTCGGGAGTGAGATGGCGGTGAGATGCGCGAAGCGGAGGGGGGAGACGAGACGAGGGGGGCGGGCGATGAGGGGGATTAGTCGCAGGGGTGTAAGAGTAGAACACAGCACAGCACGGTGAATTTTTTATTTTTCGCTTCCGGATTTATGAGCGGTGGGGCAGTCCGGGTCCGGGATCGGGTTGGTGGGTAGGACCGTAGGAGGCCGGCAGTGGGCTAGATGGACGGCGGGGATACGACGAGGGAGGTGTCATCGATGGCGTTGGTTAGTTGGGTACTGGGTTCTTTTCTGCGGCCTGCGTGATGCAGTTGACATTGGGCCTAGCAGGCTGGATGACGGAAGAAGGCTTTGCTGATAAAGATGAGCTCGGCCGCCTGGGCTTGGCAATCAATCAAAAAGGAAAAACTTGCGTCACATATTCTGTACCTCCCATGCCTGAAATTCGCCCAGCGGCTCTAGAAGCCTGTCTTAACTTCAATCTCTGTGTCTTTATTTGGAAATATATCTCTTGATTCTCTATACCTTTTTAAGCAATGTTTTCAGGGCGTCGCTTTGTCGTCGCTTAATTGCCAAGGCGCTCCACGCGGGACGCCACAGCAGACGACTCGCCTTACGGGGAGACCTCTGTTCTGAGCGGCGGGGAAACGCGTGAGAAGGATTGGAAACGGCGGGAAAAACTGGGAGAGAAGGGGTGCACAGGAGAAACAGAGCGCACCGAAGGGAGGGAGAGAGAGAGCGGGCGCGTGGGAGATTCACCAGCAGGAGAGCGGGAGGGGAACCAGAAGCCGCAGCTCGCCCGTGCGGACACGTTCTCCCGCGCCGACGGGAGAAGTTGTTGCCCGTCCGTCGCCGAGCCGTGCGGCCGCCTGTGCGAGCTGCGGCCATGTTCCCCCAATCGGCGCTGACCTGAAACATTTGGAGGAGAGAGGGAAGCAAGAGACAGAGAGGGCGGAGGCAGGGCGGTAGTGGAGAGAGAGAGAGAGAGAGAGATGCGGCGGCGCTGGAGAGAGGATTGGGAGTTCGAGAGATGAAACAAGAAGGTCAAAGGTGAGGGGTATATGGGCTGCCTGGTGAGCTGGGCCCGACTACTTCTTGCTCCTTCTCCTTTCTTTTCCTTTTTCCTTTTCGTTTTTCTTTGTTATCTACCACTCTAAGCTGCTTTTTTTAAGATTCCCTTAAGATGTTAAGGCGTCGCCTCGCCTCACGCCTTAGTCGCTTAATCGTAAGGCGGTAGTTGGTCGCCACGCCTCGCCTTACCGCCTTGAAAACATTGCTTTTAAGTTTCATTCTCTATATTCTAATGACTTATTTTTATTTTCCTTGCAAAAAAGTTCATGGGAGAACTAAGACATTGAAATTTAGAGAACAATGTAGCCTCTCTATTAGTAGAAAGCAAGAAACTTTGGAGGGTGAAGAAGATCAATAGTGGTTTAGAGTGTATTATATTGAAACCTGATTTTTTTATTGTTTTCCAATCTTTCATTTTCCCTTTGAAGGGCAGGCCTAACGCAGTGGTGAAAGTTGTCTCACTGAGTCACCAGGTCACGGGTTCAAAGCAGCCTCTCCGCAGATTTTGCAGGTGGAAGGCTTACCTCGATTTTTCTCTTCCTCAGACCCCACTCATGTGGGAACCTCTGGCACTGGGTCTGCCCTTTTTCAATCTTTCGTTAAAGAGTCGTAAGCCTCTTGGAAATACTCTTATACTCAACTTTCTCAGGAACTTTGGACCATTTATTTCCATCCAATCATTGACATAGGCATTCTTATTGTGATGAAGCCTAGTAATTCATATTTTCCACCGCTAAAATCAATATCTTTCGTGCCATTCTCATCAACATTAAAGGTGATTGAAATCCGAATCGATGACATCGAAGAGATATCAATAGAACTCAAAGTTAGAGTTCCAATAGCGTAAGAAACTTATGCATCTCTATCCTCGTTCCATATGGTTGTTTTATCTCTCTATTATACACAACTCTGACGTCGTGAAGCACAAGACATGTAGGGTGCGCTTGTTCATATTCTTTTGACTAATGCTGCAGATGTGGCGTCAACTCCAAAACTATCTTCTATTGTACCTAAGAGTCCGTGCAATTGCAACCACGTACCAATAGAAAAGCGAACAAATTGATGGTATCTGAAACTCGCACCATAAGAGCACGTACACTTACCATGTCACTTTACTCATCAAAGCTTTTATTAGTATACGTACGGTGAATAAACAAGCGAGCATGTAGGTGAATAGATAAGTGTCCTCGTATGGATAGAGTTCTCTCCAATAACACAAACCCTAACCCTAAGGGAACAAATTGAACGAGAAAGTGATGTACTAAGACGTCTAGTGCTCCTTGCTAGTAATCAAGTAAAATAAAGGTGAGTTATATTCCTTAGGCCTACATCTCCCATCAAAGTTTTTTTTTCATTCAATTAGAGTTTCCTTTAATTGTTCAGAAGTTATCTTCAACCTCAGGTATTTCTCTCACGAAATATAAATAAATGTGCATGCTCTCCTTCATACCTTTCAGGACTTGCTTCCTTATTCTACCATCTAATATCGTCTCGAGTGGCACTAGATCTACGCCCTTGATCCTGTAGCGCTAACTACTATAGCAAACCAAGCTCCTCCGCTCTTAGGTGGCCTGACATTCATCCTCCACTGCCTCAAACTTAATGATGCCATTGTCGCCACACCGTTTCACCCATAGTCGGCCTCCGATGTCATCTTCTAAGGGCAATCCCTATGGTTGAAACTACGCATAGTGTCTAAAAGAACCACGTCAGCAAAAATCATCTATAGAAACTACCCTGCACAATGGAAAGTGTTTTGGCATAATAAATACTAGTCCATCACGAATGCCCTCACGCGTGTCGGCGTATCACTTGGCTAAGGCGCTAGTAAAAAATATATGCTCAATCTTTGCATAAGGCACTGGTAAAAAAATATATGTTTAATTTTTGCATGTAAATAATATTAGGGGAAGGAGTTTAATGTAGATATGTCATGCACAGAAACTGAAAGATTTAAGTTTATTTTATATGGTGTAGGACACCTCTAATCTGTATACTTTTCAGATCATGGCATTTTCTGTGCGTGGTAAAGGAAGCAATAGACAGCTTGGGGCTACTCCAAAAATAGATGTAGATTCTAACTGATAAGCAGAATAGGATGAAATCTGTTAGCTCAAACAAATGTACTGATACTTTTTAATCTTATACTTTAATTCTACTAATATGACGGCATCAGCAATGAGAGCCAAAAAAGAGAAATCAGCAGGCAGTCATGATCACGGCATGAGCAATGAGAGCCAAAAAGAGAAACCAACAGCCAGTCAGCTTTCATCACCTGGAATGTAGCTTGCAAAAAGAGCATCAGATATTCAGATATCACTTTCAAACTGGTTGTCCATCAACATCTTATATGATCTTCTCATACTGCAATAAAAAAAATTGGCAGGAAACATCTTTTATGCCTTCAATTTAGGCCCTATCTGGTGGTTGACAAAAAGAATTCAAAGGAGAAAACACATCAATAGTACTTTGGCAACATTTTTGAAAGTCGGCATATTGGTTTTTTTAGTATGATAGGTCTCATGGAAGTATATAAATAATCAGATTCAAATTTGATCGACGCACCAAAACAGAGCAAACTAAATAATAAAGAAAAAGGAAAAGCATATCTTTTTTTACCTTCACAGTTCTTGAAACCTTGAGGCCAAGTGATCCAAGTGATACGATGTTTCACTTCTTTAGCATTTGAATAGATAGAGTTTTTTGTGAACTTTCACAGAAAAGATAAACAATTATGTCAAAGGAAGAGATAACTGATAGCTCTAGCTACAGTTAATAGAGCAACAGAACCCTAGCGCTCACAAGGCTACACTTCACAGGGTAACCAACCCCTTTAAAGTAACAGAAAATGACCACAACATTTAACCATTTCTGAACTACACTACTTAAATCCGTATAGCTCAGCAAAGCTTCTTTCTCTATTTTAAGACCTAAGAACTAAATAGTTAAATTGAGGGGCAAACTGTACATGAGCTATAGAAATTACAGTAGAAACTGCTAAAATGGCAACAGTAGACAATGTCACACATCAATCTGTTTCCTTTGGTAATTTTTGAAGAGCGAATAAATAAATTCAGCACCAATTTTGTAGACCAGATTGTGTAAATATAGCATCAACTCTGTGTGTCCTACTATCTTCATCATTTATAACACCAGAAAAAGTTTTAAGGAAACAACCATGTCCGTTGGGTCCGTAGATACAGAGGTTGACTTTTTGTTGATAGCACAAATGCCTACAATAAGTTAGCAAAGCATGCACATTTACATTGACAACAACAAAGCTTAGAAAAGATTACATTCAACAATAGAACAAAAAATGCATCTCATCTACATTTTTAAGTTATGACCATGAAAGGTATTACCTATGAGATGAAAAGTTTGTGACAACAGTTGGATCCTTCCAACTTTCACATAGCTTCTTTTGAGTTTCTGCACAAAATTAGAACTATTCTTATGTTAGCAATGGGGAAATGATCATATGAATCTTCCAAAATTTTAAGTTAATAAAAATGTCGGTGCTAGCAATGGAGACACTGGCATTACATAATCCTAGGAATTATATTAGGCTATAAAATAGACACCAAGAACATGTAAAGATATACGAGGGACCTTATATTTTGTGAACCGATACTGTGACCATGCAACCTGTAGCAGAAGCGAACAGGATGTTGAAATTTTCTCAGTAGTTGGATCCTTCCAGTTTTCACATAACCTCTTTTTGACTTGCTGCACAAAATCGGAACTATGCCTATGTTCACATCGACGTAATAACTGTATCAACATTCAGTAATTTTAAGCAGATAAAAGTCTAGGGACTATGAAATCGGCATGACATAACCTCAGAAATTATTTTAGGCTATAAAATATACACCAAAAATATGTAAAGACATATCAGGGACCTTACATTTTGCTAATGATACTTTTCCACTGCAACTTCTAGCAGAAGCGAATATGCATAATAGGCTATATGTATTTATGTAGAAAAAAACTCCCCTGAAATAATCCAGTCCCTGTGAAAAGAAACATAAATGGGTGGAGACGATGCGATTATACCTCTCCTCAATCAAGAACGGAAATCCAAGAAAAGTTCCTCACTTCCTGAATCCAACGAACCGTCGTGTCCTGCAGAGTCCTGAGCCTTTGAAAAATAGATTGAACAAAGATTCAGCACCGACGAAACAATACACAAAAAAATAAATCTTCACTACAAATCTGTAACCAAGAGATTCTGGGTACAGACGAAGAGGATACATGTTGTTTCTTTGGTTTGCTGAAGTTGAGCATCAGACAGTAATTAACAAATAACAAGGCTGTTAATTTTTTTTTGCTATAACGGTCATTACAAATGCAGATAATAGGAATCCTGCATATGTTGATGTTAGCAATAAGATCAGCAACACCACCTCTATCTTCAGCAGACATATCCATGATTAGTACTGCTCTAGGATTTGTTGACCTGTGGAATTGTTGGCCACTTAATATATAATAATCAAAATACAAAGCCAAAAGAATTCAAGACTCATGCTGCAACACCAACCACTTGTCACTATAATTCAGAGTTGTGTTGCTGATAGGGTCGTTGATAAATTCTTTTGCCCATAGCACTTGGTTCGGCTGAAGAAAATGAAGCATAAATAACATATTAACATGCGAAATGCAAAATCAGAAACTAAAAATAAGTGACAATGAGTTGATTCTCCAGAGGATGCGAGCATAATAGCAGGATCAAGTTAATATCCACAATATGAATAGAAGAGTCATGTCTCAGGTAATCAGATCCAAGCAACTATGAGCATGACAAAACTATGTATTAGGTTGTGTTAAGCAGGATTCCACGACCTGCTATCCAACTATAGAATCCTTAGAAGTTTGGAGCTCCGGTCTATCTTGTTTTTCAACTTTAGCTGGAGTGTTGTTTATCTGTGATTTTTGAATGTTTTTAGGACTATTGTTGCTTTGATGTTTGTGTACAGGACTACATGACCCTTTGCAAGCTTTATTTTTTGGATCAGATCCTCTAAAATATGCATTAGCTGAAATAATACACTAAAAAAAAGTAGGTAGGTGGTGGGGTTTAAGGTAACTGGATGTAGCTCACAGTCACAGCATCAAGTCAGACCTCATCCCAATGTTAAGATGGACTGACGATATAAACAGGATGGTGGCAAATATTTTGCAACCATGCTATCAGTAAGGATTAGGCACTTCAGCAGGAAGACGTGTACATAGCCTAAAAAAGGCTTCTGATTTTTCGGATACCAGAATTATTTATAAGTCAGTCAAGATAGTTTCTTAGGTCTAAACCATGCATAGATATTTGAAAAGTAAATTGCAAAGGTCAGATAGCTTGTTATGTCTAAATCAATACTCAATAGGCTTTCCATAGAGATAGCTCACAGATGATCAAAAAGACTGGCCTGAGACATGTACTCATAAACTAGTGCCAAATGATCTTTCTCCCAGCAGTAACCAATCGAAGACACCAGATTCCTGTGATGCACCTTTGTCAAGCTCTGGACCTATGTAACAAGGTACGGAACATATTTTTTGGTTAAATTGATAATATGGTTTTTTCTAGGCCACTAAAATTTGATACCTTAGCTAAAAATTGATCAAGCCCATGTGGTGATGATTCAGAACGCATCCTGATAGCAACCTCTATGCTATCTCCCAAGAGATTTCTAATGTCACACCATTCCGTCGAGCAACACCTTCCATTAAAGAAGAACAATATGAATCCAAGGAAAAATAATTAGGGTCATAATAAATTGAATCCAGAATTAATAACATGGGAGCATCATCCTTCAAACCTGACTCTATAAAGAGTAAATCCAGCAAAAATTAGAGCAGCACCACCATGGATGGCTCACAAGCACACCCCAAATCGAAGTTGCTGCAAAAAAAAGCAAGCAGTGGTATCCAGGGTCACACCAATGGGCAGAATGTGGGCACCTAGGTTCCTAGAACCCTTAAGGTGGGGCTGCCCGTGCCTGTCCCATCGTGTTGGAGCTTGCCGACGCAGGGGCGATAGTGCGGCGCGACGCCGGTGTGGCCCGCGCACCACGCTGGGGCATGGCCAGGTTGCCTCCGCCGCTGCCGCCGCCCACGCCGAACCCTAGGTAGGCATCATGTCTACGCCGGGTACCAGCCACCCAGGCCGATGTGTTGCCTAGGACGACCACCGCAGGGGCCGATGCGCGGCGCCGCTGCGACCCGCTGCATAGGCGCAGCACCCCCAGCGGGTGGCGCCATCGCCTGGCCCCTACGGTGCGAGGAGGAAGGGGTATGGAGGAGGGGGAGGAGGGTGGCTACCGCCATGCCGAGGGTCATCCGCCGCTGAGATCGACAGGGAGAGGGAGGGAGAGAGGAAGGGACGACAGGGCAGAGGCGTGGTTCGTGTGAGGAAGGGCCGCAACCTCGGGAGAGAGCGAGAGAGGGAGACGAAGGGAGGGTTTTTTTGTGATCTAGGATGAGGAGGGGAGAGACTGCGATGTTTTTGTGGAGGGGGCTCTGTGCTGTAGCTATCGGTGGAGTGAATATGGAACATCGATCGCAGAATCGAACGACTAAAGGATTTTAGGGTGACGTGGATAGCCTGGTTGATAGTCAAACTAAACTGCTTTGATAAGAGTAGATTAACATTTCTTTTATTTCCCTCCTTATCTCTTCCTCCCTCCGATACTTTCTCTGCTTTGGTTCTCTCCCAACCTCACATGATGCAGGACAACAGGAGAATGAGTTGCAAAAAAGAGAGAGAATGCATGCGGCAGATGAGCGCGCGGCAGCACTGGCGAGCACAAGCGGTAGACGAGCGTAGGTGAGGTAGTTGGCACGCATGCCGAAGCCATTGAGAAAGTTGTTGCAGCCATTGTCCACCAGCGAGCTCCCAAACATGAATATGCCATTGCCCTCCACCTGTGGCTGTTGTTTTTGCTTCCCCGCCTTATCGACGTAGCTCCTGCTGCACGCTGCTGTTGATGCAGCAGCTCTAGTGCTGGCATGGCACTTGTGGTAGCCGCAACGAAGCGGGTAGGGCCAGTGCGAGCGAGCGTGGCCAGCGTGAGTGAGCACAGCCAGCGCGACCAGGCATAGCGGTGCGTGGCCAGCGCGGCCTACACGCGACGACGAGAGGTGCAACCTGTGCGATGGCGACGTGGGCGAGCGCAGGCCGGCGAGCGCGTGGCTGGAGTACACGACATAGAACACCCTCTCTGTTCTTTGAATCTCTCCTAGCCACACGAGTACACACAAGTATACCTACAGCTTGGAAGCGTGGGTGAGCGCACGTTGCTGTCGATGCGGCGGAGTGGAGCGGACGTGGCCTAGCAGAGTGGACACGGCCGAGCGGGCACTGTCGGCGCAGCGGACGTGGCCGAGCGGCGGAGCGGAGCAAAGTGGACGCGGCTGGCATAGCTGAGCGGGGCAGGGGTGAGCGGCCCCTAGAAACGGGTGGTTTCTCCCTATTCCATGGTTTCTTCATGCGTTGGGTGAAGAGAAGACATCGTTTGTATCAGAGGAAACGATTTGTACGAATTTTCTTCAACTAGGCTAGCATGTTAACATTTTACTTGGATGACTATCGACACAGAATTTTTGCCTCCGTATCGAGGACACACGCAGCAAGTCAAAAGAGTCCGCTCGATGGAGCAGATCCGACTAGCTTCAGCGTAAGGGTGGTCGATCCTACGCAATCCTCCCGAGACATGCCAGTCAATTTGACCCTACAATTGACAAGGAGAGAAAGCTTATCAGTAATTAAGGGTGGAACATGTCGATGTTGCCAGACAGTCCCGAATGTGCAGCTCTGAGAGCCGATATGAGAGGAAATCGACTAAATAGCCGATCCCAGCATATTCACAAAAATGAATTGATTAAAGCTCATGGGGTTGTATAAGAAGGATCGGTTATCATTCAGGATAAATGTTATTTAAGCAAATATTAATCAATGGCAATAAGATATCAATGATGATTGGTTTATACTGAGCCAATGATTATAAGTAACCGAACTCCTTTTATTTAAAGAAACAACTCAACACATCTTAATCATTTAATAAAGGTAAATCTAATGAACATGTTAGATCTCATCTATCGCCATGACCAGTGGGGCATGAGGCAGAATCACAACAACCCTAACTCGTTACTAATATAAGTGGGGCATGAGGCAGAATCATGCAAGCCATAATACCATAACAAGATCATGGGGCTAACACATCTTTCAATTTATCTCTACTTCAATGATCTCGTAATGTGAACTATTCGTGAAAGCATTTGATATCGACTAAACAGTCGATTCAGGTATAGCGCACAGTTAAGGTCATGCCTTCTTGGGAGTGGGTCTACTAACTAACGATCCCCACTCCATGGTGTCAATAGTGGGGTGAGAGGCAGAATCCCATAGGCCGTGATGATGGGCTAGGGAACGGTTTTCATTAACTAATAGATCTACTCAAGATCGGACATGCCTTAACCGCACGCTATGCACGATTAAGATTGATGCAAAACAGTCGATAAAAAACATAACTCATCGCTTAAGATGTAGATTAGATTAGTTTTAGATTAGCAAACGATGAGTTAAACAAGATATAAGGCTGATTTAGATCAATCTCAATTGGGCAGAGTGATATTGCTGTAATTAGATAAACAATGAAAGTAATAAGCAATATTGGTAACTTAATGAATCTACCAAAGACTGTCATACTAAGGTAGACCTGATAACTTGACCTTAATCTAATTCAAGCAGTGGGGTGTGAGGCAGAATCACATAGGCCATACTTGAATTAGACAAGAATCGATAACTAGCCTATACCAGAGTCGCAGTGGGGGTCGACCGGATCGATGCAGCCATACGAATAGAGGTATAAACCATGACGGTACTTATAGACAAGCAGTGGAGGTCGACCGAATCGATGCAGTCATACTCGCTGAAGAACTCACCGAGATCTACTCTACTCCTACTCCTAAGGGGTGGCTAGAGCCAAAAAAAGTAATTGACTTTGTATTTGATTGATTGATGTCCTTTTACAATAACCGGGGTTTGGTATTTATACCCGGAGTCTAAACACAAAACCTACTCGATCACGATTCGCTACAATCCTAGGTATAAAGGAAACATTCCTAATTTAAGATAACTTGGACTCTAATCTTTCCCTTTTTGAGAGCCCATCACATTCCATCCTGGCGCCGATCATAGACTTTGTCCTTATCTACTGGCGCTACCTAAAGAAAGCCGATTATAATTCTTGCATCCGAATTGACTAGTTCCAATCTGCACATAATTGATTCCTTGATGACATGATCTTGGGAGCTTTTGAGTCATCGTGACTTTCTTTCCAAATTTCGATGTAAACACATGTCCCCCAATTTTGGGATAAAAGAAATTTTATTCCAAAATTACCATGTCTGTGCTCCCGATAGGTCCGCCGTCACGGGTAAAGAATCTTGAGTAGGGGTCTACTGTCTGTCGCTGCCTATGTCAGCTCATGAGCCCATGCTCCAAAAACTTTTACGGAGCCTCACGGGCCTTTGGATTTATCTTTCCTTTGAATCTTTGAGATCTATCCGCCCAACTGGAGAGTCTTCGATCAGCTGCAGATCATGCGGCGGGATTTGTCGATGCCAAGGGCACCATTCCGATGGTTTGCTTGCATGACATCCCGAATCATGTCAGGGAGGTCACCCTTCATGGAGTTCGTCATGGAGCCATCATGGCATTGGCTGCTGCCCAAGCCCATTCGGGTCATAATCTTCAGCTTCTTCCCCATGGTTTTCCAGACACAGCATACCCTGGGGAGCATGAGCACTTAGTTGAGGATTTTATGAGTGTCGCCAATTCCATAGCTTTCAATACCCTGGCCGATGATATAGTAAGCAAAGTTTTCCCGACCTATAGTTTGTAATAGGCGACATTTGGTAAACAATTTCTTCGCCTTGAGTGATTCTCCTTTGCTTCATGCTTCATACATCGTTCGTGTTCACTTTGGGTGATATACATTATGCTAGTCTTTTACCCTCCTAGGTTTAATTTTGCACTAGAAGTGATACCCTTCTGGTATCAGCTAGCTGAGAAAATTGGTTGCCAAGTATAAATCCAAACGTTAGGGTAATATTCCTTCAAATATTCCCCATTCGATTGCTTTGCTGAATCCTTCTTCTCCTTCCAGTGTCTCCAAAACGTACCAAGCATGCAATGCCTAAGCCGATAAGGTTTCTCTTGATTAGGTGACCATACCGGCTATTTCACCTTTTGGTCATCATAAGTATGTCTTCGAGAGCATCTCTAGATCAGCCAGAGAAGTCAATAGCCCATGGGAGCTGATGCCATTTGACTATAAATACCGAGAGCGACCCATGATGTTCTAAACTTGAAATCCATATGTCATCGCGTATCTCATGTAGAACTGATCATATTCTCTGTTGTTTACTCACGCCTCCTCCTTCGGCTGAAGAGCCGATTTAATACAGCCGATCCAAGCCTCTAGTTTAATTAAGTCTGAAAACACAGCTTTCACTAAGAGAACCCTTCAGATTTCTGCCTTTCGGTTGCTCGGCACCATGTTCCCATCGTCATTAGTGAAGTGGCGCTTTGCCTTTCATTAATTGTCGTTGCCTTTTACATGTCCCGAGGTGCCCGCCTCTTCGCTTCAGGTCTTCAAATACTGGCTAGTAGTTTCGGCCTCGTATACATCCCCACTCACAACTATTCCCTCGTTCTTCTCCACCTGTCGAAGTCCTATAGCGGTTTTTCCTTTTCTCTTTCGTAGGTCCAATCATCCCTCATGGCCGGCGAAGACAACCAAGGCAAGCGCGTGGCGGAGGAAATCATGGAGGGGAATATGCCGATGAACCAGTGTCTCCGACGCATGAGGTGAGATTGACATTTCTTGTTTGTTATGATGAATAGTTCTAACTCTCCTACAGGTTTGTTGTGAACGACAGTCTCCGTCCTCTTCCTTGGGCCAGCGGGCCTTCTGATGGCGCATCTTCTTTTTCAGCCTCGTCGTCAGATTCTTCTGACTCTTACAATGGAGACGATGCCCGGCGCTACCTTCATGAGTGGAGGATGGCTCAGAATCGCTATTCCAAGGTGACTTGGAAGAATGGCCAACTAGAAATTCACCTTGGGGTTTCTCAGGCCGCCTTTCACATGGCTGAGGAGGAGGCCAGCGTCATCCGAGCACGGCTAGCTGAGTCTGACGCCATGATTGTAGGTAAGATAAATTCTAGGAACACCTCATTCCGATTTCCATTATCTCTGTCTTAATAGTCCTTTGTTCCTATGACTGTCAGCCCTGATGGTGTAGTTAGAGTCCCTCCAACTAGCAGCAAATGCAGCCATGGACGTTGTCAATGCGTAGGGTTCCCATATTGATGCTCATCTCTAAGACATCCCAACCCATGTTTAGGAGATCACCCTCCACGGTGTTCGTCATGGTGTGGCGGTGGCGCTGATCGCGGCGCAAGTCCAAATTGGGTACGAGCTCTACACCATGGAGACTAGTTTCCCAATGGGTGATGGCCTTGATGAAAGGTCCTAATATGGCTAGAGGGGGGGTGAATAGCCTATTTAAAAATCTACAAATCCACTAGAGCAATTTAATTAGAATGACAAATAGCGAAATGCAAACTTGCTCTAGCTCTACAAGGGTTGTAAGCCACCTATCCAACAATTCTAGTTGCAATGATAGCTAGACACACAATTTGCTATGATACTACTCACTAAGAGCTCTCAAACTTTCTACTCTAAAGAGCTCCACTAAGCAAACTTAAATAGCAAAGCAAGCTCTCAAATCTAATTACACTAAAGAGCTTGCTACAACTAATTTGCAAGAATGTAAACGAGTGAGTAGGATGGTTATACCACCGTGTAGAGAAATGAACCAATCACAAGATGAATATGAAACCAATCACTAGGAGAATATCAAATGGCAAGAGACAACCGATTATTCTCCCGAGGTTCACGTGCTTACCAACACGTTAGTCCCCGTTGTGTCGACCAACACTTGGTGGTTCGGTGGCTAAGAGGTGTTTCACAAACCTCATCCACATGATTGGACACTGCAAGAACCTACCCACAAGTGAGGTAACTCAATGATACAAGCAATTTACTAGAGTTATCTTTTGGCACTCCGCCGGGGAAGGTACAACTCCCCTCACAATCACTGGAGATGGCCACGAACAATCACCAACTCATGCCGATCCTCCACTGCTGCACCGAGCCGTCTAGGTGGTGGCAACCACCAAGAGTAACAAGCAAAATCCATAGTGCAACACGAATACCAAGTGCCTCTAGATGCAATCACACAAGCAATGCACTTGGATTCTCTTCCAATCTCACAAAGATGATGAATCAATGATGGAGATGAGTGGGAGGGCTTTGGCTAAGCTCACAAGGTTGCTATGTCAATGAAAATGTGCAAGAGAGTGAGCTTGAGATGGCCATGGGCTTAAATAGAAGCTCCCAAGAAATAGATCCGTTATACCTCTTCATTGGGCATAACGTGAGCTGACCGGACGCTACAGTCCAACTGACCGGACGCAGCACCGGATGCTCCGGTCGTGAATACCGGACGCATTCGGTCAGCATACCGGACGTGTCTGGTAGCCCCTAGATAGCCATGTGTCTAGTTCAAACCATCATAGCTGTTGCTACTTAATCTGCCGACAACCGGACGCTCACACTAGACGCTCAGACACAAATGACCGGATGCTGAGCCGCAACATCTGGTGGAGTACAGTAAGCATCCACCGATGACCGGACGTGTCTGGTCACACCAGACCGGATGCTACCAGCGTCTGATCGACTGATCTGCCGAGCACTGTGTTAGCTAATTCACACTGGACGCGTCTGGTGTGGCGACCGAACGCGTCCAGTCGCTGAGTACGTCGCCAAATACCGGACGTGTCCGGTCACCATACCGGACACATCTAGTAGCTCTGAAACCAGCGCGACTAACTCCTTTTCAACTCTATCTTCTTCACCCTTGCTTAAATGTGCCAACCACCAAGTGTATCACCATGTGCACATATGTTAGCATATTTTCACAAACATTTTTAAGGGTGTTAGCACTCCACTAGATCCTAAATGCATATGCAATGAATTAGAGCATCTAGTGGCACTTTGATAACCGTATTTCGATATGAGTTTCACTCCTCTTAATAGTACGGCTATCTATCCTAAATGTGATCATACTCACTAAGTGTCTTGATCACTAAAACAAAATGGCTCCTACAATTTACCTTTGCCTTGAGCCTTTTGTTTTTCTCTTTCTTTTTTTCCAAGTTTAAGCATTTGACCATCGCCATGTCATTGCCATTGTCATGATCTTCGCCATTGCTTTATCACTTGGAGTAGTGCTACCTATCTTATAATTACTTTGATAAAGTAGGTTAGCACTTTGGGTTTCATCAATTAACCAAAACTAAACTAGAGCTTTCAATCTCCCCCTTTTTAGTAATTGATGACAACCCTTTTTCAAAGATATGAATTGAGATTTAATTGAATTCACGTTGCTTGCCCAACCATATTTACCATATGTAAAAGAATATGGACAAGTTTCATGAACTCCAAATGGTAGTAATTGCTCCCCCTACATATGTGCTAAGAGTTTGGATTGTAGCTTGCTCATATGCTTAGATAGGAAATATAGGAGTCAATTTCTACCAAATGATGCTAAAGTATAAGAGATGGACCTTTGAAGCATGATACCAATCGGAGTGCACCAATATATCATCCTTAGCATAATTAGTAACTAGACATACACAAAAATTAGAATACCTTGTGAGATCAACATTACATGCAAGGGTCTAGTTTCCATAGAATAAACATAAGTCTAGCTACTTAGCCTATGCATGCTAGTTTTCTATTTCATCATTCAAACCTATAACTAGCATACACCACACAAGCATGGATATTTAAATTAAGAACTTGTACCATGCAAGCAAATATATGAAATGTTCATTCAAATACATCATATAAGTTTATGAGCTTGCTCCCCCTACTTGTGTGCTTAAAATTTTTAATTGATCTTTTTCCTTTATCATATCTCTCCCTATCACTCATATCTTTATTTCTCTCCCCCTTTGGCAACAATTAGCACAAAAGGTGAGCTCAAATTATAGATAGGTTGGGGTAAAACCATATGAAATGATGATCATTTTTCCTAATTTGGTTCAATCTAGATTACTTGCAAAAGATATTTAACTCGGTTTGATCCAAGGACAAGCTTCTTCACACCTCAAAATAAGGGTTATCTTGTACCATGTTGAGTTAAACACTTATAGCTCATTTTCTAAATCAAACACTAGGTTTACAAGCCCACAAACATGTCATATGCTACCACTAGATCATTTCAAACATACAAGCAATAGTGGTACCATACAAGCATCAAATTCATTTGATTTTCATGAATGAGCCTAGGACATGATAGGAATGACTAGATGCACTAAACAAGTCCTTAGTAATGGATGGATGACATGTCAATCAACTTTACCTTGCTTTGCTCGAAGGAGAGGCATGTCATATAATGGAGTGTATCAACACATATTGGAGAAGTCAAGTATGTTCAATTCATTCCTTAGCTTGCAAAACCTCTTCTCATCAAGTGGCTTGGTGAATATGTCGGCAAGTTGATCTTCGGTGCCCACACTCTCTATGCAAATGTCCCCTTTTTGTTGGTGATCTCTTATGAAGTGATGATGGACATCTATATGCTTTGTTCTTGAGTGTTGAACCGGGTTGTTGGTGAGCTTTACGGCACTTTCATTGTCACATAGCAATGGCACTTGCTTAAACTTGATTCCAAAGTCACTCAAGGTAGCCTTCATCCAAAGTAATTGAGCACAACAACTACTAGCCAAAATGTACTCCGCTTTGGTGGTTGAAAGTGCTACACTATTTTGCTTCTTTGATGACCAAGACACAAGTGATCTTCCCAATAGTTGACATATGCCCGATGTGCTCTTTCTCTCAACTTTGCATCCCGCATAATCGGAATTCGAATATCCAATCAACTCAAATCTTGCTCCTTTGGGATACCATAATCCAATATATTATGTATGCTTCAAGTACCTCAATATTATCTTAGTTGCCTTCAAATGACTTTCTCTTGGTGATGCTTGAAATCTAGCACACATGCATACACTAAACATCACATCCGGCCTTGATGCGGTCACATAGAGTAGACTTCCAATCATAGACCGATACATCTTTTGATCCACCATGTTGCCACTAGCATTACTATCCAAGCTTCCACTTGTCCCCATTGGTGTACTAATAGCTTTACTCTCATCCATTTCAAACTTCTTAAGCATGTCCTTGATATACTTGCCTTGACTCACAAATGTGCCATTCTTCATTTGCTTGATTTGAAGACTAAGGAAGTAACTAAGCTCTCCAATCATAGACATCTCAAACTCACTTGCCAAACTCCTCACAAAATTCTTGATTTGTTGATCCAAAGATGATATCATCAACATAGATTTGCATTATAAACAAGTTATTTCCAAGCTTCTTGGTGAAGAGAGTGGTGTCAACCTTTCCCATCTTGAATCCCTTAGAGAGTAGGAAATTCCTCAATCTCTCATACCATGCTCTAGGTGCTTGCTTCAATCCATACAAAGCCTTTCTCAACTTGTAAACATGGTTGGGTTTCTTTTCATCCTCAAAACCATGAGGTTGCTCAACATACACAAGCTCATTGATGTACCTATTTAGAAATACACTTTTTACATCCATTTAGTACAACTTGATGTTGTGGGCACAAGCATAGGCTAACAAGATCCTAATTGCTTCCAATCTTGCAACCGAGGCATATGTTCCTCTAAAGTCAAGACCTTCAACTTGAGTGTAACCTTGAGCCACTAATCTTGCTTTGTTCCTTATTACTATCCCATCTTGATCTTGCTTGTTCCAAAAGACCCACTTAGTTCCAATCATATTATGATCCTTAGGCCTCTCAACTAAATCCCATACTTGGTTTCTTATGAAGTTGTTTAGCTCTTCATACATTGCATTGATCCAATCAACATCCCTCAAAGCTTCATCTATCTTCTTAGGTTCTATGGATGACACAAATGAGAAATGCTCATAAAATGAAGCCAATCTTGACCTTGTTTGCACACCTCTTGAAATATCACCAATGATAGTGTCCAATGGATGATCTCTTGCAACATTGGTTGGTTGAAGCACTTGCACTTGATTGCTAGCATTTGATTGATCACTTGGTTGAGATGATGAACTAGCCATTTGATGATCTTGCACATTGCCATCACTAGTGCTTACTTGGATTTGATCATGAGAACCACTAGCTTGCACATTTGAGTTAGAGAGCACTTGATTCTTGTCATCTTCGACATCAATCACCTCTCTAGGCCTTATATCACTAATGTTCATGTTCTTCATTGCATTGACCAATTGAGTGTCTCTCACATCGTCTAGATTCTCATCTTCCTCTTGGGAACCATTTGTTTCATCAAATTTCACATCATGAACCTCCTCAAGAGTACCACTAGCCAAATTCCAAAATCTATAAGCCTTGCTAGTAGTGGAGTAACCAAGCAAGAAACCTTCATCACATTTCTTTTCAAACTTGCTCAATCTAGTGCCTTTCTTCAATATATAGCATTTACATCCAAAAACCCAAAAGTATGCTATGTTGGGCTTTCTCCCATTCAATAGCTCATAAGGTGTCTTCTCCATCATGGGGTGACAATAGAGTTGGTTGCTATAGTAGCAAGCCGTGTTGATTGCTTCGGCCCAAAATGAATGACTCACATTGTACTCACTCAACATTGATCTTGCCATATCAATCAAGGTTCTATTCTTTCTTTCAACTAGCCCATTTGATTGAGGAGTATACTTGGCCGAGAATTGATGTCTAATTCCAAATTCATCACATAGCTCATCAATTCTAGTGTTTTTAACTCACTTCCATTGTTACTTCTAACTTTCTTGATTGTTGTTTCAAACTTATTGTGAATGCCTTTGACAAATGATTTAAATATTGCAAACACATCACTCTTGTCACCAAGAAAGAAGACCCATGTATATCTAGTGAAATCATCCATAATCACAAATCCATATTTGTTTCCACCAATGCTAGTATATGTGGTTAGTCCAAACAAGTCCATATGCATCAACTCAAATGCCTTAGATGTGCTCATCATGCTCTTCTTAGGATGTATGTTACCAACTTGTTTTCTGGCTTGACATGCACTACATAGCTAATCCTTCTCAAATGTGACATCTTTCAAGCCTCTAACTAAGTCATGCTTAATCAACTTGTTCAATTGTTTCATTCCAACATGACCAAGCCTTCTATGCCATAACCAACCCATGCTAGACTTAGTGATCAAACATGTTGACAATTGAGCTTCTCTAGCATTGAAATCAACTAAGTATAGATTCTCATATCTAAATCATTTGAATATCAAGTTAGAGCCATCTACACTTATGATCTCTACATCATCCACACCAAATATGCATTTGAAACCAAGATCACACAATTGAGCTACCGACAATAAGTTGAAGTTCAAGCTCTCTACTAGTAGCACATTGGAAATGCTCAAGTTATTGGATATTGCAATCTTACCAAGCCCTTTGACCTTGCCTTTGCCATTGTCACCAAATGTGATACTATCAATCCCAATGCTCTTGTTTTCATTGATTGAATTGAACATTCTTGAATCACCGATCATGTGTTGTGTGCACCCACTATCAAGCACCCAATGCCTTCCTCCGGCTTTATAATTTACCTACAAAAGAAGATCAATTCCTTTTAGGTACCCAAACTTACTTAGGTCCTTGTAGGTTAGTCACCAAGGTCTTTGGTACCCAAATGGCCTTCTTCTTTGGGCCCACAATTGGTGTGCCAATGAACTTAGCATTCACACCATTGGCACCCTTATAAAGCATGTAACAAGAATCAAATTTGATTGAGAATACATTAGGTAGCTTGTTCTTGTTAGTCTTGCAATTTTGCTCTATATGCCTAACTTGCTTGCATCTATTGCAAAATCGACCATTGCCCTTCACAAAGCTAGCTTTGGGAGTGACAAAGGATGCCTTGCCCTTCTTGGGGGTATAGCCTAATCCCTCCTTGTTGAGAGAAAACCTTTGGCTACCCAAACACTTTAGCAAGCGGGCTTCTCCACTATAGGCATTGCCTAAGGCACGAGTGAGCTCATTTACCTCCTTCTTGAGGGTCTTATTTTCCACCATTAGTGAGATTTCACAAGTGAGACCATCATTCAAAGGTGAAGTGGAAGTGGTAGTGCTACAAGAAGTGTTAGTGGGAGCAACAAAAATAGATTCATCAATAAGATCACATGTTAGTCCCACATCACATGTTGTGATCACTTGCTCCTTCTTGGCTTCCTCCACTTTGACTTCCTCAATGAGAGAGGAGTGAGCCTTTTCAAGCTTAGAGTGAGCTTTGCCAAGCTTCTCATGGGCTTCCATTAGCCTCTCATGAGCGGCATTGAGCTCATCAAGGGATTGCTCAAGAAATTTGACTTTCTTATTCAATTCCTTGCATTCCTTTCTCTTCATCTCAAAGCAAATATGCACTTGCTCACACATGTCCATGAGCTCCTCCTTGGAGTACTCCTCCTCATCATCATCATCATCACTCCTACAAGCATCACTTTCGCATTCATCATCATCACTCACATCATATTTTACCTTGGTAGGTTTTACCACGAGGCATGTCAATGGAGTGTCGAAGATGGAGAGCTTCTTGTTGATGGCGATGCTTGCTAGTGCTCTCTTGATGGATTTCTTGGCATCATCACTAGAGCTATCACCATTCGAGGAACCATCACTATCCCAAGTGACTACATAGCCTCCACCCTTCTTCTTCTTTTGGAAGGTCATTTTCTTCTCCTTCTTCTCCTTCTTTTCATTTTTATCTTTCTTGTGCTTCTTCTTCTCATCTTCATCATTATCACTATTGCAGGGAGAATTTGCTACAACATGATCAGGGCTCTTGCAATTGTAGCATCTTCTCACATGCTCTTTGCTCTTGGTGTGATCTCTTCTCTTTCTTGCACCATAGCCCTTCTTCTTCATGAATTTTCCTATTTTGCGGACAAATAAGGCCATAGCTTCATCATCAATATCACTAAGATCATCATCATCGCTTGATTCTTTCTTGGACTTGCCCTTGTTCTTGGATGATGATGAGCTAGCCTTGAATGCTATACTCTTCTTCTTCTTGTCTTCTTCTTCCTTCTTGTCATCCTTATCATCCCCCTCCCTTTCCACACGGTATGTCTCTTGGGTCATGATATCACCTAGTACTTGGTTGGGGGTAATCTCCTTCAATCCTTCTCTTATGATGAGTAATCTCAATATCTCAAATCTTGGAGGTAGGCACATCAAGAACCGATGAGAGACATCATCATCCTTGATCTTCTCTCCCAATGCCTTCAAATCATTGACAATCACTTGCAAATGATAGAACATCTCTGAAATGCTCTCATCTTCCTTCATCTTGAAGCTTGTCAATTTATCCTTGAAGATATACAACTTGGCACTCTTCACCATTGGTGTGCCCTCATATGTTTTCTCCAATCTTGTCCACACCTCATTTTCTCTTTCACAATCCTTGATTTGCTCAAACACTTTGGAATCAATGGCATGTATATGGTGTTGAGGGCCATTGTGTTACATTGCTTGTTGGTCTTATCTTGGTTGGTGGGATTGTCGGGATCAATGATAGCATAATCATTTTCGGTCACTTCCCATACTTGATCATTGATTGAACCAAGATACATCCTCATCTTTCTCTTCCAATAATCATAGCATGTGCCATCAAAGAACGGTGGTTTGCCCCCCACATAGTTGAACACAACTTGAGCCATAATTTGACACCGAGATTGTTAAGCCTTCAATCAAACGATGACCATGGCTCCGATACCACTTGAAAGGTCCTAATATGGCTAGAGGGGGGTGAATAGCCTATTTAAAAAATCTACAAATCCACTAGAGCAATTTGATTAGAATGACAAATAGCGAAATACAAACTTGCTCTAGCTCTACAAGGGTTGCAAGCCACCTATCCAACAATTCTAGTTGCAATGATAGCTAGACACACAATTTGCTATGATACTACTCACTAAGAGCTCTCAAACTTTCTACTCTAAAGAGCTCCACTAAGCAAACTTAAATAGCAAAGCAAGCTCTCAAATCTAATTACACTAAAGAGCTTGCTACAACTAATTTGCAAGAATGTAAATGAGTGAGTAGGATGGTTATACCATCGTGTAGAGGAATGAACCAATCACAAGATGAATATGAAACCAATCACCAGAAGAATATCAAATGGCAAGAGACAACCAATTTTTCTCCCGAGGTTCATGTGCTTGCCAACACGCTAGTCCCCGTTGTGTCGACCAACACTTGGTGGTTCGGTAGCTAAGAGGTGTTTCACAAACCTCGTCCATACGATTGGACACCGTAAGAACCTACCCACAAGTCAGGTAACTCAATGACATGAGCAATTTACTAGAGTTACCTTTCAGCACTCCACCGGGGAAGGCACAACTCCCCTCACAATCATCGGTGATGGCCACGAACAATCACCAACTCGTGCCGATCCTCCACCGCTGCACCGAGCCATCTCGGTGGTGGCAACCACCAAGAGTAACAAGCGAAATCCACAGTGCAACACGAATACCAAGTGCCTCTAGATGCAATCACTCAAGCAATGCACTTGGATTCTCTCCTAATCTCACAAAGATGATGAATCAATGATGGAGATGAGTGGGAGGGCTTCTGCTAAGCTCATAAGGTTGCTATGTCAATGAAAATGTGTAAGATAGTGAGCTTGAGCTGGCCATGGGACTTAAATAGAAGCCCCCACGAAATAGAGTCGTTATACCCCTTCACTAGGTATAACGCGGGCTGACTAGACGTAGCACCGGACGCTCTGGTCGTGAATACCGGACGTGTCCGGTCGGCATACTGGACGTGTTCGGTAGCCCATAGACAGCCACGTGTCTAGTTCAAACCATCATAGCCGTTGCTACTTAATCTACCGACGATCGGACGCTCACACCGGACGCACAGACACAAATGACCGGACGCTGAGCCGCAGCGTTCGGTGGAGTACAGTAAGCATCCACCGACGACCGAACATGTCCGGTCACACTAGACCGGATGCTGCTAGCGTCCGATCGACTGATCTATCGAGCACTGTGTTAGCTAATTCACACCGGACGCGTCCGGTGTGGTGACCGAACGTGTCCGATCGCTAAGTACGTTGCCAAATACCGGACATGTCCGGTCACCATACCGGACGCGTCTGGTAGCTCTGAAACCAGCATGACTAACTCCTTTTCAACTCTATCTTCTTCACCCTTGCTTAAATGTGCCAACCACCAAGTGTATCACCATGTGCACATGTGTTAGCATATTTTCACAAACGTTTTCAAGGGTGTTAGCACTCCACTAGATCCTAAATGCATATGCAATGAATTAGAGCATCTAGTGGCACTTTGATAATCGCATTTCGATATGAGTTTTACTCCTCTTAATAGTATGGCTATCTATCCTAAATGTGATCACACTCATTAAGTGTCTTGATCACTAAAACAAAATGGCTCCTACAATTTTACCTTTGCCTTGAGCCTTTTGTTTTTTCTCTTTCTTCTTTTCCAAGTTTAAGCATTTGACCATCACCATGCCATTGCCATTATCATGATCTTCGCCATTGCTTCATCACTTAGAGTAGTGCTACCTATCTCATAATTACTTTGATAAACTAGGTTAGCACTTAGGGTTTCATCAATTAACCAAAACCAAACTAGAGCTTTCACCTGAGGAGCATTAAAACCTGCTCGAAGATTTCACCATGGCCGCAGAGGCCATAGTAGACATCACATCCGCTCAAGATGTAGTGAACAAGGTCTTTGATTAGGTTGTTCTTAGGGTAATCCATTGAACAAAGACCCTTGTTCTTCTATGGATATGCTTCAATGCAATGCCTTCATATATGATTGCGAATGTTTTTTGCTTTTTTTGTTTTTTGCTCTATAGGCGATACATATCGTATCGACTTTTATTGCCTTTGAAGATTTTTACTTTTTTGAATTAGAGGTGATACCTTTCTAGTACTGGCTATTAGAGCCGAGAACGAATCGGCTATCAAATTCAGATGTTAGAATAACATCTCTTCATGCTTTTTTCATTCAAAGATCAAACGATCGATCAATCTGAGTCAAGCATCCTATTAAATGAAACAGAACTTCTCTTAAGAAATCCGTTAACTCTGAATCGCACTTACACTTTAATTCAGCATTCACATGCGTCGGCCTAAACCCATTTCCAAGACTCAATATTTATTTTCCCTTAACTCAATGGCCGACGCGACGCGATGATTACTGATTAAAACAAACTTTCAGAGCCAATTGCTTGAACCGGCTATTGGCCTTCATTATTAATCCTAATGAAGCCTCCTTCCCATGTTTTGCTAGAAAGGTATTCAAAGTCTCCTAATTCCCAAAACACTAGATCGGCTATTGCGATGCTCATAGACTCATCAACGCGAACCACCTCGACATCATCCCCATGCCATTGAATCAAACATTGATGCATGGTCGATGGCACGCAATAGTTTGCATGAATCCAGTCATGACCGAGGAGTAAACTGTATGAGCCTTTTCCATCAATGACAAAAAATGTGGTGAGCAGAGTTTTACTCCCAATTATTAACTCGACGTTTATTGCCCCCCGGGTCTTAGACGTATTCCCTCCGAAGTCTCTAAGCATCATGTCGGTCTCAAGCAAATCTCCTAGTCCCTTGCCAAGCTTACGAAAAGTAGTGTAAGGCATAAGATTGACAGAAGCACCTCCGTCCACTAACATTTTATTGATCGGCTTCCCATCAACAAAACCTTTCATGTATAAAGCCTTCAAGTGCCGATGTTTGACTGGCTTATCAAATATCGCTTGGTGTGTAACCATCAACTTGGCAACCATCTCTTCATACTCTGATTCATTGAAGTCTGAGTAAACTTCCTGATCCGCTGGAGCTCTGAATTCTGATGGAAATAGAAAAACTATTTGGATATTAGCTAATGGTTGCTTCTTATCAGCTATTTGCTTGGTACGCCACACTTGAGTTTTACCGGATGGCTGAGCCTATTCCATCTCCTTATTCCTTAGGCATTGCACTCTTCTCTTCTGCCTTCTTGTTAAACCTCTAGGGCACCATTGGCCTTCCTACCAAACATGTTCCCTCTGATTGTTTTCTTCTTCATGATCAGCCTAGTCTTGGTCAACAACTCTCTTTCCCAGCCAATCATGAATACTTTTATTTTTTAAGCGTCGATCCATGTTATTATGATGATATGCATTCTAGGCATGGATAGACAGGCGGTTGATTTAAGATTGCCTAAACTCCCAATATTGATTATTACATTCCAGACAGTCATGTCTGGTAGGCAATTTCAAACCTTCGTTCTAGCAGTATTTGAAGAAAAGATAATTCCAGTGCGATTCAGCTTGCTTCTTTTTATACCTTTCTTCTTTCGGTTGATGCTGGTATTCTTGATCCTCTAACCATTGCTGATGATCTTTTTCCTTCTACCACCACCACTTATTCAACAGGATCCAAGATGTGACTCGTGGCCTCGTCGCTCCATCCTTTGACGTCCCCCCTGCTCATATCAGCTCTTCCACTGATCACGACATTTTTAACCTCTCTGTATTCATCAGCCGATATCTGCATCTTGGGATCGACTGTTCCATCTTTTCTTGATTTGGTCGATGTTAGGATCTTAGTTTTTCCTTTGAATATCCCAACATCAACCATATTTTGATCTCCTAGGAAAGAATTATCATCAACTTTCATCTTCCGAGATGTATCGAACTTAAGCCTCCCTTGCTGAATAGCCCTCTGTATATGCTGCCAGAAAACTCTACACTCATTAGTGGAATGAGAAGTAGCATTATAGAACTTGCAGAACTTCTTATTCTTTAACTGTTCAGGGGGAAACATAACATGATTGTCAAGCAATTTGATCTGGCCCTTCTCAAGTAAAAAGTCAAAGAGCTTGTCTGATTTCATGACATCAAAGTCATAGCTCTCCTTGACTCCTCTTCTCCAAGGATTTGGCACCATTACTGTCTTCTTGCTCTAATTCCATTCAGCTGCAGCAACCTCCACTTCTTCATCTTCATAGTCGTCATCTACTGAGTGCCTGAGTATGGATCATAAGCTTCAGCTACGGTGGTACTCTTCTGAAATTGGGTGTCTCTACGTATACTTTGGAATTGGCTGTTGAGCGCTGCTACTCGTTGAGCCAATTGACCTAAGTTGTCAAATTCTTATCCTAATAGTTTTTTCTTCCACATTGGCAGCATTCCTTGGACAACTAAAGCAACTAGCTGATCATCGGCCAAACTCAATAAGAAGCACAAATTCCTAGTCTCTTGAAACCTCTAAAGAAACTCAATGCCTGATTCATTAGTCCTCTGTCTCATGGTTATCAGATCGGTGATCTTCTTTTTTCTAGTCCCAGTGTAAAAATATGTATGAAACTTCTTCTCCAAGTCAGCCCAATTAGCAATGGAGTTGATTGGTAGTGACGAGAACCAAGTGAAGGCTGGCCCTGACAGGGATAAGGAGAAAAACTGAATCTGATGGGCATCCTCAACTAATGCTTCACGCAATTATGTAAGATACCGACTGATATGCTCTATTGTGCTTGTACTGTCTTGACCAGTGAACTTGGCGAACTCTAGGAGCCTATAATTTATAGGAAGAGCGACCAAATCATACCATTCTGGATATGAACATTTGTATAAAAAGGTCAGCCCCTTAGGCTTTAAACCGAACTGATTCTTCACCATCTCGATCACCTTCAGTAGCAACTCATTAGCTTGTGGATTTGGATTTCTCGATACTTGCTGACCCATCTGTGGATTGAAATCTTGCGTGCCTTGATATCCTAGATTTGGTATCATGTGAAGGGTGTTATAATCCGTGCCATAGTGATAGCCTTATGGAATCTTAATCTATTAGGTCCTTTGCTGGCTTGCTGCTTGAAGTCTCTGATTATAGACATAAGGATCTATATCTCAATGGATCTTTTGAATTGATGGTGCTATTTTTTGAGCCGACGACGGTATGTGGCCTGATGTGCCAAAATTGATCATCTGGTTCTGACTTTGCCCTGTCGTTGTTGTACATGCTATATTGACGGTCTATGATTGTAATGTACCTGATTCATAGCAGTGCCTAGAGTTTGTTCAGATGAACCTTGAAGTGTCTGGACATCACCATTACCAGCTAGTACTGCTTCTTGATGGCTGATACCGACTTGATTAGTCCCTTGAGTCGACGGATCTAGAATGTTGTAACAAGTCGATCCAACCTGACCAACTGAAATCCCATGAATCATCTCTTTCATGGTGTTGTGAAATGCGTCAACGAAAGCTTCATTGCGGCTTAATATGGCATCATGAACAAATTTGTCTATGGCTTCTATAAAGAAACGTCTGTCTTTAGCTTCAACTGTATTTGTCTGCCCGTGTAGTAGAACTCTTGGTAGTGGCAATTTCTAAATAATTGTGCTGTCACGTGTTTTGGTGTAGGACAATAAATTACTTCTTCTAAAATTCTTCTATAGCCTTGCTAATGGTATCCCTATCCTCATCAGGTAGGTCTTCATAGTGTACTATAAGGATGTTGTCGTTATTGTGAGCCGTCATGACGATTGTGGGGTCCCACCGAGCGTGCCAGAAACATGTGTCGACACAGAATTTTCACCTCCGTGCCGAAGACACAGGCAGCAAGCCGGAAGGGTCCGCTCGATGGAGCAGATCCGCCTGGCTTCAGCGCAAGGGTGGTCGATCTTGCGCAATCCTCCCGAGACGTGCCAGTCAATTTAAACCTATAATTGACAAGGAGAGAAAGATTATCAGTAATTAAGGGCGAAACGTGCCAGCGTTGCCAGACAGTCCCGAATGTGCAGCTCTGAGAGCCGATATGAGAGGAAATCGACTAAATAGCCGATCCCAGTATATTCACAAAAATGAATCGATTAAAGCTTATGGGGCTGTATAAGAAGGATCGGTTATCATTCAGGATAAATGTTATTTAAGCAAATATTAATCAATGGCAATAAGATATCAATGATGATTGGTTTATACTGAGCCAATGATTATAAGTAACCGAACTTGTTTTATTTAAAGAAACAACTCAACACATCTTAATCATTTAATAAAGGCAAATCTAATGAACATATTAGATCTCATCTATCGCCATGACCAGTGGGGCATGAGGCAGAATCATGCAAGCCATAGAAACAACAATAGACTCGATGACCCTAACTCATTACTAATATCAGTGGGGTATGAGGCAGAATCATGCAGGCCATAATACCATAACAAGATCATGGGGCTAACACATCTTTCAATTTATCTCTACTTCAATGATCTCGTAATATAAACTGTTCATGAAAGCATTCGATATCGACTAAATAGCTGATTCAGGTATAGCGCACAATTAAGGTCATGCCTTCTCAGGAGCAGGTCTACTAAGTACTAACTAACGATCCTCACTCCACGGTGTCAACAGTGGGGTGAGAGGCAGAATCCCACAGGCCGTGATGACGGGCCATGGAACGGTTTTCATTAACTAATAGATCTACTCAAGATCGGACATGCCTTAACCGTACGCTATGTGAAAGGTCCTTGTTTGGTTTTGGTAATTGAGTGACAACCTAGGTGGACTAATTGTATTTATATGAGATACACATGTGATTAGTTCATAGGTACATGTGTGTGAGCAACATATGCCATGAAGGTGAAAATGGCTTGGAAATGTTGCAAAGCTCACACATGTGATGATGAAGGAGCTTAAATGCACATGAGACATGACATTGAGTCATGTGATCAAGGTGGAGAAGATCAAGACAAGACTTGGCTTGATAGACCGGTTGCAAGCGTGAAGGGCAAGTCGAAGGCTTTGGAGTAATGGACCGCGTGGCGGTGAAGCTTGAGAAAGACTTGGCGCCGATGGACGATGGCAACGGTGAAGAGCAAGTAGAGTCAAGATTGATGAACCAATATGATCATGTGATGATATAAAGTGGATCATATCATTATTGATCATGTTGGTGCATGTGTTGCATCGACATTGAAGGAGATGGAATGGAATGCGCAAGGCAAAGGTATAACCTAGGGCATTTCATTTCACCGGTCATAGGTGTGTAGAGAAGTTTATGACCGGGTTTAGGATAGATGGCCGTACTATCAAGAGGGGCAAACTTGTTTGCATATCGGTCATCTAGTGCCACTCGAGTGATCTAACTTTGCATTGTCGCTAGGATCGAGTGGCGTGGCAAGTTAAGTGGCTAACATCCTTTGGGAAATGATTGTGAAAATGCTAACACACTTACACATGGTGGTGTACACTTGATGGTGTTGGCACATTTACAAAGGAGGTGGTGTTTACAAGGTTGAGATGGGTTTGGGTCCCTCTCTCCCTCCCACCGAGCTTGCTCGGCGGGATTTGGCACTTTCGGGAAAATAGAATGCTTATTTTCTATTGCGTAGGATGCAAATTCTTGTGGTTAGCTCATTGGAGCAATGGTGAAGAAGTTAGAAGTGAAAGCGAGTTGATCGCGAAGACGCTGGCGTCGGTCAACTGACCGGACGCTGGGTCTGAAAGCACCGGACGCTGACAGGCTGTGTCCGGTCAGGCTGACGTACGATGACACAAAAGCTAGAGTGTGATCGGACGCTGGCTGCGTCCGATCAAGTGTGACCGGACGCGTCTGGTCGAGGTCGGTACCTTACTGGAAACGACCGGACGCTGGGGGTTCAGCGTCTGGTCAGTTGAAAGCTGCTGCGTCTGGTCAAGTCATGTGACCATTGGAACCGGGACACATGGCCGTCTGTGGGCGACCGGAGCGTCCGGTCGGCCCGATTTTTGCCCAGTGAAGGGGTAATGGCTAGTTTAGCCCTTGGGGCTATAAATAGAAGTGGCCTTCGGCCATGGCTGGTGTAGAGCACCTTGGGGGACTTTGTGTCCATGCTTGAGAGTGCTTAGGAGCCCTCCCTCTCACACATACTTGATAGCAATCATCCGATTGTGTGAGTGAACGATTCTAGTGCGATTGCATCGTGAGATTGCATCGAGTGGCACTAGGTAATCGAGTTGCAAGCCGGTGGTGCTTGTTACTCTTGGAGGTTGCCACCTCCTAGACGGCTTGGTGGTGGTCTCCGTCGAAGCGCGCAAGAAGCTTGTGCGACGCTCTGGAGAAGTGCTTGTGAGGGGCATTGTGCTCGCCCCGCGGGAGCCACGAAGAGCAACTCTAGTAAAGCGTGTCATTGAGCTACCCTCACTCAAGGGGTAGGTTCTTGCGGCGCCCGACGTGTGGGCTTAGCGGGTGATGCTAATTAGTCGCCGAACCACCAAGTGAGCGGTCGACACAACGGGGACTAGCGTGTTGGCAAACACGTGAACCTCGGGAGAAAAATCATCGTGTCAACCTTGTTCTTCCCGTTGGTTTGCATCCCTATTACACAAGCTTGTAATTACTTCTATACATATTAAGCTTGTGTAGTTGCTCTTGTAATTAGATAGCTTGTGTAGCTTGCTAATTACCTTCTTGCTTGTATAGCATAGAAGTAGCTCCCTTGCGTGGCTAATTTAGTTTATGTAACCTTGTTAGTCACATTGCTTAGTTTATGTAGCTAAGTTTTTGCGCTCTCTAATTAGGCATTGGTTGCCTTGTTATTGAGCATTGCTAGTGAGCTTAGTTAACTTTGTGCTTTTGCTTACTAGCATGTGCAGGAGCTCCCTTGTTGCTTAAAGTACCAGTGGCATAGGTTTGCATAATCTTGCTCCTAGAATTAGTTAGGCGAGCTCTAGCTAGCCCGACACCTTTATCGTTTGATTAGTATCTTTGGAAGGTGCTAGAGAACATATATAGAGGGGTGTAGTCTTGGCTAGACCGATAGTTATAATTTCGCACTTGTTTCGGTTAGCCGACGCGATTAATTTTAGAAAAGACTATTCACCCCCCCTCTAGTCCGCCATCTCGATCCTTCACTATGCACGATTAAGATTGATGTAAAACAGTCGATGAAAAATATAACTCATCGCTTAAGATGTATATTAGATTAGTTTTAGATTAGCAAACGATGAGTTAAACAAGATATAAGGCCGATTTAGATCAATCTCAATTGGACAGAGTGATATTGCTGTAATTAGATAAACAATGAAAGTAATAAGCAATATCGGTAACTTAATGAATCTACCAAAGACTGTCATACTAAGGTAGAGCCGATAACTTGACCTTGATCTAATTCAAGCAGTGAGGTGTGAGGCAGAATCACACACGTCATACTTGAATTAGACAAGAATCGATAACTAGCCTATAACAGAGTCGCAGTGGGGATCGACCGGATCGATGCAGCCATACGAACAGAGGTATAAACCATGACGGTACTTATAGACAAGCAGTGGAGGTCGACCGGATCGATACAGTCGTACTCGCTGAAGAACTCACTAAGATCTACTCTACTCCTACTCCTAAGGGGTAGCCGGAGCCGAAAAAGGTAATTGACTTTGTATTTGATTGATTGATGTCCTTTTACAATAACCGGGATTTGGTATTTATACCCGGAGTCTAAACACGAAACCTACTCGATCACGATTCGCTACAATCCTAGGTATAAAGGAAACATTCCTAATTTAAGATAACTTGGACTCTAATCTTTTCTTTTTTGAGAGCCTATCACATTCCATCCTAGCGCTGATCGTAGACTTTGTCCTTATCTGCTGGCGCTACCTGAACAAAGCCGATTATAATTCTTGCATCCGAATCGGCTAGTTCCGATCTACACATAATTGATTCCTTGATGACATGATTTTGAGAGTTTTTGAGTCACCGCGATCTTCTTTTCAAATTTCGGTGTAAACAATGACATCTCATTTAATAGAAATAAAAACCATTATTAATGTTTAATTGGGACTGCCCTAAGTCTGAAAGCCAAGGAAAGTCCACTGAAGACGTTGAAACTCTGATGCTCAAGAAAATTCTAAGAGCAAAGTCAATAATAGAGCTAAGGGTGTGTTTGGTTGAGCTGTGACTGTGGGAAAAAGCTGTTGTGGGTTGTGAGCTGTGGGAAAGCTGTTGTGGGCTGTGAGCTGTAGAAAAGCTGAAAGCTGTTTGGTTAAACAAGTATAAAATATACATTCTATCTTTTATCTCTCTTGAAACAACTATGGAAGAGTTCTTTATTCCACCAATTTCGAAAAGCAGAAAGCCAAAAGCCAAAAGCTGGGTCAAACCAGCTTTCAAAAATGTACTACGAAAAAACAGCTACTTCTGAAAAAGCAGCCTCCGAAAGCAGCCCCTTCAGCCCCTTTGGTTGGGCTTTTGGCTTTTGGGGCCAAAAGCCCAATCAAACGAACCCTAAATGCTTAAGTATAAGTTAGGTCATAAGAGCTAAGTTATACAATAGTTAGTTTTTTATTTATCTATAATGTTTTATTATTATTATATATTTTCATTCTCTTTCATATACCTCCTTACATACATCTTTATTTGGATCCAGTGCTATCTATGATTCTGTGTTTAGCTTGTTACTCGCATGAGAGTGAAATTGTCTAATCTCCTCCATATCAGTAAAAAATTTGTAGACATATATAAACAGATTCTTCACTTGTTTTCTCTAATAAGAGAGCACACACATAAGTCATTCATATTGCTCAAAACCACGTTTAACGTAGCTAAGCAACATTCCACTAAACCACGAGCAAAAAAGAGTAGCACAAGTACCGTGTAATATACTTACGCTATTGCACCATTCACTGAAATTTTTTTATAGTTTTGTATTCCTTTCACGTTCAGTGACGAGAGATCACTGCTTACTGCAACACGACTACAAGTACAACGCATGCACAAAATACATGTACAAATGAGTACGGCACCGTACTAGACTGTAGCCACCCTATGACCCTACACTGTTCGCTACACTCCACCAAAAAACCTTCCCCAGCATGACCCGACCCTCCTCCCTACATCCTCCACCGCCGGCGGCACCGGAACAGGCGCCTCTCCGACTCCCCAGATCCCTTCCAGAACCTGCTCCAGGCTCGCCGGTACCCCACACGTCTGCGCTTCGGGTGCCGGTGCCGCGATAACGGCGTCGAACACCTCCTGCAGGCCGACCACGCGGCGGCTCACGGCGCGCCGCGCGTCCCGCACGGCGGGGTAGTGCCCCGGCACGGCATCTAGGCGGATCAGCACGGCCATCAGCGCCTCCGAGAACCAGGCCCGCTCGCGCTCGTCGCGGCGGACAGCGTCCACGGTCTCCTGCCGCCGGAGCAGCCGCTCGAGCCCCGTCGCCTCGGCGTCGGCCGCGAGCACGGTCGCGACGTGCCGCCTGACCAGGTACCCACGCAAGGCCGCCTGGATCTTGGCGGCCGCCACCGCGTCAGGTGATCCCTCCCGAGCCCCCTCCGGAGGCGGAGGGGATGTGCTGGGGATTTGGACGGTGGTCTTGGGCTTGTGGCTGGGCTTGGGGTTGGAATCGACGGCCGCGATGACGAATTGCGAGGTGGAGGTGTAGTGGTAGGATCCCATGGGGACCTTGGAGCGAGTGCAGCCTTGGATCAGTGGAGCGAGGAGGGCGGGCAGTTCAGCTTCAGCAGCTGTGTTTCGCCGTGGCCGATATCTGGAATCGTCGAGCGCACAGCGTTGTGCGCAGCGAACTCGTGGTCACGGCGCCGCGGCTGTTCCTTTGCCTGAGGTCAGGTCTGGATGTGCTTTCTGCACTTGCACTTTTTTCTTTCTTTCGGTGGCTGTAACGTTCGTCATTGCTCGGCGTACACCACTGCTGACCACAGGGCTGCTTTTCAATGGTGCATCCGTGTGACGTGTATGGCTGAAACAGAGTTTTGCCGAACAATATGGCACGGCTGTGTAGCAGATAAGGTGCTACTCGCTTCAATATTCCCCCCTTTTGCTGAAAAAGAAGCTTCAGAAACAATAGACATTTCCGGCAACAGATCACTTAGGCCCTGTTCGTTTAGGCAAGGATTGGCCCGGGAATCGTTCCGGCTGCTGATAGCTTATGTAAATATGGCAAACAATCCGGCCAGGAACGGTTCCGGGGAGCGGTTCCGTGAGAAACGAAGGGAGCCTTAAAGATGAGGGTTTGATGTTCAGTGCAATGGTCAATGGTGCAAAGACTGCAATTTTGAGACCTGTCTTCGTCTTGCCCTAAGAACGTACTCGCAGCACTAGTGACAGCGAGTAGGCCGTGGCAACTAGCGAGTGTGCATAGCAATAACCAAGCTATGGGCAGTGCTGCGGACACAATCAACAGCTCGACCTGTTCGCTAGGTTGATAAGCTATGATTAAAGTATTTTTGACTGTTTTGTTACGAAAGGAAAATATTATTCATTCGTTAAAAAGTATGGAGCCGAGGCGAACGTGGCTAAAGAAAGGGCTCTTCCGAGTCCGGAGACCGGAACTATCCGGAAACGTGATCAAAAGCGCACACCACCTGACCACCCCCGCAGTGGAATCAACCGCGCACCCGCCCCGGCCCGAGCGATGTGCGCAGAGCCGTCGGCCATGGTCAAAACACTAGTCGACAAGGCTGGCATCCTTGCCGAGCGGGCTCGCGCGCCTGCGTCGTTTCGCCATCGCCTCCCGCCCTACCGGCGCCGCGGAAGCATTAGCATGGCCACATATGGCTTCGCGGCATCCTCCAGGTCCTGGCGCACGCCATCGGCTTCTGCTTCTGCTCGCCCGGTGGCCGGTTCGCGGGACGTGCCATTAAAATTTGGGTATATGCTAGTCATCCGTCATGTGTTACGCGTAGCAAACTACCGATGTTGGTAGCAGTGCATCCTTTGTCGTTCAAGTTTCTGGTCAAGCACAAGGTCAACCTGCACCGGCCGGTCACCACCAAATTCCCAATCCCTCCTCCCTCCTCTCGGGCGCGATGCAAGCCGCGTTATGTTGGGGCTTGTAGGCAAGATCCTGAACAGGGGACGCACGGCACACTCCACCAAGCCACAAAAAAACAGGCACCCACGCACGCGCGATTGCGATCGCGCATCGCGCAGCCAGCGACAACTCCATGAAACGGCCAAGCGCCGATCACCAGAGCCATTGGATACCACCCCTCGAGGCGTCTCATCAAGCACTTGTTATTTGTAAACCCGGGCGTCAATCGAGCGTTGGCATCTAGCGGTGCGCTTCATCATGCGACACACGAGACGGAACTTGCCAAATGCTCCCAGCACCACGCCCGAAAACCAGGTGCTAGGACGCGACGCGACGCGGGGACCGGCCGGCCCACGCGTCAGCCGAGGCTCGGCAGTCGGCAGAACTGCACGCTCCCAGCGGCCAGCGCAGCCGCAAGCGTCTGCCGCCGCTCGTCGGCGCAACGCAGCTCCGTGTCCTCTCCTCGCTTTGGCCGCGCGCGCGCGCGGAGGGCACAGTGGGACGGGCAGGCACCGGTCCTGCGCTGTCTGCACGAGCGGCGCCAGCGGGCTGACCACGATTTATGGGAGAATTCAGACAGCGACGAGCCGACGACTGCATGTGCGGGTCGTGCGCGAGGTTTTTTTTGGTGGGATGCGGCCGGATCGCGATTAAACAAGCGGGCAAGTGCTGTCCCCTCCCCGCCCCGGGCCGTCGTCTCAGTGCTCCGCAGGCGTGCAGTGACCACAGTGAGCCAGCAAGTGAGACAGTGACCATGAGAGCGATGCTCGTGCAACAAGTGCACTGTGCCCGGCGTTGACGTTTCGGGGCTGGGCATTCTCAGGTTCGCCGTTCACGGAGGGCATAGGTCACTCATACGGCCGTAGGCTTACAGAAGAACAGGACAAAGGGCGAGAGGATGACGCTACCTTCTTGTAGGTCAAATGTGAACAAGCAATAGGCAATAGGAGTGATGGAAGAACGTCACAATAGTGCCAATGTACTAGCTAGCAGCTTGCCAAGACAGTCGCTCAGGTGAAGATTTTCCTTACTGCGAAGGCAAAATTCGAAAGTAAACGAAGTACAGCAGCTCCAATATCGATTTGATATGTTACAGATACAGAGAAAAACATGCATGTCTGCAGATTTAGCTGTAGTGCTGAGATAAAACCATAAATCTTTAGGAGATACAAAAACTAAAATTTATCCTAGCCACCATGCTAGAGACTAAGATCCAAGAATGAGCTGTTTGCGTCTTCATAGGCGCAAGCACAGTGATGAACAGAAGTTATTATGCGCCATACCAAGCATGCAAATAGAAAGGCACAGGAATTAAGTGAGGTACTGCATGTATACCATTCGTGGTTTCGACGTGAATCGCAAGTAGGAAAGAAAGCTTAAACACATCGTGAAAAATCGTCACAGCTCACAAGGATACTCTCATTCTGGTTCAGAGCGAGTGTTTTTACCCAGGGGGAAACACACACAGATCAACCCAGGCATAAATAAACGTACACACCATCATCTGAAAACCGCGAGATTATCCACAGCCCTCTGCAGCTGGGAGTAATGTAGTACGAAGGAAATGGTTGCAGGCGAGGGAGCAAAAACTAAGCAAGAGCAAGAAAACGATTGCTTGCTGTTTCTGCAACTTGGGGGGGTAAGTAATGTGCGAACGAAATCGAATGCCTGGCCTGCCCTTGTATGCCGCGACGACGCCGATACGCGTAGGCCGGTTACCGCCGCAGCATTGCGACGCCGCTGTTCCCCTCCTCCATTCTTCGTCGATGGAAATATGGAGATGGCAGCAATGGCGGAGACGGCGATGGAACCGTAGCTTCCGGCTTGACCTGCATCCTGCCTCGGTTCCGAGGCCTTGCGACGAGGGTCGAGGGAGAGGTGCGCAGTGGATAAAGGAGGGAGAGTCGGAGAGAAGGGACGATATGATACAGCTTAGTTGCACTGTGTTGGCTGATTCGAGATTAAGCTTATAAGCCGAGCGAACAGAGTAGCAGTCAGAGGAGCAGCAAGCTATGTACTACTGAGTAATGGCAGGGGACTACCTCTTTAAAAGCCTGACTCTTAGGGGCTTAGCCCTGTAAAGTATTTATGCATTCGGCTGATGATTTTATGGCTGACGCTATTTTGTTGGAAGAGAAAAACACTGTACCATTCTGTTGATAAGTTCAAGCGAACGTCATCGTGATTCCCCTGCGTATATATAAAAATAAAAACTGACATAGTGACGCAAGGGAATGGTGAGTGTACAGTGCTTCTAACATGAGGAATCTGTCATCACCCCAGGCGAAAGAAACGTGAAAGATGCAGAGTAGCAGTTTGCTCATTTTGGCTCCAGGAATGATATTAAAACGGGGATTGGATGGGATTTGAAATGCCGTCAGGGAAAGCAGTCAAATCAAATCGAAACCTCATGAGTCATGACAACAAATCCCATGCAAACAACGAAAATAAAAGCAGTATAAACAGAAACTTCGGGACCAGGCAAAAACCTTTTTAAGTATATGTTATGTACAGGCACGGTTCAGAGCAGCAACAGCATTACAAGCGATGACTAGTCCAATAAACATATGAACGAATTGACCGACAAGATACAGAAGAGGTAAAATTTGCATGGGTCTGTGCCGGCAATACAGAAAATACCCAGCCAGCAACATTACTATTATCTTTTTTCCCCCTATAGTATAAGCGGATTTAATGAACAAACGGCATCTATATCTATCTGCAATTGTTGTATCTATCAAGCTACCATACTCAGGAAGCAGAAGTATTAAAAAACCCACTTCTGGTAGCGACGCTTTGAGCACCATGAAAGCACTATTTCCTGTATATAAAAAACAGCACTGTGTAGGAAAAAAGAACTGGGTCTGCATCAGGACCCTGCCACACCATTTCCGTTTTCAGCAGATGGGGCGTTTGAAGTAGCATCATCCATTGTCAAATTCGATATGCTGTCAGACAGCGAGTTCACCTCTTCCGACTCAGATGGTGCTGTTGTTGAAGCACCATCCTCCGAGGTAATGTCAGAGGCTGCATCTGAAGTCATGCTAGATGGTTCTGATTGTTCTGGCATTTCAGATTGTGACTGAGGCTGTTTCTGTAGGCTCCAATACATAATGCTAGAAGTAAGTGTTAGGATCATCTTCTGATTCACCTGTTGAACCAGTAAGAACGTAAGAATGTGAAGCCACATAATGTAATGGCATGGCTAAGTAACAATTCACAAGTAAGAACCAGAATCATTGTTTACTAAGTAATGCTACATATTGGGAATTTATGTTTGATGGCAGCACTACAAGGAATTTGATATTTACTAGCGATAGCTATTTTACCTCGACGATGTCCTCTGGCAACAGAAACACAGAGCATCCAATCTTCCTTGCAATACTAATGATGTAGGTAGCATTCAGCTTCTTGTCTTCATCTGACATTCAAAAACAAATTGTAGATTAGTTATGATACAGTTTTGAAGTCATCGGTGAAGAAGAAGAAAAATGATTAGTCAGAAATGAGGTTATCAAATAGTGAACTGAATGTATATGGGTTGAGAACAGACCAGCTTCCCCTTTAGTAACAACTTTCCAGTTCACAACCCGTGGCTGTACTGTGCTAAGAAGCTCAAGGAAGAACAATCCATTTGACAAGCTCTTGTCCTGAAGGGGAAAAACAGGAAACTAAGTAACTGGAGCTTTCTGACAAAAAAATAGGTATTAAAGCTATGTCCATTTGGGCACCTTGAAACTTTCCATTCGAGATGTTCTTCCGGACGCTTTCACTTTGCTGTTGGCCCAGTTTAGAATATCGGCATCAGAAATTTCTTTTCCTTGGGACCCTTGGGAGTGGGATCTCAGTTTGTTTAACAGCTGGAGGATATTGAATCGCATCAATTGCCACAGAAGTGCTGAAAAAACACCAGAAAACTTGAGTTATATGATGCTACAAACAAGATATTAAGAGCATGATCCATTAGTGCCACTAGAAAACATTGATGCAGACAGACTCACCAACAATCAATTTCTTATTTCCCTGAACAATATCATTCCCAGCTAGATTTACTAAAGAAAACTTTAATTGCTTCCCAATTTTTACAACTTGATTGCAATTCTCCAGTTTTCTAAATGGCAATTTAATTGGAGGTTTTGTTGCCAGCTTCCAATTGACAGATCCAGGAGACACCTTGTCAAGTACTTCAAGAAGTACCCATCTGCATCAAAATGGACATTGATAACCAAATCATTTAGAGAGAGAAAAAGACAGAATCAATCTCATGTCTTATTACCCATTGCGAACATCTTCAAAGACATTGTTCACATATGATTCAACCCCAAGGCTGTTGATCCACATCCGAAAGGCTCTTTCTTCTCTAGATAATAGAACATCATCACGTGTTGCTGTCTGTGTCAGAGTAACTTGTTTGGTGTCACTGGTTAGACCATTCCTGAACAGAAAAAGGACAATAACATCCATGTAAGGATCAGATGACTGGTTATCTGTTAAACT
This sequence comes from Miscanthus floridulus, assembly GCF_019320115.1. Classification (NCBI taxonomy): domain Eukaryota; kingdom Viridiplantae; phylum Streptophyta; class Magnoliopsida; order Poales; family Poaceae; genus Miscanthus; species Miscanthus floridulus. Next base: position 114,327,669 of record NC_089586.1, on the reverse strand, counting down.
TTAAGTGTAAATAAATGTTACGGAACATGTGAAAATTGACCACATGATTTGGCGAGATAAGTCACATATTAGACGTTTTAGGTTTTTGGTGGTATTATGGAAAGAAAGGAAGCCATGTTTACCTATGCTGGAATATTTGTGCAACAAATGCAAGATTTAAATTTGCAGATCCCTCAGTAATATCCTTTGGGGTCAAGTATCTCTTACAGTCCAACTTCTCCGCTTGTTCAAGTACCAGTTTTGCCCTCTCATCCGGATCTTTGGTGTCCAATGTAGTTTCAGGGGAATGCTCTGGAGCAAGAGCTTTCAGAAGGTAAGCATAGGCTTCACCATCCTGTACACAACTAACCGGTGTGACCATGGTTGCTGAACAGATTAAGCACAGAATGAAAAATTGAACCAATTTTAATGGATCGAGTCCAGTCTGACACACTTTTCCTATGCTGCCTTAGCCTAAGATGATAATAGCATCCAGCTGAGGGATATTGTAGAATAAAGTAATCTTTAGCAAATGTCTTGAAAACCAGCTTTAGTTTGCCAATATAATGCAGCAACAAGATAGATCAAGTAGAACTATTAGCAAACAAGTGACTGATAAATTCAGTAGCATTTTTGTTTGTCATATGCACCTTCACATCTGAAGAGAAATTGTTAACAGTTTTCTTGTAGCCAGCTTTTTTCAGATGATGGTTCATCCACCGAAGTAGCATCTTTTCTGGTGACAAGCCCAAAACCTCGTCTATATCCTGCACAATAAGCAATAAAATGAATTTTGTTTTAAGAAACACACATATAAGAAATAAACAAGCAAAACTACCAGGAAAAAAAAACAATGACAAAATGCTTTCGTTTACCTTGCTGTCATCAAATAACTCCACCAGCTGCGGTGTCTTCTTGAGGTTCAGATCAGCCAAAAGTTGAATCTGATCAAGCAATGAATATTTATTCGATGAAGCAGAAGTTCAACAATAGTTGGAAAGCTGAACCACTCCACAATATAGGCTCAGTCCAATGCTTACCTTTATGATTTGTGATATCAATCCAAGAACTAAATGAGGCTGCATGCAAAACAGTGTAAGTCTGTTTAAGTCATCAGGTTCTTCAATGAATTGCATGAATAAAAACTGAGAAATGAGTGTGATAGAGTCCATGCAACAAGGTGACTAAATGTCAATAACATATAGAGAAGCAGATAGGAGAAGAGAACAAGCAGCAAACGGTCAAAGAGCAATAAAAATACAGGGCATGTACCAATAGGTATAAAGAATAGAGAGATAGGTACAAAGTAGTAACCATAGCTAGTCTGGTACCCCAAGTTAAACAAGCATTGTACAATACGTTGAAGTATCATAGGAGATATAGTTTGATGAACACATCACTTAACTTTCCTAGATAAATAAAACTGCAGCATAGGAGTAAGTTAGAAGTAAGGCTTCAAGGGCAGGCACACGTATCATACCCTTCCCTCCACCAAATCCTGTGTGCCAATGTTGACAACAGTGCATCCAATGGCCTTGGCAGAATTGAGGCAGAGTGTGTGATTTTCATTTCTCTCCCATGGGTTAAGAACTCTTTTCTTATTTATTGCCCTCTCATCAATGGTCCCAGGTACAGCTACATTGATCAATTTGCTGAGAAAATGAACCATCAGTGAACCATCAGAAAGGTCTAGTCTCAGATAGCTTTTGTTTAATAAGGGGATGCACTCTGCTACTATCTAGAAACAAGAGAGGCATCTCACCAGAGCAGAACACCGTCCCGGATGAGATCGAACAGCTGGTTTCCAGATGGGTCGATGGGCAAGTACTTCTTCAGGAATGGGTCTTCACGGAGGTAAGTATTGATGTGCGCCACATACGACGATTTCTCTGCCTGATTGAGATTGTGCAGCAGCGTAGTGGTGCTGGACTTGAGGAACGACGACTTGCCACCCCCGCCACCGCCGGCACCATCTCCCTTGGCACTCACCCGCGCCTGCAGATTCAGATACTCCTGCAACAACACCGCACCAGATTCCCTAGTCCCGTCAGAACAAATTGAGAATAGCAATCCATTCCTGTCCACGTTATAAATGAATAACTCAGAGAAACGCCGAGATGTATGTACCCGGAGGAAGGATTCGAATTCAATCTCCTGATCGCTGTCGGGGTACGAATCCGACAGGAAGGCCGCGATCTCCTCCTCAGAGACCACCTCATTGAGCCCCCTCAGCTTCTTCATCAGCCCCGGCAGATTCTTAGTGGTGACATGGCCGGAATCTCTCTTCAGAGACACGAACTGCAACACCCGCAAAATAAAATTACCAAGTGAACAAAACCGGCGAACCAAACGCAAAACAACTGCTGTTTCGGGTGCAGAGGAGGCGGGGGAACGAAGAAGCAGCCCGTGGATTCGGACGTCACCTTGGCCTTGAGCGATCGCAGCTCGACCTGCGTGAACTGCCCCTGCAGCGAGGGGTCGGACACGACGACCCCGACGAATCCGGACATCTCCGCCGGCCACGGGCCGATTCCACCCGCGCCCGGAGCGGCTGCAAGAGGGAATCCAGATCAGAGTGGTCACGCGGCCTGGATGTAATGGAACCCCTGACCCTGAAAAGGGGTAAGGAGGAGATGGCGCGTCCCGCCGAAGCCGGTGCGGTGCGGCGCGGCGAGGAGATACCTTTCGAATTGGTCACGGCAATCCCTCACCCCTCCCTGGCGTGCGGTTTCCTTGCGCTGGACGGAAAAGGTGAGCAATGGCGTCCAGGACTCCAGATTTCGTGGGGGCCGGGGCGCAGACGGAAAGTGGTGGAGACGAGGAGAGGAGGTAAGTGCAGAGGTAGGGCCGGTTTTTCGTGTTTGTTTATTTGGGCTGGTTTAAATTCAGAGCTTAAAGTTTTGGAGTCTCATGTTGGATGTCATATGGTGTGTTACATAGGGTGTTCAAATACTAATGTCGGTGTTTTGGGTATGGCTGGTAAAAGTGTACTACGTGCCCCTAATCTCGGATGGCGATGCAAAGAGACGCAAGGTTTATACTGGTTCAGACAATAGGTGCCATACGTACAGTCTGAGAGAGCGATCTTGTATTCCTTGCACCGAGGTGCTTGTAGTAGGGGCTTACAAGCTGAGCGAGAGAGGGAGCTAGTCCTAGGTCTCTGCGTAGAGTGGCGTGGGTTGCTTGAGATGTTGATCTCTTGCAGTAAGGGAGCGTGTGTATTTACAGAGCGTTGTGCGTTGCTTGCACGTGTGAGTCCCCCTGCCTAGAAGCGGCTCCGGTCACTCTCTTTTATAGTCGAAGGGAGGCACGGGAGCGGTACATGGATTTGCTACGTGGCGTTTTGTGAGCAGAGGCAGTATTTCCGAGTCTTGTAGCTCGTCACTGTGGCGGCATGGTCGGTGGAGCGGCCTTGTCCTCGGTGCACTGAAGCAACGCGCCGGTCACGCCTGATCCTGTGCGACGTGGGAGCTCCTATGATGGTATGCACGCCTTCTTCTGTTGGAGGCGTGCTGGTCGCTGTATGTTTGACCGGCGCGGGGAGCCGAGGCTGGGTAGAGGCGACGACGCGGGTGTGCTGACTCCGAGGATACAGGAGCTTGGCCCTGTGCACGACGTGGGAGCTCCTGCGGCTTGACGCAGGGTATGGTGCGTTCTACGGACGACGTGCCGGTCGCTGTATGTTGACAACGTAGAGAGTCGAGGCCTAATCGGTGCAGAGGCTGAACCATTGTGAGGGGCTCGGCAGCGCGCGAGTCCCGAGGCTACAGGGGCCCGGAAGCGGATAGCCGAGGTTTGGAGGGAGCAGTTGGTCTTGTACGTCGATTCCGAGGCTACAGGGACCCGGACTTGACTCTCCACTCCGCGTTGTCCTTAGAGTAGAGGTTAAGCAACACAGTGCAGTACGGGTGTCAGTCGTGGGCACAGTGCCGAGCACAGCGGCCGGTAACTCCTGCCCCGTCCTGTCCCGGACGGCATGGCGTCGATGTGACTCCCATCTCGTCGGCCACTCCGCTGTATCGAGCCGTCGTTCGGCTGACGTCGCGGGAGTGGTTGGACGCGTTGGTTGGATGTGATGTCCTCGTCCGAGGCCTCGTGGCGCGGGGCCTCGGGCGAGGTAGAGAATCGGTACCTCGTCCGAGACCTCGTGGTTTCGTTCTGGGCCGAGCCCACTTTGGGTGAGCCCGGATATTATTCGAGGTGGGCCGGGCGGTCCAGCCGAGCCTAGGACAAGGTGGGGGTTTACCGATGGTTGTCTTTTGGCTTTGATTTTTACAAGGTCTAAGCGATTTTTTCGGTTCTCACTTAGGGGACCCCTTTTATGGTACCCGATAGTAGCCCCCGAGCCTTGGGGAGAGTGTGAGCGCTCTCCCTGAGGTTTTGACGAGACTTGGCTCGTGACAGCTCCTAGCGGGGTAGTGTTTCGTACTCGAGGCCTCGGTGGGTGCGCGCGAGCGCACCCGCCGGGTGTAGCCCCCGAGGCCCTAGAGGAGTGGATTTATTCCTCCAGGGGCTGTTCTCATGTTGAGTGAGGGTTTTATCGTGTTTACCGAGCCCACAAGTGCGAGTTCGGGTCGCTGGGTCTCGGCTTGGTTGCAGGAAGAGCCCTGAGCCTCTGCTCGGAGCAAGAGGGCGATCAGGAGTTTCTCTGTTTTTTTACGTGGCCCTCGCGCATCCTTTTTGTTCAGAAGGAGGGGTGTTTATCGCGTTCGCCGAGCCCCCGAGTGCAAGTTCAGGTTGCTGGGTCTCAGCTTGGTTGCAGAAAGAGCCCCCGAGCCTCTGCTCGGAGCAAGAGGGCGATCAAGAGTTTCCCTGTCTTTTTTGTGCGGCTCTCGCGCATCCTTTTCATTCGGAAGGAGGGGTAGAGTATGCCAGGCTACCCTTAGTGGGCGCGAGCAGTGACACCTCCGGTGAGCTGTTACCGGGTAAGTCCGAGTGGAGGCCTGTGCCCCATTTGATAAGGGTCAACTAGCGGTCTAGAGACGCACTCTAAAAGTACCAGAGGGCTTCTCTAGTGGGTCCTAGGGCCGTTCGATTGGCTTTGGGGGATCGGTGCCTCCCTACGGTGGGATCCCATTTAGAGACCTCCTTACCGGTCTTGGACACGACTTAGGGCATCCCAAACAATTGCTTGCTTGGGCCTCGGCCATGTACGGGATCGCCCATAGTCATCCCTGACTCTGTTTGTCCTAGGGTGGCTGTCGAGACCCTCGAGGGCCCAGCCTTCGAACCCCTGGACCGTAACGGGCTCGGTGCCTAGTTCCTTAGTTTGAAAGGAATCAGGTGGGGGATATTCCCTTCCCATCGGCTGACGACGGCAGGTGCGCCTTTTGAGGCGGTTCCTCGGGGAGACAGAATGGCGCCTGCCGTTGCTGTAGTCGAATGCGACGCGACATCTACGGATGGGATGTTACTGTGTGCGCATGGTTAATAAGAAGAAGGTGGACGCATGGGTGGTTTGGTCAGATCCGGATTAACTGCGCTAGATCTGAGGGAAACTTCCCCGGTTTCGTCGCCCGTCCATTTCGCCCCCTTCCCTCCCTCATAAATACGTAACTATGGGGGTATTAACCCCTATACCCTTACGGCTAAGCTTGGGCCAGCCCGGATTAGTGGGTCCGGTCCACCAAAAGACAATGTGCGGCCCAGCCAACCTATTCGGAGTCCCGCGCAAGGAGTCAAGACAGATTTGGCGATCAAGCAAGATCTTGGTCGGTTAGAATAGGAATCCTTATCCGACCACCTATGGCAATTGTAACTAACTAGGATTAGTTTCCAGATCTGTAACCCTGCCCCCCGGATTATATAAGGCGGGCAGGGGACCCCTTTAAAAACATCTCTTATTGACATACAGCAATACAATCAAACGCAGGACATAGGTATTACGCCTTCTTGGTGGCCAAACCTGGATAAAACGTCGTGTCTGTCTTACGTCACCGTCTTATTTATGGCTTGCGTATCTGTCTACCGATAATCTACTACCTTAGGCATACCCATAGGTAGACTGCTGACCATATTTCGTCGACAGTGGCGTGCCAGGTAGGGGGTGTGCGTACTGCTCTCCAAGCGAACAAGACGGTCATCACCTTCGGCTCCATGGCTACGCCGAAGGGCCTCACATTCACCGTCGGCCAGATCACCTGGACCACCGGCTCCGACGACTTCATCGCCATGACCATAGAGGAGGCGTGGATTCCATCTGCGTCGACCACTACTTCACCTACATCGGCTACGGCTCCGACCATGATGGACACGGCTCCAACCACGGTGCGTCTGGCTCCGACCATGGTACATCTGGCTCCGACCATGCCTGAGTCGTCTTCAGCCACACCGACAACCCGTCGTCCGCTTCCTCGCTACAAAGGGAAGCGGATCGACAACACTGACCTGCTCGACTCCATCGATCGGGTCGGCACCAAACTTGCTGAAACCCTAGCTCTGGTAAGTTCAATTCAAAGTCAACCTAACGAGCAGGTAACCACTACCCACAACAGATCTACCTGACCTGCTCGGGCCAGTCATCCTACATGACTTGGTACGGATCTTGAGGTCACATGTACTCCTGAAGGGCGCTCCGCTCGTCGCCGGCCAGCCCCCACAATAGGCCTCTGGCTTTCTGAGTACGAAGCCTCGATGGAGAACTACCAGGCCCAGCCCTATGGCCTGCAAAACGCTACCTCCAACTATGCGTATAACATACAGCGCTGCTCAGATCTGTGTCTTGTGCATCGACCTCGGCCGAAGCCACGCAACTTCGTCAACATAATCCGGATTGAGGATTATCAAGAAGGATCTGTCCACACGGTCCAAGAGGGCGACTCCACCTCGTCTGACATCGCATCTAATACCTCTGTCCACACCGAGCTTCAGCATCATGAGGATGGAGGCGTCGAATATGATCTGGATATCCTAGACCATGCCCCGAGGTTCCCACAATTCCTGCCTTTCCCACCAAGGCGAGGGGATTTGATCAATGTTGTCAGCAATGACGAACCGTCAGCAGTTGGCGAAATAGAACAAGAAATGATTACACGCGAGGCACGCAATATTGACCGGTTTAATCACCGACAAATCGAAGCTGAAGTAGAAGAGGAGGCACGATGCATAGGGGTCCAGCCACACGACCTCAACAATGCTTTCGATAGGGTGGGGGACAAACAGGTCTTCTGGACTCCAAGCGCCAACGTAGCCGTCGCTATGGCGACAATGCAATGGCTACCCAACACCCCGGAAACCTAGGCAGTTCACGATGATATACAAGCTTATCTGACAGCCGCTATGGCTTAGACCGCAAAGATGGTGAATCAAGCCCGGGCTCCATCTGTTTCAGTCGAATCAAGCCACAACCGCTAATACTCAAGTCGCTCTCAGCCACCCAACCAACGTGGCTCGCACAACAACGACCCATCAGACAACCGTCATGGCGGAGATAGTGGTCATGATGGTAGTCGGGATGACAACCACCGTCGAGAGGACAATCACTATGACGTTCGGGATGACAACCACCGAGATAACCGCGATAATCACCGCGGTAACCACGGTCACAGAGCTAATCAGGACGGCAACCGAGATCGCTGTGATGGCAATAACGATCTCCGCCGCTACCTTGGGGAACGCGATCTACGCGATCGCATCAACCAGAGAGCCAACGATCGAGCATCCCACGAAAGTTATCGCCGTATGAAATATGACACTACCCACGGCCCGCCGAGTTTGAAGCAGTTTACTCCTCACCTTCGCCAAGTCATATGGCCTAAGAACTTCAAGCTCGAGAAACTTCAGAAATACGACGGCAAGGAGAACCCTGAATTATGTGTCATGCTCTATGAAACTACGTGCAGATCAGTCATGGCTAACAAGCGCGTCATGTCTAACTACTTCATAGTCGCTGTTGGCCATGCAGGTCACCAATGGCTGGTCAGCTTGCCGGCGAACTACTTTGATTCTTGGTAAGAGCTCAAGCAAGCTTTCATTGACAACTTCATTGCAACTTGCAAGCAACCGGGAAACAAATACGATCTGCAATGGATTCGAGATCGAAAAGATGAGCCACTGCGCAAGTACGTCCAGTGTTTCTTGGAGATGCGCATCAAGGTCCCATCAATCTCCAACAACGAGACAATCGAGGCTTTCATCACTGGCCTCCGCTTCCACGACGCCCTAAGGGACAAGCTCCTCCGCAAGAGACCTGAATCAGTCATAGCGCTCCTAGCCACCGCTAAGAAATATGCGGACGCTGACGACGCTAAAAAGATAATTATTGAAGAAGCAGCAAGGGTTCCACATTCTGACCACCCCCCACACTGCGATGACTACCACAACAACCGTGGTCGGAATGATAATTTTGACCATCGCAACCAGCGCAACGACTCCCATGACCACCGTGACCAACGTAATCAGCGACGTAACCGCCACGACGATTACAGGGGCAAGCATGCTCGGGAAGACGACGGCGAGGTCAACACCATCAAAAAGGGTGGTGGACGTCATAACTACGAAGACAACTATGCCAAAGCATTGAAAGGGCCCTGTTAGCTCCATCCTAAGTTAAATCATACCATGGAGAATTGCCGCGTTCTCAAGTCTGTCTACACACATTAACAGGCTCCGGATACATCCAACAAGCCTAATGACGTAGGGGAACAACGCAACGAGGATAACGACGATGAAGACGTAGATCCTCATCACAAGTACATCAAGCCAACCGATTGCGTGCACACCATCATCGGAGGCAAAGTGTCCATCGAGACCAAATAGGAACACAAGCTGCTCGCCCGTGCTTGTTTGAACGTGGCCACCGATAACCTCCTCACCGATCCACGGCTCCCTCTATGGTCTCACCATGAGATCTCCTTCAGTAGAAAGGACCAATGGGCCACAATACCTAAGCCAGGACGTTTTCCCCTGGTCCTCGATCCTTGTATCAACAAGGTTCAGTTCGACAGAGTACTGATCGACAGTGGCAGCTCTATCGATATACTGTTCAAGAACAGTCTGCCTGCCCTGAAGATAGCCCAGGCGGACCTCAAGCTGTACGAAGCACAGTTCTGGGGTGTTCTCCCCGGACAGAGCTCTACACCTCTCGGGCAGATCACGCTACCTATGCAGTTTGGGACCCCGGACCACTTCCGCACTGATTACGTCAACTTCGTGGTCGCTGACTTTGACGGCACCTACCATGCTATTCTTGGTCGACCGTCGCTCACCAAGTTCATGGCCATACCTCATTATAGGTATCTGGTGCTCAAGATGCCTATCGAGAAAGGAGTTCTAACCCTCCGAGGCAATGTGTACGCGGCTTATACCTGCAAGGACGATAGTTTCAAAATAGCAAAGGCTCATGACCTCTCTATTCGCATAGCCAAGACCATGCTCGATGCTAAGAAGACCTCAGCTGACCACCTAGAGATCCTAGACCTCAAGGCTCCACACAAGAACATCAAGTCCAAGGAGCACAAGGTGATCCAGCTGGTCGACGGCGATCCTAGCAAAACGGCCCTTATCGGGGCCAACCTGGATCCCAAATAGGAAGACGCGCTCGTCAGATTCTTGAGGAGCAACGTGGATGTGTTCGCATAGAAACCTGCCGACATACCCGGTGTACCTTAGAACTTGATCGAGCACTCCTTGAATGTCAACAGCAAGGCCAAACCTATCAAGCAGAAGCTACGACGGTTCGCTCGTGACAAGAAGGAGGCAATTAGGGTAGAAGTTACACGACTTTTGGCAGCCGGATTTATCAAAGAAGTGTATCATCCGGAGTGGTTAGCCAACCCGGTTCTTATACGCAAAAAGAATAATAAATGGAGAATGTGCGTTGATTACACTGATCTCAACAAACACTGCCCTAAGGACCCCTTCAGCTTACCTCACATAGATGAGGTCGTAGATTTAACTGCCAGTTGCGAGCTGCTTTCCTTTCTCGATTGCTACTCTAGTTATCACCAGATCGCTCTCAAAAAGAATGATTAGATCAAGACATCTTTCATCATGCCTTTCAGTGCCTACTGCTACATGACTATGTCGTTTGGGCTCAAGAACGCCGGAGCTACCTACCAACGTGCCATACAGGCCTGCCTCACAGACGAGATAAAAGACAACCTTATAGAGGCTTATGTTGATGATGTAGTAGTCAAAACCAAGGAAGCACATACCCTTGTTGACAACCTAGAACGCACCTTCGTAGCCCTCAATACATTCCAATGGAAATTAAACCCAAAGAAGTGCATCTTTGGTGTTCCTTCTGGTATACTGCTTGGCAACGTCGTCAGTTACGACGGCATATGCCCTAACCCAGAGAAAGTCAAAGCTGTCTTAGTCATGAAGCCCCCCAAAAAGGTGAAGGATGTCCAGAAGCTTACTGGATGCATGGCTGCTCTAAGTCATTTCATATCAAGATTAGGAGAAAAAGGACTACCATTTTTCAACCTGCTCAAAGCATCCGAGAAGTTTGAGTGGTCGAAGAAAGCAGACGCTGCCTTCACGCAGCTAAAACAATACCTTACATCACCTCCGGTCCTCACTGCTTCTAGGGAAGATGAAACTCTCCTACTTTACATTGCGGCAACCAATCGGGTGGTCTCCACTACCATGGTGGTCGAGCGCGATGAGCCAGGCCACGCCTACAAGGTACAACAACCAATTTATTTTATTAGTGAGGTACTCAATGAATCCAAGACCAGGTACCCATAGATTCAGAAACTGCTCTACGCTATACTGATAACATCCTAAAAGTTGAGACATTACTTCGACGGATATTGTGTGGTGGTCATGACCGAGTACCCTTTGGGGGACATCATTCGCAATAAGGATGCAAATGGGTGCATCGTCAAATGGGCAATGGAGCTATGCCCTTTCTCTTTGGAATTTGTAAGCCGTACTACAATCAAGTCTCAGGCACTTGTCGATTTTATCATCGAGTGGACAGACTTAAGCACGCCTGCCTTTCAAGGGCCTGATGAGTATTGGAAGATGTACTTCAATGTCTCTCTCAACATCGACGGCGTAGGAGCAGGAGTTCTTTTCGTGTCACCATCCAAGGAGTAGCTCCGGTACGTCCTCATGATTTATTTCCCAGCATCTAATAACGTCGTCGAATATGAAGCATGCCTACATGGTTTGTGCATTGCGATCGAGCTCGGTGTTAAACGTCTCTATGTCTACGGAGACTCAGCTCTAGTCATCAACCAACTCAACAAGGACTAGGACACGACTAGTGAAAAGATGGATGCATACTGCAAATCGATCAGAAAGCTGGAAGGCATGTTCTATGGCATCAAGTACATACACATGGTCTGGGACAAGAATCAAGTAGCGGATGTGCTGTCAAAGTTAGGATCATCTTGAGCCAAAATCCCACATGGCGTATTCGTCCAAGACCTGCTCACGCCTTCCATCGAAGAGGAAGATTCCACGGTCGACAAAGCTCCAGACCAGCAATTGGTGGCTACGGTTCCGACGTCGAGCACCACCGAGCCGCCTCCGACCACTCATGAGCCCGACTGAAGAATACCTTTCATCAAGTACCTAACAGATGGCAGTGGTTACACTGATCGGATAGAAAACGAGTGCCTGATGCGTCGCAGTAAGCAGTATCTGCTCGTTGATGGCAAGTTATGGCGCAAAAACACAAAGGAGGAAATCTTGATAAAGTGTATAACCCAGGAGGAAGGCGAACATCTCCTGGACCAAATCCACTCTGGCTCCTGCGGCAACCATGTGGCCTCAAGAACACTGGTCGGTAAGGCTTTTCGAGCAGGATTCTATTGGCCGTCAGTAGTAGCCGATGCAGAGAAGCTAGTCCGCCACTGTGAGGGTTGTCAGTTCTTTGCCAAGAGAATCCATGTACTAGCACATGAGATCCAGACAATACCAGCCTCTTGGCCCTTCGCATGCTGGGGACTAGATATGATCGGGCCCTTCAAACCAGTTTCTGGGAAATTTACATGCGTCTTTGTGCTGATCGACAAATTTTCTAAGTGGATAGAATACATGCCTTTGGTATAGACATCCTCAGAAAAGGCTGTCATGTTCCTCGACCAGGTCATCCACCATTTCGGCATACCCAACAGCATCATCACTGATCTGGGTACTCAGTTCACCAGGAACGCTTTTTGGGACTTCTGCGATAAAAGGAGCATAGTAGTAAAATACGTCTCGGTGGCGCACCCTAGAGCTAATGGACAAGTCGAGTGGGCAAATGGCATGATCTTGGATGCATTGAAGAAGAGGATGCACAGAGAAAATGACAAAGCTCCCGGAAGATGGCTCAAAGAGTTACCAGCCGTGGTCTGGGGCCTCAGAACTCAGCCCAGTCGTAACACCGGCGTCTCACCATACTTTATGGTTTACGACGCTGAGGCAGTCCTCCCAGCAGATATAGCTTTCAGATCAGCATGGGTAGAGAACTTCGATGAAGGCAAAGTCAATGAAGTACGGGAGCTAGAAGTGAATAGTGTAGAAGAGAAGCGGCTCGATAGTAACGAGCCACGCCCCACCCCTCCTTACCTTGCCTACCTGCGTTCGCCCTTTCTGCCCTCGAGCGGTTGCTAAGAACAGAGGAAGAGAGCACCGGGGAGAAGAAAGGAGAAGGGGGAGGAAAGGAGAGAGAGAGAGAGGGGGGATAGCGAGAGCACGCCTTACCGCCGTAGCCACATTCTCCACCGCACCCATGGCCGACAGCACTGTTGTCATCCAAGCAGATCCTTGGGGTCCGTCCGACATGTCTGCAGCGATGCTGCAGTCGCTCATCAATGGTGGTCTCCTCCGCCCAGTTACCAACCCCACCAGACCAGAGTGGATTGCTCTGGGGGGTGAGCCAGAGCCGAGGCCACGCGATGGCTACATCGTGAGCTTCGTGGCCTTCCACGAGCGCGGTCTCGGCTTGCCGGCGGACAGGTTCATGCAGGTGCTCCCGCATTACTATGGTGTGGAGCTCCATAACTTCAACCCCAACTCCATCGCGCAGACGGCCATCTTCGTCGCCGTTTACGAGGGGTACCTAGGCATCACCCCCCACTAGGAGTTGTGGCTCCACTTCTTTCGGGCGGGGCTCAACACTAAGTCGGCGGGCATGACGGGCACGCGGAAGGCGTTGATAGCAGCTGCACTCTCCAAGTGCACCAAGATAGGCAGCCCTTCTACATCCCGGCCCAGCTCGTATCGTCCAATCGCCGCTGGTACAACAGCTGGTTCTACCTCCGCAATGATGACAGCGGGCTTCCCCCCTATACCGAGCGGGTCGTGGAGAGCCAGCCAGAGAGGTGGAGGTACGGCATCCCGTTGGCTAATCAGCCCAAGCTGCAGCCGCTCCTAAAGGCGCTGGAGAGGCTGCATAGCCACGGCCTTATGGCGGCCGTGGTTGTGGCGGCGTTCCATCGCCAGAGGGTGCTGCCGCTGATGGCTCGGCGGCAACATCTGTTCGAGATGACATCGGGTGAGCCAATCGATGGCATTCGGTTGTCCGCTATCGCCCTTTCCGACGAGGAGGTTCTACATCGGGTGAGAGAGATGGTAGAGGGGCGGCAGAGGAGCAGTAATCTAACCCCATTCCCGATGCGCCCGTCATGGGGGTACATCTCTCTGGTGAGTCACACGCCGCTGCGGCCCCCGAGGCCTCTTTGCTCCTTACATTTTCAATCTGTTCCCTTATTTGTGTTTACCGTTCCTATAGGGGATGAGGGATGTGTGAGCCTCCCCGCCGCCCGTTCTCGAGGACGTAGAGCGGCGGGTGGCGAATAGGGTGCACATCGAGGCGTACAAGGAGCGGAAGGACCCTAAGGAGGCAAGACATAAGAGGAAGAGCCTCGAGCGCGATGAGCTAGAGAAATGTCGCCGACAACAGAGGCACGACGGTCTCCTAGAGGAGCCGTCTCTGTCACCGTCGTCGATGGACTCTTTGAGCGATGACGACGAGAGCGAGGCGGGGCGGGGTCCTCTGGAGCATCTCCCTGACGTCAGGGAGATGGCGCTTAGGGCGTCAGCGAGTGGCCCGACGTCTCTAGGACGGGGAGGAGAGGCTGCCTCAGGGCTGGCGATCGCTCGCCCCGGGGCCGAGGCCAACACGCCCAAGACACGGGCATCGGGGAAGTGCGCCGTTAGCCCAATGGGCTCGACGGTGGAGGTGGAGCGGGTGATGGCGGGGGTGACTCATCCTCCGTAGAGGGTCAAGGGGGAGTTGGAGCCCTACGAGGGCCGGCCGGTACCGACAGACACGGGGGCCGTGCCACCGCCGCCGCCACCGTCGTTGTCGAGGATGAGGGATGCGGTGTGGAAGCTATTGTGTCCCCGTTCGAGGTAAGTGTTTTGTTAGTAGAGTTCACAGCATCTCCCACTCGTTCTTTGATCGTATGCTGACCTCGTGAGTGTTTTGTCTTCAGCCAGAAGCGTTAGACGGAAGCACCTGCCCTGGCGCCATGTAAGGCACTTAAGGTGAGCACCAGCTCCACCGCCTAATGTGTGGTGGAGGCACAGGCCGCCATACAGCGTGGCACGATGTCGGCCAGGGCTGACCCGAATTAGCCGGTCACCCAAGGAGAGGCTACCAAGGCGGCCACGAAGCAAGCGGGGGAGGGGCGCCTACACCCCACGAGGCTAGGGTCCTCGAGTTAGATGAAGCTAAGGTGCTTTCAATTGCTGAGGCCACCGAGGGTGAGGCTGAGGCCCCTAGGACCTATGAGGCCGAGGTGGCAGAGGCTGGGGCTTCCAGGGCTTCCGAAGTCGAGGTGGCGGACACCGGGGCTCCCAGGACCACCGAGGCCGAGGTGGCAGAGGCTGGAGCTCCCGGGACCACCGAGGCCAAGGTGGCGGAGGCCGGCTTGGGTGTGGCCAAGCTGGTAGCCCAGGATGCAGAGATAGAGGCAGGGCAAGCTTTAGTATTGCCCCCGGTCCAAGATCCACCGTTGTCGCAGGAGAGCGCCCGAGAGGTGGAGGTTCATTCAATCTCCTCCGACGATACTTCCCGAGGGAAGGAGGTGGCGGACGCCGAGGTGGCTAGCACTGCGAAGTAGCCAGCTCTAACTTCTAGCGAGGGGAGCTCGGCCCTCGTCCGGGTACGACCCGAGCCCCACGGGTGGGATAGCCCACGTGTCTTGTGGCAGAGCCAGGACGACCCTAAGGGGGAACCTTTGTTTGCCCTCGAGGACGTAGATGAGGGGAGGCACTGGGGCTCCTTCAAGCAATTCCACTAGCTGGCGGAGCGGTCACTGTGGACAGCGCTGTCCGTCGTGGCTGACAACCTACCCGGCGTTGCCTAGGTACCCGCTTTCTTTTCTCGTGCTATGTCGTCTTTTTCCTGAGTTTTCCTCACGGCGCTTGATGTTTGTTCTGCCTATCCAGGAGCTCGAGGCCCGGTCCCTTGAGAAGTTGATGTTCCTCCAGCGGGAGAGGGATGTGTGGGACCAGCTCCGGCAGCAGAAGGACCTGCTCGCCAATGCTAATGAGCTTCTATTGGCGTGAAGCGCGGAGATGGAGGACCTCCGCCTTCGCTGTGTTGACATGAAGGCCGAGGCAGCCACGGCTTGGGAGAAGGCCACCCCTTTGGCAGCGCGGATCCAAGAGCTAGAGGAGGAGCTAACCTGGGTGGCCGGCAAGCGGGACACCTTCATGTCCCAGGCCAAACAAGAGGCGGCCTCTGCCAAGGCCATCGCCAAGCAGCTGGAGGCGGAGCAGGGCACGCACCTGCTGACGAAAGGTGCCCTGATGGAGGCTGTCAAGGTGGCCGAGGCCTCCCGGGTTGAGGCCTTAGCCTGGAAGGAAAAGGCCGAGGGTGAGTCCTGATGGGCCGCGCCCCTTGTTTTATTTGTTTTTCTTACGTTCGACCCCTAACTCCTCGACATGATGCAGAGCTAGAGAGGGAGGCTTCTAGGGCGGTCGAGGCCTCTCGGGTCGAGGTCCAAAACTAGAGGGAGAAAGCCGAGGGTGAGTCTCATAGGCTTGCGCCCCTGTTCGCCTTGTTTTCTTTCGTGCTTAACCCTATCCCGCCTATCTTGGCGCAGGGTTGGAGAAGGAGGTCACCCGAGCAGCTGAGGCCTCTATCGTAGTGCAGGCAGTGCTTGATGCCAAGATCCAGGAGCACAACACGCTGCAGGGCACCGCCCGTACTACCTGCGAGGCCTTGGAGGTCAGGGGGGTCGAGTCGGGTAGCTCCCTCGGGAGCTGCCTGATCACGTTGAGCGGCCGAGTCCACGAGCGGCTCCGAGGGGCGCTGCATACGGGCGTCAAGCGCACCCTGGCCATTGTCTCCTCACACTACGCTGGCATCGACCTCGAGGCCATCAGCGACGGTTATGTCATGGCTGAGGATGACGAGAAGGCCGAGGAGGAGGTCATGAAGCTGGTGGAGGCGACTGAGGCCCCTGGCACGGCACTAGCCAGGTTGTTCGAAGAAGAGATGGTTCCTCCTACGCCGACCGCCGACGCTGGCGACCCTGAGTTTTGACCTGGGCCAAAGGGGCCATGTAAATAGATTAGGACTTGCATCATTGTACTATGATGCTTGTGGCCGTCGAGGCCTTTTAAAGTACTTGTGTGTATATGCTTTTTAATCATTTTTATTGTATTTCCGAGCCTCTGCCCTCTGTCTTGTCTTTGAACACATCTCTTGTAAAAAACTTCCTCGGAGCCTAAGCTGCCCTTCGGGCAAAAGGTGGTGAGGGAGTTGCCGTAGCCCAGGGGCGTAGGCCGTCTCACGGCTCGACCAGCCTTTTGGTCCTAAGACAGACTTTTGGTCCTTAGGTTTTTTACAATCGATTTGTTAGAGTACGTGAGAGAGTTTGGCATAGATTTTTTTTTTGAAAAATGACTAAAAACGGTGTCTGGGACTCAGGTGGGGTCCCCCCTTCTAGCCCCTAAGGGAGGCTCAGTTCTGTAGAGGCAGAGCCGAGTCTTGTTCGAGCCCCGCGGTGGGCACCTCTGCAGAGGTAGGGCCGAGTCTCCCTTATAGCGTTATCGTAACGCCGATCCCCCATCGATGGGCTCAGGGGGTTTCTCGAAAAATTAGAACGACTAAAGAACGCTTCTTTATTGTATTTCGAGAAACAATGTATATAATGCTCGGGAATTTAAGGGTAGAAGCGACGTAGTTGTTCTATGTTCCAAGCGTTGGTGAGGATTTCGCCCTTCTCGTTGGCTAGCTTGTAGGTCCCGAGCTTTAGCACTTGGGCGATGATGTACGGCCCTTCCCATGGCGGGGTTAGCTTGTGGCGGCCCTTACTACTCTGCCTCAGTCTCAGCACTAGGTCACCCACTTTCAGGTCTCGACTTTGAATGCGCCGAGCTTGATAGCGTCGTAGGGCTTGCTAGTACTTGGCCGAGTGTAGCAGCGCAACGTCTCGAGCTTCCTCTAGTTGGTCGAGGGCGTCCTTGCGGGCAGTGCGGTTGCTCTGCTCGTTGTACGCCTATAGCCTCGGGGAACCGTACTCCAAGTCAGTGGGGAGGATGGCCTCGGCTCCATAGACCAAAAAGAACGGTGTGAACCCCGTGGCTTGGCTCCACGTGGAGGTGCGATGTCACCTGCCTCCTCGTGGGGCGGGGAGCGATTGCCTACCCCTTCATGCTCATTGCTCGCGCTTGGCATCCCGAGCTCGATGTTGAAGCACTCACGAGTGGGATCGTAAGTGTCTTCGTCATCGGAGTCGGAGTAGCCAAAGCAGTAGTCGCTCACGGCCATGAAGCAGCGCATGGCTTTATGATCGCGAAGCCCGAAGAAGTCCACTCTGGCCCACGCCTCATCCTCCTCCGAGGAGTCAGCGTGGGTGTGGGTCGGGGTTGTGGCGATGAGGTCGAGGGCGAAACGTTGGTGGCGTCCTGGGGGCTCTGCGTGAGCAGAAGCGTAGGCGGCGACGACATTGCCCAACCCGAAGGGGTACGGGGATGATGTCGTCGCTGGGCTCCGCTCCGCCGGAGTCGACTCCTCAGGAGGTGATGGGGCAGAGATTGATGGCGAGGCGTTGCTGCGCGCCACCGGCATCTTTCCCTTGCCTAGGCTTAAGCTAGATAGGTCCCCAGCCAGGGACTCTGTACCAACAACCGGGTATGGGATACTGGCGGAGCGCGGTGCGTCGCCCTAAGCTCGCGCGGTGGTCTCGCCCGTGTTGTGCCTGGCGAGCGCGATGAGAGCGGCGGCCTGGGCGTCGCCTACGCCTAGGCTGCTGGTGCGTGATGTCATCGTCGGTCGATGGGGCTCTGGGTGGAAGGAGTACCATATCGTACTCATCTCCTAGAGACATGAACTCTAGGCTCTCGAACCAGATCACCGTACCGTGACGCAGTGGTCGCACGAGGTCTGTCATCCGGAACTTGTTGGGATGACTAAGCTAACACACAGTAGCTTCCCTACCTGGCGCACCAACTGTCGGTGTTTTGGGTCCGGCGGGGCCTCAACCGACTAGTGAAAGTGTACTGCGTGCTCCTAATCCCGGATGGTGATGCAAAGAGACACAAGGTTTATACTAGTTCAGGCAATAGGTGCCCTACGTCCAGTCTGAGAGAGCGATCTTGTATTCCTTGCAGTGAGGTGCTTGTAGTAGGGGCTTACAAGCTGAGCGAGAGAGGGAGCTAGTCCCAGATCTCTGCGTAGAGTGGCGTGGGGTTGCTTGAGATGTTGATCTCTTGCAGTGAGGGAGCGTGTGTATTTACAGAGCGTTGTGCGTTGCTTGCACGTGTGAGTCCCCCTGCCTAGAAGCGGCCCCGGTCACTCCCTTTTATAGTCGAAGGGAGGCACGGGGCGGTACATGAATTTGCTACGTGGCATTTTATGAGCAGAGACAATATGTCCGAGCCCTGTAGCTTGTCACTATGGCGGCATGGTCGGTGGAGCGGCCTTGTCCTCGGTGCACTGGAGCGACGCGCCGGTCACGCCTGATCCTGTGCGATGTGGGAGCTCCTGTGATGGCATGCACGCCTTCTTCTGTTGGAGGCGTGCTGGTCGCTGTATGTTTGACCGGCGCGGGGAGCCGAGGCTGGGTAGAGGCGACGACGCGGGTGTGCTGACTCCGAGGATACAGGAGCTTGGCCCTGTGCACGACGTGGGAGCTCCTGCGGCTTGACGCAGGGTATGGTGCGTTCTGCGGACGACGTGCCGGTCGCTGTATGTTGACAACATAGAGAGCTGAGGCCCAGTCGGTGCAGAGGCTGAACCATTGTGGGGGGCTCGGCAGGCGCGAGTCCCGAGGCAATATGGGCCCGAAAGTGGATAGCCGAGGCTTAGAGGGAGCAGTTGGTCTTGTATGTCGATTCCGAGGCTACAGGGACCCGGACTTGACTCTCCACGCCGTGCTGTCCTTGGAGCAGGGTTTAGGCAGCACAGTCCGGTACGGGTGTCAGTCGTGGGCACAGTGCCGAGCACAGCGGCCGGTAACCCCTGCCCCGTCCTGTCCCGGACGGCATGGCGTCGATGTGACTCCCATCTTGTCGGCCACTCCGCTGTATCGAGCCGTCGTTCGGCTGACGTCGCGGGAGTGGTTGGACGCATTGGTTGGATGTGATGTCCTCGTCCGAGATGAATTTACTAAGTCTAATTAATCTATCATTAGCACATGTGTTACTGCAGCACCACATTGTCAAATCATGGGCTAATTAGGCTTAAAATATTCGTCTCGTAAATTAGTCACAAACTATATATAATTAGTTATTTTTAGTCTATATTTAATACTTTATACATGTGTCAAACATTCGATGAGACAGGGAGTAAGTTTTAGGGAGAGGAACTAACCAAGGCGTCTCCTGTCGCCGAATTAGGTTTCTTTGGGGTTAAGCCATTGGAATCAAGGAAATTGCTGCTCTTTTTTTTCACCTTTCTATTATTTTTAGCTTGTTCGCTGGGTCGTAAACGATTACGGATTATAAGCGATTTTGTGTTGCCGAAAGCGTCACCGGCCTTGGCTTGGCATGTTCCGACGCGATACTCTACTTCGCGTCAGAACAAATCAGGCCCGCCGCCCGCGTGCACGTACCACTCCACATGGCTGCCTGCATGCCCCGCCCCCGCCGCCTCTAGCCCGTCGGTCCCATCACAGCGACCGCGTGGCTCGTCCGTAGACACACACGTACCGTACATATACACCTCGTTTATCTGCAGCAGAAATGGAGAGGCACAAATATTCTTACTTGCAAAAGCAAAAACTCGTGACTGACGCTGCCATGCTGGACTACATGTTCGATTCTACAGTATCTATCTATCTACCTGAACGATCGCAAGGGAACATTTCTGTGCTTGACTGCTTGCGGTTGCACGCGGTATGAGCTGCATGGGCGATCGAACAATTCAGCGACTCCCGTCACGCATCAGACATGAAAGGGAAACGGAAACACCTTGGGGAGATCACCGTAGATTAGACGGCAAACAAAGCAACCATCGCATGACCCTGGCCCCTAGTAGGCGAGCGTAAACGCAGCGGCATAGTAGCTGACAATTGCACTCCTCCTGTCAAAATTGTCTCTACGAAAATTCCAGATCGCCAGGCTTGCAGTCCGCACGGCTGTTTGTGTTTGTGCCGAGCGGCACACAGCTGCGTCGGTCGCCACTCGCCAGTACATTCCTTGACTTACTATATTCGGCGTGGATCTCGGGCGCCTGCCGAGCCGAGCGTCACCGCGTGCGAGTTGTGACCCGACGGCAACAGTATGCGAGAGAAAAAAAAAAAGGCAGCAGAGGGGTCTGACGCGGCCAAATGCAGTTCGGACGGAGGAACAGGAGCGGGAATTCTCTGAATAAAGTAGCATCTCGTGATGGGTTTGCTCCGCATCCGCGGCTCCGCCTGGTCACATGGTACATGCGTCCGACCGACGAGGTGCAAGGGCCGCAGCGTGAACGTGCTCACTGCTCACACGTCTTTTGTAGCGTGACGATTTTTACTCTGCTCAGCTCACGTGAAGCGGCGCTGTGTGTCTGAAAACTGAAAAGGGTCAGCACTAATGCACTATCATAATGGACCTTTTACGGTGAACCGTGTCAGTGTTGGGCCAGACTCCACCGGTTTGGTCGGCCTGGCTCAGTGCTTAGACCGTTTCCTTCTCTTTTCGTCAGCCTGCTGCCCCAGCACTGGACCGGGTCTCTCGGCACTGTTCATTGGTCCAATCTGCCTCTGGTATTCCCACCAACTCACCAAACTCTACGCCAGGCGGCCCGGGCCTAGGAGAAAGCGCAAAGCCAACCTGCTACGATTGTCCACTCCTTGACTGCTAGTGCTAGCACACATCTTACAGGAAACAAGTCGTGTGCAGGCCGGCCTTGTTCTTGTTCCCCAGGCATCTGCGTCCTCTGGCCTTGGTCTCTGGTTGTGTCATCATAAACTGACGGGTTCACCAAACTCTCCCGGATCAGTAGGTTCTGATTGGAGAAATCTATACGTGCTAAGATTTGATGCCTCGTCATGGTGCTGAAATGACGCTGAGATTTCATGGTATGATTCGTTGAAAGTAAATACTACAACGACTGAAAGTACCGCAGCCGTTCAACTGCTGAATTTTACCGCCCTCATTCATGATGTTAGATGTCATGTTTCCAGGGATTTCAGACGTTGTCAATTTACTCAGTCTCTGGTATGTAACGATGCCGAAAGGGTCAAAAAAACCACGAGTTGAATTAACAGACAGAACAGAACAGGGCACGATCGCATTACGCAAAACGCAGCTTCATTGCTCTGAACTCAACAGGCAGTTCGAAAAAAAGAAACCCTGAGAAAAGTTCAACACGCCCACGCACGCATCACGCATGGACTGGTAGACCGAACTGACACGCAGTCTACGAACGGTGTCAACAAGGCATTCAACTGGCACATGGAAAGGATATTCACACACACACACACACGCATAGACGCACGCAGCAACTTGGTGAACAAAACCTAGGGACAGGACAGGACGAGCCATCGCAGAAAAGCAAAAGCACAGAACGAAACGGTTGATCTGCTCAGGGCCCCCAGTGAAGGCCGATCAGCCCGTCGACGGCCAGTCCCGGCGGATGTCGAAGGTGTAGTTGATCTCCAGGTAGCACTTCCGGTCGTCGTCGAGGAACTGTCAAAACAAGATGCCAGACCTTGTGAGCTCTCAAGTCAAACTGAACTGAAAAGGACTCGTTCTGCATCCACGTACCTTGGTTCTGGCAGAGTAGGACCCCCGGGCAAACATTCCCGACGGGGTGGTGTCCTCTGGCGTCACGTACGTGTAGGGCTCCAGCTGGGGGCTGAACGTGCCGAGCATCTCCTTGGCTCTGTCAACTGCGCCACCGCGTGACAAGACAACACAGCAGACCGTGAACTGTGACCAAACTGATGATTGGCACAACTAGGGGTAGGGGACGTGGTCGTGCGCACAAATGGTGACATGGTGTGTTCCGCCAGAATCATATCAAGAGCGGTTGGCTTTCAGCGTTTCAGTGTCTGTCTCACCTTTGAGGCCAGTCTTCCAGACGATGTTGGTGTAGCGGAGGCCGGAGACGATGTTGTTGCTGACGGAGAAGGTGAACTTGAGCCGGTACGGGGAGCCTTCCTTGAGTGTGAACCACACGCCCTTGGCATTGGGCTCCACCGGCAGCGGCAGGAAGATGTCGGGCTGCCCCGGCGACAGGATCGACAGGCTCATCATCTTCACGTCCGGCTCCAGCGTCTCTGCGAACATTTCAAGGATGTTCAAAATTCAGATCTGCTTCGAGATAGTACTTCCATCTCCCATTCATTCAAACGGCTGAGAAGGTTTTAATGTACTACAGTACTTTAATTTCAAACAAGAACCGTTCGGAAACTCTGTTCTTTATTGGAGGGCAGGCTGTTTCTGAGCATGAACGCATGAATATGTGCCTAAACGTTCCTTATGAAACCAGAAACGTGCTTAGCATGAAATGAAAAATTCGCGATGCATGAAAATGTGTACTAACATTCGTCTAAAAAGTATAAACCAAAAGGCAAGTGCTCCATGAACAAATGCCTGCATCCTGCAAAAATGTGGTGATCTTAAAAGCAGCAAAAGCACCAGATAAACTACTACCTGACATTGGAAGGTGCTGACATCGGTATCCTTTTCAGGATTGGAAGGTGCTGAAATTGGTATCCTATAGCTGCACTTCTAGTGTCCAGGATCCAAACTATCATTTGCAGAAGACCAAATGTCCAAATAGCAATAGCCGGTGCCCCTCCACAATTTTCTTCAGAAACGACCGGCAGAAAAGACAGGCAAAGCCGGCCGCCGTCAGGCCAGTCGGCCGACCGACAATTGCAGCCGAGCCCACCGGCCACCGCCTCTCACTTTTACCGGCGTCTTTATTTTCTACGGCAGAACGCAGCACGATTACGCGAACGTTACGTGCAGTAGTACGGAGTGTGGCCGGTGCATAGTGCATTAGCGAAGAAAACGGAGTAATAAGCAGTTAAGCACGTCACGGGACACAAATGAATGGCCGGCTCACGGCATCGCGGTGCTCACATGCGTAGCCGTAGGTGATTCATGTGCCGGCGCCCCACTGGCGCCATTAAACCCAAGGAAGCCAGAACGGACGGGCGAGCCAATCAAACGCACGCACCCAGCAAAATTTGCTTAAAAATCTCGAAATTTTTTAGCTGCGAGTGCGAGTTTACCTCCCACGGAGTTGAAGTCCACGCTGCCGAGGAGCTGCAACTTCCATCGCCGCAGGCTCTCGTCGTCCTGCAAGTGAAACGCAACCCCCAACAAGTATTATTATTAGTGAAGAAACGCACTTGAATTGAAGTGGCTCCTCGTAACCGAAAGAGACCAGCTGACCAGCAAGATCGTCGACATGCATACGGGAAGGAAGCTAGGCAGCATCAATGGCGGCCGAGAGGGAATGCATGGCAGCGAGCGAGCGAGCGTCCGTACCTTGTCCTTCTCGAGCTGCTCCTTGATGCTGACCCTGGGGCTGAGGTCGATGACCTTGGGGGCCTTCTCCTCGTCCTCCTCATCCTCCTCCTCCTCGTGGCAACGCGGCGTTGCCTCGCCGCACTTGCCGTTGGGCTTGGGCGCCGCGCCGCCGCCGTGCACCGCGGGCGCCGCTGCTTTCTTGGCCGCCGCCTCCGGCTCCGAGCCGGCGGGGACGTCGACCTTGGAGCAGGAAATGGCCTCCACCGCCGACGACATCGTCGCACGCACGCGCCGGGAAAAACTCTCTTCTCGCGCGCAGTGGCGTCAGCCAGCCAAGAGGGCGCGGTACGAGCAGAGAGCGGCGGGGCAAGAAGAGGGAAGCGTGGCAGGGGCGGCAAAGGAAGGAAGGCGAGGAGAGGCGAGCACAGATACCAAGAGCGCACCAAAAGGAGAGCGAGCTGAGCACACACGAGACGAGACGTGGAGAGGAGAGACGGAGGCGGACACGTCGAGGCGGATTCGGACAGGGGGAAAGGACCGCGGCGCAAGGCTCCAAAAAGACGGGGCGCGCGCACGCAGAGGCGCAGAGATGGTTGGATCCAACGATCAGAGATTAGCAGCGCCAGCGGCAGAGAGGATAAGGGGTGCTTTAATTCTCCCCCGGGAGAGCCGCAGCGACGGGAGAGGCGACGGAGTGGAGACAACGTGACGGGCACGACCCAACGCGCCGCGCTGCAACTGCAACCCCTACAGGTTGTACACCTGTGGACTGTGGTGGCGTTGGTTAGGGTTTTAATTCTCGAGACGACGCGAATCGCGATGGGGATGAGAAATTTGATCGTTGGTGGTTTTGAATTCTCTGACAGCGCAACGAAACGGGGTAGAGCCAGCCCTGGTCATTGTCATTCTTCAAGTTCGGTCAGTAACAGTGTCTCTCAGTAAAAACTAAGAACACTGGTGGTGGGAAACTTCCGTTAACTGCATGATTAAACTGGCCGGCAATTCATCCGGTCAAGTAAAGATCTGAACGGCGTCTTTCCCTGTCCGCGCGGGCAGCTTTGTGCGGATTCTTGTCCGATGTGGCCCGCCCGTGCCGTCCATCACGCCCCAATCATGGATCTGCAGTCCTGCACCCGCTCCAGGCCATTCGATGCGGCGTAACGCTCGAAATCAGTGGGCGGCACCGCTGGGCAGGCAGTAGTACCACGGCTCAGCATGTTAGCATTGTCGACACGAGCAGGCAACTGGTGCGCCGAATTCTCCGCTCCATTCAGCCCGGGTCTGGTTTAGATTGCAAGTTTTTTCTTTTTTTTTTCATCACATCAAATCTTTAGACATATGTATGGAGTATTAAATGTAGATAAAAAAATAACTAATTATATAGTTTGATTGTAAATTACGAGACGAATCTTTTGAGCCTAGTTAGGCCATGATTGGACAATAATTGTCAAATACAAACGGCCAGTTTAGTTACAAAATTTTTGGCAAAATGGGCACTGTAGCATTTTCGTTGTTATTTGGTAAATAGTGTCCAATCATAGTCTAATTAGGCTTAAAAGATTCGTCTCGTGGATTTCGTCTAAACTGTGTAATTAGTTTTATTTTTTATTTATATTTAATACTTCATGCATGCGTCTAAAGATTCGATGTGACGGGAAATGTGAAAAATTTTGCAAAATTTTTGGGGAACTAAACTGGGCCTAAACAAGGCCCTGTTTAGTTGCACCCTAAAATGCTAAATTTTTCAAGATTCCCATCACATCGAACATGTATGAAGCATTAAATATAAATAAAAAATAAAACTAATTACACAGTTTAGACGAAATCTACGAGACGAATCTTTTAAGCCTAATTAGACTATGATTAGACACTAATTACCAAATAACAACGAAAAAGCTACACTAACATTTTACCAAAAATTTTGGCATCCAAACTGGCCCCTGGTGGGGGTCCAAAGTGCATGGAAACTTTCTGCCGTGTGAAGAATCCTGCCGTGCTAGACACTGTTAGAAGATTTAATCTGGCCCAAATAATATTTTCAAATAAACACATGTATAGTATTGTAGGAGCATGTATAGTATTGTAGGAGGACTTTTTCAACGCAGCTACTCTAGAGGAGTGAGATCAACTTAAATAGTTGAGTTGTCTCCGTCTAGTTAAAGCTATTGGGGAAAGGAAAAAGAAGAAACACATGCCCGCTCGCCTCGTCGGGCCAGGGCGATGGGTGTGGGCGCACGCGACATGGTCCAGCGATTTCTTGCCTCGACCTTGCGGGTGTGCGGCTTTCTTTTGCTACTCAATATTTTTTCATGTATGGAGAAAATTACGTAGGCCTGTTTTGACAGGCAATTATTCTCGTATTAATGGTGATTGCCCAAATTGCTGTAGTCGACTAACGGCAGACCAATCACGTTAGTGCTGTGATTGCGTGGCTAATTACTTTTCTTAACTGCAACGCGTGTATATATATTGGGACGAGACGTCGTCCTCAGTACAGAGAATTCATCTCCTCCTTTTACCACCGTGTTGTGCTGCCCCCGTCTTCCCCATCCGTCACCGACGCGTCATTGACGCCGGGAGAGCAGGTCTCCGAAGCCTACGTCCTCTTATGACCCTACACGGGGTAGGGGGCGTTTTAGGTTTTTGGGAGGCGCCATCGCGACTGCTCGCTCGATGTCTTCCTCCCTCTACACCGGTGTTCGCGAGTCTTCATCGATGGTCTCTCCTTCGTCTACTCTCAGCACCCTGACTGTAAGGATGTCTACAGTTTCTTTGTTGTTCGTTCTAGCTTTCCTCCTGTTACTAGCACTAGGGAATTTGAGTTTGTCTCGGATCGTAGTGCTAGTGTTAAATCACACACCTATGATACTTGTTGTTCTTTTTCCTATTGTCGGAATTAATTTATGCATCGTTAAATTGCTATTATTTCCAACAGACACCGCCAGTGATCAATGCGACTATGCCGGCGCAGGCAGTTAACGGAGGCTGGCCATGCATTGTATTTGCGCTAATGATCATGATCTCCCTGTGTTGATTTAGCCTCCGTTTCAGCACAGCCAGAGAAGTGGTGGCACTCTGGACTGGAGAGGCATCTTTTTCAAAACAAATTTGTTACACCAGAAGAGAGAAGAGATTACAGAATGACGTGATCTGTATTAGACATTTAACCTTCTCCATTTTGGTTTCTCAATAGAATAGCAGGGCAACCTAAGCTGAAGTGGGTTGGTTAGTTCCAAACCTTAGAAGGAGTATTTGCTTCCGTTGGCTTGCCAGACAGCAAAATGGCCCCAAGTGTCTGAAATCGGACACCTAAGTAATGCCTGCAGGCTGCAGTAGGCAGCTTTGCCTGAGAGAAAAGCAATCAAGCCCTCAATGCTAGCATCTAGCGATAGTTTATAGTTAGGAGTTGGGGCTACAAAAATTACGATAGTAATTTTAACGGATCGATTAAAATTTCTTACAGGAAGCGGAAAGCACGCTGCATTTGACCAGGGGAATATAGATAATACAGTACAACTTTTTTGTGATCAAGGAGAAATGATCTATAGGCCAATTATAATGCAGCTCTTTTTTTAAGGTATAACGCAGCTCTTTAGAGCATCTTCAAAAGCTCTGTAAAACTACTTCCTGTTTTGTTGTTTGGTAAAAAAGAAAAAAAAAGGCCCTCTAATAGTTTTTATTATCTCTTTCCAAAAAAAATATTTTGTGTAGATATAGAGTTAGAAATGTATTTCTTCATCAGAGAATATCTCTTGTTTGTCTGCTGAGCTGCCCGAGCATATCTGCTCGGTGAATTATTTGGCTCTGAGCACGTGGCCTAGCGGTTATAACTTACCAGAGTTTTAGTAGCACCTCAAAGTCCTGCCTTCAACTTTCTATGGTAGTGAATTTAAGCAAATACGCTTTGTGCGAATAAGTCATAGAATTAAATGTCTATGGAACAAAGAAATAAATATATACATCAAGAATGATTATTATTGCATTCTATGTTCCAGCAAACAATACTATAAAACTTTTCACTTCACGCCTGTTTAGCACAACTTCACCGCCAGCTTCATGAGTTATTTTAAGTTGTTTTTTTTCGCCAAACGTGCCTTTTGCAACTTTTGAGAAAATATTTATGCAGAGCTGTTTTGCCAAACAGTTTAACAAAACAACTTTAAAGCTGCTCGTGGAGATATGTAAAAAAAATGTTTTATTGCTGAAGTTGAGATGTGTCGGGTATCGATATTACTGATACCCAAAGCAAGGGAGTTAGCGCCCACGCTGACTTCCCCGGATGGCTTGAGACGTATTAGAACGTCTCGTCCAACCTCAAGGTCGTGGTCTCCGTCTCGTCCGACCCCGAGATCGCGGGC
The DNA here is from genome assembly GCF_019320115.1 of Miscanthus floridulus. Taxonomy (NCBI): domain Eukaryota; kingdom Viridiplantae; phylum Streptophyta; class Magnoliopsida; order Poales; family Poaceae; genus Miscanthus; species Miscanthus floridulus. The sequence continues at coordinate 114,299,524 of NC_089586.1, read as the reverse complement.
TCCGTCTCGCCCGACCCCAAGGACGCGGTTTCTATCTCGCCCAAGGCCACGGGCTCCGTCTCACCCGACCTCGAGGCCGCGGGCTCCATCTTGCCCGACCACGAGGCACGGGCTCCGTCTCGCCCGACCCCTTAGGTGCGGGCTCCGTCTCGCCCGACCCCAAGGACGCGGCTTCCGTCTCGCCCAAGGTCGCGGGCTCCGTCTCGCCCGACCTCGAGGACGCGGGTTCCATCTCATCCGACGGGGACCCATACCGCTGCCAACCACTCCAGGTCCAAGCGTATGTGCCCGGGTCAAAACTCTGACACCAGGAAAGAGGTTGGCACGCCTTGATGTAACCCGTGGCTATGACAGGCCATACCTGGCGATTCATATCAAGAACAGTGTCGAGCGTGCCAGTACTGTTCTGTCTAATCCTCGTACGGACGCTGACAGGCGCGTCAGTTCACCACGATGTCCGCCGGGACGGGGTGGGACGCCATGACCGACAGATGACGCATGTGCATGGCGCCTGTGACAAACAGGGCCACGACATAGAGCCATCCCTATTGACATCTACAGGATCAGTGGGACCCGCATGAAGGAGAAGAAGGACCCAGCGACCCTAGAAGCCTTCTTCTCTCTCTTGTTCTTCTCCTTTTCCTCCTTTGTAACCCGCGCTTTCCCTTCACCTATAAAAGGAGAAGCAGGGCGCCCCATGCTAGGGAGATCAAAACACAAGAGCACGACACGAGCACACGGCTGAGCGACAATCGAGCTCTCAGCACCCGTTCACTCCTTCCACCAGAGACTTGGAATCCTTTTCCTCTCTCGCCTGTTTGTAACCCCTACTGCAAACTAAGTGCCGGTAACACGAGCAGCAGCGAACTGGACGTAGGGACATTCCGCCCGAACCAGTATAAACCCTTGTGTCCTCAGAGTACACTATTCGAGCCAGACACGCAAATACAAATTTACTCGTCGGTGGTCTAAAAATGTCGACAGTTGGCGCGCCAGGTAGGGCCTTTTTGCTCGTATCGACGTCCACATCAGGCCTCGAATGGCTAGTCATGGCGTCAGCTGGGTCCCGGGCATGCATGTGCGCTTTGGGAACCTCGACTTCATCATTATGACAGATCAAGAGTTGGCGTAGGCTCTCCACTCCAAGGCGCTTGAGGAGCTGCAGCTACACGCACCGGAGGCCCGCGCCCCTAGGAGCGACTAGCTCCTCGGCTTCGATTACGGGAGGCTAGAGCGCCAGCTCGGTGTCTTCCTGGGACCCGATCATCCTAGGAGGACCTGTGTTCCCTCACCTTCTCGTTCGCCAACGTCATGACGCAGCTTGCCAGAGAAGAGCCGCTCTCCCTAGAATACCTCATCCGGAGCACCCCGACAGCGCTCTCGTTCAGACTACGCCATGCTGCAGAGACTGTTGGCCACCTTGTGGCATAGCGCACGCCCCCATCTCCTACGAATGATGAGTTCATGGGGATGACCGAATACGTCATGGAATCTTTCCACGACCTTCTCGTGGGAGAATCGGAGTCGCCCTTCGACTCTGACTCTAGAAGGGGGAGCCACCACCCCTCGTGAGAATGTTTTATGGTAGGTACCCCCGAGGGATACATCAAAAGCATCCACGAGGGAGGGCTACCCCAATGGACAACCTTGATAATGGGGTTGAGGGGGATGCAAGGGCCCCACCTCGCCTACCGGTAGAGCAGCTGAGGGCTTAGCACCAAGAGCTTGAAGAAGCACGACTCCAGCTCAAGCAGGAACACACGGAACTCGAGCGAGAGATCAAGCGTCATAGAGACGGTGGGCGCACATGCGCCACAGCCCGCGACGTGAATCGAAGGATCATCGAGGATGACGAAGCCCTCCCACACTTCACCCAGGCAAGCTAGAACATCGTTGCCACGGTGGCCTTGCTCTAGGGGCTTCTAGGGCCCACGACGCCCAAGGATCATTAGGCCCATCGTGATACTCAAGCGTGTGGTGGCACAATAGGCCAAGAGCTCATTGTCCCAATAATGCGAGCTCGGTGCGAGCCAGCTTGTGCCTTTAGAGCGACCCGACAGGGACGTGTCTGTCCACCAGGTGCAGCAAGGTGGCAGGCCACGTGCCATGGCCCCAGTGCATGAGCATCTTGGCCTCCACCATGACGCGTATGACACCCTGGATGCTCGTAGGTGTGCCCATGGCAATGAGAGGGAGGAGGCTAGTCATGGCTACCACCCTCATCGTGGCGGACGCTACGATAGCAGCGAGGACCGAAGCCTAAGGCCCGACTTGCTGGGACCTCAGGCCATTGGTTGACACATCCTCAATGCCGTCTTCCTACCGTGGTACCGACCGTCAACCAACATCCTGAAATACTTTGGAGATACAAACCCTGGACTATGGCTCGAGGATTATTGACTTGCTTGCCAAGTCGGTGGAGCAGATAGTGACAATTTCATTATCCGCAGCCTTCCATTATTCCTGACCAATTTGGCGCAAACATGGTTGGAACACCTTCCGCCCAACTAAATCCAAAGTTGGGCGAACCTAAAAGAAATCTTCGTGGGAAACTTTTAGGGCACATACGCGTATCCTAGGAACCCATGGGATCTCAAAAACTGCCAAGAGAAGGCTGGGGAAACCCTTTGTGGGTACATCCGGTGCTTCTCCCAGCAGTGCAACGAGCTGCCTGACATCGCCGATGCCGATGTCATAGGAGCTTTCCTGTCCGGGACCACCTGCGAGTCCCCGGTTCACAAGCTGAGACGTAAGGGCCCGTGAACCACAAAGGAGCTCCTCGATATTGCAACCATCCATGCCTCGAGTGTGGTGGTGGTCGGAGTGATTTTTGACCGCCCTAAGGGCAAGACAAAGTGGGACGAGGACGCTGGCGAAGGCGCCTCCAACCGCCCCTATAAGAAGAACAAGTAGTGGCACGAGGGCTCGCTTGTGGCCACTGCCGACCACAAGGGGGGTCCAAAGCTCGCTGAGGGTACCCCAGACTACTTCAAGAAGCTACTTGAAGGGCCATGCCCGAACCATGCTTTCCCCGTCAAGCACCTATACAAGAATTGTGTCCTTATGAAGCAGTTCTTGTTCGGAGGCTCCAACAAGAGGGAGCATCGGAAGGACCCCAAGCTGGCTGTGGACGACACCAAGGGGAAGGACAGCGGATTTCCAACACTGGATGGCCGCCTCATGATCTTTGGAGGGTCGATGGCCTATGACTCCAAGTGCCACCAGAAGCTTGTGCACCACGAGGTCTATATGGCCGAGCCGGACGTGCCTTCCTTCCTCCGATGGTCAGAGTCCGCCATAACCTTTGATCAGACCGACCACTCGGAAAGCGTCCCATAGCTAGGAAGATACCCGCTCATGGTCAACCTAATCATTGGCATAAAGCTGCTCATCAAGGTGCTGATAGATGGAGGTAGCGGCCTCAACATCATGTACGCTGAAACGCTTGATGCCATGGGCATCGACCGATCGCGCATCCGGCTGACTGGGGCACCTTTCCACGGCATTGTGCCTAGAAAGTAGGCCATGCCACTTGGGCAGATCGATCTACCCATCACCTTTGGGAATCCAACAAATTATAGGATGGAGACCCTTACCTTTGAAGGTGGTCGGGTTCCATGGGACCTACCATGCCATCCTAGGATGTCCATGCTATGCGAAGTTCATAGCCATCCCCAACTACACCTATCTAAAGTTGAAGATGTTGGGTCCATGCGGGGTCATCACCATCAACACCTCCTTCCAGCGCGCCTATAAGTGCGCCGTCAAGTGCTGTGAACACACCGCTGCAATTGTCACCTCAAAAGACCTTGCGGCTATCAGGGAGGAGGTCGTCGAAGAAGCATCTGACCCCAAGCGATTGGCTGGGTCTTTTGAGCCTGTAGAGGGCGCCAAGGAGGTCCTCATAGACCCCAGTGGCTCCGAGGGCAAAGTGGTGCGCATCGACACCACACTTTCCTCCAAATAGGAAAGCGCGCTCACCGACTTCCTCCGCGCCAATAGAGGCATCTTTGCGTGGAAACCCTTAGATATGCCAGGCATTCCAAGAGGAGTCACCGAGCATGCCTTGAAGATTAGGCTAGGATCCAAACCGGTGAAGCAGCGCCTACATCGCTTCGACAAGGAGAAACACAGGGCCATCAGCGAGGAGATTGCGAAGCTTTTGGCGATCGGGTTCATCAAGGAAGTATACCACCTCGAGTGGTTAGACAATCCTATTCTTGTATGACAAAAGAGTGGGAAATAGAGAATGTATGTTGACTACATGGGTCTCAACAAAGTGTGTCCAAAGGATCTATTTTCTTTGCCATGCATCGACCAAGTAGTCGACTCAACCTCAGGGTGCGAAACCCTTTGTTTCCTTGATGCATACTTCGGGTACCATCAAATCACGATGAAAGAGTGCGACCAGCTCATGACATCTTTCATCACCCCATTTGGATCATTCTGCTACGTCATAATGCTATTTGGTCTGAAAAATGCAGGGGCTACGTATCAGCGTTGTATGCTTAAGTGTTTCAGTGACCTCATCGGGCAAACCGTTGAGACCTACGTAGACGACATCGTGGTCAAGTCCAAATGGGCTAACTAGGTTGTAGCTAACCTAGAGCAGACCTTCATGAAATTTTGAGCAAATGGCATCAAACTCAACCTCGAGAAATATGTTTTCAGGGTCCTGAGGGGTATGCTGCTGGGTTTTATCATCTCCGAGCGCGTCATCGAAGCCAACCTGAAGAAGATCTCGGCCATCACAAGGATGGGCCCGATTCAGAATATAAAGAGGGTACAATGAGTTATAGGGTGCCTTGCTACGCTCAGCCACTTTATCTCATGCCTCGGTGAATGAGGTCTCTCCCTCTATAGGCTTCTAAAGAAGGCCGACCATTTTGAATGGATGCTCGAGGCCCAGGAGGTAATTGACAAGGTCAAGCAGCTCCTGATGAAGGCCCCGATCCTAGTCCCCCCAACCGACAGGGAGCCACTTCTGCTCTACATTATGGCCACCATGCAAGTGGTCTGCGCCACCCTAGTGGTAGTACGAGAAGAAGAGGGACACACCCTCAAAGTGTAGCATCCTGTGTGCTTCATTAGCGAGGTCTTGTCTGATTCCAAGACTCGCTACCCCTAAATCTAGAAACTCCTATACACCGTCCTTATCGCCAAGAGGAAGTTGCATCACTACTTCAAGTCGCATCCGGTGATGGTCATGACGTCCTTCCCTCTCGATGAGGTCGTCCAAAACCAAGATGTCACAGGAATAATCGTGAAGTGGGCACTCGAGCTAATGGGTCAAGGCATTTCATATGCCCCTCGGACGACCATCAAGTCCCAAGTGCTGGCTGATTTCATTGCAGAGTGGACTAAGATCTAAATACCACTAGTAGTCGTTGACCAAGAGTACTGGATGATGTACTTCGATAGATCGCTGATGAAGAAAGGCGCCAGCATGGGGCTGGTTTTTGTTTCACCCCTCGAGGTACGCATGAGGTACATGGTTCACATCCATTTCCCCTCCTCCAACAATGTGGACGAGTATGAGTCACTCATCAATGGCCTACGCATCATCATCGAATTGGGTATCCCATGGCTTGACCAGTGATGGGCCACCTACCCTAGGCTTGGGGGCTAACCAGCCAGTGGCTCCATCCGATCCCGAAGTCGTGGAGCTTGATGAGGATCCAACGACCCTCTAGCCGACTAGAGGATGCCTTACCTCGACTACCTCCTCTGTGAGGTGCCGTCGATGGACAAAACGGAGGCTCAATGGCTCGCATGTCGTGCCAAGTCCTTTGTTGTTATTAAGGGCAAGCTCTATAGGCGAAGCCACACCGGGATCCTGTAGCGCTGCATCCCCATCAAATAAGGGAAGTAGTTGCTAAGCGATATCCACGGTGGGGTCTACAGGCACCATGCCACACCTAGGACCCTAGTCAGAAATGTGTTCTGACAAGGCTTCTATTGGCTGACCATAGTAGCCGACTCTGAATAGATTATGCGCACCTGTGAAGGGTGTCAATACTATGCTCGACAGACCCACCTACCGGCCCAAGCACTCCAAATGATCCCCATCACGTGGCCGTTCTTGGTCTAGGGGCTTGATCTGGTTGGTCCTCTCAAGAGGGCGCTCAGGGGATATATGCACTTACGTGTCACCATAGACAAGTTTAGAAACTGGATAGAGGCTCGACCGATCTCCACGATCAAGTCTGAGCAAGCCATGCTATTCTTCTTTGACATCATCCATCGCTTTGGAGTCCTAAACTCCATTATCACAGACAACAACACGTAGTTCACCAAGAAAAAGTTCATTCGATTCTGCAATGAATACCATATCCATGTCGATTGGGCCGCCATGGTGCACCCCTACATGAATGGGTAGGTCGAGCGCGCGAACAACATGGTCCTACAAAGCCTCAAGCCTAGGATCTTCAACCGATTGAATAAGTTTGGTAGACGATGGGTCATGGAGCTTCCCGCGGTGCTCTGGAGCCTGAGGACGACTCCCAGCTAGGCCATCGGCTACACACCATTCTTCATGGTCTATGGTTCTGAGGCTATCCTCACTACCGACTTTGATTATGGAGCACCGAGGGTCAGGGCGTACGACAAATAGGGAGCCGAGGCATCCCTCGAGGGTGCCATGGACCAGCTAGATGAAGCGCATGACATTGCCCTCCTCCGCTCAGCCAAGTACAAGCAAGTGTTGTGCCGGTACCACAACCATCGAGTGCGGGGTCGGGCCTTCAACGTCGAGGACCTAGTGCTCCGCCTCATCCAGAGCAACGAGAACCACCACAAGCTCTCTCCACCATGGGAGGTACCATACGTCGTCATGGAGGTGCTCCGACCAGGCACCTATAAGCTCAAGACCATCGATGGTGAAGCCTTCATCAACATCTGGAACATCGAACAGCTACGTCGCTTTTACCCTTAATTTACGCACGCTTTCTCTTATCGATTTTGCTATCGACTCCTTGATCTTTAGTGACACCCAACCCTAGCAATGGCGAGGGGTCGGGCTTTATTCGGGGGCTGATAAGAGGATATCTATTCGGTAGACATTTTCTATGCTCGACCCTTTCTTACGTTAAGATCTAGAAGCAAGGGTTGTGAAAACAAATGCTGGGTAAAACTGGTCTGACCACAAGAAACCTACGCCCCAATGGTTATGGTGTTTTTGCTCACCAGCATGATCAAAATTTTTTGCTCGCACCTTGAGCTTTTAGCCTTAACTACAGAAAGAGTCGGAACGCATTAAAGAGTATATCTACCCCACAAACATTCACTGTGCCCGATCCTTTCTCACATTAAGATCTAGAGGCAAGGGTTGCAGAAATGAACGCTGAGTAAAACAGGTTAGACTACAAGAAACCTATGCCCCAGCGGCTACAACGTTTTTGCTCACCAGCGTGATCAGAGTTTTTTCACCCGTAAAACAGGTCAGAACGCATTAACCTTTTTATACAAAAAGGGGAGAAGAGCTAAAAATCTATTTGGCCATAACGAAATTGAAGAGCTTGTCCACTTATTACAAGTTTGCCATGTGGCTTATCTACCTAACTAATTTCTTGGGGGGATGATCTCAACCACTATCTCCATAGGTAAGTCCTGTGCCAGATGGGCCACCTCCTTCTTGATGTTGTCCAACTTAGCATTGGTGTAGATAGGTGCGAGAACCATCATAGGTAAGGTGGGATACAGAGCTAAAAATGCTCCTATGGCCCATTCAGGCCTAGTAGTTTGAAGGCTAGCCCTCTGACGGGTTCATAGTCGCTCTGGGGCACCCTTAGAGTGAGGGGTGGAAAGGGATGGGCCCACTAACGGCCAGTACCTAGGCGCAAGAGCACCATGGGCATCCTAGCCTAGGTTTGAGTCTTGGTTGGTTCCTAGTCCATGGTTTTTCCTTGAAGAAAGGCAACGAGCCCTTGGGGCCGGTCGAACGGACCCGAGAACTATATAGATTGGCCACTGAGAATCTAGAGTCGATCAGCAGCTGACCCATGTTAGACCCCCACAAATAGGAAGCTAGGGCCCCACTTAGACTAGCCCATTAATAGCTCATTGAGCACCATGTTTTGTCCATCAAGAAAAAATGTGGCACGGCTCAGCCCCTCCGTTTTAACAAAAAAACGCTTGAGGGATGACGATCACAAAGACAAGCCGACCCCTCGACCGGACCCCTACAACATGCGGGGGCTCGAGGGAAGTTGGACTTGCAAGGAGACCGAATGCATGGTCATAGGATGATGGCTCGGATCCTAGGGAAGAGTATGTACAAAAATTAAGAATAACATTTCTGAAACAAAAAGCGCTTCATCTTACCAGTTTCGCTATCGTCTCCTTGATCTTTAGTGAAACCTGACCCCGACAATGGCAAGGGGTTAGGCCTCACTTGGGGGTTGATAAGGGTATATATATATCCTTTCTGAAATAGTCGACATGCCCGACCCTTTCTCACGTTAAAAACTTAAAGGCAAGGTTTGCAGAAACGAACGCTGAGTAAAACTGGTCAGACTGCAAGAAACCTACGCCCCAGCGGCTGACACTTTTGCTTACTAGCGTGATCAGAGTTTCTCGCCCACACCTCGAGCTCTATGGTCTTAACAATAGGAAGGGTCAGAGCGCATTAACCCTACATCTGACTCGGATGGTATGCTTAGAATATTGCGAATATTGTTTCGAGTTACCACCGATGAGTAAATTTTGAATATTGCACGTCTGACTCGGATGGTATGCTTAGAGGACACGAGATTTATACTGGTTCGGGCAGAAAGTCCCTACATCTAGTTTGTCACTGTTGCTCGTGTTACTAGCACTGAATGTTTGCAGTAGGGGTTACAAATGTGCAAGAGAGGGAAAGGATCTCAAGTCTCTAGTGGAAAGAATGAATGGGTGCTGAGAGCTCGACTATTTCTCAGCCGAGTGTTCATATAGTGCTCTTGTGTTGATCTTGATCGGATCTCGATGGGTCGATCGATCCTAGTCCCCTTCATGGGATGCCCTGCTTTCCCTTTTATAGGCCAAGGGAAAGCATGGGTTACAGAGGAGGAAAAGAGAAGAACGAGAGAGAGAGAGAGAGAGAGAGAGAGAGAGAGAGAGAGGAAGGCCTTTAGAATCGCTAGGTCCTTCTCCTTCACATGGGTCCTATCGACCCTATAGATGTCAATTGGGATGGCTCCACATCATGGCCCTGTCCGTCACTGGTGCCATGCGTAGGGAACATCATCTGGTGATCTTGGTGTTCCATCCCGTCTTGATGGACGTTACGGTGAACTGACGTGCCTGTCATCGTTTGTATGAGGGTTAGGCAGAACAGCACCGGCATGCCCGACACTGTTCTTGATGTGAACCCTTAGGTATGGCCCATCATGGACACATGTTACATCAAGGCATGCTAGTCTCTTCCCTGGTGTCAAAGCTTTGACCCAGGCCCATACGCTTGGACCTAGAGTGGTTGGTGGTGGTATGGGTCCTCGCTGGGCGAGGCGGGGCCTGCACCCAAGGGGTTGGGTGAGGTAGAGCCCTTCCCCATAGGTTGGGCGAGGTGAAGTCCACACATCTAGAGGTTGGTTGGAGCTATTGTCACACCCTTGACTACTCGAATGAACCAATGTTGATGACCATTAGCTCCTCCTCTTCGAGTACCTAGTATTGGTCCTTGATAGAAGCCCCCAAGCCTGTGGAGGAGTAGAAAACTCCTTCAGAGGCTTTTCCGAATGGGAGGACTTTGAGGGCCTTAGCCTTCCTTTGTCACCCATGGCATGTCCTAGGGATGGTGATTCTCTTTCGTTGTGATCAGACCCCTCGGGGGTATAGCTGTGAGATTTGGTGGGTTAGAAAAGGTCTTTCCTGATTCCGACCCCTATGGGGGTCTGTCGTTCTATGACCATGCATTCAGTCTCCTTGTGAGTCCAACTCTCCTTGAGCCCCCGCCCGTACCAGGGGTCCGGTTGAGGGTTGGCTTGTCTTTGTGATCGTTTTCCCTCAAGCGTTCTTTCTGATAAAAATGGAGGGGCTGTGTCGTGCCATGATTTTCCTCTATGGATGAATCATGGTGCTTGGTGAGCTATTAACGGGCTAGTCCGAGTGGGGCCCTGGCATCCTATTCGCAGGGTCTAGCTTGGGTCAGCTGGTGACCAACTCTAGATTCTCAGCAGTCAATCCATATAGTTATCGGGTCCGTTCGACTGGTCCCAAGGGCTCTCTGTCTTTCTTCGAGAAAAAAACCATGGATCATATCCGACTGAGACTCGAACATGGGCCAGGATTACCACGGTGCTCGTGCGCCCGGGTAATGGCCGCTAGCGGGCCTATCCCTTTCCACCCCTCGCTCTTAGGGAGCCCTGGAGACACGCAAAAGGCCCCAACCTAGCGTGCCTACTATCGGTGTTTTGAGTTATCACCGATGAGTAAATTTCTAATATTGTGCATCTGGCTCGGATGGTGTGCTTAGAGGACACAAGGTTTATACTGGTTCGGGCAAGAAAGTCTCTACATCTAGTTCATCGCTGTTGCGTGTGTTACTAGCACTGAAGGTTTGCAGTAGGAGTTATAAATATGCGAGAGAGGGAAAGGATCCCAAGTCTCTAGTGGAAAGAATGAATGGGTGCTGAGAGCTCGACTGTTGCTCAGCCGAGTGTTCATATAGTGCTCTTGTGTTGATCTAGATCGAATCTCGATGGGTCGATCGATCCTAGTCCCCTTCATGGGATGCCCTGCTTTCCCTTTTATAGGCCAAGGGAAAGCATGGGTTATAGAGGAGGAAAAGAGAAGAATGAGAGAGAGAGAGGAAGGCCTTTAGAATTGTCGGGTCCTTCTTCTCCTTCACGCGGGTCCTATCGACCCTATAGATGTCAACAGGGATAGCTCCACATCTTGGCCCTATCTGTCACTGGTGCCATGCGCAAGCGTTGTCAGCTGGTCATGACATTCCATCCTGGCAGACATCACGGTGAACTGACGCGCCTATCATCGTTCGTACGAGGGTTAGACAAAATAGCACCAGCATGCCTAATGCTATTCTTGATGTGAACCCTCAAGTATGGCCTGTCATGGCGATGGGTTACATCGAGGCATGCTAGTCTCTTCCCTAGTGTCAGAGCTTTGACCTAGGCCCATATGCTTGGACCTATAGTGGTTGACGGTGGTATGGGTCCCCATCGGGTGAGGTAGGCCCTACACCCAAGGGGTCAGGCAAGGCGGAGCCCATGGCCTCAGGGTGGGGTGAGGCAAAGCCCATGGCCTTGAGCTCAGTGAGGTAGAGCCTGTGGCCTTGAGGTTAGATGAGGTAGAGCCTACGGCCTCGGGGTCGGTGAGGTGGAGCCCGTGGCTAGAGGTTGGGTGAGGCAAAGCCCATGGCCTCAAGGTCAGAAAATGTCATGCGCTAGGGGGGCCATCTCCTTCTCAATGTCGTCCAACTCAGTGTCGGTATAGATGGGCGTGAAGCCTTGGCTCATTATCGCCAGATCGATGTTCTTGTAATGAGAACGGGTGATCGCGAACGATCGGTGAACGCCAAAGCGAAGCATGCCTCTTGCCATATCACTTGCCCGGTCCATGATTCGAGTGGCGTGAACTGCGAGCGAGCTTGTCTCCTGCTCTGGGGCTAGCTCAAGCTCATCGCAAACTAGCTGGACGCCAACGTGCAGGTTGTCATGTTCATCGCTCTCCTTCAGGAGGGTGTCCTTCAACTCGTTGAGCTCCTTCTCTAGGCCATGGCTCTTCACCACTTCCACCCTAAGCTTGTCATTGAGACCTACCCAATTCACATACCAACCATGTCAAAAGGCTTACCATGGATTCTAGGGAGAAAGACAATAAGGGAAACTAGAGACTTACCATCCATGTCTGCATCTGACATGCGCGTATCAAGTCCCTAGACATGCTGCCCAAGATCAGCACCCTGATCCAAACAGCATGGAGCAGCTTGATAGCACACCAATAAGACATAGCAAGATCCGAGCAGCAAGGGAGTCCCCAACATTGCTGGTGGTGACCGAGTACTGAGGAGCGAGGAGTCCTCGGTGTCGCGGGTGATGTCCGAGCACCGAGGAGCGAGGAGTCCCCTGCATCGCTGGCGATGTCCAAGCACCGAGGAGCGAGGAGTCCTCGGCGCCATTGGCAATGTTCAAGTAGTGAGGAGTCCCTGGCATAGGCGGCGATGTCCAAGTAGCGAGGAGTTCCCGGCATAGCTAGTGATGTCCGAGTGCCAAGGAGTCCCCGGCGTAGGCGGTGATGTCCGAGCACAGAGGAGTTCCTAGCACAACTGATGACGTCCGAGCAGCGAGGAGTCCCCGGCATAAGTGGTGACATTTGAGCAGCGAGGAGTTCCTGGCATAGCTGCTGATGTCCGAGCGCTAAGGAGTCCCCGGCGTAGGCAGCGATGTCCAAGCACCGTGGAGTTCCCGGTGCAACTGGCGACATCCGAGCAGCGAGGAGTTTCTGGCATAGCTGACGAACACTGAGGAGTTCCTGACATAGCTAGCGATGTCTGAGCACCGAGGAGTCCCCGACATAGCTAGCGATGTCCGTGCACCAAGGAGTCCCCGGCGTAGCTGGCGATGTCCGTGCGGTGAAGTGTGCCCACTTAGTCCTCGAGCACAAAGAATCCGGGTGCCAAGGCATAAGTGGCGTAGCTAGCGATGAAGCACGAGTGATGAACAGTCTGGTCAACTGGTCAGCGGTGAAGTGAGCATTGAATAGAAGCGACCGGTGAACAGTCCAATCAACTGGTCAGCGACAGAGTCCATGAACCAAGCGGTCCGACCAATTGATCGGTGGAGAAGTCCGAGCACCAAGTGGTCTGATCACCTGGACGATGATCCTACAATACAAATATGTAGAACGGGTAGTACATGATGTAAAAATATATGAACTCCGAAGAAAAAAATAGTGTATGTAGCCCACCGATCAGTTGGAGTGAAGATGTATTTATATTTAATATAAACCGCCTAGCCAGTTAGTGTGTAGCTGAGTCTCCAGCCCTAGCTAGCCCATAGTCCATAACGTCGAGCGCAGAGTCCGTGCATGTGTAGGAGGAATAGGCATCGCTAAGGAGTCGCTGCTGACCACCCATAATGCAGAGGGCAGACGCTCATGCATGTGTAGGGAGGAGCCAGAGACAGGGCCGTCTCTAGAGGCGTCCGAGCATCAACGTGGCTGTTTGGGGGTTTGGAAAATTGTTTGGAGAGCAAATATGGAGAAAACAACTCGAAGAAACATTATGGTGATATAAAATGATTGGAAAATATTTGAAAGAATATTAAAATGTGACTTATCTTTAGACAGAAAGTCTGGTCGGTGATGTTTGGCGTTATCTAGTCGGCGTTGACGAAATTGTCTAGCCCTCGAGCTTTCCGAACTGTCGTCATGGCGGCGGTCGCGGTTGTCATGGTGGGTGGTCGGAGTAAGTAGTCCAGGCAACATTGTCCTTATATTAGTGGTTGGCGACTCGGGCAGCTCGCGATCGATGATGGTGTAGAAGCAGTAGGAGCAGCCTTTGCCGCCGCTGGAGTACTCGTCGTCGTCGTTGGCTTGTGTGGTGATCTAACTTGGGCTTGTACGAAGTATCGATGCTATGCAAAAAACGAGGACATACATGTATACGCGCTCCATTGATGCATGGCCCTATATACCACATATATGCTTCCTTGGTTGCATGGTTCTGTAAGATAGTATGGTGGCTCCGTATTTGCTTGCGTGGCTGTGAATCATGAGCCAGACTGAATCATGGATCATTTGGTAAACAGGTTAGGCATCATGATGGGATCAGATCTGATCCGCTAGGGTTGAGTTGCTTCGTACGTCGCTGCTAACGGACCATGTGTATGCCATGATTTGTCTTGGATTAGGAGAGTCGGTCAGAACAGATCGCCCTCGTGTCAAAGTTGGGCTTGATCTGGACGCCTTGCTTGTCGACGATGCTGCCGAGGATTCGACAAGTGTGTCACGAGCAAGACGAGGTGGTTGCACCTAGGCTTGGTGCTCTATAGGTTGAAGTGCGCAAGGAGCTAAATCACCACAGATGATAATGATGAAAGATTCCCGTACAAAATCGAAAGTCGATCTCGCTGAGAACGTGATGCTCATCTTGAAGTCCATCTGGCTCGCCATGGATCAAGCGCACACCCCTACCTGGTGCACCAACTATCGATAGAATATCATTGGCAGTCCACTGAGGGGTATCCCATGATGGTAGATTTGTCGTAGGGGTGAGCGAGATGGTAATACAAGCACCAAGACACAAGATTTAGACAGGTTCAGCCGTCAGTATGACGTAATACCTTCATCTTGTGTTCTGATGTATTGCATTGAGATGTAGCGACATGTCTGTCATTGTCTGCTAGGGGACCCCTACCTCTCCTTATATACTCTGGAGGGGTAGGGTTACAAGGAAAGTAGCCTATTTGGTACTATATAATATTTTGTGGTGCACGGTGAGCAGCGCCGTGGACACCTTGATCTTGTGGGCTGGGCCACCTCTGATGGTGTGGCCCATGTCTTATCTTGTGAATACTGGGGCCCATACCCCCACACCCCTACTGCAAACCAAGTGATGGTAACATGAGCAGCAATGAACTGGACATAGGGATGTTCCGCCTGAACTAGTATAAACCCTTGTGTCCTCTGAGCACACCATCCGAGCCAGACACACAAACATAAATTTAATCATCGATGGTCCAAAAATGCCAATAGTTGGCGCACTAGGTTGGGGCTTTTTGTGTGTCTCGACATCTATATCAGGCCTCAGATGGCTAGTCATGGCGTCAGCTGGACCCCAAGCATGCATGTGCGCTTCGAGAACCTCGACTTTATCATTATGATGGAGGGAGAGTTGGCGCAGGTTCCCACTGTTGTCCATCATCTCCACTTCGAGGTGCTTGAGGAGCTATAGCTACACGCACTAGAGGCCCCTAGCAGCGATAAGCTCCTTGGCTTCAATGATAGGAGGCTAGAGCACTAGCTTAGTGCCTTCCTAGAAACGACTCAACCATCCCGGGAGGACCTGCGTTGCCTCACCTTCTCGTTCGCCAACATCATGACGTAGCTTGCTGAAGGAGAGCCACTCTCCTCAGAATACCTCATCCAAAGCGCTTCAACAACCCTCCCATTTGGTCTAGGCCACACCACAAAGACCGTTGGCCACCTTGTGGTGCAGGGCATGCCCCCATCCCCTATGAACGATGAGTTTGTGGGGATGCCTGAATATGTCATGGAATCTTTCCATGACCTTCTCATGGGAGAATCAGAGTCGCCCTCTTACTCTAACTCTAGCAGGGGGAGCCACCACCCCTCGTGAGAATGTTTCATGGCAGGTACCCTCGAGAGATACATCAAAAGCATCCACGAGGGAGGGGCTACCCCAATGGATGACCTTGATGACAAAGTCGAGGGGGATGCAGGGGCCCCACCTCGCCTACCAATAGAGCAGCTGAGGGTGCAGCACCAAGAGCTTGAAGAAGCATGACTCCAGCTTGAGCAGGAACACACAGAGATTGAGTGAGAGATCGAGCGCCATGGAGATGGTGGGCGTGCGTGCACCGTGGCCCACGACATGAACTGGAGGATCATCGAGGACGATAAAGCCCTCCCACACTTCACCCGGGCAAGCCAGAACATCGCTACCATGGTGGCCTTCCTCCAGGAGCTTCTAGGGCCCACAATGCCCAATGATCATCGGGCCCATCGCAAGATTTGCACGCTACTCGAGCATGCGATAGTGTAGCAGGAAAAGATCTCATTGTCCCAATGACGTAAGCTCAACGCCAGCCAGCACGTGCCCTCAGAGTGACTCGACAAGGACGTGTCAGTCCACCAGGCATAGCAAGGCAGCAGGCCATGCACCACGACATCGGTGCATGAGTGTCTTGGGCTCCACCATGCTACGCGTGACACCCTAGAGGCCCATAGGCATGCCCACGACAATGAGAGGGAGGAGGCTAGCCATGGCTACTACCTTCGTCGTGGTGGACGCTATGATAGCAGCAAGGACTGAAGCCCGAGCCCTGACTTGTCGGGACCTTAGGCCTTTGGCTGACACATCCTCAACGCTGTCTTCCCACCATGGTACCGACTGCCGACACCGATGTCATAGGAGCTTTCCTATCCGGGACCACCTGTGAGTCCCTGGTTTATAAACTAAGAGGTAAGGGCCCACAAACCACCAAGGAGCTCCTCAACATCGCCACCAGCGATGCCTTGGGTGAGGAGGTGGTCGGAGCAATTTTTGACCGCCCCATGGGCAAGGCAAAGTAGGATGAGGACACCGGCAAAGGTGCCTCCAACTATCCCAATAAGAAGAAGAACAAGAAGTGGCGCGAGGGCTCGCTCGTGGCCACTGCCGACCATAGGGGGGGGTCTAAAGCCCACCGAGGGTACCCCAGACCACTTTGAGAAGCTACTCAAAGGGCCATGCCCGAACCATGCTTTCCCCATCAAGCACCTATACAAGGACTGTGCCCTTATGAAGTGGTTCTTGTCTGGAGGCTCCAACAAGGGGAGTATAGGAAGGAGCCCAAGCCAGCCATGGACGACACCAAAGGGAAGGAAGGTAGATTGCCGATGCTGGATGGCTACCTCATGATCTTTGGAGGGTCGGCTGCCTCATGATCTTTGGAGTGTTGGTGGCCTATGACTCCAAGCGTCACCAAAAGCTTACGCGCTATGAGGTCTATACGATTGACCTAGCCGTGCCTTCCTTCCTTCGATGGTCGAAGGCCTCCATAACCTTTGATCAGACCAACCACCCAAAAGTGTCCTATAGCCGAGAAGATACCCGCTCGTGGTCGACCCAATCATCGGCATGAAGTGGCTCAGCAAGGTGCTGATGGATGGAGGCAACGGCCTCAACATCATGTACGCTGAAATGCTCGACGCCATGGGTATCGATCGATCGCGCATCCAAACAATCGGGGCACCTTTCCATGGCATCGTACCTAGAAAGCAGGCCATGCCACTTGGACTAATCAATTTGCCCGTCACCTTCGGGAATCTGACCAATTATAGGATAGAGACCCTTACCTTCGAGGTGGTCGGGTTCCATGGGACCTACCATGCCATCCAAGGACATCCAAGCTACGTGAAGTTCATGGCCATCCCTAACTACACCTATCTGAAGTTGAAGATGTCAGGTCCATGCGGGATCATCACCATCGACACCTTCTAGCGCACCTACGAGTGCGAGGTCATGTGCTGTGAACAGGCCGCTATAATTGTTGCCTCAAAAGAGCTTGCGGCCATCAGGGAGGAGGTCGTCGAAGAAGCGCCCAACCCCAAGCAGATGGCCAGGTCTTGCAAGCCTATAGAGGGTTCCAAGGAGGTCCTCATAGAGCCCAGTGGCTCCTAGGGAAAAGTGGTGTGCATCAGCATCACACTTTCCTCCAAATAGGAAAGCGCACTCGCTAACTTCCTCCATGCCAATAGAGACATCTTTGCGTGGAAACCCTTAGATATGCTAGGCATTCCAAGAGGAGTTGCTGAGCACACCTTGAAGATCAGGCTAGGCTCCAAACCGGTGAAGCAGCGCCTGCGCCGCTTCGATGAGGAGAAATGCAGGGCCATCGGTGAGGAGATTGCGAAGCTTTTGGCGGTCGGGTTCATCAAGGAAGTATACCACCCCAATTGATTAGCCAATCCTGTTCTTTTATGAAAAAAGAGTGGGAAATAGAGAATGTGTGTTGACTACATGGGTCTCAACAAAGCATGTCCAAAGCATCCATTTCCTTTGCCATGCATTGACCAACTAGTGGACTCGACCTCAGGGTGCAAAACCCTTTACTTCCTTGATGCGTACTCCGGGTACCATCAAATAATGATGAAAGAGTGCGACCAACTCATGCCATCTTTCATCACCCCATTTGGTTCATTCTGCTATGTCATAATGCCGTTCGGTCTAAAAAATGCGGGGGCTATGTATCAACGTTGTATGCTCAAGTGTTTCGGTGACCTCATCAGGCAAACCATTGAGGCCTATGTAGATGACATCATGGTCAAGTCCAAACAGGCTGACCAGGTCGTAGCCAACATAGAGTAGACCTTTGTGAAACTCTAAGCAAACGGCATCAAACTCAACCCCAAGAAATATGTTTTTTGGGTCCCAAGGCGTATGCTGCTGGGTTTTATCATCTCCGAGCGCGGCATCGAAGCCAACAAGGAGAAGATCTCGGCCATCATGAGAATGGGGCCCGATTCAGAATATAAAGGGTGTACAATGAGTTACAGGGTGCCTCGCTGTGCTCAGACACTTTTTCTCACGCCTCGGTGAATAAGGTCTCTGCCTCTATCGGCTTCTGAAGAAGGCTGACCATTTTGAATAGACGCCCGAGGCCCAAGAGGCAATTAACAAGGTCAAGCAGCTCCTGACGAAGGCCCCAATCCTAGTCCCCTCGACCGATGGGGAACCACTTCTGCTCTACATTGCATCCACCACGCAAGTGGTCAGCGTCGCCCTGGTGGTAGAGCGAGAAGAAGAGGGACACGCCCTCAAAGAGTAGCGTCCTATGTACTTCATTAGCGAGGTCTTGTCTGATTGGCAAGAGGAAGTTGCGTCACTACTTTGAGTCACATCTGGTGATGATCGTGATGTCCTTCCCTCTCGGCGAGGTCGTCCAAAACCAGGAAGCCACAGGAAGAATCATGAAGTGGCCACTCGAGCTGATAGGTCAAGGCATTTCATATGCCCCTTGGACGGCCATCAAGTCTCAAATGCTGGTCGATTTCATTGTAGAGTGGATCAAGATCCAAATACCACCAACAGTCATCGACCAAGAGTATTGGATGATGTACTTCGATGGATCGCTGATGAAGAAAGGTACCGATGTGGGGCTGGTCTTTGTTTCGCCCCTCGGGGTATGCATGAGATACATGGTTCGCATCCATTTCCCCTCCTCCAACAATATGGCCAAGTATGAGGCACACATCAATGGCCTACGCATCGCCATCGAGTTGGGTATCCGGCAGCTTGACATCCGGGGCGACTCCTAGCTGGTCATCGACCAAGTCATGAAGGAATCAAGCTGCCACAACGCCAAAATGGCGGCATATGACCAAGAAGTTCACCAACTAGGGGACAAGTTCGATAGTCTCGAGCTCAATCACATCCCAAGGCATCTCAATGAGGCGGCCAACGTGCTGGCAAAAACGGCATCCGACCGAGAGCCGTTGTCGATGGGCGTCTTAGCCAGCGATCAGTATAAGCCCTCGGTTTGCTACGAGGAGCCAGAACAAACCGGTGACGGGCTGCCTGCCCTGGGCTCGAGGGCTAACCAGTCGGCGGCTCCATCCGACCCCGAAGTCATGGAGCTTGACGAGGATCTTGCGACCCTTTGGCCGACTGGAGGATGCCTTACCTCGACTACCTCCTCCGTGAGGCGCTGCCAACGGACAAAATGGAGGTTCGATGGCTCACGCGTCATGCTAAGTCCTTTGTCATTATTAAGAGCGAGCTCTATTGTAACACCCAAAAATTTCAACTATAAATTAGTAATGAAATTTGTGCATTTCTCTGATTTTCTATGCATTTTAACCTAGGCCAAATAATCAATTTTGGTTAATTAAAATTAACTATAAGGTTTAAAAACATGTTTGTTGCATTCATGGCAAAGCATACTGTTTTTGGTTGAGTGTAGGGCTAGGTAGTTTGACATTGAATTCAAATTTCATTTGAAAGTGATCATTTTTCAAAGCTCAGAAAATAGTAAAGGAATTTCTTTTAAAAACTTACTTCTTTCTCCCCTTCCAGCCCAACTCTAGAATCAGCCCAATTTTTCTTTTTCTTTTTCTTTCCTACGCCTGGCCTGCTGGTGGCCTAGCCAACGCCTCCCCTCCCTTCCCACCTTCACGCTCATGACCCGCTCTACGCCAGCCTGCTCGGCAGCCCACTCCGTGTCGTCGCTCCACGTCTCCCTTTCACTCGCACGCTGCGTGCCCGTTGCCCACCAACGTGGCCCAGCTCGGCGCGCTGCTTGGCCTGCTTCGCGCCACGCCGCTCGCCCTCTCTCTCCCTTTCTCTGGCGACCGGGACCTACTTGTCAGCATCTGTCTTCCCCTTTCCTTTCTTCGCCGTCGGGTGATGGCGTTGCCAAGCTCATCAAGTTGCCACCGCGGCCGTGCCAACCGAGGAAGAGGCTCGCAAATCCATGATTCACGATCTGTGTGCTTGCTTTCCTTCTACCGCAGTGCCCCTCTCACCTATAAAGTCCATAGCTGAGCCCTCCTTCTCTCGCTTCCGTTGGCCACAACCGAGCTCGCACTGCTGTCGTCATCCGCCTACTCTGGTGCCCAATCAATGCCTTCGACGCACCCCGAAGCTTTGCCATCACTCACCGCGACCGTAGGTGCCCATATTCCTTCGTTTTTGTCGCACCCAATTTTGTAAAGCAAAACCAAGCACTCATATATGTGCGCCCAGGATGTCCAAACACACACATATATCACAAATTGTAGTAGTATCAAAGTAAAGTACTTATTACATCGCATATCTCATCATAAAGTTAAATACAAAGTTTGCTCGAAGGCAATATTATTATAAACACAGCGGAAAAACTAGCCCAACTGCCACAGGGACTCCAACTGGTGAACGTCTTCCTAGTAGTCCTGGACATCCTCTGGAAACTCTTCATATCCATTATCTGTTACCCATCCGGGATTTTCATTTGATGTAAAGCAAGTGTAAGCTCACCATGCTTAGCAAGTATAACAAAGGGATCTATGAGGCTCAAATAGGCTTGACACTGTTTGACTGCGGTTCGCAATTTTAGTTGATCAATTTTTAGCAACCTGAATTACTACTTTAATGAACAGTCCCAAATCCCAAGTGGTATTAAAGTATCATCCAGCTTTGTCTCAATTCCCAACCATCCATCATCCACAGTAACCACTAATCTCGAAGGATCCAGACCGCTCGTATCCGTGAGCATGGCTGTTATAACAGGTTAATTATTTCTGCAGAAATTGTACATCTTTACCCACCGAGCCATGATTCCCAATGCAGGGGTTCGCGAGACCCACTACACCTCTTCCCAGGAAGTGTGGCAGAGTTTCACTATGAAACCCTTAGCTAGTTGCACTAACAAATCATAGCTACAAAGGAATGGCACACGTGGGCATCGCAGCACGGTGCACACCCTAACAAAAAAAGGAAAGATACCCTCTTACCCCTTACTGGAGCTACAGACGAGCTAGTACAAACTAGATAATAGGTTAAAGTCAGAGCCATTTGACACTCAGGGTTGTACGGTCCCTCCTAGGTTGCCGCTTCAGGATAAAGTCCTTATGGAGAGGCACTAGAGTACTCAACCCCGTACTCTAGCCCCCTATCTATTGCTAAAAGTTCCATTTTATCTCATTGCATATAGTCTTTAAATATGTTTAACAATTACTTCATGTTAAGCGCTGCAGCATCTATCCAAAATGCCTACCCAATAAACCCAGGTATCAAGGATATGTGGTACAATGAATCATCTAGGTAAAGTCCTTAAAGGCAATTCAAATTAAACTCATGCATGAATGTAAGTGGTAGTAGTTCATAGGTAACAAGGGGCCTTTGGGTACACTTGCCTTCCTCAAAGTCATCCTAGGAGTACTGCTGATCCTGCTGGGGGTCCTCAGTCACCTCGAATGGCTCACCCTCTAATCGTGATCCAATCATCAATCAAGCATCATTCCAATCATTACATGCATACAAGATAGAACTCTATTAGAATAGTACACCAAACAGTGAAAACATATGTTGAAAAGCTTACAGATCTGTTCTACGCATTTCTACGAACACATGAGCGAAAGAATCACTCAAATCGGACTTAAAACGTGAAAGTTATGCATGAAATAAGATGTAATGGCAATTCTGTAAATAAACTAACCTATTTTCAAATTAAAATAATTAAAAATCTGAATTTAAATGAAATATGGACCGGGCTTACTATTTCTAGAAACTTTAGGGACTTGAATGAATAAAAACAGGACTAAATAAAAATTAGTTTGAACTGGACTGGACCGCGGGTTGATTTCTGGAAAAAGCGGGGGCTTTTCTGCAAAACGCGCTCGGTTGACTGGGGTTTGACCCGACGGCTGACCGGGCTGCTGACTCATCGACACGCGGCGGCTGTTCATTGGGCGCGGTGCACCACGCGGGCGTGGGCGCGCTGACGTGGGCGCTGACGCGGCCACGGTGGACTGAGTCCACGGTCCGCGGTGGACCGAACCGGTACCAGCTGATCTGGACCGTTCCTTGATAATCGGACGGCACAGGGTGAGATCCGGGCGATGGCTCGCCGGGGAAGAAAGAAAGGCCGGCGGCGCCATGGCCGGTGCACCGGGACCTCGGGCTATGGCTCCCTAGGGCGCCAAAACGAAAGCTGAGAGCACGGGAAGGTGGAGGGGCTCACCGTGAGTCGCCGGGAAGGGAACGCGGCGTTCGGGACGAGCTCCAGACACGGTGTCGACGGCGGCGGGGCTCTGGAGAGAGAAAGAGAGCGCGGGTGAGGGCGTAGCCGGGCCAAACAGCGCCAAAATGCGAAATGGAATGTACCTACGGGCGCGGGAAGATCCGGTGAAGCTTCGGGTGGCCTTGGCGTCGGCGTTCGCACTCGGAAGGGGGAGGCTCTCACCGGCGGCGGTGGCTCTCGGTAGCGGGCAAAGGTGGGGAGAGAAGGCGGGGTCGGCTCGGGGTTTTATAGGCCGGGTGTGCGCAGAAATAAGGAAGGGAAGCAGGGAGGGGCTCGGCACCTTCCAAACGGCGCCGGTGACTTTCGATCGGGGACGCGCCATCGGTGGCCGAAGAAAGGAAAACGCCGGGAGAGGAAAAGGAAGCTCGGGGAAGAAGAAAGGAAAGAAGAAAGGGCGCTGACCGGTGGGGCCGGAGCGCAGCGAGAGAGAAAGGGAGGGGGCGAGTGTCGCGGGTGAAGCCAAGCAGGCCGCAGTGGCGTGCCTTCGCGTGAAGCGGGCCACGGCGAAGCAGCAGCTGGGCCGCCGAGTTGGTGCGCGCGCGCGCGGGTGGCCAACTGGGCCGCGTGCGTTACGGGCCAGCGCGGGAAAGAAGCAGCGGGCCCAAGCGAGCAGGCCGCGCGGTGCAGTCGCGGGCAGGCCGCCGGGACAGGCCAGCGGGAGGAGGAGGGGAAAAGGGCCAGGCTAGCTGGGCCAGAAGGTGTCTTTCTCTTTTTTTTTCAAATCAAATGTTTGTCAAATTCTATTTTCTCCATTTTCATTTTTAAGCCAAATTCAAATAAGTTTTGAATACAAATTTCAAATCTTCTAGCCCTACACTCAATCAAAACCCATATGACTCGGCATGAATGCAACAAACAAGTTTCTAAACTTATAGTTTATTTTATTTATTCAATATTTATTATTTGGCCTAAGTTAAAAATACCTAGAAAATGTAATAAATGCTAAGAATTAATTGCTAATTTGTGGTAAAAATTTTGGGTGTTACAAACCTACCCCCCTTAGAATGAATCTCATCCTCGAGATTCGGATGGTTCAAAGAGATTGGGATAGTCAGTTCTCAGATCTTCCTCTCTTTCCCACGTTGCCTCATCCACTGAGTGTCTGTTCCACTGAACCTTGCACATTCTTATTATTTTGCTCCTTGTGATTCTCTCCGCTGTTTCCAGGATTCTCACTGGATACTCTTTGTATGATAGATCTCCTCGGATATCCAGTTCTTCCAAGGGTAGTTGTTCCTCAGGTACTCTCAAACATTTCTTAAGTTGCGACACATGGAAGACATCATGAACACCTGAGAGCTGCTCTGGTAGTTCTAGCTGGTAAGCAACTTCTCCTCTTCTGTTAATGATCTTGAATGGTCCCACATACCTAGGTGATAACTTTCCCTTGGTATGAAATCTCTTTACTCCTTTCATGGGTGAAACTTTGAGATAGACAAATCACCAATTTCAAATGCCAAATCTCTTCTCCTTGTGTCCGCATAGCTTTTCTGTCGGGATTGTGCAACCTTTAGGTTTTGCCTTATTGTTTGCACTTGTTTTTCTGCTAGTTGCAAAACATCTAGTCCAAAGACTTGGCTTTCCCCCGTTTGATTCCAAAACAATGGTGTTCTGCACTTCCTGCCATACAATGCCTCAAACGGTGCCATTTTAAGACTCTTTTGGTAGCTATTATTGTAGGAGAATTTGGCATAAGGTAAACTCTTATCCCAACTTGTCCCATACTACAGAGCACAAGCTCTTAGCATATCCTCTAAGATCTGATTTGTCCTTTCGGTCTGTCCATCTGTTTGAGGATGGTAAGCTGAGCTGAAGTTCAACTTCGTATCCATTGACTCATGCAATTTCTGCCAAAAATGTGATGTGAACTGTGTACCCCTATCCGAAACAATCTTCTTTGGTACACCATGTAAACATACAATCCTTTCCATATACAACTCTGCTAACTTTGCACTCGAATAAGTTACCTTGACCGGAATGAAATGGGCCACTTTTGTCAATCGGTCAACAATCACCCAGATAGAGTCAAATCCTTTCTGTGTACGGGGTAATCCAACTATAAAGTCCATTCCAACTTCTTCCCATTTCCACTCGGGTATCTTCATAGGTTGTAGTAAACCTGCTGGCCTCTGATGTTCTGCTTTCACTCTTTGGCACGTGTCACATATAGCCACATGTTCTGCTACGTCTCTCTTTAGTCCATACCACCAGTACCTCTCTTTAAGATCAAGATACATTTTAGTACTTCCTGGGTGTATGGAATAGGCTGAGTCATGAGCTTCCCTCAAGATGGACTCCCTAATAGATTTTACTTCTGGCACACAAATCCTTTTACCGAACCATACTGTCCCTTGATCATCCATATGGAATCCTGGGGCTTTACCAATCACTATACGCTCTGCAATATCCTTGATCCTCTCATCACCCATCTGTCCTTTACGAATCTCTTGTTCCAGAGTGGATTCTACCTCTAACTCCATGGTGTTGGCCACAATACCCAAATTCAAGTATTTGAACTCCTCACACAACTCTTCAGGTAGTTGAGTTGTATAGGCCATGTTCACATAACTCCTTCTACTCAAGGCATCTGCTACAACGTTAGCCTTTCTCGGGTGATAGTGAATATCCAAGTCATAATCCTTGATTAACTCAAGCCATCTTCGTTGCCTCAGATTCAGATCTGACTGTGTGAATATATACTTTAGACTCTTATGGTCCGTATAAATCTCACACTTATGACCAATCAGGTAGTGCCTCCATATCTTAAGAGCATGCACCACAGCTACCAATTCCAGATCATGAGTCGGATAATTTAGCTCATGTTTTCTCAGCTATCTAGATGCGTAGGCAACAACTCTGCCTTCTTGCATAAGAACACCTCCTAGACCTTGCCGTGAGGCATCACAATAGATAGAGAAACTTTTGGTGAGATCAGGTAAGATGAGCACTGGAGCAGAAGTCAGTCTCTTCTTCAACTCATCAAAACTGTCCTGGCATTGTTTAGTCCATACAAATTTGGCATTCTTCTCCAACAACGCAGTCATGGGCTTGGCTAACTTAGAGAATCCCTCGATGAATCTCCTATAATACCCAGCCATACCCAGGAAACTCTGAATCTCACTAACATCCTTAGGTGGCTTCCAACTCAACACATCTCTAACCTTCTTGGGATCTACTGCTACTCCTCCATTAGAGATTATGTGACCAAGGAAAGATACTTCTTTTAACTAAAACTCACATTTGCTGAACTTGGCATAAAGTTGATGTTCTCTAAGCTTTTGCAACACCAATCTCAAATGCCCTTCATGTTCTTCTTCATTCTTAGAATACACTAGTATGTCATCAATAAACACAACGACAAACTTATCAAGGTACTCCATGAATACTTTGTTCATCAAATACATGAAGTAGGCATGTGCATTAGTCAGACCAAAAGACATAATTGTGAACTCATACAGTCCATAGCGGGTCACAAAGGCGGTCTTGGGGATGTCAGTACGCCTTATCCTCAACTGATGGTATCCAGATCGAAGATCAATCTTGGAAAACACACAAGCCCCTTTCAATTGGTCAAATAGGTCATCAATTCTAGGCAATGGGTACTTGTTCTTAATTGTGACTTCATTAAGTGACCTATAGTCTATGCACATCCTTTGTGTACCATCCTTCTTTTCTACAAACAGTACTGGTGCACCCCATGGTGATGAACTAGGTTGAACATAACCCTTATCTAGCAATTCCCTTAGTTGTTTCTTAAGTTCTGCTAATTCATTCACTCCCATTCTATAGGGTCTCTTAGCTATGGGTGCAGTTCCTGGTAAAAGTTCAATTATAAACTCGATGTCTCGGTCAGGTGGCATACCTGGCAATTCCTTGGGAAAGACATCCGGGTACTCATTTGCTATCCTTATATCTTCTAAGGTTGTGCCCTCCAACTGATTAACCCGACAGATTTCTGTAGCAGACTGAGTTGCCACAAACACCACTTCTTCTCCAGTTGAAGTGATAAGATTCACTGAGCTATTACCACAATTAATAACTGCTTTCTGCAACCTTAGCCAATCCATACCCAAGATGACATCGATACCGGTGGAATTTATGACTACAAGATTTGCTTGAAATTCTACCCCCCTTATGCTGAGACTAGCAGCTAAGCATATCCACTCTGCTTTCATTACCCCACCAGGTGAGCTTACTAACATGTGTTTCTTCATAACACTTACTGGAATACCATGCTTCTTTATGAATGTGTATGTTATGAAGGAATGCGAAGCACCAGAATCAAAAAGTACTGTAGCTGAGTTTGAGTTGACCGGAAACGTACCGATCACCACATCCGGTGCCTCCTGAGCTGTTTCAGCAGTAACATGGTTCACCTTTCCCCGAACGTAGTTCTGCTGTGAGTTAGTCTTCTTGGGGCATCTATTAGAGTAATGTCCCGGCTCTCCACAATTGAAGCACTTGTTATCATTAACTGCATTTGGCGCTTTTGGTGCGCCATTCCTCTGCGGAGCATTGGGGGCATTATTCCTCACTGGTACATTATTGGGTTGCTGCTGGTGCTGAGCTGGTGCCTTGAACTGCTGTTGCTGCTGCTGTGCACACTGCTACTGCTGGTTGCGGTTGAGACCTGTCTGACCTTGATAGCGCTGCTGAGGTTGAGTTTGTTGAGGGTTGGTACGGAAGCGAGAGTTGCTCCCAGATTGCTGTCCTTGAAATTTTCTCTTCTTGTCCTCCATCTGGCGGCGCTTGTTCTCAATCACTAAAGCTTTGTCCACCAGCTGCTGGAAGTTAGCAAAGGTATGGGACAACAGCTGGTACTGGAGACCATCATTCAAGCCCTCCATAAACAGCTCCTGCCTCTTTCCATCCTCGTCTACCTCAGTAGGTGCATACCATGACAATTGTATAAACTTGTCACGATATTCAGCAACAGTCATGCCCCCCTGCTTGAGAGCCAAGAACTCCTTCTTCTTCAGCTTCATCAGTCCCGCAGGCATGTGTTGAGTGTGAAAGGCACTGCGGAACTCAGCCCAAGTGATGGGATTAGCTTCGGTGCGGCCGAAGCGGAATGAGTCCCACCAATCCTATGCAGCTCCCTGCAACTGTCCAGAAGCATATAAAACTTTCTCCCTATCATCACATTGGGCAATCTCCAGTTGCCTCTCTATGGCACGTAGCCAGTCATCAGCTTGGAGTGGATCGGCAGAGTGCTTGAATACAGGTGGGTGTCCTTTCAGAAACTCTCCCCTCTTATCCCTGACATGAGGGGGTGCATTTCCATTCCCTTGCCCCATGTTCTGCATGTTCTGGGCCATCTGCTGAAGCAATTGGGTCTGCATCATCATCAGCTGCTCCATGGAGACTAGGGGTGGTGGTGGCGGTTCCTCACCTCCCTGGTTGTTCCTCCTGGTGTTCACCATCTGTAGAGGCATCATATAAGTCTCACACGTCCAAGCATATAACTCTTACAAGATACTGGTGTAACAAGAGTAGGTGTAGACAAGAGATATATGTAGGGTATGCAAGAAGATATTTGTTCTGAATTTTTCCAGCGAGTTGGATAGCAGCAGTGCTGTAAAACGAGCATATCTCAGTCTCTGTTTATCATACGATTGCGTAGCATACCTTTCTGGAAATCTTATGAAATTCTCTACAACTTTCGTTTAGAATACTTTTTCAGATTCCAACGTTTACTTAGTCAAATTCAGACGATAAGAAGTACTATTCCGGAATCCTGACAGCACAGAAACCTCGACTTATAACAGTTGTATCTCACAATTTATACTAGCTATTGAGGTGATTCCAGAGCCGGAAGAAAGATGTTGAAGTCTACTTATCTCCATAAAAATTTCATGACCTTTGAGTATCTAGATTGTGAGATATGAACTGATAAAGACAGACTGTTCCGAAAGATACAGAATGGACAGCATGATAAAACAAAACCCAACTATTTATTCATAATATTCCTAAACCTTAACCTTAACTAAATGACCGTGGACATGCCCACAAGTCATCACAATCATATCAAAGATCCAAATCAAACATTATTCATAATGATAAACATCCAACCATGCAACTAACACTTGTCCAACCATTAAAAGAAAGAAACTAAATACTCTCTCGCGTAGCTACGCGTGCTTATTATATATTTTTAAGACTCTCCTATGGGTACGGGTCGATGGTGGTGCTGGTGCTGGGGTCTCCAGACTCTCCTCTGGTCCTCGGGGGTGACTGAGCGGGTACTCCTGAATCTTCCACATCTGGACCTCCCAGCTGTTGCTTCAGTGTAGCGTTCTCACGAGCCAGCTGCATGTAGGCCCTCCCCATGACGTCGAGCTCGTCCAGGGCCTGATCCAAGTCAGTGTGGGTCTCAGCCAAGCACAACAGGGTAGGCCTCAGCCTTAGGTTCGCCTCTCCAAGTGGTGTAGCGATGTTGCACGTAGACTATCCGCTTCGACGGCGGGGAAGATAGCGGTCATCCTCCTAGGCGATGTCGTCGAAGTGACGGTCGCGGTTGACCATCAACGCCTGTCGAGCTAGATCCCTGATGACGGCCGCACGTGTGAGCCGTGCAGTGGTGGCGCGGTGGATGTAGCACACCCGAGTCCCCTCTCGGATGTACACTTCTGTCTCCTAGAAGCCGGTGTAGTCGGGGTGGGTCCAATGCTCCGTCCTGTACTGAACAGTGCCTCTAGGGTGGTAGCGATGCACAAGTGCGAGAAGCCTAGGGTGGTAGTAGCCATCACCCTCCAAGTCATAGTGGATCTCCGTAGTCCATCCCTGAGCCAACGGTGCATTGTGATCATCATCATTGTCATCATCCCCATCGTCTCCACCGTCTCCATCGTCTCCACCATCTCCACCGTCTCCACCATTACCCTCATCACCTCCATCAGCATCAGAATCATCAGAACCATCTCCATCATCGGGGTCACCTGCTCCCTCCTGGCCACCTTGTTCTCGTACTTCCTCAGGATCTTCCCCAGACTCCTCTATCTCAATGGGTCCCTCAAACAAGGGTCCCTCCTCTGTTTCTTCATCCATCGGATCCTCCAACAAGTCCTCCAGAGGTTCCCCCATGGGTACCTCCACAGGTGGTTCCTCCTCCTGGTTCCTTAGAGCTTCCACCAGATGTGCCGAGACACGCTTGCCCAAAGTGAACCTGGTCCTCCTGGTGGGCATCGGAATGGTCCTCTTGCGCGAGGTCAGCTTGGTACGGGCCATCTATAAGAATGAAAAGGTTGAGTATTAGAACAAAATAATTTTTGGCAATGGATAAAGAACAAAATATAAGCAAAAATTTTATAGCAAATTAAAGTAGTAAAATAAAGATAATATGATCCTAGAAACGTCCATTTCTAACTAGGTTGTTCGTCCTACAGTCAGTTATAGCTCTGATACCAATTTGTCGCACCCAATTTTGCAAAGCAAAACCAAGCACTCATATATGTGCGCCCAGGATGTCCAAACACACACATATATCACAAATTGTAGTAGTATCAAAGTAAAGTACTTATTACATCGCATATCTCATCATAAAGTTAAATACAAAGTTTGCTCGAAGGCAATATTATTATAAACACAGCGGAAAAACTAGCCCAACTGCCACAGGGACTCCAACTGGTGAACGTCTTCCTAGTAGTCCTGGACATCCTCTGGAAACTCTTCATACCCATTATCTGTTACCCATCTAGGATTTTCATTTGATGTAAAGCAAGTGTAAGCTCACCATGCTTAGCAAGTATAACAAAGGGATCTATGAGGCTCAAATAGGCTTGACACTATTTGACTGCGGTTCACAATTTTAGTTGATCAATTTTTAGCAACCTGAATTACTACTTTAATGAACAGTCCCAAATCCCAAGTGGTATTAAAGTATCATCCAGCTTTGTCTCAATTCCCAACCATCCATCATCCACAGTAACCACTAATCTCGAAGGATCCAGACCGCTCGTATCCGTGAGCATGGCTGTTATAACAGGTTAATTATTTCTGTAGAAATTGTACATCTTTACCCACCGAGCCATGATTCCCAATGCAGGGGTTCGCGAGACCCACTACACCTCTTCCCAGGAAGTGTGGCAGAGTTTCACTATGAAACCCTTAGCTAGTTGCACTAACAAATCATAGCTACAAAGGAATGGCACACGTGGGCATCGCAGCACGGTGCACACCCTAACAGAAAAAGGAAAGATACCCTCTTACCCCTTACTGGAGCTACAGACGAGCTAGTACAAACTAGATAATAGGTTAAAGTCAGAGCCATTTGACACTCAGGGTTGTACGGTCCCTCCTAGGTTGCCGCTTCAGGATAAAGTCCTTATGGAGAGGCACTAGAGTACTCAACCCCGTACTCTAGCCCCCTATCTATTGCTAAAAGTTCCATTTTATCTCATTGCATATAGTCTTTAAATATGTTTAACAATTACTTCATGTTAAGCGCTGCAGCATCTATCCAAAATGCCTACCCAATAAACCCAGGTATCAAGGATATGTGGTACAATGAATCATCTAGGTAAAGTCCTTAAAGGCAATTCAAATTAAACTCATGCATGAATGTAAGTGGTAGTAGTTCATAGGTAACAAGGGGCCTTTGGGTACACTTGCCTTCCTCAAAGTCGTCCTAGGAGTACTGCTGATCCTGCTGGGGGTCCTCAGTCACCTCGAATGGCTCACCCTCTAATCGTGATCCAATCATCAATCAAGCATCATTCCAATCATTACATGCATACAAGATAGAACTCTATTAGAACAGTACACCAAACAGTGAAAACATATGTTGAAAAGCTTACAGATCTGTTCTACGCATTTCTACGAACACATGAGCGAAAGAATCACTCAAATCGGACTTAAAACGTGAAAGTTATGCATGAAATAAGATGTAATGGCAATTCTGTAAATAAACTAACCTATTTTCAAATTAAAATAATTAAAAATCTGAATTTAAATGAAATATGGACCGGGCTTACTATTTCTGGAAACTTCAGGGACTTGAATGAATAAAAATAGGACTAAATAAAAATTAGTTTGAACTGGACTGGACCGCGGGTTGATTTCTGGAAAAAGCGGGGGCTTTTCTGCAAAACGCGCTCGGTTGACTGGGGTTTGACCCGATGGCTGACCGGGCTGCTGACTCATCGACACGCGGTGGCTGTTCATTGGGCGCGGTGCACCACGCGGGCGTGGGCGCGCTGACGTGGGCGCTGACGCGGCCACGGTGGACTGAGTCCACGTTCCGCGGTGGACCGAACCGGTACCAGCTGATCTGGACCGTTCCTTGATGATCGGACGACACAGGGTGAGATCCGGGCGATGGCTCGCCGGGGAAGAAAGAAAGGCCGGCGGCGCCATGGCTGGTGCGCCGGGACCTCGGGCTACGGCTCCCTAGGGCGCCAAAACGAAAGCTGAGAGCACGGGAAGGTGGAGGGGCTCACCGTGAGTCACCGGGATGGGAACACGGCGTTCGGGACGAGCTCCAGACGCAGTGTCGACGGCGGCGGGGCTCTGGAGAGAGAAAGAGAGCGCGGGTGAGGGCGTAGCCAGGCCAAACAGCGCCAAAATGCGAAATGGAATGTACCTACGGGCGCGGGAAGATCCGGTGAAGCTTCGGGTGGCCTTGGCGTCGGCGTTCGCGCTCGGAAGGGGGAGGCTCTCACCGGCGGCGGTGGCTCTCGGTAGCGGGCAAAGGTGGGGAGAGAAGGCGGGGTCGGCTCAGGGTTTTATAGGCCGGGTGTGCGCGGAAATAAGGAAGGGAAGCAGGGAGGGGCTCGGCACCTTCCAAACGGCGCCGGTGACTTTCCATCGAGGACGCGCCATCGGTGGCCGAAGAAAGGAAAACGCCGGGAGAGGAAAAGGAAGCTCGGGGAAGAAGAAAGGAAAGAAGAAAGGGCGCTGACCGGTGGGGCCGGAGCGCAGCGAGAGAGAAAGGGAGAGGGCGAGCGTCGCGGGTGAAGCCAAGCAGGCCGCAGTGGCATGCCTTTGCGCGAAGCGGGCCGCAGCGAAGCAGTAGCTGGGCCACCGAGTTGGTGCGTGCGCGCGCGGGTGGCCAACTGGGCCGCGTGCGTTGCGGGCTGGCGCGGGAAAGAAGCAGCGGGCCCAAGCGAGCAGGCCGCGCGGTGCAGTCGCGGGCAGGCCGCCGGGATAGGCCAGCGGGAGGAGGAGGGGAAAAGGTCCGGGCTAGCTGGGCCAGAAGGTGTCTTTCTCTTTTTTTTTCAAATCAAATGTTTGTCAAATTCTATTTTCTCCATTTTCATTTTTAAGCCAAATTCAAATAAGTTTTGAATACAAATTTCAAATCTTCTAGCCCTACACTCAATCAAAACCCATATGACTCGGCATGAATGCAACAAACAAGTTTCTAAACTTATAGTTTATTTTATTTATTCAATATTTATTATTTGGCCTAAGTTAAAAATACCTAGAAAATGTAATAAATGCTAAGAATTAATTGCTAATTTGTGGTAAAAATTTTGGGTGTTACAGTTTTGGCCTCAGATTGCATGAGATTACCCTAACCTATGACCTTCTCCTCTCTCTAGTTCGCCGCTGCTGTTGACCTGGACCCTCGGAGCTCTCTCGAACACCATGACCACCTCCGTCAAATTTGTGGTGAGCTGCTCCCCTTCCCGTGCCCCTATTTACTTAGATGATGCCCTAGAATGCCGTCTCGGTGAGCTCCAGTCACGTCGGCCACGGCGCCGCCTTGGGGGCCATCGCCTCGACGTGCTCCGCGTCGTAGATTCGCATCCCATTGAGTTCGCGTGAGCCGGTGCCTCATTTTCGTGGGTTTGGTTTCTATCGGGATGGTCTAGAATGCTGTACCGGCATTCGCTGTGGCGCTCGGCTCACCGCCAGCCATGGCAGGCTTGTCGGAGCTGCTATACAGATGGGGGGGGGGTTCTCTCATTCATCCCTCGCCGTCGGATCTATTTGGATGGCCACGATTAGGCCATACTGGTTCGGTATGTGACCGGTCCACCGTGACCTAAGGACTCAGCCCACAGCGCCGCGTCAGAGCACGCCCACGCACACGTGGTGCACTACGCCACTCACGCGTGGACACATGGCTACCTAGTTAGCCAGCGACACGGTCAACCACGACCCGTCGGGTGATTTTGCAGTTGAGCCCCTCGATTGTCAATAAATCAACCCGCGGTTCAGTATAGTTCAAATGAATTATTTTTCAGTCCTGTTTTTTATTCGTTTTAGACCCTGTAGTTTTAGGAAATAGTGTGTGTTGTCCATAATATGGTTAAATTCAGATTTTAATTGTTTTAATTCAAAAATAAGTTCAGGTTATTTACAGAAATGTCATTGGAACCTTATTTCATGCATAACTTTTACGTTTTAAGGCCGATTTGAGTGATTCTTTCGCTCACGTGTTCATAGCAGTATGTAGAATAGTTTTATAAGATTTTTAATCTATGTTTCTGCTGTTTGGTGTACTATTCTAATAGAAGTCTATTTGTATGCATGTAATGATTGGATTGGATGCTTGATTGGTGAATTGGAACACGTTTATAGGGTGATCAATTCGAGGTGACTGAGGATCAGCATGAAGATCAGCAGTACCAAGAAAACTTTGAGGAATGCAAATGTAGCAAAGGCCTCTTATACCTATGAACTTTACAATTCATATTCATGCATGTGTCTAAATTTGAATTAGCTTTAAGAATTTACCTAGATTATTACTTGTAGCACATATCCTTGTTACCTATGGTTTGGGATGCATTTTGGATAGATGCTGCAGCGCTCAACATAAATAATTGTTAAACATGATTAAAGGTATTATGCAATATGTTAAAATGGAGCATTTTAGCAACAATTAGGGTGCTAGAGTACAGAGTTGAGTGCTCTAGTGCCTCTACATAAGGTCTTAATCTTGAAGCGGCCACCTAGGAGGTTTCGTACAACCCCGAGTGTCATATGGCTCTGACTTTAACCTATTAACTAGATTGTACCAGCTTGTCTGTAGCTTTTCGTAAGGGCAAGAGGGGGGCACTAGTTGGTATGTTTCTTTTCCTGCTAGGGTGTGTACCGTGCCACGACCACACGTGCCACTCCTAGAGGAGGGCCACATACGGCTAGACGGCTAAAACCTTAGCAGCTATGACTTGTTAGTGCGATTAGCGATGGGTTACATATTGAAACCCTGCCACACTTCCTAGATAGAGGTGTTGTGGGCTTTGCAAACCCTGGCATTGGGAATCACGGCTCGGTGGGTAAAGTTATACAATTTCCACAAAAATATTTAACCTATTATAACAGTCGTGCTTACGGATACGAGCGATCTGGATCCTTCATGATTAGTGGTTACTGTGGATGGTTGGGAATTGATATAATCTTGAGTACTCATTATTATCACTTGGGATTGGGATTATTCACTAAAGTAGTGATTCAGGATGCTAAAACTTGAACAACTAAAATTACTAACCGTAGTCATACCGTGTCTATCCTTTGAGCCTCATAGATCCCTTTAATATACTTGCTAAGCATAGTGAGCTTACACTTGCTTTACATTCAATGAAAATCCTAGATGGATAACAGATAATACATATGAAGAGTTTTCGAATGATGTCTAGGACTACTAGGATGATGTTCACTAGTTGGAGTACCTGTGGCAGTTTGGGTTTAGTTTTCCGCTTTGTGTAATAATGTTGCCAATGAGCAAGACTATGTATTAACGGTATGATGAGATATGTGATGTAATAAAGTACTTTACTTTGATATTATTACAATTTGATGGTATATGTGTGTTTTGACATCCTGGGCGCACATATATGAGTACTTGATTGGGTGCGATAAATTGGTATCAAAGCTATAACTGACTGTAGGATGATCAACCTAGTTAGAAATAGACATTTTTAGGATCACATTATCTTTATTTTGCTACCTTTAATTTACTATAAAATTTTTGCTTATATTCCGTCCTTTATCTATTGCAAAAATTATCTTATTCTAATACTCAACCTTTTCAATCTTATAGATGGCCCGCACTAAGTTGACACCCCACAAGTGCACCATTGTGATGCCAACAAGGAGGACGAGGTTCACGTTTGGCAAGCGCATTCCTGCACACCTGGTGGAGGCTCTGAGGAGCATGGAGGAGGAACCGCCTATGGAGGTACCCATGGAGGAACCTCTGGAGGACCAGATGGAGGATGAACTCATGGATGAAGAGACTAAAGAGGGGCCCATGTTTGAGTGGCCCATAGAGATAGAAGAATCTGGGGAGGAGCCCATGGAAGAAAATGGATAGGGTGGTCAGGATGGAGCTGGTGACCCTGATGATGGTGATGATTCTGATAATTCTAATTCTGATGATGGGGGCAATGATGGTGGTGATGGAGATGGTGGAGATGGTTGAGATGATGGTGGTGATGGTGATGGAGATGGAGGAGATGGTGGAAATGATGGTGATGATGACCATGATGCACTGCTGGCTCAAGGGTGGACCACGGAGATCCACTATGATCTGCAAGGAGATGCCTACTACCACCCCAAGCTTCTCTCACTTGTACGCCGCTACCACACCAGGTGCACTATGCAGTATAGGACAGAGCCTTAGACCCACCCTAACTACACCGGCTTCTAGGAGACAGAAGTGTACATTCACGAAGGGAGTCAGGTGCGCTACATCCACCATGCCATCATTACATTGCTCACACGTGCAGCCACCATCCGGGATGCTGCCCGACAGGTGTTGGTGGTCAACCGCTACTGCCACTTTGACGACATTGCATGGGAGGAGGATCGTTATGTTCCTCGCCATCGGAGCGGCCAGTCCACCTGCAACATTGCCGCACCACTTGGCGAGGTGAACCCTAGGCTTAGGCCTACCTTGATGAGCTTGGCCTAGACCAACACTGACTTGGATCAAGCCTTGGATGAGCTAGATGTCGTGGGGAAGGCATACCTATAGCTTGCCCGGGAGAATGCTACACTGAAGCAACATCAAGGAGGTCCCGATGTGGAAGCGCCAGGTGTTCCTGCTCAATCGCCCATGAGGAATAGAGCAGGATTTGGAGACCCCAACACCAGCACCAACATCGACCCATAGGAGGATTTCCCAAAAAATATGTAATAAACACGCATAGATGTGCGAGAGAGTGTTTAGTTTCTTTTCTTTTTAATGGTTGAACAATTGATACTCGAGTGGTTGGATGATTGTCATGATGAACAATGTTTGATTTGGATTTTTTTCATGATTGTGATGACTTGTGGGCATGTCCAATGTCATTTAGTTTAAGATTAAGGCCTAAGGATGATATGAATAAATAGTTGGGTCTCTTTTTATCTTGTTGTCCATTCTGTATCATTCTGAGCAGTCCGCCTTTATCAGTTCATATCTCATGTTCTAGATGTCCAATGGTCATGAAAATTTTATGGAGATAAGCATACTTCTACATCTTTCTTTTGGCTCTAGAATCACCTCAATACCTATTATGAATTGTGAGATACAGCTGTTGTAAGTTGATGTTCCTGTGCTGTCAGAATTCTAGAGCAGTACTTCTTGTCGTCTGTTTTTGCCTGATTAAACGTCAGAATATGAGAATGTGTTCTAAATGAAAGTTGTAGATAATTTCATAAGCTTTCCATAAAGATAAAATTCGCATTCAGATTATAAACAGAGAGTTAGATATGGTTGTTTTACTGCACTGCTGTTTGTCCAACTCGCCAGAAAGTTCAGAACAATTATCTTCTTGTATACCCTATATATATCTCTTGTCTTGATCTTGTGATACCTACTCTTATTAGACCATTATCTCTTAAAGGTTATATATTATGGACATATGAGACTTATATGATGTATCTACAGATGGTGAACACCAGGAGGAACAACCTAGGAGGCGAGGACTTGCTGCCACCACCCCCTGTCACAATGGAGCAACTGATGATGATGCAAACCCAATTGCTTCAGCAGATGGCTCAGAGCATGCAGAATATGGGGTATGGGAATGGGAATGCACCCCCTCAAGTCAGAGACAAAAGAGGAGAGTTTCTGAAGGGACATCCACCTGTCTTCAAGCATTCCACTGACCCACTCCAAGCTGACGATTGGCTACGTGCAATCGAGAGGCAACTTGAGATTGCATAGTGTGATGACAAGGAGAAGATTTTGTATGCTTCTAGATAGCTGCAAGGAGTTGCACTTGACTGGTGGGACTCTTTCCACTTTGGCCGTACCGAAGCTAATCTCGTCACTTGGCCAGAGTTTCGTAGTGCCTTCCGCTCTCATCATGTGCCTGCTGGATTGATGAAGCTGAAGAAGAAGGAATTCTTGGCTCTCAAGCAGGGGAGCATGACTATTGCAGAGTATCATGACAAGTTCATACAATTGTCATGGTACACACCTACTGAAGTAGAAGACGATGAGAAGAGGCAGGAGCTGTTCATGGAAGGTCTGAATGATGGTCTCCAGTACCAACTGTTGTCTCATACCTTTGCCAGTTTCCAGTAGCTAGTGGACAAGGCCTTGGTTATAGAGAACAAGCGCCGCCAAATGGAGGACAAGAAGAGAAAATTCTAGGGGCAATAGCAAGGGAGTAACTCTCGTGTCTGCACTGCTCCTCAACAAGCTTACCCGTAGCAACGCTATCAAGGTTAGTCCAGTCTGGTCAATCGCAACCAGCAACCATAGCGTGCACAATAGCTGCAACAATATAAGGCACTAGCCCAGTGCCAGCAACAAACCAATAATGTTCATGTGAAGAATAATATCCCTAATGCTCCATAGAAGAATGGCACACCAAAGGCGCCAAATGCAGTCAATGATAACAGATGCTTCAATTGTGGAGAACCAGGACATTACTCCAACAGATGCCCCAAGAGGATGGCTAACATGTAGCAGAACTATGTCCAGGGAAAAGTCAATCATGTGACTGCTGAAATAGCTCAGGAGGCACCTGATGTGGTGATCAGTACATTTCTGGTCAACTCAAACTCAGCTACAGTTCTTTTCGATTCTGGTGCTTTGCATTCTATCGGGTTCATAAACCCGGGTTCCCTCATGGACTGGCTTTCCAACAAAAGCTCGGCCCGGCAGATGACATTGCAAATGACGCGCAACTCCTAGGTTGGCCCAAAAAACCTAACGACAGGCCAGAAGCATGATCTAATCTCCGACTAGAAGGCCTGGCCAAGGAGGAACGACGCCTGCTTCTGACTCTGGCCTACCTCTCCAACCGGAAGGCCTTGCTTCTGACTTCGACCCGCCTCTCTGACTAGAAGGCTTGGCCAACAACGCTTTTGACTCCGACCCACGTCTCCGACTGGGGATACACCGAACCTCTACTTACAGCTCTTCTCTGAATGGCGCAGTCAGAGCCGACTGGGACCAACCGACCGGTGATGCCCGCTCGGTGAGGACCAGGTAATAGGCAGAGTAGGTAAAATAGGACACTCAAGTCAACTGCAAATATCAATGGTTGTACCCTGTACACCTGCAGGACAGTACTGATAGGACATGTTAGAAGGGTGCCCTGCAACCTTCTAGGCATGCCAGAACCCAAGTAGTGTTGTGGGTGCCATCAACTCCCTTACCAGACAAACACGGTAAGGCTCCCCCTATGTGCCTCTAGGCATCAACAGTGTTGTAGGCGCCATCATTTGCCCTACATGGAGAACACAGTAAAAACCTTCCACATGCGTCAGACATCAATAGTGTTATGGGCACCTACAATCATCTTGTACCCAACGGCAAGGGCAACAAGACTTAGTAGCATACATACTCTCTCTCTCTCTCTCTTGTAAGGCCATCCCCTTCATCTATAAAAGGGGACACGCTCTCTCCCAATAAAGGAGGATCAGTTCACTCACATCGATTCACCCTCTGCTAGCTTTAGACACTTTAAAGCTACACAGAGCGCACACACGATCCAAATGACCAAGGATCCCAATGAACAATAGATGTTCAAACATGTAACGCACAGTGGAGCTCCCGTCACTCTCAGCCCTTTAGATCGGAGTCCAACCGGACCTCTTGCACCCCCATCTTTCTCCCTTCCATTTGTAACCCCACAACAAACTTCGAGCACCTAGGCTTAGGAATAAAGTCACCGACCGACTCAAACTGGATGTAGGGCACATTGCCTGAACCAGTATAAACCCTATGTCATTGAGTGCTTGGCCACATCCGATCACAACATACGACAAAACTACAAATATTTACGTGTTGGTCACTTTCTACACCGATAGTTGGCACCATCCGTGGGGAAGACGTTGTACGTTCACACTTTTTGGTCATCGGATGGCCCGTTTTTCCGCCACCCCTGCCATGGCGGGCTTAAGCAATATGACTCGCTTTGGCTCGTTGGAGTTTCCCGCACTCCCACCTATTGGGATGTGGGTTCCGCCCATCTTCGAGACATCCTAGGCCTTCGTCTTTGGAAGCCTAGACTTCGTCGCCGACCGGCTTGGCATACTACCCATCTGCGAGGAGGTACTTGTTCCAGCACCCATCGGAGGAGGCACATCCTCCATCGGCTCCAGGACACCCGATGACTTCATCGTTGAGGCGCCTACGCTTCGTTCCGAGCATATGCTCTGCTCAAACCCCACTATGAGTAATGTATGCTTTGTTATTTACTTACTATTTACTATCTTTCGTTGATTCTCTAGAGGGACCCCGCTGTCCCTGCCGCGACCACCATGCAACCGGTTCCCCTCTGGCCTCGCGTCCCCCACGGACACGTACGCCCGGGGGCTCCGAAGGATGCTGGTGCCGGCCCCTCTCACATCCGAATTCGTGGGGATGGCAAGCTACGCTCCTGCCTCTTTTCACGACCTCCTGGATGACGATGTTGAGAGCGATAGGTCTAGCACCGACGACATCATTGCACCTAGCCACCCTCTGTCCTGGGAGTGCGCTATGGCAGACGCCTCAGGATAGTAGCCTATGGTAGTGGAGTCTCTTTAGACCCACACCCCTCCGGACCCTCATGTGGATGCCCTTGTGTGTTCCCAGGCGCATGGCAAGGAGCTATGACAAAGGTGGCAGAACCAGCCGCCACTTGTGCCAGCATGCTCAGCGCACCACGATGCACCCCGTGCGCGTAACCTGGTGAGCGGTGCCCGGGGTCATGCCCGCCAGGTCCAGCGTAACATCATGCATGGGGGAATGATCCCCCATAGTTCGCTTGTGCTGGCCAAAACATCGTTGCGGCGGCGATGCTTCTGCGTGGCCTTCCCAAGCCGAACAACCCCCAAGAACAGGCGATCCACCGAAACGTCTGGGCACTGGTGGAAACTACCGCCGTTCAATAGCTAGAGAGCTTCGCATCATGACACCAACTCGCAGCCTCTCTCCCCACTAGGGGAGCAGGGACGCACCAGATGAATCACTCCATCCGCTCATCGCTATAGCCACGGAGCACGGCATAGGAGGGCACAGCTACGCCACAGCCTGACCCAGCACCCGCTCCACACCGATCGCCTGTGCGCAAATGCCTCGGGCCAAACCAAGATGCTCGCAGCAGCATCAGGAACCGGCATCAGGCCCGGCATGATGATGACGTCCATCGAGCGGTAGTGAGAGCAGATGACATGGGCTCTGACCAGAACATCAATGAGACCAGGGAGACACACCCTAGGCATGGTTGCCGACCAGATGATCGAAGTCCTAGCCTAGATGGCCCGGGACCATGGGCCTTTGGCCGGCGCATCCAGAGAGCGTCGTTCCCACAATGCTTCCAACCACCTACCAACATCGCCAAGTATACCAGGGAGACAAACCCCAGAATATGGCTCGAAGACTTTTGGCATGCCTGCCGAGCCAGAAGAGTGGATGGTGATCACTTCATCATTCAGTATCTCCCCATCTATGTGGGGGAACATGTTCGACCATGGCTCGAATTCCTCCCACACAATAGCATCCACGACTGGGCGAATCTTAAGAGGATCTTCGTCGAGAACTTCCAGGGGACGTATGTTCACCCTAGGAACTCCTGGGACCTCAAGAGCTGCCAGCAGGAGCCCAATGAGTCCCTATGTGATTACATCCGTAGGTTCTCAAAGCGATGCAACTCCCTTCTTGATGTCATCGACTTGGATGTCATCAACGCATTCCTCTCCAAGACGACCTGCGAGTCCCTGATCCACAAGCTTGGCTGCTTTAATCCCCGAACCACCCACGACCTGCTCGACGTTGCCATGAACCACGCCTCTAGCGAGGAGGCAGTCGGAATAGTCTTCAACGGAGGCCGGGACAAGGACAAGGCCAATTGTGAGGACCAAGACGAGGGCCCCTCCACGCAGAGGGGCAAGAAGAGCAAGAAGGATCGGCGCCGACCGACCAACTCCACATTGGTTGTCGTAGTAGATCATGCGGGCAAGCAGCCCTAGCAGGGCCTGCTTGACCACTTCGGCAAGCTCATGGATAGCCCCTGCACCAACCACGCTTACCCTATCAAACACCTCTACAAGGACTACGAGCTCCTCAAGCGCTTCCTACAATAGGGTGGTGGGCCAAAAGAAGGAAAGGGCAAGGAGGCAGCAGCCAAGAAAGGAGGTGCGGTGGGCAAGGATGGGGATGGCTTCCCCAACCCTAAGGAATGCATCATGATCTTTGAGGGATTTGATGTTGTCTTCCCCAAGCGCTAGCACAAAGGGTGCTACCAAGAGGCATGCGTCGCCAAAATGGCCGTCCCCTCCTTCCTCCGCTGGTCAGATTCTCTGATCACTTTTGATCGGAGGGACCATCCGTCCCATGTCGCCAGACTGGGGCACTACCCACTCGTCGTTGTCCCCATCATCTTTAAGAAGCGCCTCACCAAGGTGTTGATGGACAGAGGCAGCGACCTCAACATCCTCTACATTGACACCCTCGACACTATGCGCATCCCTTGGTTGGAGCTCCATCCGGCGAGCTCTCCCTTCCACGGCATGATCCTGAGAGCGCAGGCATACCCTGTCGGGCAGATTGACCTACCCGTCACATTTGGCGACCGATTCAACTTCTGCTCAGAGGTGCTTACCTTCAAGGTGGTGGACTTTCCGAGGTCTTACCACGCCATCTTGGGGTGGCCATGCTACACCAAGTTCATGGTGGTCCCCAACTACACCTACCTAAAGCTGATGATGCCAGGACCGAATGACATCATCACTGTGGGTAGCACCTTCTCGCACGCCTTCATGTGTGACCACGAGCATTACAAGCTCGCCACTGCCATCATCAACTCTTACAAGCTCTCGTGGTTCGGGGAGTTGTCGACCCTAGCCATCCTAGACTACAACAAACTAACCTCCACGATGACCTTCCACCCACTCGAGGAAACTAAGGCGGTGGGGATCGACCCCACTGGCCCAACCAAGATGGTGCGGATCGGGACCCAGCTCCCTGCCAAATAGGAATGCGAGTTCATTGACTCCCTATGTGCCAACAGCGATGTCTTCACATGAAAACCATCTGACATGCTAGGCATACCACGAGACGTCGCTGAGCACGCACTATGCCTTATCCCAGGCTCATAGTCCGCCAAGCAGCGCATGCATCGCTTCGACGACGAGAGACGCAGTGTAACACCCTAGGTGTTAAGCATACATCTAACCTTGATATTGCATGATCACAATCATCATTGAGCATCCATGATCATAAGCATATCATGTATTCTATCTAAGTTTGGCTTATATTGCATGTAATATTACTTAATTGCATTACTTATGCTAGGGTTTCCATGTAACCAATGTATGAAATGTGTGTGTAACCTTAGGAGTACCTTAAACATGTTTAAAATAGCATAAGGAACAACTTTGGTATTCATGACCAAGGCTAGTTTGGTCTATAAGTCATTGATATTGTGTAAGTCATCAAATTTAAGTTGTATGTTTGACCTAGTTTGAACTATGTCATAGAGTCTTTGCATGCTAGTGCACCTTTAAGCAAAGTTGTAGTATTTGAGTAGAGCAACAACTTTTATTTTTGGGTCATGAGCAAATTCAGTTCATAGCTTAGTCATTTTGAGCTCACAAAAATCAACAATTCACTATTTTGCAACACAGAGAAATTTTTCTAAGTATTTCTGATTTCTAGTTTCGCTGGCTCGACTTTGGAATGATTTTACTCCTCATTCTTTGGGAATTAGACATTGATCCTTTAAGAGATATTGTAGATGCTATATAGGGCTACAACTTTAGTTTAGATTGTTTGCGCTAATGCTTCACGGTTTAGGAGTTTGAACGTTGGTAATTTGCGCTGTCAAACCGGATCACTCGCGCTGATGGCCGAACTAAATCATGCCAACAGTGGCCGACCGGCTTTAGAGCTTGAACGTCACGTGGAGGCCGCGCATCACCGTCAGCGTGCTCGGTTAGGCCACGTCGGGCCATAGCTCGCCAACTCAAGCCCCAGCGCTCGCCCGTGACTCCCTAGCACTCGCATTTCCTTTCCCTGCCTTCTCCTCCGCCTTCGCGCTCACCCGCAGTAGCCGCAGCAGCCGCAACAGCTCACTGCAGTGCCGCCGTTGCCATTGCTGGCCCCTGCTTGCACCGCATCGCTCATTCACCACCATAGCAGTGTCGTCGTACTCCCACCGCACCCACATTTGCTTGCTAGCCGCGTCCGGTAAGCCGTCGTGCTGCGCACGACCTCGCCGTTGTTCCACCGCCATGCTCCATCACCATGGCCGCACCGTCTCCGACCACAATTAGTCATGCTTGGGTGTGCGTTAGAGTCACCTTAGGGTGTAGAGTCTGGGCGTAACTCTAGATTGTGCTATTGTGGTCACCTCCGGTGCCTTGCTATCGAGCCGCACCGCCATGGACGCTGCCGTCGTCGTTAGCTCTGGCAATAGGTCTAGCTAGGTAGCTCAATCTGTGCGGGATGAAGTGGGGATTCACGTAGTACCGGTGCCCTCGCCGGAGAGGCTCGCCATCGACGAACTCTGGCCGATCCACGTCGAGCAGCGCCGCTCCTCTGTTTTTCTTTCGCCGACACACGGGCCCGTCTGTTTCGTGGACCCCTGCTGTCAGCGGCTGTGAAATAGAAAGATAGTCTATTTATTTCCAGATTTGCATACAACTTTGGAAAATTATAAGTGGAGTTATAGAGGTCCAATTTTGGTGAACCAAATTTTATTGTGTTCCTCATGAAGTGTAGTTTTTTTATAAAAATATGAAA
This sequence comes from Miscanthus floridulus, assembly GCF_019320115.1. Lineage (NCBI taxonomy): Eukaryota > Viridiplantae > Streptophyta > Magnoliopsida > Poales > Poaceae > Miscanthus > Miscanthus floridulus. The sequence goes on along the minus strand of NC_089586.1, from coordinate 114,254,965 downwards.
TGTACATTTTCTGGTATTTTTCATGGTGATTAAAATGTATTTAAATAAGTACTTTTTGAATGTTAGTAATCTTGTAAAATAGATATCTTGAGCTAGAAAAATGAAAAAATTGTGATTCTAATTTTGTTGGTTTTGTATTGACATGCTCTAGCTAGGAAAATAATGAACTTGCTGTAAATTTAATTGAAGTAGTGTCTTTCTATTTATCTAGTAATAAATGGTATTTTCTAAGGAAATTTGTAGGGATAAAAATATGTAACATATTGATATGCAAATTTTTGTACAGTAGTATGGCACTAATATGAAGCTAGGAAAAATATATAATCTGTTATTTGATACTTTTCTATAGGGCTTACTATTTTCACTAAAATAGGCCTTGCTAGCTTGTCATTTTTGTAAAGGATGTTATACATGGTCAAATGGCATGAAACGTTTACAGTAGTCTATTGGTAGCACTTGGAGGCTACTGTAATGTTCTATGAATTTATTGTGTACATTTGGTATATGTTTGTTATTTTCCCAAATTATCTAATTAAATTAATAAAGGCATTTAAATGAATAGTTTGGGCTTTACCATTATGTTTTATTGAGTATATTTGGTATGATTGAACTGTTGGTATACTTGGTGATGTCAAATTTTGAATGCTTGTATGTAGTAAAAATATTGTTGCTTTATAATTCAAATTAAAGTTGTTTTCGGACAGATTCTGTGGTTTGGTATGTTGCATAACCAAAATCATGTTTTCTGTAGAAATAGTTAATAACAAAGTTGTAGGGAACTTCTTCATCTATCTTGTGTTAAAATTTCAGGGCAATACGACAAAGGGTTTAGGAGTTATAGCTGTTGAAAGTTAGTTTTCCTAAATGCTTGTTCTCTGGAATTTCTGGACAGCACTGGATAGATTACCTGTTTTGGTTAGGATAGAGTGTGAATTAGCTTTTAGTGATTATATAAGAGTTGTAGGAAATTTTATAAGCTTTCCAGAAAGTCCAAGATCACAGCATTTGGATAAGTATAACTTCAGTTATGATGTAATCTTTTAACTGCCATGTGTAGCTTAGACATTGACTTATGTGAAATTTGCAAGTAGATAGAGAAGAGATATGCACCTACTCAGTTAATATGGAATTGCATTGTTATCATTGTGCTACTTAACATCATTATCACAGCATGTACCTTTCCATATCACATCATCTATGATCCATCGTATGCATTCATGAGACTCACTTATGCATATGCATGCAATAGGTGCCACCGAGGAGGTCACGTTGGTGGAGCTAGACGCCGATCTACAAGAGGAGGATCAGGAAGTGCAGCACTAGGAGGTTCCCGGCAAAGGCAAGCCTAAGGTTGATCATCTCCCGGAGTGTCCCAATCTTTAGCCATCAACGTTCGTGAAAGGCAAGCCTTGGAGCATTATAAGCCTCCTTATTTTATTAATGTCACCTAAAGTTATTCGTATTGATGCATTACGTCACAAGAGTTGTTTGGAAACACTTGCTTCATATTACCTTCCTTGATTAGAAATATCTACCATGAATCCTATTTAAGTCCAGGAATGCTTATCATGCTTAGCTATGCTTAGACTGGTAGAAGTCGGGTGATTTCCTATCACCTATGAGCTATAGGTGATAACTTGATCACGGTTGGCTATATTGTGCTATCATGTAACATAACCCAGTATTGTTGAATAAATGGAGACCGGGCAGAGTCTTATGGTGTGGTATCGTAGTGATTCCGTCTATGTCTTTTAAGGACCGGCCATTGAAGGTTCATCTTGTCATGTCGAATGCATGCTTCTCACATAGTTGGCTGGATAAGTCATTCCGACTACGAAGCCGAGTAGCTCAACTCAGGCCGGGACCATGAGCGGTAAAAATGCGCACTTTGGAGGTAGTAAGGATGAGCGGAGAGCCAATGGCGTAAGCCCAAGGCTGAGTTAGAGTCCTGAGCCCCCTTGGTAGATTGGTTATATCTCTGAGGGCACGGCGTTGGTCGTACCTGCAAGTTTACTTGAGTTGTAACAAAGGTGACCTAATGCGACCCTGATGGGGGAAGTATGGGTGTGTGTTAGGAATAATTCCCCAACTAGGTAGGAATCAATTCAAATCGCCGTCTCTCCCAGATAGTGAGAACTGACAGGAATACACTTCATTGTAGTACATGATGGAAATGTTGGCTATGAGATTATGCAAGAACTCAACTGGATATGGTTATTATTGTGATGACTTAATGGTACCAACATGTCTGGCATAGGATAGTGCTAATCTAGTATGAGATAGGATTAATAACTGGTGATTCATAATTAAAGATATGTTGGATAACTTATGCTTTTTCTACAAATAATGTCTACCAGCTCTACTTATAAAGTCTTGCATACTCCTTGGTGTCTTAGTATAATAGTTGGGCGGGTAAGTCTAGCTGAGTACCTTCTTGTACTCAGGGTTTTATTCCCATTGTTGCAGATAATGTTATGTATCACGGCTAATGCAAGAACTGCTTCGCTCCTGTAGTGGATGAGGACTAGGACAATGGGCAATGGTCATTCTGTATATCATCTCACCCCTGTGATTTTGGTTGGAGATGACTATGAAACTAGCTTTGTATTAAACTATGTGTGATGTAGATGTTAAACTACTTTGCTTCCGCTACTTTCAAACTTAGTTTGTAATAATTATTCGACCTCTGATGTATGAGAAATATTTGTGAACTATGATGTAACATGTGACGGGTTGTGTTGAATCTCTATGATCTTGGTTTGTATGTTGGTTGTTTGAGATCCTTCGTGATTTTGTTGGACTACCGGGTTTATATGGCTCAAGTATGATGATTTGATCGCTTCGGTGATTGCTATTGTACTTGTGCTCTTATAAATTGGATAGTTCTATGACACGCAGGGCCATAGGCGAAGAGATCGCCAAACTCCTGGTAGCCGAATTCATCAGAGAGGTATTCCACTCCGACTTGCTTGCCAATCCTGTTCTTGTTAAAAAGAAGACTAGAAAATGGAGAATGTGTGTTGATTATACTGGCCTCAACAAAGCGTGTCCAAAGGATTACTTTCCTTTACCACGCATAGACCAGATAGTCGACTCCACCTCAGGGTGTGAGATCCTCTCCTTTCTGGATGCCTACTCAGGCTATCACCATATTGCGATGAAAGAGTCCGATCAACTCGCAACCTCATTCATCACCCCGTATGGTTTGTACTATTACATAAGCATGCCTTTCGGTCTGAAGAACACTGGCGCCACCTACCAAAGGTGCATGCAGCAATGCTTCACCGACCAAATCAACCCGCTCGATCAGCCTAATCAAGCCGAGCGACCAGAACCAACAATCACCGTCTATGTTGATGACATAGTGGTCAAAATGGCTCAAGTTTGCGACCTGATCGCAAACTTGGCCACAACGTTCGCAAACCTCTGAAGGTTCAACATCAAATTGAATCCCAAGAAATGTGCTTTTAGGGTTCCAAAGGGGAAGCTGCTTGGATACATCATGTCCGAACACGGTATTGAGGCCAACCCCAAAAAGATCATGGCCATCTCCAATATGGGCCCTATACACAACGTCAAGGGCATATAGAGGCTCACCGGCTGTTTGGCCACCCTGAGCGGGTTCATCTCCCGGCTCGGTGAGCGAGGGATGCCTCTCTACAAGCTCCTCAAAAGGACGGACACCTTCATCTGGACTGAAGAAGCACAACAAGCTTTGGAGAGCCTCAAAACATCATTGATATCAGCCCCAATCCTCGTCGCTCCCGAACGGGGAGAACCCCTCCTCCTCTACGTTGCGGCGAGCAACCATGTGGTGAGTGCCGCCCTAGTCATCAAAAGGGAGGAGCCGAGACACCACCTTAAGGTCCAGCGACCCATATACTTCGTCGGGGAGGTACTCACCGATCCCAAGGTCTGGTACCCCCAGGTGTAAAAACTCCTATATGCCGTGCTGATGGCAGCCCGGAAGCTCCTACACTACTTCACCGACCATGAAGTCACGGTCGTCACTTCATACCCGCTCGGGGACATCGTCCGCAACCATGACGTCGCAGGATGGATCTCCAAGTGGCACTTGAACTCATGGGCCACGACATCAGGTATATCCCCCATACTGCTATTAAGTCCTAGGCTCTCACGGATTTTGTCGCCGAATGGACGGAGGTCCAGCTATCGACCCCAGACATCACCCACGAGTATTGGATGATGTACTTCGATGGGTCCATCATGGCACCCGACTTGGGGGCTGGAGTGGTTCTGATCTCCCCAGATAGGAGTAGGCTCTGCTATGCCATTTGCCTCCACTTTTTAGCCTCAAACAACACTACGGAGTACAAGGCCCTCATTAACGGACTATGCATCGCCATCGAGCTTGGCGCTACATGACTCTACGTTCATGGTAACTCGAAGCTGGTCGTCAACCAGGTCATGAAGGAGTCCCCCTGCAAAAGCCCCCTCATGGCAGCCTACTACCAAGAGGTGTGCAAGCTCAAGGACAAATTCTAGGGGATTGAGCTGCATCACGTCCCCCGAAAGGATAATGACGCTGCCGATTTTCTCGCAAAGTTGGCTGCTAGACGGGATCCATCTTCGAGCAGGGTCTTCATCAACGACCTCCATGAGCCATCTGCCCGCATCCTAGAAGGTCCGATCCAGAGACACCCCGATGCCAACCCGGTGCTTGGGGGCTCCGACCCCGACGCCAAACCGACGCTCGGGGATCCAACCCCAGTTCCTCCATGATGACATCACCCACCGACATTGCCGTGTTGGCGCTCGATCAAACGGACTAGCGAGCGTCGCTACTCACCTACCTCCTCGAGGAAGTTCTTCCACCCGAAAGGATTGAAGCTCGATGGATCGCTCGGCGTGCCAAGATGTTCATCGCCATTGGTGATGAACTCTACAAGCGAAGTCCATCGGGGTACTCATGAAGTGCATCCCTACCAGCCAAGGAAAATAGCTCCTCCTCGAGGTCCATGATGGAATCTATGGACATCACGCGGCCCTAAGGTCGTTGGTCAAAAAAGCCTTTCGCTAAGGTTTTTACTAGCTCACCGCGCTACGAGATGCAGAGGAGTTCATTCGCAGGTGCGAGGGATGCTAGTTCTACACTCGCCAAACTCATCTACCGACACAGGAGCTCCAAACCATCCCCATCACCTGGCCATTCACGGTCAGGGGCCTCGATATGGTAGGGCCCCTCAGAAAGGGCCTGGGCAGCTTCACTCACCTACTCGTAGCAGTGGACAAATTCACCAAGTGGATAGAGGCGAAACCCATCACCAACATCCGCTCATAAGAGGTGGTCAAATTCTTCCTCGACATCACCTATCGGTTTGGCGTTCCTAACTATATCATCATTGACCATGAAACTAACTTCACCAGGAAGAAGTTCCTGGACTTCAGTGATGGATACGGCATCAGGATCGATTTGGCCTTGGTTGGACACCCACGTACTAATGGTTAGGTCGAGCGTGCCAATGGCGTGGTCCTCTAAGGACTTAAGCCACGCATCTTCGACCGACTCAACAAGTACGTCGAGCGATGGGTTGTAGAGGTCCCAGCGATCCTCTAGAGCCTAAGAACGACTCTGAACTGATCCATAGGGTTCACACCCTTCTTCTTGACCTACGGAGCTGAAGCAGTGCTGCCCTCCGACGTCGACCACAGCACCCCAAGAGTGAAGCCTTTCGACCACGACCGAGCCGTGAAGGCTCAACAAGACATAGTCGACACGCTTGAGGAGGCAAGCAAGACAACTGTCATCCGCTCCGCTCGCTACCAGCAAATGCTCCACAGGTACCATGAGAGGAAAATCAGAGGAAGGATCCTCGAGGTCTGTGATCTCATGCTTCGAAGTACCCAATCGACCAAGGAGAAGCACAAACTCTCTCTACCTTGGGAAGGACCCTATATGGTGACCGAAGTTATCTGACCAGGCGCCTACCGACCGAAGGACAACAATGGTGGCGTTCTCACCAATACTTGGAACATCGAACAGCTACGTCGTTTCTTCCCTTAAAAATTTAGTCTTTACCATTTTCTTTCATTCAACGTTTGCTCCTGCAAAGCACCCCGGCCCGAACACTTTTGGCCCGGGTCGCTCGGGGGCTCCACGAGGGTGCGATACCACCTCTTTTTTACTATCATATGGTAAATACATTTTTTACCTGAACAAAAGGGTAGTCCGTTCCTTTAATTATCTTACATAACTTTGCTTCAACATTCTGACCGATCGTACCCCACCTCTACCTACGGTTAGGAGCAGCTGAGCCTCACGGGCCACGCTGGGGCTCTTAAGGTTGTAGCCTATGGGACAAACTAGCAGGTACAAAAAAGAAAGAATAAAAATAGAGCTATGCTAAGGTAAAAATAAGGAATGGACAAAGTAAATCATCACAAAACAAAAATTTATGTATTCGTTAAAACAACTGTTCACATGGGGGCTCCCCCACGAACTTAAACTATTACATCTGCTGGCTACTTCTACTATGGCCGCCCAGTGGCATCGGCTGACGACACGACCAACAAAGATAAAACCTACTCGCCCTCCGACGGGGCAATGCTCGGCTCAGACAGAACTTTTGACCTGACCTCCACTCCATCCACAGGCTGGGTGATGTCTTCTTAATGCACACCTTCAGTCACGCTCGCAAGGGCCCCACCCGGTTCTGCTCCCTCGACTTCTCTGAGCACAACAGGTACCTCAAGGGTGTCCCCCCATAGATGCTCCATAGAAGAACATGGAGCTCCAGACATTCCCATATAGATAGGGTAGCCCCTAGATAGGGGCGCTGCCTGTCGTAGTATGGCCGCCATGGCCAGAGGATATCTCTGACATCACATCAAACTTTATGAACTGGCTGACCTGAGCAGCTGCAGGGGTGAAACCCCCCACCGGGACGGTCCTAGGCGGTTTCCCCTCCGACAAGGCTCGCCCGGGGAAGATCCACTGGAAAGAGTCCACGTACGGCTCTATCTCGAAGAAGGCCTTGTAGACGGCGATGAAGCCGGTGACACGCAGCACCCTAGTTGGATTGAGGTGCTGCAGCTCTAGGACCCACTCATCAAGGAGCCCACACAGGATCCAGTGCGCCACTTCCTTTGGCGGAAGTAGCCCCTTCTCGGCGAAGGCGGCCAGCACCGCCTCGGGAGGCCTCTAGCTTGACATTGTGCTCTGAATTCATGAACGGATCTATGAGGTCTCCCCCTCGCTTACCCTCTCTCTCACTTAGGAACCACCATGCCACACAAGCATTCATGGTGAGAAGGAAGAAGGAGGAGAGGCAGCAGTTGGAGAATAGGCAAAGGATTGCGGCGAGAAGCCCCCTCCCTTCCCCTATTTAAAGAGGAGGCGCAACAGTTGGGGAAACACATGAGATTGGGGAGAAAAACCCTCTCTCTTCCCCCATTCAATGCGGATGGGAAACGATAGGATGCACCCTAACTGATGGGACGCACCCTGCCTGATGGAACGGCTCCTGGTTAGATGGGACATGGCCTAGGTATGGACCACCACTACCGCACGCTGGGCACGAGAAACAAGGCGCCACTGCAAGTAGGCGGCCTTCCGCCTTCCCAGGCGGGACATGGAAAGGCCCAACGATGAGATCTCCGCCCAGGAGAGACCAACGGGTTCCTGAGTCGATCGGATGGCTTAGGCGAACGCCGAGAGACAGGTAAGGAGCAGAGGGATACCTCATGTGGGCCATGTAGACTCCATCACAAACGACGAGCGTGGATCCCGGTTGGACATATCCGATAGGAGCTCCTCAAACACCATCACTCGAGTCATCAAGGTAACATTACCAAACCCCACTATTTCTTTATATCAACATTCATTCATCCATGCATGCATTCATTCATTCCATACATTCGAAGCATCGCATATGCAGTTAAATGCATCACAACGCTCTGTGTTGCTTCACAAAGTGGCAGTTGCCTCATTCAACATGAGCAACGACCAACCGGGATTCAAAGGCTAGCCCACGAAGGGCTCGAGGCCGCCCCACGTCAAATAGAGCCAGGGGAGAATTTTATATAAAATACATAGAAAATTTTATATAACCAAAACCCTAAACTCTAAACCCTAAACCAAATAGTTAATTTTATATAACCAAAATTTATTATTTAGCCTTGGTTAAAAATACATAGAAAATTAAATAAATGCTCAAAATTAATTACTAATTTGCAGTTGAAATTTTTACGTGTTACATGTCGTCGGGACATTGAGCTCTCGGCCTGCTGCGCCACCGCACGCTCGAGTAGCGTACGAATCTCGTGATGGGCCCAATGATCCTCGGGCGTTGTAGGTCCCGGAAGCCCTCAGAGCAAGGCCGTTGCGGTAGCGATGTTCTAGCTCGCCCTGGTGAAGTGTGGGAGGGCTTCATCATCCTCAATGACCCTCTGGTTCACGTCGCGGGCCACAGCACACGCACGCCCGCCATCTCCATGGCGCTCGAGCTCCACATGTTCCTGCTCGAGCTGGATCGTGCTTCCTCGAGCTCTTGATGCCGGGCCTTCAGCTGCTCCAACCGTAGGCAAGGTGGGGCCCTGCATTCCTCTCGACCTTGTCGTCGAAGTCATTCATTGGGAAAGCCTCTCCCTTGTGGATGCTTTCAATGTCTCCCTCGGGGGTACCTACCATGAAACATTCACGAGAGAGGTGATGGCACCCTGCTGGATTCAGAGCTAAAGGGCGACTTCGATTCTCCTGTGAGGAGGTCATGGGCAGATTCTGCAACATATTCGATCATCCCCATGAACTCGTCGTTCATAGGGGATGGGAGTGTCTTGTGCCACAAGGTGGCCAATGGTCTCTGTAGCATCGCGTAGACTGAGCAGGAGCATCGTCGGGGCGCTCCTGACGAGGTATTCTGAGGAGAGCGGCTCTCCTCTGGCAAGCTACGTCATGACATTGGCGAACGAGAAGGTGAGGTGGCGTAGATCCTCCTAGGACGGTCAGGGTCCTAGGAAGGCACCGGGCTAGCGCTCTAACCTCCCGTAGTCGAAGCCAAGGAGCTGGTCACTCCTGGGGGCATAGGCCTCCGGTGCATGTAGCTGTAGCTCCTCAAGTGCCTCGGTGATCGCGTCGAGGCCAACGGAGTGGAGAGGTTGGACAGCGGCGGGAGCCTGCTCCAACTCTCCCTCCATCGTGATGATGAAGTCCATATTCCCATAGCGCACATGCGTGCCTAGGACCTAGCTGATGCTGTGGGTAGCCATCCAAGACCTGGTGTGGACATCGAGACGCGCAAAAGGCCCCTACCTGGCATGCCAACTGTTGGTGTTTCGAGTTACCACCGATGAGTATATTTCTAATATTACGCGTCTAGCTTAGATAGTGTGCTTAGAGGACACGAGGTTTATACTGGTTCGGGCAGAAAGTCCCGACGTCCAGTTCATCGCTACTACTCATGGTACTAGCCCTAAAAGTTTGCAGTAGGGGTTACAAACAGGCAAGAGAGGGAAAGGATCCCAAGTCTGGTGAAAAGAATGAATGGGTGCTGAGAGCTCGACTGTTGCTTAGCCGAGTGTTCGTCTAGTGCTCTTATGTTGATCCAGATCAGATCTTGATGGGTCAATCGATCCTGGTCCCCATCATGGGATGCCTTGCTTTCCCTTTTATAGGCTAAGGGAAGGCAGGGTTACAGTAGAGGAAAAGAGAAGAACGAGAGAGAGATAGGAAGGCCTTTAGGATCATTAGGTCCTTCTCCTTCACACGGGTCCTGCCGACCCTGTAGATGTTAATAGGGATAGCTCCATGTCATGGCCCTATCTGTCACTGGTGCCATGCGCAGGCATCGTCTGTCGGTCATGGCGTTCCATCCTATTCTAGCAGACGTCACGATGAGCTGACGCGCCTATCATCGTTTGTACGAGGGTTAGGCAGAACAGCACTAGCACGCCCGACGCTGTTCTTGATGTGAACCCTTAGGTATAGCCCGTCATGGCCACGGTTTACATCGAGGTGTGCTAGTCTCTTCCCTGGTGTCAAAGCTTTGACCCAGGCCATACGCTTACCTAGAGTGGTTGGTGATGGTATAGGTCCCCACTAGGCGAGATGGGGCCTGCACCTAAGGGGTCGAGCAAGGTAGAGCCCACGGCCTTAGGGTCATGCGAGGTGGAGCCCATAGCCTCGAGGTTGAGCGAGGTAGAGCCTATGGCCTTATGGTCGGGCGAGGCAGACCCCGTGGCCTCAGGGTCGAGAAAGGCGGAGCCCATGGCCTTATGGTCGGGCGAGGCAGAGCCCACGGCCTCGGGGTCGAGCGAGGCAGAACCTATGGCCTCAGGGTCGAGCGAGGTGGAGCCCATGGCCTTGAGGTTGGGTGAGGCAAAGCCCATGGCCTTATGGTTGGGCGAGGCAAAGACCGTGGCCTCGGGGTTGGGCGAGGCGGAGCCCGTGGCCTCAGGGTCAGGCAATGCAGAGCCTGCGGCATCGGGGTCGGGCGAAGTGGGGCCCATGGCCAGAGGTTGGGCGAGACGAAGCCCGTGGTCCTGGGGTTGGGTGAGACAGAGCCTGTGACCTTAAGGTCAGGGGAGGCAGAGCCCGCGGCCTCGAGGTCGGGCGAGGCAGAGCCCTTCCCCAGAGGTCGAGTGAGGCAGAGCCCACGCACCTAGGTGGCGGTTGGAGCTATAGTCGTGCTCTTGACTACTCAGATGAACTAATGTTGATGACCATTAGCTCCTCCTCTTTAGGTACTCTAGTATTGGTCCCCGACACCTTTTTACACATAAAAGGGGAGAAAGAACAAATTTGTTCAACCGAAATAAAACAACAAGCTTGTTTAAATGAAACAGGAGGGTTGGAACTTGTCCACTTATTACAAATGTGCTGCCTGACCTATCTTGCTAAACTAACCCCTTGGGGGATGATTTCATCTTCTATCTTGGTAGAAAGGTCATGCACCAGGGGGGCACCTCCTTCTCGATGTCGTCTAGCTCGACGTCGGTATAGACGGGCACGAAGCCCTAGCTCATCGTCGCCAGATCGATGTTCTCATAATGAGAACGGGCAATCGCAAACGATCGGTGAATGCCAAAGCGAAGCACGCCTCTTGCCATATCACTTGCCCGGTCTGTGATCCGAGTGGTGCGAATCGCGAGCAAGCTTGTCTCCTGCTCCGGGGCCAGCTCGAGCTAGTCGCAAACTAGCTGGACAGCGATGCGCAGGTTGTCATGTTCGTCGCTCTCCTTCTGGAGGGTGTCCTTCACCTCGCTGAGCTCCTTGTCCAGGCCACGGCTCTTCACCACCTCCGCCCCGATCTTGTCATCGAGACCTGCCCAAGTCACGTATCGACCATGTCAAAAGGCTTACCATGGATTCTAGGGAGAAACACAACAAGGGAAATCAGAGACTCACCGTCCATGTTCCCTCGAAGCTTGCACCCCTCATCGCGCTACTGGGTCACCTCGACCTCTAGGCGTTGGACCTCTTCTTAGCACTGACTGACCTCCATGGCGAGCCTGGTGGACACGCCCTTGGCTGCAACCTTTAGGTCCCCCTCCCTCTGAAGCTCATCCTCGAGGTGGTTGATCCGCTGCTGAGCGTTGGCGCGCTCCTAGCGAGCCAGGTCAATCCCCGTGCAGAGCTCCTCTATGGCCCGGAGCAAATCATCCCGCCCCTTCCATAGCTGCTCGACCTCCACGATGTCCATGTGCACCTTCTTGATCAGGGCTGCGGGCTTCTCCTCGGCCTCACGGGTGACGTCACGAGCGTCCTTCTCCCTAACTCGGAGCCACCTCCCGACGGGCGGCAGTGAGCTATGCGGCCAGCCCCTCACTCTGTCGTGTCTCCTCAGCAAGGAACTAGGGCTTCTCCTGGCCGAGGACCATAAGGATCTTTGAAGAAGACAAGACTTAGAGGCGTGAAAAGAGAACATGGGGCTCGGAAGCACGGTCATATCATACCTAGCCAGCCAGAGTGACAATGTCACGCATCGAGCTCAACATCATGGTCAGGGCACAAACCGTATCCCCAACCTCCATGTGGATGCTCCCCCATTCCTGCTCCTCTTCTGCTTCATCGAGGGCAGCCACCCGGACCAGAGACCAAGACATCCCTGTGCCGACCTCAAGCAGCGCCGACCTCTCTTACGGAGGCAGCTCCTCCAAAGCATCTCCTTTAGCGATAGAGGGGGCAGGTGACACGGACACGGAGGCATGTCCTATCGCCACATCCATGAAGGATGCCTTGGGTGTGCCCCCTTCCGTCCGCCCCACCTCGGACACAGCCACCTGCACGGACGATGGCTTCGGTCGTGCCTCCTCCGCCTATGACATCGAGGACACGATCGGCCGCGCCGTGCCCACCACAGGCGCCCTAGACGTGCCCTCCTTCGCCTGCTCTCCCATGGACGCAGCCATCAGCTGCACCTCCCTAATCGATGCCATGGCCACCCCAATGCCACTCACGCTCACCACTAGCACGGCGTCAACCGGCTCCTAGCGTATTTGCCGGAGGAGGATCTTTTTCAGAGCAAGCCATAGGAGAGTCCCACGTTCTTCAACGCTGCAAGGGACATGGCGGTCAGTTCGCAGCAAAAATTTGTTAAGACAAAAGGACGAAAAAACTCTTGGCTCACCTTAATGCCATCATGTGAGGACGTTTTTGGGTTGACTTGCCCGAGCCTAGCTGCTCCTCGTCTGTATGTTGCCGCTTCGAGCCCTCCCTCGGCTCAGAGGGCTCAGACGAATCAGAACGACCGCCTCCCGCTGACTCCAGAGGCACCGCCGAGGGCTCGAACAGAGCAGGGCAACCTATTTCTGTCAGCTCTGGGGCCACCGTCGAAGGCCCAAACGAGGCAAGGTGGCCTGATTCTGCTGGTTCCGAGGCCATCGTCGAAGGACCGGATGGGGCGGGGTGTTTTGATTCCGCTGGCTCCGAGGGCGCATCCTCCCCCTCCTACCCCATGGCTTGCCGCGGGAAGGGCCCCACCTATGGCGAAGGCGGGTCCTCATCCTCGGTGGCCAGATCATCCCATGGGATGGGCAATATGGAGCCATCATCCTCCTCCTCCTCCTCCTTGTCTTCTTCTTCCTCCTCTAATTCTGATGAACCTTGATGCCACTTCCCTCGCTGTAGCTTCACTCGCTGCTTTGACCACCGTTTCCTCTCCTTGTCATCCTTCTTCTTCTTTGTTTGTTCATCCACAGCATGGTTCACCACCCTCGCGGCCACGTGCTCTGGCAGCGGGGCAACAAAGTCCTAGAAGACTAACCCCGCTGGTAGCTCGATGAAGCCAGTGTCCGGTCGCATCATGGGATGCCCTAGGATTGAGAACACGGCGTTGGCCTCCCCCATGGCCTCCTTGATGGGCTACATGACCTCGCTATCATAGACCAGCCCCTAGGCGAGCATCATCCCGATGAGCTGCGTGCCAGGCGTCATCCCATACAACAAGAGGACGCGCGACATCAGCGGCGCCACCCTTCTTGCATGATACCCCCGATGATGCTGGCCTCGTAGAGGCCGTGGGTCTTCAAGAACGTGATGGCCTCGAGGAGGTCACGCATCCTCTTCTTCTCCTTGACGGGTGGCCCCATGGCCATGATAGTGGTACATCTTTGACCAGGCGCCCGAAGAAGAACGGTAAGGGAGCGGTAGGGTCGTCCTTCAGGTATAACCAATGCGAGTGCCACCCCTTGTTGGATCTAGAGAGCAGCAGGGCATGTACTTGGCCACCCGCTGCCCCCGAAGGTGGATGCCCGCGCATCCCATCAGCACCGGGGTCTCCCGGCCTCTCTCCTTGATAAAGGAGATAAAGAAGAAATATCTCCACAGCTCGAAGTGAGGCTCGATCCTCAGGTACCCCTCGCACATCACGATGAAGGCCATGATGTGCTGGATCCCATTGGGGTTCAAGTGTTGTAGCTCAATCTGATAGTGGTGCAGTAGACCCTAGTAGAACAGGTGGGAGAAACCGCGAGTCTGCGCTCGTGGAAGGGCGCGAAGGAGATGATGTCCCCGTCGGGCAGCACCGGCGTATTGTGGTAGAACCTCCTAAATTATAGGACCCACATGTACCTATCATTGTCCAATGACCTCTGATGACTATGCATATGTTCCTGGTAACTTAAGAAGACTGTCGGGTGTCCTCGGAGAACCCTGAATCATCCACGATTTTTGAGTAGGATCACATTATAGAGTCTTTGTAGTATTACAATATTTATTCAAATATCTACATCAGAGTAAATCAGCAGAAGTCTTACCATAACTTAGTTTACAAAACAGTAGTTTCAAATCTTACAACTAAGTTCGCTAAATAATACAAACAGTAGCAGTGGAGTGGCATTATAACATAATCCAAAACACACAATTAAACTACCCTACCCAAGGGCCACACATTTACATCTCGTCATCGGATCGAACAACCGTCATGCAACACGGCTCAAAACAGACCTGCTCATGAGGCTCACCTGCAACAAGGGTCAACGAACCCTGAGTACAAAAGTACTCAACAAGACTTAACCAAAATAAAAATTGATAGAACTCAGGAATGCAGGCTCAGGAATTCAAGGTATGGCTTTAGCAATAATCAAAGTTCTTTTGCGTAAAAGCTCTTTAATAAAATTCTTTATATCAACATTTAAAACTTCATAAAGATCATATACAAAGCTGACATGATCCGCATTGAGATCATGAAACTTCATATCCAACACCTTCTCAAACCATCCTCAAGTTTTGGTTATTAAACTACAATGATGAACAGTGAGTTGAGTCTCCATAACCGAGGAGCAACGACGATTCAAACCGATTAAACCCAGCTGGGAATTCTAGACCACACGACATATGCAGGTCCTCAACCTACATATACCAACCTACCCTCGGATCCTCTAAAACAAAAATGGGTCCGCGCCACCCGAGAATACAGTACTCCACCAATCCAGCCCATTGCCACGTGTGTACACGCTATTCTCGCCATCTCTCCACTCCTAGTGCGCGAGTAGCCATTCTCATAATAGAATCGCCAAGTTAAGGCTTACCGGAGTATGTGGTTAGTACTATAAAGTCTCACCTCATGCAATTCAACAATGGACGGACCTTAATCAACACAGGCGGAAAGAACCCGCTCACAAGACCTCCACGTCTTGTGGCTCTCACACATCGAATCCGTCCGGTCTAGATTTATTACTCCACATTCCCATATCACATGATAACATAAGTAACCAAAGATCCATATAAAACTTGCAGGTGACACATCTTGTAGCTAACTAAGCATAACTAGGCATAGCTAAGCATAACTAGGCATATACGAATTAAAACTGGTAACAAGGTAGATATGGAAAAACAAGGTTGGTAAGGCATCAATTAGGATTTCACTTAACTCCTAATCACTTAATGCAGTAAAGAAAAGCAAAAGCAAATCAATTTGTAAAACACAAGGTAGGTTTAAATGCATCCGGGGCTTACCTTCGTTGACGGAAAAGTTAGGTTCCGGAGTAGTTCCACAATTATCAAACCCGACCTCAACAGACGGATTAACTTCTTCCATAACTTGATTAACTACCACGTGCTCACCTTCATTCACTACACGTAGTAACAATGCCATGTTTAACATGATGCGAGATATAAAACATGATGCTCGAAGATGGATGCAAAATTAACAACTTGAATACAACTTTCCTTCGCGGTACAGTTACAAGTCAAACTAACTAAACCTTTTTCATAACACTTAATTCAATTGCCAAGGATCATTACCAACCAATGTCCCAAGGTCATCACTCAATCCAAAATTCAAACCAAACCTAAATCATCAAAGGTTACTATTTGCTTTTATGAATTAATTATTTAATTAATAATTATGAAATAAATCAACTTGTTCCAATTGAGTCCAAAATTTTTGTAAATGTTCACCTCATGATAACTAAGTGGCAAAACAATTTTCATAATTTTTGGATAAATAAATAAGCCAAGAAAATTCATGGAAACTCATTTATTAATTAATTGAGCAATTTTTATCATATTCCAAAAAGTACTAAAAATCAACATTTCATATTTTTTCTAAATAATATACATCACAGAGAAGTCACACAAAAATTTTCATAATTTTTGGAGCTCTAAATAAATCTACACAAAAATAACAAAAACATACACTATTCATTCATCTCTGAAAATTGAAAAAATCATTTTCAAACCGCTGAGTCACTGACAGCGGGGTCCCACCTGTCATCCCCTACCTCCCGCGTTTCACCATGGCGACTACGCGTGGACCAGTGATTTCTCGCCGTCGGTGAGACCAACGCCGACGACGAAGACACCAACACGTTCACCATGACTAGGCGCACCTACTGATGTCCCTACTTGCACCGAATACGGCTCCATACCATCTCAACGCCGGCCATGGCGGACACGGCCGAGTGGCTGCACTACGCCGACGAAACAAGGCCGGTAGAGATCAAACAGAGTGCTTGGGAAGGATCAGCAGCTCACCCCGAACGCGATGGAGCAAAGAGCAAGGTCGGAGGATCAACGGAGATGCTGGTCGACGGTCACAGCGGCCACGGCGGTGCGAGCAACGGCGACGGCGGTGCTTCGGTGGCTGCGGTGGACAAAAGGAGCAATCAACCGGTCATAGTGTCATGGGAACAAGGCGGAGCTGGAGGTACACTGAGCAAGAGCAACGGCTCACTGGAGAGCGCTGGCCACGACGGCGCAAGCACGATGGAGATCCTACCGGCCGCGAGGAAGAAAAGCGTCGAGCGGCATTTCCCGGCGACGACAAGCGACCAGGGCTAGTTGGCTAGGTGTGCAAGGATTAGGCGAAGGTGGGACTGGCTTTGCCGAGACGATGGAGGCACTACGACGACAACACGGGCTCGTCGGAGTTGAGCGGTGGCGATGGGAAAAGCAGAGAAGAAGAAATGAGAAGAACGGCGACGGCACAAGCTTTAAAGGGCGGCCAGGAAGCAAGCAGAAGCCACAAGCGGCCTTCTCTACGCCAGTATGAAGCCGAGGGCGGCCACAGGCGCGACTGGAAGCCAGAAGAAGGTTGTCGGCGGTGTTGCTTAAGCGGCGAGCACTGTTCACCATAATTACAGAATTGCCATCCGATTTGAAACTCAACTTACTCCCAAATCTATGTAACAACTAAAAAATCTCCAAAAATAAAAGTTTCTCAAAATCTAAAGTTCTACAACTTTGCTTTTATAACCACCCCCTAATTCGGTTTACATTTTGAAATGCAAATTTTAATTAAAAAAGGGGACATTTAAAGAATTACGCATTTTCAAATTACTTCAAAATTTTCTAAACAACTTTGAAAACTCCAAAAACCAACTTTGTACAACTCGACAAGCTCTACATTTTTGCTTTAAGGCTCAACCCCAAAATGTACTTCGATTTTAAAATGGGTTTTCGGGTAAAACTAATTGCTGGAAATCAGTGTTTTCGGAAATCCAAATCCAAACAAAACTTTGAACTTGATTCAAACCATACAAGGCAACACTTACAACATGAATGTAAACTTGTTTTAGTGAATGCATATCAAAGTTTTCACCAAGGCCAAATGCTTTGCAATGCATATGATGACATGGCAGGCTATAGTATTTAAAACACTCGAGGTGTTACACGCATCCTCATGGCCGGGCACAAAGCCACTCCGCCGCATCGGTCCTCCCATGGAGAAGACCACGCTTGACGAGGCCGTCTAGCCGCGCATGGGTAACGTCGGAGCGGTACCATGAATCCATGGAGGATGGAGATGGCTGTGGAGAAGCAAAGGCAGCGGCGGAGAAGCGGAAGCTATAGATCTAGGGCTCCGACGACGGATTACCAAGCATGGTAGATCCGAATGGCGTCATGTCACCTCCCTCCAAAGATCGTGCGCACGCTATCTCTGGCCACACCCTCAAAGGACACGCCGGATGACGGTTCGCCCGTTATGGGCCAAGAACCGTCGCAGGTAAGGAGGGATATAGAGCTAAAAACGCTCCTACGGCCCATTCAGGCCTAGGAGTTCGAAGGCTGGACCTCCGATGGGTCCACAGCCGATCCGGGCGCCCTTAGAGTGAGGGGTGGAAATGGCAGTACCCGGGTGCACGAGCGCCACGGGCATCCTGGCCCACGTTCGAGTCTTGGTCGGGTTCCAGTCCATGGTTTTTCCTCGAAGAAAGGCAACGAGCCCTTGGAACCGGTCGAACGGACCTGAGAAATATATGGATTGGCCACGAGAATCTGGAGTCGGTCACCAGCTGACTCATGTCGGACCCCCACGAACGAAAAGTCGGGCCCCCACTCGGACTAGCCCGTTAACAGCTCACCGAGCACCATGTTTTGTCCATCGACGAAAAACATGGCACGGCTCAGCCCCTCCGTTTTATCGAAAAAACGCTTCAGGGATAAGACGAGCTGACCCCACGACCGGACCCCTGCAACGTGCGGGGGCTCGAAGGAAGTTGAAATCGCAAGGAGACCGAATGCGCGGTCGCAGTACGACGGTGGACCGATCGGATCCTAGGGGGTCGAAATCAAGAATAATCTTTCTGACCTTCCGAATCCTACGGTTGCATGCCCTCTAGAAGACTAATCACGATAAAAGGGAATCGTCGTCCTACCAAGACACGTCGCTGACTACAAAAAGAAGGCCAAGGCCCTTAGAGTCCTCCCGTCCGAAAAAGCCTCCAAATGAGTATTCTACTCCTCCGTAGGCTGGGGGCTAATGTCGGGCATCGATATTAGAGATACCCAAAGCAAGGGAGTTAGCACCCACGCTGACTCCCCTGGATGGCTCGAGACGTATTAGAAGGTCTCGCCCGACCCTGAGGTCGCAGGCTCCGTCTCGCCCGACCTCGTGGTCGTGGGCTCTGCCTCGCCCGACATCGAGGCCACGGGCTCCGTCTCGCCCTACCCATTGGGTGCGGTCTCTGTCTCGCCCGACCCCAAGGATGCGGTTTCTGTCTCGCCCAAGGCCGCGAGATCCGTCTCGTCCGACCTCGAGGCCGCGGGCTCTGTCTCGTCCGACCTCGAGGCTGCGGGCTCCGTCTCGTCTGACCCCAAGGCCGCGGGCTCCGTCTTGCCCGACCTCGAGGCCGCGGGCTCCGTCTCGTTAGACCCTAATGACGCGGTTTCCGTCTCGCCCAAGGTCGCGGGCTCCGTCTCACCCGACCTCGAGGACGTGGGTTCTGTCTCGTCCGACGGAGACCCATACCGCCGCCAACCACTCTAGGTCCAAGCGTATGGGCCTGGGTCAAAACTCTAACACTAGGGAAGAGGCTGACACGCCTTGATGTAACCCGTGGCCATGACGGGCCATACCTGGCGATTAACATCAAGAACAGTGTCGGATGTGCCGGTACTGTTCTGCCTAATCCTCGTACGGACGCTGACAGGCGCGTTAGTTCACCACGACGTACGTCGGGACGGAGTGGGACACCATGACCGCCAGATGACGCCTGCGCATGGCGCCAGTGACAAACAGGGCCGCGACATGGAGCCGTCCCTGTTGACATCTACAGGATCAGTGGGACCCGCATGAAGGACCCGGTGACCCTGGAAGCCTTCTTCTCTCCCTCGTTCTTCTCATTTTCCTCCTCTGTAACCCGCGCTTTTCCTTCGCCTATAAAAGGGAAAGCCGGGTGCCCCACGCTGGGGAGATCAAAACACAAGAGCACGACGCGAGCACACGGCTGAGCGACAATCGAGCTCTCAGCACCCGTTTACTCCTTCCACTAGAGAATTAGGATTCTTTTTCTCTCGCATGTTTATAACCCCTACTGTAAACCAAGTGCCGGTAACACGAGCAGCAGCGAACTGGACGTAGGGACGTTCCGCCCGAGCCAGCATAACCCTTGTGTCCTCCGAGCACACCATCCGAACCAGAAGCGCAAACACAAATTTACTCGTCGGTGGTCCGAAAACACCGACAAGATGTGCTAACAGGACCTAAGAATGACCTTTAAAAGCTGAATTATTCACAGAGCAAAATTAGAACTCCACAATCATTTTTATTCATATAATCTTTGGTTTACCAAGGATGCTCTAGGTACCATAGCACATGGCATTTCATCAAGCGGGTACACTACCTGGTTCCTGGTAGCTAGACGTTTTGAGGTTAAAAATGTCATGAGCACCTGTTTTGGCATTTTATCACACTTGTTTTGGCATTTCATTAAATGGTACACTATCTGGTAGCTAGACAGTTTAGCCTAAAAATGTCATGAACACGTTTAGCATTTCATCAAACGGCTGCACTACCTTCATGAACACTTGTTTAGCGTTTCATCAAACGGCTACACTACCTAGTAGCCAAGCGAGACCATTTGAGCCAAACATAAAAATGTAGAATCTCTACAAAGATGAACTGACGCACACGTGAACCAAATGCAACATTCGCAAGAAATCCAGTGATAACAACAATCATGCATTGCAAAAGGTAAAGAGAAACAGGCAATTAACCGCAGCAACTTGACTCTCATCCGATACTTAATCGATGGCAATGTATGTAAGGAAAATTGCCCGACTGACATAGCAAGGGCAGACTCGACACACCCTATATGACCATAAATGTTTATGGGGACCGATGCCACCACCTAGTAGGATTGTTACTGAGTGTTTGGAGATCAAAGTCTCCGCCCAAAACGAATGTTGGAAGAATCCTCCCTCTACATGAATTATTAATTTCTTCGATATGAAAGGCAAAAACTTCACCAGATCCTGATTGGGCAGGAGCGGGAACAAACTGCTCTTGTTCCGTTGTTCGTCATCATTTTTCTCCATTTAAGCACCGCCAGAGCCGTACTTCTTCCCGAAGAAGAGGATCTGGAGCTGGTCGTAGCCAGAAAGCACACCAGCACCAGCAATGGCACGAAGAATGTTAGCACCAGCACCCTTGAACAGGGACTTGGGGCCTTCCTTCTTAAGTATCTGCTGGAACGCATCGAAGGAGCTCTTGTACTTGACGGCCTCACCAGAAGTCATCATCATCCTTCTGCGGACGGTATCAATGGGGTAAGATGCAAGACCAGCACCGTTGGTGATCAGCCAACCCAGAGCGAAACTGGCAAAGAAATTGTCCTGCAAAAGAGACACATCTTGTAGCTCATACCACAAGCAAAAGCACGCTATATTGAAAGAGACAGAAATTAGACAAACCTGGAGGTTGCCGGTGAGGAGAACTGGCTTGATAGAATCGTAGAGCCCGAAGTACAGACCACGGTAAACAATGATTCCAACACAAGAGATGTTAAATCCACGGTAAAGCCCAGCAATGCCATCAGATTTGAGTGTCTTGCGGTAGACATCCACAAGACCATTGAATTGCCTTTCACCTCCTCCCTTGGAAGCCTTGGCATCATTGGCCAACCTTGTCCTGGCGTAGTCCAGGGAGTACACAAAAAACAAAGAGGAAGCACCAGCAGCACCACCAGAAGCGAGGTTGCCAGCAAACCACTTCCAGTAACCGTCCTTGTCCTTCTTGAAGTTGAACAACCTCTTGAAGTAGTCCTTGAATGCAAAGTTCAAAGCCTAGGACATAGATATGAAGACAATTAATAATATATAAGTTTAATTATATTCAGTAACTCGTACAGTCCATCAGGAAAACCATCAGGAGCATTAAAAAATTTAGGTACTGAAAGATCATGTAGTTTCAACATATTTACAATAGTTACTGAGTAAAAAATATAATGGAAGGTGTGGGCTACCTGAGTAGGGAAGTAACGAATAACATTAGCGGTGTTACCCCTCCACAAGGAAGAGAAACCCTCATCCTTAATGGTACGTTTGAAGCAGTCACCAATACCCTTGTATGGCTCTGACAGCCTACCAGACTTAATCATCTCATCCTGGTTCTGAATAAGCAGCTTCACACGCTCAATGGGAGCAGCAGCAGTCTTTGAAACAGCAGCTGAAACACCACCCATCATGAAATCAATCATGAAGTTTTTGCCTCCTTTCTCAGCTGGAGCATTGGCAAAAAGCGGGTTCTGCATCACTGGGACATTGATGCCACCGCTAACAGACATTGAAGGGCTAAAAAGGCTCTGGGTCATGTAGTTTCTCGTGGTAAATCTCCTTTCATAAGATGAGACAGAAGGGCAGATGTTACGGGCCCGTACACCTTCAGAGAAGCTGGAGCTCAGGTGGAACTGGCCACCGAGCTTATGAAGGACAGTGGGTTGGTTAGCATGGTCCGCCATTACCACCTCAAAACTATTGGCTGCGACACAATATCAATACACAAAACTTAGGACAGTGCATAAAGAGAAACAGAATGTGTAAAGATAAGCATATGTATAGTAATAATAAAGCTACAGAAACAGACATTATTTTCTGAGTTTCAACATAAGTAGAGAGCCTCCGTATAAACATTAACAAATAAACTATCAAACAGACATAAACAATTAATTAAATTATACATAGATATTTATATTTTTCATGTTCCATAACTCTAATCTTGACAACAATCATCAGAATAGAACAGAAGCATAAAAATGAATCAACAAAATTTACACCAAGACAGCCTATTGTAGCATGCTCAAACAGTTCAGGAATTTTAACATTCACAGGTTGTGTAACAAATGAAGATTACCATGATCTCCAAATACAATTACATTAAAAACATTGAAGAACATCGTAGCATGTCAAAGGTATAGGTGTGCACACAGGTTGTGTAACAAATGAAGATTACCATGATCTCCAAATTCAGTTACAATAAAACCATTGAAGAAAACCATAGCATGTCAAAAGTATAAGTGTGCACTCTAGTACTCGTCCTTTCAAGAACCGAAAAATAAACCCATTGTTTCAAGTACAAATGAGACCATCTTTAACATGTGTTAGCAAGAGAATATTCTTCATTTTTGCCACTTAGACCTTTTAAATCACGACAGTTTACCCGAACTTCAACCGTGCACAAAAAAGTCATGGATTATGACAGCTTGTACGTAGTACAGAGTGAAACAGATCTAGGGCCGGGAGCATGCTAAACAAGACCTTCACATGATATATGTGCATAAAGTCTAAAGAATTCAACATTTCAACCAATATCTTTGGGACGGGCGTCTGCCGTCAGATCGCCATCCACGGCTCAGAACACAGACAGATCTAACGCGGCACCGTCACTATCACGAAACAGTGGTCAAAATACGACATATTTTTCCCCTCCCTGTCCCACTTGCCCGATTGACAACCCAATAACCTTTCGATCTAAAAGGATTCCACAAAGATCTAAAGATTCCAAGGCTCCAAGACAAACGGAGCACAAAATCCACTGCGATGCACACACATAGGGATAAACGGAGTAGATCTCAAGTATAGATTAACCGACCACTAGGAGAGTCTCAACAGTCCTTACCCGACGCAGGAAGCACCGATCTGAATGAACCCCAAAGGCCGAGGCTACCACACGAACGATCCAAGCCTAAAAACCGGAAATACCTATACGCGACGAACACAGACGGGCAGAGCAGATCTATATATAACAGCACGCATGCCGGACCGATCGCCACAAATAGGAACGAGAGCACGAGCCTAAATCGGGAACAGAGGACAGGAGAGAAGCCTGGTGGGACGCGAGACTCACCCTTGGGCACCGGAGGCGGAGAGGGAGGCAGACAGGGCGGCGGCTCCGAACTTTCAGAGGCGCGTCGAGGTGAGAGTGGGGCGATGCCTTCCTGGGGAATGCCTTTTTATCTCCGCTGCGCCGCCACCGAGCGTGCCACCACCCCGCGTGCCCCCGCCCAGTGGGTCCTCGCGCGCAGGCTGGCCGTCCGATCGGGCGGGACCGGTAGATCCGCGTCTCCCCCGCGCGGTGGGCCACATGGGGGGTGGTTCCATGCTGGGTAGTATTTTGATTCGCCGGGTACCCGGATCCGGTGCGAAGCGTCGAACACCGAACGGCGGGGTCGGCGAGCGGAGAGGATCGTGCGGTGCGGACGTGGTTGGTGGGGAATGGGGCAGCGAGTGTAGAGTGTGGCACGGCGGATCCAGGGCGTTAGGGTTTGTTTGCGCTGGAACGGACGGTGGATGTGCACCGTCATGTGGGGTTGGTTGGTCAGATCTGGTCTCCAGGTCCAGGTCCAGCGATAGCGGAAGAAGGTTGGGGGAAGGCGGAGTGTGAAAGGGCAGCACGGAACATGGGCTGGGGTGTGCGAAACGTGCATGCTGGAGCTGGTTGTGGCCTTTTGACGATGGGATGGATGGTCAGCACTTAGCAGCTACGGCCTTGTTTAGATGAAAAAAAAAAAAAGAATTTGCAAAGTAAGTACTGTAGCATTTTATTGTTATTTGATAAATATTGTCCAATCATAGTCTAATTAGACTTAAAAGATTCGTCTCGTGGATTTCGTCTAAACTGTGTAATTAGTTTTATTTTTTATTTATATTTAATGCTTCATGCATGCGTCCAAAGATTCGATGTGACGGGCAATGTGAAAAATTTTGCAAAATTTTTTACAAACTAAACTGGACCTAGGCTGTTTCCGTATTTCTCTTCTTTCTTATCTTTTTAGGCTGCGTTTAGTTCTTAAAAAGTGCTACATCACATCGAATCTTGCGATACGTGCATGAAATATTAAATGTAGATGAAAAAAACCAATTACACAATTTGGTTGGAAATCGCGAGACGAACGTTTTGAGCCTAATTAGTCCATGATTGAACATTAATTGTCAAATAAAAACGAAACTGCTACAGTAACCAAATTTCTAAATTTCGCGAACTAAACACAGGCTTAGGAACTCTTCATAGGGACTGGATCACTATTCTTGCTCAATTATATACTGGTGTTTATTGCTGTATTCTTTTGACTTTCGACCGTCCATTCTTGATCTCAAAGGGCAAGGCCGCAAGGGAAGGGCACCGAGAATTGTAGTTTCTTCCGAATCGGATGGCTGGTGCCTGGTGTTGAAGAATGCACGATTTGGCAGGGTGTTCGACTGGCATTAAATTTTTACCGTAACAGCTAAAAAACACTATTTATACAGAAATTTAATGAAAGAAAACACTATTATAATGAAAAATAAACAAAAAAGACCGGCCAGCCAACCGAAGTTGACCAACCGAACACGCCGTGGATTTGTGGAGGGGTAGCTGATGGGAAGTAAAGAGTTCTTTTATGCACACACACAGAGTTTCTAGTATGAAAGTGACTGCCTGCGAAGTAGGAAACCTCGAATTGGAGTGGTCCATGAACAGCATTTTCTTGGGGTCAACGGGAAGGCATGTGTACTACAGTGAGGTGCGGACCTCTACGTATATTGTGACAAAATTAATTTTGAGATGGCGTAGGTACGAAGCCGAATCTCTTTACTAAATAAACAAATAAAGAAGATGGAATAATCAAACAAGGTTAAAGGAAGATGAGACAATCAAGGGCATGCTTATGTGTAGTTTTTGTGAGGAGAGGCCTGTAACCTTTTTATACGCTCAGTGGTTTGATAGTATAAGCTAGACTATAAGCTCGGTTGTTTAATAAATCAGCTACAACCTTTTTTAGCGTCTTTATATGTATATATATAAGCTCTCATGGATCCAAATAGGATCTAGCTAAATGGTTTTTGGGATTTTGATGACTGATGAACATAAGTAATTATTACTGTGCCCCGTTCGCTGGTCTAAAACTTGGCTGAAACTGGCTGAAAAATACTGTTCCGCCTGAATGGTTGTGAGAGAAAAATACGGTTCCGGCTAAAAAAAGAAGCCAAACAAGCTGAATATAGAGTAAGCCGAACAGAACCTATTGTGTATTTTGCAGCAACTATATTCACATGAATTAGTCACTTGCAGGTAGGGATGGCAATGGGTTTATACCCAATGGACACCCGTATCTACATCCATCACAAAAATTTGCACCCACAAAGAAATCTATATCCATACCTGTAATGCCCATGCGGGTAGCGGTACCATAGGTTGCACATACCCAAAAATAAATATATCTACTATGACTATATGAACATATTACAAATATCTAAATATGTAATAAATGTAAAAAAAAAACTTGGTATATATGTAGCTCCTTTTTATCTAGCATTAGATGCTTTAGTTGGACCATGTTTTGGAGTACCTTTGAGTTGAGGGATGACTAAACTACAATTGCGTATTGGGTATACACATAACCATGGGTTTATGTTTTGGATAGTGTATAACCATGCCCATACTTACAAACAAGATAGGTAAGCATTTTTTCCTATTAGCATACCCATCCATAAGGAAGTTAACCCACACATACCCTAATAAAAGGGGGCAAAACCCATCGGTTACGGGTTGCGGGTACTCATTGCTATCCCTACTTATCGGCTACATGTTTTTTTGGCCCACAGGATGTTTTGGATGGATTGCAAGTATGGAGATAAGGATATTCACGAAAACTAAGAACTATGTAAGACAAGTGCAACCTTGGTGCTCGAAGGCACTTGACGTATAGTGTATAAGGCTTTGTTTTTCCTTTGCCAACATATAAAGGGGTCCCATACATGTAACTTGATGGGAGTTCGAGTTGGAGCATTTGGTGCACAATGCTACACCCTCACCAAGTCAGATCTTAAGCCAACCATTATGACGACCCTATCCCACCAACCACGACATGGGTGCGGCCATCCATGGCCAGCTAGTCCACAATCTCCTCCGCGTGACCATGATTGTGACGGAATGGCAACAGTGACGAGGACCGGACGTGATGACGTCAGTCTAAGGGGCCCTTTGATCTTCTAACATGTAGGACCCTCTCCCTATATGTAACCCTACCCCCTCTGCTATATAAGAGGTGGTAGGGGCACCCTTCCTTCTTCTCTGCGACCCCTTGGTGACCTTCGAGCTCTCCTGAACGCCTTCAGCACCTTAGGTGTAACACCCTCGGTGTTACACAGTGAATCACTTGCTAAAACATGTTATGAGCATCATACTTAAGTGATATTGCATGTGGTGTGATGGATAGGTAAAGCATTGTAACTTAAACGAGTCGTAAAAACATAAAACGAAAAGTTAATTCATGATTTATAAAGTTAGCAAGTAGAGATGTTAACTAATTTTTATTGAACAAAAACGCTATAAAACATATATGTGACACCTTAATAAAGTTTGAAGTACACATTTTGTAGAAGATGGTGCAACTTTTGTTTTAACAAGATAATAACGCTAGCTAACATTTCTAATAGCTTGAAAATCGAATTTGAAGCAAATCCAACTCAAGACAGTCATTTTCTTAAGTTTGAAAATAGATTGACAAAGCTTATTCTGTAAAAATAGAGTTTAGGAGTGGTGTCATTCTTTAGCTCTCGTTGATAGCCTAAGGTGCCCTCTTTAGAGTAGTGAAGGTGCTTTGGGGATTGGATCAACTGTGTAGTTGTTTCGAACGCTTTAAAATCCGTGCACAGCGTGTTCTTGGGCTATTTTTTTTGGCTGGACGCGATCACCATGCTGAGCGGCCTCGACATCGTGGCGCTCGGTGCACACAAGCGTGCGCATGGCCACGTCCTGGCCAGCTGGAGCTGCCCGCGCTCTGGTCATGTCACTGGCCGCCTCGGGCTACCGCTGCGCGGAGCCGTGGCTACCCAACTCGCCACATCACGTTGCCCCCGCCTACTACCCTCCTTGCTGCGCCACGACAACGCCATTGCCACTGCCGTCGCATCGCTGTGCTGCGCTATGCCACTGGCCCGCCTAGACGCTGCATGCATGGGTCACACCAACCTCGAGCGTGCGTCATCGGCTAGTGCCGGACGTGATCGCTCTGGCCGCGTCAATCGTGTCCCACCAAGAAAGCACAGGCTGAGCCTTGACTATGTCCCCACCATCTCACGCCCTCCCCTGTCCTCTTCTTTGTTGCCGCCGCCAAGCCGTGCTAGCCCGTCTGCATGCGAGAAGCCATCCCCCATTAATTTCACATGCATGCGCCTACGCTCTCACGTCCTCTCGCTACCTGCCCCTACCCGGACTTGAACCGTGTAAGGCCAAGCTCCAATTTAAAGCTTCACCTCGCCATCGCGCTGTTAAGACCCGTCACCGCCCTCACCATGGCTAGCCCCCTCCTCAATGTCTCAAGCCGAATTAGCTGCACCACTAGCCTCGCCTAGAACCCCTCCTCATCGGGCGCACCTAAGCCACACCTCTATCGTTGCCTCCTCGCCGCTAGCACGGCCATGTCGCTATGGTTCACCGTCGAGCTCGCTGCATGCACGCGATTAGGCTCGCTTAGGGTATCTCTGGCTGAACCATCACCTCCGCTAGGTTAGTGGTGAGTCCCTGTTGCTCACTCGCTATTCCTACTGTCTTGTTAACTCTGTGGCTCACTGGAACGCCATCGCAATTGTCGGGGGGTGCCTGCCATCGTGGAGAGGCCCTTCTATGACGTCTCAGTTCGTGCAGCCGCCACCTATCGCTTCGCGTCAAACCCTAGACGAGCGTCGACCTCATAGATAGATCAGTGTGGGTCCCGTGTGGCCGACGCAAGCGCCAGTGCCATCGCTCGTCGTGCTGGCATGTGCGGGATGGTCGAGGACCATATCGTTGTGAAGGAGGGAGATTGCGAGGGTGTTCTTGCAAAGTTGTTGTCTATAGAAATAGTGCGAATAGCGTCGTGCGAATACTAGGTAGTGCAGGGCGTCTCTACAAAAGTGCCAACACGCGGGCTATCTCCCATCGCGGGCTGGCCTATGTGCGTGGGCCACGCCTGTGGACTGCGCGTGCGCGCACGCTACACGCAAGTGGGCCGAGTCCGCGTGGTTGTGGGTTGAGCTAGTGAATTCAATTTTCCTTTTCTTAAGGAATTAGAAATAGCTTTACGTTTTAATTTCTGAGCTGAACTTTGAAAATTAATATCTATTCACATAGGTGTCCAAAAATTGTGAAATAAATTTTGTTGAGTTCCTAAAAATATTGTCTATCTGATGGTATGACTAGATTATGCAGGTCTGAGTTGATGCTAAGGCTTATTAAATCATTTGAGAGTGTTTAACATTATTTAGGTTAATATTTGTATGAATTTTTTTGACAAATTGGTAATAGTTTTGTTCGTGAAATTTTTACAGTAGGTTCATTGTATTATTATGTGCTCACTGTAATTTGTTTGGCCCTAAAATAGACCGAGAAATAAGGTAGTTAGGTGCTCCTTGTTTTAATATACATTAAATCATTAATAAAAGAAGAAATGCATTTTAGTTGCTAAGATAATACTTGAATGTTTCATACCTATTTGTGGAAAGGATGGGTAGCGTAGCATCTTAGTCATTAGAGTTAGCTTAGTAGCTTGGTAGATGTATTGTTATTTTAAGGGTTGTTGTTGTCGTAATACTAACTGTTGCATTATCATTGTATGCATGTAGAGAACGAGTTGGTGGAGTTCGTGACCGCGGGCGAGTAGGAGTATGAGGAGGTGATCGAGGAGTACGAGGAGGAGGTTCTCGTATAGGAGGGAGCCCCGGAGCCACTAGTGACTAACTTTGATGACACCCCGCCTGCCCAAGGCAAGCCCTGGTGCATAACCCTTATTATATATATATATATATATATGTGTGTGTGTGTGTGTGTGTGTGTGTGTGTGTGTGTGTGTGTGTGTGTGTGTGTGTGTGTGTGTGTGTGTGTGTGTGTGTGTGTGTGTGTGTGTGTGTGTGTGTGATGTGCATTTACGTTACAGGATTTATATTGAAACTACATGCATAGATAAACCTACCCATGAGTCCTACTATCATAGGTCGAGTAGCTGATATGCTTAGGCTATCGGTAGCGTGAGTCACCTGTCTTTACTCACAATAGATGATTATTATTACTCTCATGATAAAATAGTGAAAGAAAATAGAGACCGGGCAGAGATATGGTACGGGTATTGGTGGATGTAATAGGTTGTGTCCTGTGGCCAACGGGGCATAGCTTGGTTACACTATTTTCCCTATCCGTGTCGGTTAAGGACCGTCCATTGCTGTGGATTCTAGTCAGGTCATAGACTTATTATCATGAGCACATACTTGCTTATGGTAGCGGGAAGGCTCATTGCTCTCTTGATGTGGGTTCCGGCTCTTTCTGGACCAACTGATTGGAGGCGAGGATGGTGGAGGTCTAAATACCACACTAAGTCCGGGACTCAGGAGTGAGGGCTTGGAGTCTAAGTTTGGATAGGGACCTAGGCCCCTTGACAGGAGAGTGGTGGGTTGGTCTTGCTTGTGACTTGGGGTACAAGCAGGGAGTGTGTTTCAGGGTACCCAGATGGGATACATTAGTTCATGAATCTCTGAGTGATATGGTATGACTTGACTAAGATCTAGCACTGTAGTAAGAACTAGAAGATGAAAGGAGATGAATGGATCTAATTGCTCAACTCTTACTTGAAAGTAGAATAGGTGCTTACATAGAATGGTTAGCTGATGAACTAATCATGACTGATAATAAAACACCTACATAAAGATTCACTACTAGTAATGCTTTTCGTAAAAAGGAAACCAAGCAAACCTTAAAGCTTATCATATCCTTTGAAGTCAGGAAATTATTTCCACTAGTCGGGTAAGTCTTGCGAGTATATTGTGTACTCAGGGTTTATTTACCCATGTTGCAGGTGCAGCTTGAGGAGTGGCTGTTGTGTGGAGGATTCTTTTGGTGGGCACAGACGGACCTTGTATCTTATCGTTAGATGTTTATTTCAATCCCGCTGTTTAAAATCCGTACTCTAAACTTGGTATTATAATAATATATTTCTAAGAACTCTTATTGTATGAAATGGACTAAGTATTGTAAACTCGTTCTCATTATTGGATTCTAGGTGAAAAACGTGGATTGTTCGATTTCAACCTTGGGGTGTGTTCGATGAAACCGTTCGATGTACCTAACTTTCGAGGTGCTTACTGTCTAGTAGAAGACGAGCACCTCCGGAAGCGTGTTATTTTGGGCGGTTCTGCCATAGGTGGTATCGAAGCCAATAATGAGTTACGAGTTTCATAACTCTTTTCAAAACCTAAAATTTAACCAATAAAAGTTTTGTGAAAAGTAGGATGCAATAAAATTATGTAAATAAGTATAAGCCCTGGCAATATGGTTTATCTAGGATAGTGGCACTGGTTTTATCTAACCAAAGTTTCTGCAGGTACACTAACTTACGTTGCATAAGAGTCGACTAGAATGCGGTAATAAGTGTATGATGTGCCAAATTTTTTTGTGAATGTCGATATATTCCGGCTTGAGTGAACGTATAGGTCAATGTATGCATCATGATAGGGTAATCTTGTTAATTTAACCTCCCCACACGTATAATTTTGTTTAGTGAATTAATCTAATAACTAAAATGAATGCTTCGTCTAAAAGCCTTATCATTTCTCTAATCTCTTATTCCTGATCTGGAGGTGTTGTCCCTAATGGTGGGTTCCTATCTGTTTACAGATGAACCTAAGGTCCGGTCATAGGAGCACTAGTGCCGGGATGGGCTGTGGCCTTGGCAATGGCCAAGATGAAAGTGGTTGTGGCAATGAGAATGGAAACGGGGACAACCACGAGGCCCTACTCCTTGCACCTCCTCCTCCACCACCACCACCTCTGATGACTCATGCCGTGATGATGGCAAAGATGCTGGCTACTCAGCGCGAGTCAGCTCGTTCCTTGGAGATGCTAGCTCATGCGATTGGTGGCTTTGCCCATGGGGGCCACAAAGGCAATGGCGAGAATGAGGGTGGTGCCTATGGTCCCTAAGGGCCCTATTCTTACCAAGATTTCTTGAAGATGCACCCACCCACATTCACATCGACTGTTGAGCCTCTGGATGTAGAGCATTGGCTTCATATTCTGGAGTTGAAGTTTCAGCTGCTCATTGTAACTAAAGAACAGAAGGTGAGCTTTGCAGGGCAGCAGCTGTTGGGTTATGTCAGTGCATGGTGGGACATGTTTAATGCCATGCAGCCGGTGGACCACCGTGTGACTTGGTAGGAGTTTAGCGTTGCTTTCAGAGAGTACTACATTCCTGCTAGTGTGCGGAATTGGAAGTTGATGGAGTTACTAGACCTGAAGCAAGGGAGCATGTCTATGATAGAGTATGTGAACAAGTTCAACCATCTAGCACAGTATGTTGGGATCCACGTCGATACTGTTGAGAAGAGGAGGGACCGTTTCTATCGTGGCCTCTCTTGTAGTCTATAGAAAGAGCTATATACAAGGAACTTCAAGACTTTTGGTGCTATAATGAATGCTTCTATTTCCATAGAAGGACTTCAGCGTGACTCTTAAGCTGAGTGGAAGCGCAAGCGGGTGATCACTAGATCTTCTAGTCACCCACAAACTCAGAAGGTATAGGTTGTCAGGAGGATGTCCAATCACCCTCTGGGTGGACAACCATCCTGTCAGTCTTAGCAGGCTTACTAGGCACCTCCCATCTAGTATCATGCGCCTACTCAGCAGGTACAATAGTAGCCTCAGGGACAGCCGGTTCCACCTCATCAAGGATAGGGGAACAAGTCTAGTGCTTGTTTCAAGTGTGGTAAGGAGGGCAACTATGCTCAGGAGTGTCTATAGAACCAGACTGCACAGTCTTCCCAGCCTTTAGCCAACTCTCGTCTGGTCAAGAGGATGATTATCAAGAAGAAGGTTCTCATAAGCCACTCTGGACAAGTCAACTTCACTAAG
This sequence comes from Miscanthus floridulus, assembly GCF_019320115.1. Classification (NCBI taxonomy): domain Eukaryota; kingdom Viridiplantae; phylum Streptophyta; class Magnoliopsida; order Poales; family Poaceae; genus Miscanthus; species Miscanthus floridulus. The sequence goes on along the minus strand of NC_089586.1, from coordinate 114,222,431 downwards.
GTTGAGGAGATTTTGTAGAATGAACCTGTGATGGCTAGTATGTTTACCATTGATTCCCACCCAGCATATGTGTTGTTTGATTCTGGTGCATCACATTCATTGATGAGCATGGGGTTTGCACAGAGCCACTATATATCTCTTATGGCTATTCCTATTGGCTATAGAATCAGTACTCTGGGTGCGTAGTTGTGCGTTAATACTCGGATAAACATGGTTAGATTAGTGCTAGCCACTCACACTTACCGCCTCCAGTTCATGGTGCTGCCTAGGCAAGGCATAGATGCAATTCTGGGCATGAACTAGTTGTGAGTTTATGGGGTAGTCTTGAACCTTAAGCAAAGAGTTGTTGAGTTACAACTTCCTTCTTCCGAGGATAGGATGTCTCTTCTTATGCCCTTAGATCTTGCCTTACCCGTTGTTGCTCATGCTGAAGCTTCTCCTACACTTGCCTCTATTCCTATGATCTATGAGTTTCTAGGTGTCTTCCCGGAAGATCTACCTAGGTTACCACCGGATAGGGAGGTGGAGTTTACCATTGAGTTAGAAACTGGCACTGCTGCTATTTCACGGCGTCCTTACCACATGGCTCCTAAAGAACTAGTAGAAATGAAGAAGCAGTTAGAGGAGTTGTTAGAAAGGGGATTCATCTGACCTAGCTCTTCACCGTGGGGTTGTCCAGCCATTTTTGTGAAAAAAAGGATGGTTGTTAATGTTTCGAGTAAACACCAACTAGTAAATTTGTATTTATTGTGTGTTAGGTCCAGATGGTATGCTAAAAGACATAAGGTTTATACTGGTTTGGGCAGAATATCCCTATGTCTAATTTGTTGTTGCTACTCATGTTATTAGCACTAAAAAGGTTCATAGTAGGGGGTACAAATGGCCGAGAGAGGGACATGTCCCAAGTCTCTGATGGAAAGGTCGAACGAGTATTGAGAGCTTGGTTGCTGCTAAGCTATGTGTAATGTGGTGCATGGTGTGTTGAATTGATCCATCCCTTTAGTGGGGTGCCCTACCCTTCCTTATATAGACCAAGGGGGAGCAGAGATTACAGATGGGAGAAAGAGAAAAAACTAGAGGTAGAGAAGGTCCTTCCAAGGTGCTAGGTCTTCCTTTTTCTTTAAGCCTGCCCTACTGACATGGCAGACGGTGCTAGGGATAACACGTTCGCTGATCCTGATAGGGCCATGCTCTGGCTTTGTTCAACAAGTGGTCACATCCCATCCTACTCTAGCAGATAGTGTGGCATGCCAGGGTGCCGAGCCATGACCCTATGGGGAGCAAATAGGGTAGCGACCATACATCCGTTACTATAGGTGATGTGAGGTCCCTCCTAGATCATAGTGGTTGTTGTATGCTTATGTCTGGATCTGCATCCGAGGGCTGATGGTGGTGCTTACAACACTGTAAGACAAAAGTCAGCGCCTACAACACTGTTCGGGCTCTGTCATGCCTAGGAGGGCTTAAAGAGCCCATCCCGTCATATCCCGATGATACTTTCTAGTAGGCGTGCAAGGTATGGTCATTGGTATTATGGTTGACTTGAGTGTCATATCTTTACCTTATGCTCGTCATTATGAAGGAGCAGGGTGCATTCGTTGGGCGAGGTGGAGTTAGCACCGAGACATCAGGCGAGGCAGAGCTAGCCCTTAGATGTCGGGCAAGGCAGAGCCGGCCCTTGCACATCCGATGAGGTGAAGCCTACCCTGAGATGTCAGGCAAGGCAGAGCCTACCTTGAGACGTCGGGCAAGGTAGAGCTAGCCCTCGAGTGTTGGGCAAGGCGGAGCCATCCCCTAGATGTCGAGCGAGGCAGAGCCTACCGCCAGATATCAAGCGAGGCAAAGCCAGCCCTTGGATGTCGGGTGAGGCAGAGCCTGCCCTGAGACGTCAGGCAAAGTGGAGCCAACCCTCTAACATCGAATGAGGCAGAGTCAGTCCCTAGTCATTGGGCGACGTGGAGTCAGCCCCGAGACGTTGAGCGAGGCAGAGCCTACCCTAGGACGTCGGGTGAGGTAGAGCCAGCCCTCAGACGTTAGGCGAGGCAGAGCCAGCCCTCAGACATTGGGTGAGGCAGAGCTAGCCCTAAGACGTCGGGCGAGATGGAGCCAGCCCTCAGATATCGGGCAAGGCAGATCTAGCCCCCGGACGTTGGGCAAGGCGGAGCTAGCCCCCAGACGTCGGGTGAGGCAGAGCCAGCCCTCGAATGTTAGGTGAGGCAGAGCCTGCTCCTAGACATTGGGTGAGGCAGAGCCAGCCCTTGGTGTCGGGCGAAGCAGAGCCTGCCCCTAGACGTCGAGCGAGGCAGTGCCTGCCCTCGAACATCAAGTGAAGCAGAGTCAGTCCCTGGTCATCGGGCAAGGCGGAGTCCAGCCCTCAGGGGTTAGGCAAGGTGGAGCCAACCCTTAGGGGCTGAGCGAGGTGTAGCCAACCTTCAGTTGTATGGGCAAGAAGTGTAGTTGTGTTCTTGTCTATTCAAAAACATCAATGTTAGATAGTTATGAGCTCCACCTCTTTGGGTACCCTAGTATTTGGTCCTCGATAGTAGCCCTTGAGCCCCCAGGTGATTCAGATAGAATCGCCCGGGGGGAGATTTGACTTGCCAGAGGGTGCGCACGAGTGCACCCGATGGGTGTAGCCCTCGAGCCCACAGGTGATTCGGATAGAATCGCCTAGGGGATATTTCGATTCGCTAGAGGGTGTGCGCGAGCACACCCATCGGGTGTAGCCCCCAAGCCTCTAGGTGATTCAAACCCTTCATGGGTATGGCTATGAGATTTGGTGTTTTGACAACTAGATAGCATAAAGGGAACCCTGGTATCCCATTCGTAGGGATTCATCTAGGGTTAGCCCGGTTGAGACTCGGTCATGGATCGAGACTCCCTTAAGGCTCATGCGCCTGAGTTTTGGCCACTTGCGAGACCATCCTTCGTTAGGATGGCCATCAAAATCATTGGGCTAGCCCTTGAACTCCTAGGCCCAAGCGGGCCAGAGAAAACGCTTTTTGACTCGTATCCCTTCTGCGGGAAAAGAGTCCTGTTCTGCCCAGGAAGGCAAAACATCTGGCGTGACTTTGGTGGGAAAGGATAGGGATTGGGGGCGCATATCCCGCGTGGTGCCATGGTGGTGAATTATGGTAGGCATGGAGATCTAGGCAGACATTTGCCTTCCTTGCATGTGTCGCCCCTATAAAACCAAAGGGTTCACCCCCAGGGTTTTCATACGTTGCCTCCTTACCTTTGCATCTACAACCTCCATCACCAATCACCTAAGCCTTTCGCACCCGCACCCATAGCGCAGCCGCCATCAAGCTCACATCCATCCACCCCAATCGTCTAATGGAGTCGTGATGTAGATTCGATGTCACCCTCCAGCACTTGGAGGGTCTTGTTCGTCGTGGCCTTCTTTGCACACGGACCACCGCCAAGGAGTGGCGGCTACATGGCAATGAGGACGCACCATCACTGCCCAATGGCTATGTTGTATCCTTCGCTCACTTTCACGAGCGGGGATTCACCACCACCACCCACAAGTTCCTTCGGGGGTTGTTGAATTACTACAATGTGGAGCTGTAGCACCTCACTCCCACTAGGATCTAGCACATTGCGGCGTTCATTGTCCTATGTGAGGGGTTCTTGGGGATTACTCCCCACTTCGACCTGTGGCAGCATTTCTTCACCATCACCCTCCTAAAGAAGTGAGAGAAGAGGCAGGAGATGAGCGTGCTGATGGGATGCGCCGACATTCAGCTCTGCAATAACTGGGTCAATGAATACCCGTCGATGTGTCCATCGACCTCCAACAAGGGGTGGCATTTGCATTGGTTCTATGTCAAGAATGATGCAGCCGCCCCCTTGCCAGCATTCACCGGATGGCTCATTGAAGAGGCCCCAGAATCATGGAGGAAGTGGGGGATCCTAGATAAAGACAAGAAGAAAATCCTACACCATCTCACCACCATCCAAATTCTAAAGGAGAGGGGTATGAAGGGGTCAGGGATCATTGGCGCCTATCATACACAGAGGGTGGCACCGCTGATGAGTCGTGCGCTTCCCCTATACCTGATGGCACCTAGAGCGTCACTCGATGGGACGATGCTTGCCGATGGAGCGCTCTCCCCTTCTGAAGTGGTGCAGCGCATCAAGGAGGTGATGGAGCCTTCGAAGGATGACGCCAGCGTCATTCTTGATTTCATGTATCTGGTGTCAGGGCACCCCCCCCCCTAATGTGGCCTGAGCCAGGGTACATCGACTTCGTAAGTCCTCTTTCCCTATGCCTCCTTTTTAATTGAACTCCCAACCCTTTGATGTTGATATTGAGATAGCAGGATCAGCCGAAGAAACTCGTCTTTATGGATAGCTTGGCTCTGCTATCGAAGGACCCGCTCATGGTAGTGGCAAATCACACCGCGGCTGAGTGGGAGAAGAAGAAGAAGGAGGTAGAGAGGAAAAAGAAGCAACAGAAATTATAGGTATGGGAGCGAGGAGAGGAGATAGACAGTGATGATGATGACGACGACGATGATGAGGGAGATTATGAGGTAGTCACAGACATCGAGTGGGGTGACCTAGGAATCGAGGCTGCACTAATAGGTACCCACTCATCAATGTAGGGACCCTTCCTATTCCACGTAAGGGAAGGTGCTGCCGTGAGGCCAAAGGGGGCAGGCCAGACCGTTGGCCCATCCTTAGAACCATTAGGGGCAGGCGGATCTATCGCCGCACCTAAGGTGCCAGCGGGGGGAGCGGCCCCGCCACCGTGCCTCAGGAATCAGTGGGGTTGGCTGGATCTATCACTGCTCCTAAGGTGCTAGCAAGAGCGGGCAGACCCATCGCCATGCCCCAAGAGCCAGCGGGGGTGGGCAGATCTACCACCACGCTCGAGGTGTCGAGAGAGGGGAGTGGCTCCGCCATCGTTCCCCTAGATACGAGGGAGGCGAACCCCTTGGCCTAGGAGTAGGGGACAAGCTCAAAACGGTCCTGCCTCGATGAGGTGGAGCAGGGAACTAGGGGTTCATCCCCCAAACATCTCCACTGCCCAACAGCGCCAACGTAAGTTGTCGACTCCTCTATTATCTCTATTTTTCTCTATTTTTCATAGTGACTCATGCCTTTTGTTTCTTCTGTAGCATCGGGAGATGGGTCAGACAGGGCACTTCTTTAGTGTTGGCGCCTAAGAAAACTGTTGCCCATTAGGCAAGGTGGGGGCCACCGCCTGATGTCGCTTCCATTTTGGGTGAGAGCAGATCTAGCATCATAGCCTCATCGGCCAACCTGGCACCGCCCGTAGTGGTGCCCGTGCCCTTGGCGGGGCACCCTCAAATGTTGCCACACAACCAGTGATGGGAGTGATTTCACTGCTGACGTCAGAGCGGGCAGAGCAATCGCCCACACCCATTGTGTCAACCATGGCTAGTGTGGTGTGGCCGAACGAGGTCCCATCGATGAAGGCAGAGGTGGCGGTGGCTATGATGGATGGGTCATAGCCAAAAGCTATGGTGGCGACACCTAAGCAGCGGTGCGTGCTATGCCACCGACAGCCCCAGAGACAACACCCGCCATGGGCGGGACAGAGGGGGTCATGGCTAAGGGACCCTCAGATACCTCGGTGGTTGCTGAGGAGATCGGTAGGGAGTTGTCCCAAGTCCTAACATCGAAGGTCTGCCGCTCGCCCATGCGGGATGAGCCCCCACTTCGGTGGGTGAGTCTGTGGGACCCATTGTCGGAACTCTTCACCCTCGACGATGCCGCCGAGGGCATGGAGTGGGAGAATCTCAATGAGGGGTTCATGGCTATGTTGGAAGCTCTAAACTAGGCTAGGGGCGCCCTTCGAGATGTAATCATTCCCACTAGCAGGGCATTCACTTGGTCTTATCTCTCGATCTCTTTTTTATTCATCTATTTTTGTTTTCTTATCATCTTTTTTAGTCTCTTATTGCTCGTAGCCAGGAGAAACCTCAGTTCCTTCATGAACATAAGGAGGATTGGGACTACCTCATCGATGAGGCATAGCCGCACTAGGACATGATCACCCAACTCTGCTAGAGGGTAGCTGAGTTGACTCCCCTTGCTGTGGAGGCGGACAATCTTCGATGGCGGGAGGCCGAGGCTCGCCAGGATGCAAAGGACACCGAGAAGTCTTTTGGTGAACTATCTGAGAGGGCACGGTAGGATCAGGAGGAGGCCGCTAGAGTGCATAATGAGCAAGACGAGCTGCTCTAGCAGGATACTGAGACCCACCAGTGGATCATCGACCTCCTGGTCGAGGCTGAGAAGGAGCAGGATCTTAGGCTGGGACCTAAGGAGAGGTCTGCGGCCCTAGAGTAGAGGACAAAATTGGATGCTGAGGTGGTCGCCTAGCTTCGCAAGGAGCAAGACAAGCTACGCCAGACTATAGAGAGGCTTCGCTTGGAGTGAGGTATGGCCTACGGGGAGCACGACTAGGCCGTCTGAGAGCGTGACATGGCGCAACAGAGGATCAGCTCCCTCTAGGCCAAGCTCGAGGCCATGAAAGCCCAGAAGCTAGAGGCCGAGGGTGCCGCTGCTAGACTAGCCATGGATCTTGCCAAGGCGAGGGGTCTTCTTTAGGCAGAGAGTGACAAGCTTGATGTCCTGAAGGTTGCTCTTGGCATAGTCTGTGATGACCTGTAGGTTGTTCAGGCGAAGGGGACCAACTCCCTCATGGCCCATGTCATAGATATCACAGCACGGGTACGCCAGCTGGAGAAGGAAGCTCTTCAGTCAGGGATCGACCACTTGCATTATGATGACAACATCGACTTGGAGGCAATGTGCCTCGGTTTCGCGCCTAGCTATGAACCCTCCGAGCTAGATGAAATAGAAGCGGAGGTCACTCCTCTTGTGAAAACCCTAGCGAGCAAAATTGAAGACATGGTTCTCCCCTAGAGGGGTAGTTAGTCAAATCAATTTGATAGACATTTATCTATAATCTGTGGACAAGTGTCGGTACCTTTGTATCCTAAAGATAGATTTGTAATTTCATTACGTTCGAACAAATTTGTAATTTTGTTTCATTTGGTTGAACTTGCTTTCTTCCCTTTTTGCATTCAAAAAAAGGTGCTCATGCAATCCGACCCTTCCATTCGTTAAGACTGTAGGGCCCGAGGTGTATAAGAGGACTTCGATTTTGCTAGTGAGCAAAGTTACCATAGCCGTCGGGGCATGGGGTTTTTGCAGTCTAACCAGGCACACTCGTTTATTTGTTCCCACAAACCTTGGACCTCACCTTAATGTGAGAAAGAGGTCTGATGCAGTGACTATTTCAAGAAAAGGGGGTTTTTATACTTTTACCAGCCCCCGAGTGAGATCTGAGCTCTGCGGTTGCTGGGGTCGAATGTCACTAGAGACCGAATAGAGAATAGTGAAACAACTCTTGTATTCACACATACCCCTACCTTAGGATTTTAGCTATCGATATATGACCGTGCGTTCGGTCTCCTTGCAAGTCCAACCTTCCCCGAGCCCCCGCATGTGGTGGGGATTCGGTCAAGGGTCAGTTCATTTTGTGACTGTCGCCCTGTCTGAGGTTTGTGCAACCAGAGGGGTTGAGGCAACATCACTTGCCTCGATGGCTTGAGTGACGCCCTTGATGAGCTCACTAACAGGGATGTTCGAATGGAATCCAGTCTTGTCGCTCATGATAGGGTCGGCAAAGCCCTCAGGTGGCATTCTATTGCTCCTTAACCTGCCTTCCAATAGATTCCCCCTCAATGGGGATTCTATGGGCTTGGCTAGAGGCTGGATTGAACTAGAAGGTTGAGATGACCCTATCTGCCTCTATGTGGGTTGGTCGAAGGCCGCTGAGGCTCATCTGCATTTTCTCCCCTGGCTCTTGTTCGACGCAAGGCAGCCTCGGGCCCTTCGTAGGCCAGCCTTTGAACCTTGGTCTCTTGATCTAGGATCGGGCGGCTCGAGCCCCCAAGCCCTTTGGGGTCTAATAGGGGTCGGCCATGTTTCACGCATCACCCCATCCTTAGTTTCCACAACTAGAGGGGCTAAGCTAACGACACTTGCCTTGATGGCTCAAGTGTCGCGCTCAATGAGCTCGCTAACAGGCATGTTTGTGTGGGATCTAGGTCCATCATCCATTGACGGGGTCAGCAGAGCCCTCTTATGGCATCCCACTACTTCTTAACCCACCTCCCAGTAGATGCTCGAGCCGTTCGATTGGCTCGGGTGGCCCGTTGGCCTCTCCTCAATGGAGATTCTTTAGATTTGGCTCGAGGTAAGAATCTAACGACAAAGGTCAAGATGTCCCTGTCCGCTCCTAAGCGGGGTCGACCAAGGCCGCTGGGGCTCATCTTGGTTTTCTCCCCTGGCTCTGTTTGACATGAGGCGGCCACGACCCCTTCATGGGCTAGCCTTCGAACTTTAATCAGTTGCCGCTCATATTGAATGTGGCGACTACCGCTTAGTGATACAACACGAAGTGTTGAGATGTGGCAATTGCATATGCAACGCTTGAATGTACGATATAATGGAAATGGAAGCGAGGGTCAGTGATGTTACCTTGGTGGCACAAGTGATAGGAAGCCCTTACTCAACATGTTCATCGCAATTTTTTGTTTCTGTCTCTTGGCAGCGATACGAGCCGTTTGATTAACTTAGGCAACCTGATAGCTTCTCTTTGAAGGAGATTCTGTAGGCAGACCCCTTCGAACCCTTCTTGAGAAGGCGAATGCTAAAGCTTGGGTGCGGGGACAAAGAATTCGATTACGCTGGTGAACAAAAAATGTCGTAGCCGCTAGGGCGTAGGATCTAGTGGTTTGACTGGTTTTACTTAAAGTTTACACCCACACACCAAGCTTCCAATTTTTAAACGTAAGGAGGGGTCGGGTGAATGGAATGTCTAAACGAGTAGGTTCTCTCGGTAGCCCCCGAGCGATGTAGTGAAATTGATACGTAAAGTAAGTAAATAAGCATGCTTATCTTTTGGCGGCTATTTGGTTTATCAACCTCATTGCACGGCGTTTGCCTAGGCCGTCCAATCAACATAGGAGGCCCATTGGTCTCCCCTTGATGGAGGTTCCATCATTGGGTCCTTCCAAGTCCTGCCTAGGAAAGCAGAGAGCCGCCTGTATGTGGCTATGCTTTGTTTCTCACGCTCGACGTGCGGTAGTGGTGGGCCATGCCTAGGCCACGTCGTGTTTGACCAGGCCATGTCTTGTCGAGCAAGGCACGTCCTGTCAGTCAAGACGCGTCCCCTCAAATTCCCATCCACATTGAATAGGGGAAGTGAAAGGGTTTTTTGCCCGAACCCTTTGCCTTTCTTCAACTACTACATCTCCTCCTTAAATAAAGGAAGAGAGAGGGTTCTCACCCCATTCCTCCACCTACTCTTGAGCTGCTGTCTCTCCTCCTTCCTTCTCACCGAGTGTCTTCGCATGTCACGGTGATTTCTAAGTGAGAGAGGGTAATGCGAGGAAGAGGAGAACTCATAGATCCATTCATGAATCTAGAGCATGATGTCGAGCTAGAGGTCATCCAACTTAGATGAGATGGTGCTAGCCGCCTTCGTCGAGAAGGGGCCACTTCCACTGAAGGAAGAGGTGCACTAGAGGGTGCCACCCGTCGCCGGCTTTGTCCCCGCCTGCGAGGCCTTCGTCAGGATGGAGCCATATAGAGACCTCTTTTGGCGAATCTTCTCTGGGCGAGCCTTGTCGGTGGGGACACCACCTAGGACTGTGTTAATGGGGGGCTTTGCCCTGGTAGGCGCTCCGATCGGCCAGTTCTTGAAGTTTGATTAGATGTCGAAGACATACACCAGTCATAGCGGCCATACTTTGGTGAGCAGTGTCCCCGTTGAGGTGCCGTTATTAGGGTTGTGGCTGATCACGATGACATAGTCTTTGGATGCCCCAGCAAAGACACCATGGTCACCGATGTGGTGCTCGACATTGTAGATGATGGCACCCTTAGGGATCTCATGGAGCGGTAGGACGTTGCTAATGGAGAGCGTGGTGCGGTGGCCATAGTAGTATTTAGAGTAGAACTGGTGAGCAAATGTAATTGTTTAAGTTGTGGGGGAGCCCCGTGTGAATAGTTTTTTGTATTAATGAATACATTGGTCCCTTTTCATGATGAAATCACTTTGTAAGCGATGAATTTGTGCAAAAATGAACAAGTTCTTAAATTTTGTTATGGCAAACAGCTTTTCAGCTCTTCTCCCTCTTTTGTAAAAGAGGTTCAGTGCCTTCCAACCCTTCCCATAGTTAAGGTCACAAAAAGCTCAGAGTGCAGGCGAGTCAATACTGATCATGCTGGTGAGCAAGGAGACCATAGCCGCTAGGGCATGGGTTTCCCACAGTCCTACCAGTTATACTCAGAGCTTGTTCCCGAAATCCTAGCCCTTAGGACTTACCATGAGAAAAGACAGAAAACATAGAGAATGTTTGAAAGATAAACATACTCATACCTGCCCCCGAGTGAGGTCTGACCCCTCGCACTTGTAGGGGTTCGATAACATGAAAGATCAGGGATTTTGTTGACAAAACTAATAAGGGAAAGTATGTATTTATTTAGGGGTCAAAACAATGTAGCTGCTTGATGTTCCAAGCATTGGTGAAGACCTCATCGTCGATGGTTTTTAGCTTGTAGGTGCCTAGCTAGAGTACTTCTACGATGACGTATGGACCCTCCCGGGGTGGGGAGAGCTTGTGGCAGTCTTTATTGCTCGATACGAGATGAAGGACCAGGTCCCCGATGTTGAAGGCTCGGCCCTGCACCCATCGGCTGTGGTGCCATCACAACGCCTATTGATACTTGGCCGAGCAAGGGAGGGTGATGTCACGTGCTTCATGCAACTGGTCCATGGCATTCTCGTGGGATGCCTTGGCTCCCTATTCATCATATGCCCTGATCCTTGGTGCTCCATAGTCAAGGTCGGTTGGGAGGATGGCCTCAGAACCATAGACCATGAAGAAGGTGTGTAGCTGGTGGCTAGACTGGGGGTTGTTCTCAGGCTCTAGAGTACTAAAGGAAGCTCAGAGACCCAACATGCACCAAATTTGTTTAACCTATTGAAGATCCTAGGTTTGAGGCCTTGTAGGAGCATGCCATTTGTGTGCTCGACCTGCCCATTCATTCAGGGGTGCGTGATGGTGGCCCAATCGACCCGGATGTGGTATTCATTACAGAATTGAAGGAACTTCTTGCTAGTGAACTATGTGCCATTGTTCGTGATGATGGAGTTTGGTACTCTAAAGTGATGGATGATGTTGAGAAAGAATAGCATGGCTTGCTCAAACTTGATCGCAGAGATCGGCTGAGCTTCTATCCATTTTGTGAACTTGTCTATGGTGACAAGCAAATGGGTGTATCCTCTGGATGCCTTCTTGAGAGGTCCAAACATATCAAGCACCTAGACCTCGAAGGGCCACGTGATGGGGATCATCTAGAGTGCCTAGGCTGAGAGGTGAGTTTGCCGAGCATAGTACTGACACCCTTCGTAGGTGCACATGATTTGCTCAGCATCGGCTACTTCAGTGGGCCAGCAGAAGCCCTGTCGGAATGCGTTTCCAACCAAGGTTCTAGGCGTGGTGTGGTGACCACAGACCCCACCATGGATATTGCTCAACAAGCACTTCCCCTACTCAATGGGGATGTAGCGCTATAGGATCCTGGTGTGGCTTCGTCTATAGAGTTCACCCTCCACAAGAATAAAGGACTTGGCGTGGCGTGCAAGCCATTGAGCCTCTGCCTTGTCTGTTGGCATCACATCATGGAGTAGGTAGTTGAGGTAGAGTGTTCTTTAGTCGACCAGAGGGTCAGGCTCTGTCATAGGATCTTCTTCACGTTCCATGACCTCGGGGTCGGATGGAGTCATCGATTGGTTAGCCCCGAGGCTAGATCGAGCAGACTATCGTTGGCCAGTTTTGACCCTTCATAGTGCACCAAGGGCTTATGTTGGTCGCTGGCGAAGACACCTATTAGCACCAGCTCTCGGCTAGATGCTGCCTTTGCAAGCACGTTGGTCGCCTTGTTGAGGCGCCTTGGGATGTGATTGAGTTTGAGGCTATCGAATTTGTCCTCTAGCCGTTAGACTTCTTGGTAGTATGCAGCCATCTTGGCATCATGATAGCTTGACTCCTTCATGACTTGGTTGATGACCAGCTGGGAGTTGCCCCAGATGTTGAGGCATCGAATGCCCAACTCGATGGCAATGCGTAGGCCGTTGATGAGTGCTTCATACTCAGCCATATTATTGGATAAGGGGAAATGGAGACAAACCATGTACCTCATGCATACCCCAAGGGGCAATACAAAGACTAGCCCCATGCTGATGCCTTTCTTCATCAATGACCCATTGAAATACATGGTTCGATACTCTTGATCGATGGCCACCGGTGGTATTTGGACCTCGGTCCATTCCATAATGAAGTTAGCCAACACCTGGGACTTGATCACCATTCGAGAGGCATACATAATGCCCTGATCCATCAACTTGAGTGCCCACTTTGTGGTTCTTCCCATGGCGTCCTGGCTTTGGATGACCTCACCAAGGGGAACAACGTCACGACCATCACCGGGTGTGACTCGAAGTAGTGGCGTAGCTTCCTCTTGGTGATGAGGACGGCATACAGGAGCTTCTAGATTTGGGAGTAGCGGGTCTTAGAGTTGGATAGTACCTCGCTAATGAAGTACATAGGGCGCTACACCTTGAGGGCATGCCCATCTTCTTCCTGCTCCACTACTAGGGCCGCGATGACCACTTACGTGGTGGCCGCTATGTATAGCAGAAGGGATTCTCCATTGGTTGGAGGAACCAGGATTGAGGCCTTTGTTAGAAGTAGTTTGACCATGTCAAGTGCCTTCTGGGCCTCAGATGTCCATTTGAAGTGGTCGGCTTTCTTCAAGAGTCGATAAAGGGGGAAACCTCGTTCACTGAGGCGCAAGATGAATTGGCTGAGTGCAGCGAGGCACCCTATGACTCGCTGAACCCCCTTTGTGTCCTAAATCGGGCCATCCTTGTGATGGCTGAGATTTTCTCTGAGTTGGCTTCGATGCCACGCTCGGAGATGATGAAGCCGAGCAGCATGCCCCTTGGGACCCCGAAAACACACTTCTTAGGATTGAGTTTGATGCAATTTGCTCAGAGTTTTGCAAAGGTCTGCTCAAGATCAGCAATGAGGTGCTCAGTCCATTTGGACTTAATCACGATGTCATCAACGTAGGCCTCAATGGTCCGCCTAATGAGGTCCCCAAAGCATTTGAGCATACAGTGCTGGTACGTAGCTCCAGCGTTCTTCAGACCGAACGGCATTGAGACATAGCAGAACAATCTAAAGGGGGTGATGAAAGATGTCACAAGCTGGTCGAACTCTTTTATTGTGATTTGATGGTACCCGAAGTATGCATCAAGGAAGCAAAGAGTTTGGCACCCTAAGGTAGAGTCGACTATTTGGTCTATGCGTGGCAAAGGAAATGGATCCTTTGGGCATGTCTCATTGAGACCCGTATAGTCAACACACATCCTTCATTTCCCACTCTTCTTTCATACAAGGACGGGGTTGGCTAACCACTCTGGGTGGTATACTTCTTTGATGAATCCGGCTGCCAAAAGTTTTGCTACCTCCTCGTCGATGGCCCTATGTTTCTCCTTGTCAAAGCGACACAGGCATTGCTTCATTGGCTTGGAGCCTAGGCGGATCTTCAAGGTATGCTCAGCAACTTCCCTCGAGATTCCTAGCATGTCCGAGGGTTTCCACACGAAGATATCTCTGGTAGCATGGAGGAAGCCAACGAGCGCGCCTTCCTATTCGGAGGAAAGCATGGTAACAACACACACCATTTTACCCTCAGTGCTCCTAGGGTCTATGAGGACTTCTTTAGAGCTTTCTGCTAGATTGAAGGACCTAGTTGACTTCTTGGTGTCAGGTGCTTCTTTAGTGACCACCTCCTTGAGGGCGGCGAGCTCCCCGGAGGCGACTATTGCTGTGGTGTGACCACAACATTTGACCTCGCACTCATAGGCGTGTTGGAAGGAGGTACCGATGGTAATGACCCCATGGGCCCCTGGTATTTTTAGCTTGAGGTATGTATAATTGGGGATGGCCATGAACTTTGCATAGCATGGACATCCTAGGATGGCATGGAAGGTTTTGGGGAACCCAAGCACCTCAAAGGTGAGGGTTTCAGTCCTATAATTGAACTGATCCCCGAAGGGAACAGGAAGATCAATCTGCCCAAGTGGCATGGCCTGCTTTCTGGGCATGATGCCATGGAAAGGGGCTCGGGTCAGGCGGAGGTGTGTCCGGTCGATGCCCATTTCATCGAGTGTCTTTGCATACTTGATGTTGAGGCCGCTGCCTCCATCCATCAGTACTTTGGTGAGCCACTTTGGCCCAACGATCAGGTCAACCACGAGCAGATATCTCCCTAGATGTACGACATTCTCTGGATGGTCAGTCTAATCAAAGGTTATGGCAGACTCTGACCACCAAAGGAAGGGAGGTGTGGCCGGTTCGGCCGTATATACCTTGTGGCACGCGACCTTCTGATAATGTTCGAAGTCGTAGGCCACTGATCCTCCAAAGATCATAAGGTAGTCGTTCGGCATTAGAAAGCCATTGTCCTTCTCCTCGGCGTCATCCATGGTGGGGGCAGGGTCCTTTCCATGCTCCCCTTTGTTGGAGCCTCTGGACATGAACCACCACATGACGCTGCAGTCCTTAAATAGATGCTTAACTAGGAAGTCATGGTTTGGGCATGGCCCCTTGAGTAATTTTTGAAGTGGTTTGGAGTGCCCTCTATGGGCTTCCAACCACCCTTGCAGTCAGCAGCAGCCATGAGTGAGTCCTCGCACTGTTGCTTCTTGTTCTTCCTTTTGGTAGAACGATTAGAAGTGCCTTTGCCGGCACCCTCGTCCCACCTTACCTTGCCATTGAGACGATCAAAGATTGCTCTGACCGCTTCTTCTCCTGAGGCGTGGCTAGTGGCGATGTCTAGGAATTCCTTAGTGGTTCATAGGCCCTTGCATCCTAGCTTATGAACCAAAGACTTGTAGGTAGTCCTAGACAAGAAAGCTCCTATAACGTCAGCATCGGCGACATTAGGAAGCTTGTTGCACTGCTAGGAGAAGCACCGAATGTACCCATGAAAGGTCTCACCGGTCTTCTGTCGACAATTCTTGAGGTCCCAGGGGTTCTCAGGGCGCTTATACGGCCCTAGAAGTTCCCCACAAAGATCTCTCTCAGATCTACCCAACTCTAGATTGTGTTGGATGGCAGGTGTTCCAACCATGCTCGTGCTGAATCGGCCAAGAATAGTGGAAGGTTGTAGATAATGAATTCGTCATTATCCACACCACTGGCTTGGTAGGCAAGCCTGTAACACCCTAGGTGTTAGCCTTGCATAAATTGATTTGCATTGCATGAGCATGAGCATCAAGCATTCATATTTAAGCTTTTACAATTGAAACATGTGTTTGAAACATTTGCAACATTGCTTGTTATTTCATGTTTCCATGTATATATGCATAAGATCATGAGTGAATACATATAAATGATTTATGTGAGTCACTAAAACATATTAGCTACACTTAGGTTAACAAATGGAACATTGTTCATGAGGGTTACCTTTCATGATCAAGTACTTAAGTGATGTTATATGTGTTGACCTGGATAGCCCTATGTGTGACCAATGCATGAAATGAGTGTGTGACCTTACAAATAGCTTAAACATGTTTAGAAGATCATGATGAACAACTTTGGTATTCATGGTTAGGGGTAAATTGGTCACTAAGCCATAGTTGAGTGTATAGCATCATTTGAATGTAGCATGTTTGACCAAGTTTGAACTATGTGCTAGAGACCTTGCATAGAGGTGGTCACTAAAGCAAAGTTGTAGTATTTGGCAAGAGGAACAACTTTTATTTTTGGGTCATTGACTGGTTTAGCTCCTAACATGCTTGAATTAGGCTCACAAAAATCATCAAGTCACTATTTTCAACACTTAAGGAAATATTCTAAGTCTTATGCTCTGACTGTGCTGACAGGCATCACTTTGAGATGATATAACTTGAGTTTCGTTGAGATTCAAGGCTTGAGTTCTAAACAAGATTTGGAGCCGGTATGTAGGGCTACGATTTTGGTATAGATTGTGTGCGCTAATTCATCACGGATTTGAAGATCGAGCTTCACAAAATCATGCTATCAAGCGTTTGATCGGGCACTGATGAACTGAATCACCTGTTCTTCGGTGGCCGACCGTCGTAGAGCTTACGCACCGTGTGGACGCAAGGATGGTCGCGCGTCGCCGGTGCCCTACCCAGCATGGCCACGATAGGCCAGAGCGCATTACAACAAGCCCCGCGCTCGCCCGCACTGCCCCGTGCTCCCATTTTTGTTTCTGGCTTTCTCCTTCACCCCAGCGTAGCCATCGCAGCAGCCGCCGTCACCATTGCCGTCACAGCTGCTCTGTCGAGCTCGCCTGTGCTCACCGCCGCCCTAGTTTCCAATCGGTTGCGCTCGCAGCTCCGCCTCACCCTTCTCCACCATTTCCACCATGCAGTGCCACAATTGTGCCTTAGGTAAGCCGCTGTTCGCATTGCGCCACCGCAGGTGCGTCACCGCCAGAGCTCTGTCGTGCCGCGGTGCATGTGGCCTAGCTCAACCATAGCATCCACCGTGTCGTAGTCACCTCCTTAAGCTCCGTTGGACCTCCCCTTAGACTAGGAAAACATCGTGTTGCCGGGACTTGGCTGGAGTTGGCTGGCGTACCGCCGCGCCATTGCCGCCGCCCGCCATGGTCGTCGGTGAGGTGCTTCCATGCTTCTTCCGGCCATGCAAAGACCACCACCGGATGCGGACAGATGAGTAGATCGAGTAGGTGTACTTGCTACCGCCAGCGAGCTCACCGTCAGCAAGAAACCACCGGCCGGATGTCTCCTCTATTTTTGTCGTCACTGACACGCGGGCCTGTCTGAAGCGCGGACCCCGCCTGTCAGCGACACCGTTTCAAAAGACAGTTCATTTATTTTCAATTTTGTGTGCAAATTTGAAAATTTAAAACTTGAGCTATAGAGATTCAAAATTTGTGAACCAAATTTTGTAGTGTTCCTTAGGAAGGGTAGTATTTAGGAAAAATATGATATTAGCATTTGTAGTAGAGTTTTTGGAGGATTTAAATTGAAACTTGAAATGTGTTTTTAAATCTATGAAAACTTGTGTCGACGAAATATGGTCGGCAGTCCACCGAGGGGGGTGCCCGTGGTGGTAGATTGTCGGTAGATGGTGCGTGTAATCAGGAACCAGATGGTGACACAAGGCGCAGAGACAGCGATTTAGACAGGTTCGAGCCGTCTGATCGACGTAATACCCTACGTCCTGTGTCTTTGGTGTATTGTATTGAGATGTATACTGTATGATCCGTATGGATCTGTCCTCTAGGGGACCCTTGCCCCTCCTTATATACTCCGAAGGGACAAGGTTACAAGTAAAATATCCTATTTGGTGCTATTACAATGTCTTGCGGTGCACGCCAAGCAGCGCCGTGCACGTCTTGATCTCACGGGCCGGGCCACCTCGGATGGTGCGGCCCATGTACCATCTTGTGGTACCCGGGGGTCTATCCCCCACAGCTAGTCCCCGAGCGCCATGTATTCTGATGCGACACACCATTTTAACCTTCTCCGAACAGTGAGGCTTGAGTTCTTGACATCTCCGACCACCGTTGTCGCCGGAGAAGTAGGTTGTCCGAAGAATGTATGGTGCTCTTAAGAAGAAAGAAAAAGATTTCCGTCCCGGGAAGTGTGCCCACTTGTATTTCTGAATAGAAATGTAAGTGCGTCTTGAAGCGTAGCATCTTTGATCATCAAAGGCGTAGTGGTCGAAAAACAAGCACATTCACCGCAAGGTGAAGTGTGCCCACTTAGTCCCCGAGCCTGGTAGTAGGTGACGTAGGCACGTGGTGCCAGGGTCTAAAAAGAATTCCCAGTTAAGTTGAGAACCCAATCATCGTACAGGCGATACGAGATGCACCGGCAGGTGCATCGTACCGATGTAGTCCCCGAGCTTGCTGGAAGGCGAGGTATGAGCCTTGTAGCAAGGTCCAAGTGAGAAAAAATATCCCAACTGTATGCGAGTTGCCAGTCACATGTAGTCAAGACGCAAAGTCCCCGAGCCGTGGTCGGAGAGTGGTCGAGGCAGTCCCCGAGCACAGGTCGAGGATGAGCGACGAAGTCCTCGAGCCGTGGTCAGAGAGCGGTCGAGGTAGTCCCCGAGCACAGATCGAGGAGCGAGCGACGAAGTCCCCGAGCCGTGGTCGGAGAGCGGTCGAGGCAGTCCTCGAGCACAGGTCGAGGAGCGAGCGACGAAGTCCCCGAGCCGTGGTCGGAGAGTGATCGAGGCAGTCCCCAAGCACAGGTCGAGGAGCGAGCGACGAAGTCCCCGAGCCGTGGTCGGAGAGTGATCGAGGCAGTCCCCGAGCGTAGGTCGAGGAGCGAGCGACGAAGTCCCCGAGCCGTGGTCGGAGAGTGATCGAGGCAGTCCCCGAGCGTAGGTCGAGAGGCGAGCGACGAAGTCCCCGAGCATAGCTCAAAATTCCTGTAGATAAATACGTAGAATGGTAGTACATGATGTACAAAATAATAAATTATGGAGAAAAAATCAGCGGTGAAGAAAATACGATCAGCAGTCATTTGCAAATGAGCATGATGTGATAAAGCAGTTGGTGCTTTGTGAACATCAGTGTTAATATGAAGTTTGTGTTTATACTTAATATAAACCGCTCGACCAGTTAGTATGTAGCTGAGTCTCCAGCCCTAGCTAGCCCGTGAACCATAACGCGGGGCGCGGAGCCCGTGCACGTGTAGGAAGAACAAAGCGTCGCTAAGGAACCGCTGCCGACCACCCATAACGCAGAGGGCAGACGCTCATGCACGTGTAGGGAGGAGCCGGAGACAGGGCCGTCTCTGGAGGCATCGAGCGTCAACATGACTGGTCGATGATTTGCATTAAGTATAGATGTATGTTATATTTAAGATGGTATACATGGACAAACGTTATTTGAAGAATAATCATGACGAGGACGTTGTGGAGAAACGTTGTAATGAAAATTATATTGAATATAAATATTAGAAGTGTACTTATCTTTGGATAGAAATCTGGTCGGTGGTGATGAAGTCGTCCGGTCCTCAAGCTTTTCGACCTGTCGTCATGACTGTGGTCGCGATTGTCGTAGCGCCGTTCTTCGCGGCGATCATCATTGCGACGTGGTCTGGTGGTCGAAGCTCGGCGGAGCCGCTTAGGATGTTTTCGACGTGGTCTGGTGGTCGACGTGGTCGGAGCTCGGCGGAGCTGCTCGGGACGTGGTCGACGTGGTCTGGTGGTCGAGGTGGTCGGAGCTCGGCGGAGGCCATCGAGCGGTGACGACGAGTCGACGGTGAGGGACATCGGCGAAGGCCGTCGAGCGGTGACGATGAATCGACGGCGAGGGACGTCGGCGAAGGATATCGGCGAAGGCCGCCGAGCGGTGACGATGAGTCGACGGCGAGGGACGTCGGCGAACGATGTCAGCGAAGGCCGCCGAGCGGTGATGACGAGTCGACGGCGAGGGACGTCGGCGAAGGATGTCGGCGAAGGCCGTCGAGCGGTGACGACGAGTCGACGGCGAGGGACATCGGCGAAGGCCGTCGAGCGGTGACGACGAGTCGACGGCGAGGGACATCGGCGAAGGCTGATGAGGGCAGCGACGGCGAGTGGTCGGCGAGGGCTGACGAGACCAGCAACGGCGAGTCATCGACGAGGGCTGATGAGGGCAGCGACGGCGAGTCATCGACGAGGGCTGATGAGGGCAGCGACGGCGAGTGGTCGGTGAGGGCTGACGAGAGCAGCAACGGCGAGTCGTCGACGAGGGCCAACCAGAGCAGCGGCGGCTAGTCGTCGACGAGGGCTGACGAGAGCATCAGCGGCGAGTTGTCGACAAGGGCCAACCAGAGCAGCGGCGGCTAGTCATCGACGAGGGCTGACGAGAGCAGCGGCGGTGAGACGTCGACGAGGGCCAACCAGAGCAGCGGCGGCTAGTCGTCGACGAGGGCTGACGAGAGCATCGGCGGCGAGTTGTCGACGAGGGCCAACCAGAGCAGCGGCGGCTAGTCATCGACGAGGGCTGACGAGAGCAGCGGCGGTGAGTCGTCGACGAGGGCCAACCAGAGCAGCGGCGGCTAGTCATCGACGAGGGCTGACGAGAGCAGCGGCGGTGAGTTGTCGACGAGGGCCAACCAGAGCAGCGGCGGCTAGTCATCGACGAGGGCTGACGAGAGCAGCGGCAGTGAGTCATCGACGAGGGCCAACCAGAGCAGCGGCGGCTAGTCGTCGATGAGGGCTGACGAGAGCAGCAACGACGAGTTGTTGGTGAAGACGACCTCGGAGGTGGTTTCGAGATCGGATCTGCTGTCGCAGGGGCTGGTGTAGCAGCGATGAATCGTCGTCGTGGACCGGGATGGATCTCCACAAGATTGACGACGAGAACGCGTTGTTGATTTGAGGTCCACCTGGCTCGCCATGTATCAAGCGCACACCCCCTACCTGGCGCGCCACTGTCGACGAAATATGGTCGGCAGTCCATCTAGGGGTATGCCCATGATGGTAGATTGTCGGTAGACGGTGCGTGTAATCAGGAACCAGATGGTGACACAAGGCGCAGAGACAGCGATTTAGACAGGTTCGAGCCGTCTGATCGACGTAATACCCTACGTCCTGTGTCTTTGGTGTATTGTATTGAGATGTATACTGTATGATCCGTATGGATCTGTCCTCTAGGGGACCCTTGCCCCTCCTTATATACTCCGAAGGGACAAGGTTACAAGTAAAATATCCTATTTGGTGCTATTACAATGTCTTGCGGTGCACGCCAAGCAGCGCCGTGCACGTCTTGATCTCACGGGCCGGGCCACCTCGGATGGTGCGGCCCATGTACCATCTTGTGGTACCCGGGGGTCTATCCCCCACAACTTGTTTATTTTATATCTAGTGTTCTTGTGCTCCAAAAATTATGAAATTTATGTGGTGAGCTATTCTTGACAAGTGCAGGCTCTGGTAAAAATTTAAGGGTCAGTGTATGTATGGATTTGTAGTTATAGATTTTCCATTTATAATTAGGTGATCTTTTTGTAGGAATTTTTATAAATTATTTACGAATCCAATATTCAAGAAATTTGTTGGAGGTTGTCCTAGTATCATATGGATGCTAAGAAAAATATAAAATCTGTTGCTTGACACTTTTCACTAGGGTTTTCTATTTTTGCTATTTTAAGCCCTTGTGCCTTGTCATTTTTGTGTAGGGTGTTTTATTTGCTAAAATGGAATGAAACTTTTACAGTAGTCTATTGGTAGCACTAGTAAGCCACTATAAATTTTTAAGAATTTATGATGCACTTTTGGTATATGTTTATTATTTACCCTAATTACTTAATGAAAATAAGAAAGACATTGAAATAATTAGATTGTGATTAAGCATGATGTTTTCTATGGTTTTTATGATGCATAGTAATTGTTGATGTTAGTGGTAAAATTTAGAAGCCATTGGTTGTGTACAAATAACTAATTATCGCTTTATCATTGAAATACAAGACTGCATGTCTAGTTTTGATCGCAGGGATGATTTTATATAGATAATGGTCTCTACTATAACACTTGTTAATGAGAAAGTTGTAGATAACTTGCTAATCTACCTGGTGTTAAATTTTCACAGACATAGGACTTAGGGTTTTCGAGTTCTAGCTGTTGCAAGTTTACTGTTCAAAAGGTTTACTTTCTGGATAGATTTGATTGAGTGATTTGTTTACCTAATTTAACTCCTGAATCATAGTGAGAGTATTAAAGGAAAGTTGTAGATAATTTTATAATATTTCCAGAAAGTCCAAGATCAACACATTTGGATAAGTAGAACTTTAGTTATGAGAAAAACAACTAGCTACTGTTTTGTAGTGTAGTAAATGAATTGTTGAAGTGTTTGATTTAGTAATTAAGAAGAGATATGCACATACTCAGTAAAATGTGAAACACTTGTTATTTCTTTAACACCATATTGTTAAGAATGCTTGCAAGAATCCATTCATCATGTAGCATCATACTATACTTGTTAGCATGTATGCATTCGCACTATCTCATGTCACACTTATGCATCTAGGATCGACAGAGGAGATAACGTTGCTGGAGTTTGACGAAGGAGAGGAAGGGGACTAGCAGGAGATTCCTCAAGCCACAGCTCCCGAAGGCAAGGAGCAGACCCTAGAAGAGCTTCTGGAGTGCCCTGGTCACCGCCCACTTCCTTTCTGAAAGGCAAGCCCCGGAGCATTCTAAGTCTCCCAGTATTTTACAAAATATTACTTAAGTCCTTATGATTGATGCATTAGGTTATAAGAGTTGATTGGAATCACTTGATGTATATAAATTCCTTGTCTAGATATATACACCTTTAACCCTATGTAGGTCCAGGATCGAATATATGCTTAGCCATGCTTAGACCGATAGAAGTCGAGTGATTTCCTATCACCTGCGAGATATAGGTAGATACCGAAGCACGGTTGGCTATATTTGCTATCATAGAAAAGAACCATGAGGTAATATAAATCAAGGCCGGGTGGAGTCTATGTGTAGATTGACTCATGTGATTCCGTCTGTGCCGATCAAGGACCGTACTGTTGTTAGAACTTCTGACAAGATTGAACGCATGCCTATCACTTAGCTGGCCGGATAACTCGTTCCGACTGCGAAGCTGAGTAGCTCAACTTAGGCCAGGCACTATTCTATTGTGCGCTCCTTGCAGGGAGCCAGACTAAGCCCAAGGGCAGGCTAGGCCTAAATATCCTGGCATTTGGTGTCCCCGATTATGCGGCGTGGTATGAACCCATGAAATTTGGACCTGAGTTGTACCAAAGGTGACCTAAGGTGACGTTGATCGGGTTTGCCTGGGTTTGTGTTAGGAATAAATTCCTAGCTGGTTGAAATCGATTCAAATCACCGTCTTTCCCGGATAGTGAGAACTTGGCTAGCTCCAACATCGTAGTAACTGTGTTATAGAACATGATGGTTCGAATGAACATAGATTTACAATACCGGCTATGGTTACTAGTGTATGCTCTTAAAATGATATACCACATGTTTGGCACAGGATAGTTGCTAATTTAGAGATGGATAGTCATAATTAACTTGATAACAACATTATAATTGTATAACTAAGTTAATCGTCTTTTATGCAAAATGTTGTCAAGCTACATCCACTTATACAGCCTTGCATGATCCTTGGAGTCATTTTATTTCTGGTTTATGACGGGTAAGTCTAGCTGAGTGCCTTCTCATACTCAGGGTTTTATTTCCCATTATTGCAGATGGGACTATGTATTATGGTTATTGCAAGAGTTGCTTCTATCCTGCTATGGACGAGGAGTAAGCCTTGGGCAAGCTTCTTTATTAATCCCTCTACATGCTTTTGTGGACTGTGATCGTATGTTGGCACTATATTAAACTATGTTGAAAACTTTACTTTCAAACTTAATTTGCTTCCGCTTTTATCCATTAAACTTGGTCTATAATAACTTTGTTTCATACTCTGATGATGGAAATGTATCTGTGAACTTTATATATTATGTGACATGTATGTTGAATCATGTACGATCTTGGTTGTTGTAAATCGTTTATCGAGACCCATCATGGTACTCGATGGACTACCGGGTTTATATGGGTTCAAGTATGACAGTGCGACCGCTTATGGGCTGCCATTGTACTTGTACTCTTATAAATTGGTCGGTTCTGCGACAGCTGGCATCAAAGCAAGATTCAATGTTAATTGTCACATATGTATTTAAAACAAAATTTTTGTTTTCCAAAACCTTTTCTAGCAACTGATAGCTATATAAATAGGTCTTTGAAATCTAAAGTGCGCTAGTGATCACGTTCCTTATGCCCAAATTAAGGACTATTAGGTGACTATTTAAGTACTAACATGGGGGTTTTTACTTTCGTCGTCCATATGGCGTGCTATAGTATGGATGCCACTCATTTGAATGGTAATGTATAGATCAAATGCCTCTACGTCAAGGTAAGTTGATGAGTGGCATGACCATAAGATGTGAGCGTGTGGTCGAGGAGAGTTAGCTTTGGTACGGCTATGTATGCATGCTTGCATATGTATATGGTGTGTATTTAATTGTGGATATAAACTGTTATCGGGTAGTTTTGATATGGAAGTATATGTGTGGGTACACATATATGGAAGTATTTAAATTTACATTCGGCATATTTAATTATGGGTTTGGGCTGAAATGAAACTCTTATGTAGGTACACTAATAATAAAACATGTAGCTCAACTAGTTAAGCTATATATGAGAGAACGTATGTATGCCACCGTATATGTCGTTAGAAATAATTTTTCCCTAAGTTTGTGAGGACGTACAGAACGAGCATGCATTATGATAATTATCATTCAAAGAATTATATTGTTCCTCCCCTTATAAATTTCTTACTCGGTTATGTAACTCTTATCCATTATAGCCTTATCTCACACAAAGTTGTACATGTTGATGGTACAGATGGCAACACCAGCTGGATGTGAGAATTTCCTAATGGTTTTCGGAACGCCTACCCTACTGTGGAGAGTTTTGCACTTTGTGGGGTACCATGAACCGCCCCTTTATCATTGGAATGAAGGGTACTTGGAGGGACAACCATGGTACGAGGTGTGGCTAACTATACCAGCCCGCACACAACCACCCTTCTGGCAGGAGTGGAAGGCAGAATCAGAAGGGAAAACTCCTTGGGAGGCTGCCCAAGTTGTGGCCTTTGAGGTTTTGAGTCAAATCTGCCAACAGCATGGGGATGCACTTACTGGCAGTGCAGCAAGTATGTTTCCTTGAGTGGACCCATCCACAACAATATGGGAACAATACAACCAAAATGCATTGATCCGAGATTGGGATGAGCGAGCAAATAGCTCTAGTCCTACTATGAGTGCCATGTTTGCAGTGATGAAGATGTTTTGTGCACGCCAAGACACTAGGGATTTCTAGTAGGAATCATACACTACTTGCGTGGACAAGCTCATGAGAGCTGAAGCCACACAACATAAGCTCAAAAAGTGTGTGCGCAAGCAAAAGAAAGCCGCAAGTAAAGCCCAATGGGAATCTGACCAAGCCTATGCAGCTTTGGGCACTCTCCATGCCCAAATGGAGCAAGTGGATCAGCAAAGAGCAGCAGCCCAAGAAGCAAGAGCTAATGATCAAGCATTGCTTGTAGGATTACGGGAGAAATTGGAGGCCACCCATGCTGAGGTGTCCACAGCTAGACACCAGCGTGATGCAGTAGAAAACCATGTCGCTACAATAAGGATAGAACAAGATAGGCACCACGACATGAGTAACGCCCAGAACCATGCCGAAAGGGGCTTACGTCAGTAGCTTGCATAGGCTCAACTTCAAGTGATGAACCTTCAGCATGAAGTGCACTATTTGAACAACCAGCTGAACCCAATCCTAGATGGGGAAGAAGATGGTCCAAATATGGAAGAAGATGAAGATGAGGACGAGGAAGAGGTGGAGCCTAAGGAAGGAGATGATCCTATCTCCGACCTCGATAGTGATCATGATGAGGATTAGATCGCTTAATACTTAGTAGAAGTGCTTAATGCATCATCGTTGGTTATGTAATGGACCTATAGTTTGAATTTGGTGTTGGTGAATTGAACTATCATGTAATATTGTTATTTGCATAACTATCGCATGTTTGGTTCAATGCTAATGCAAATTACAGTCGATTTATCTATGATCATGATTTGAATATTAATGTGCTATGAGTCCGATAAGGGATCAAATTGGTGGTGTCATGTTGCGAGAATGAATTATTATGCCTCTGTTTTTATTATATGAATTTGAGATTGTCTCTAATAATTTTAGTTTGGAATGATTATAAATTCATCTGCAATCTTTCGACATCAATCAATAATCGCTTATTGTTGCAACTTCACAGATGACTCACACCCATGCAGGAGCTATTAGCAGCCATGATGGCAATGACGGTGACTTACCACCACCGCCACCGTCGTCTGCTAAGGAGTTCTTTGCCCAATTCTTGGGAAGCCAAAGGACAATGGAGGAAGCTCTGCGCCTCATCCGTAGAACACTGCTCGTGGCCACCCACAGCAACAAGGGCCCGAGCCAAATCAGCATAGTACATTTAAGGAATTTTTTAATACAAAGCCTCCTATCTTGAAGGTGGCAGAGGAACCACTACAGGTGGACGAGTGGCTCAACACCATTAAGTAGAAGTTTTGTCTACTAAGAGTCACCGAGCACCTGAAGGCTGAGTATGCATCCCACTAGTTGTAGGGACTAGTAGGGATCTAGTGGACACATTTCTTGTCCTCTCTACCTACTAATGAGCAAGTAACATGGGAGCAGCTTAAGTTGGCTTTTCAGGGACATCATATTCCCCTAGGCCAAATGCGCATGAAGGCAGCTGAATTTATGAGGCTCACATAGGAGACAAAGACCCTCATAGAATATATGCACGCATTCAACAACCTGTCTAGGTATGCTCTAGGTTTTATGGATACCGAGGAGAAGAAGATAGAGAGCTTCAAGCGGGGTCTAGGCACCAAATTGATGAAGACCATGGCAAATTCCAAGTGCACCACTTACAATGAGTTTATTAGTGATGCTTTGACCCAGGAAAACCACAATAACATGCATGTGGCCGCTAAGGGTCACAAGAGGGCATTCGAGGCAGGTGCCTCTGGATCTTCATAGTCTAGAGCTCCTATCATAGCTAGGCCACAGTTCTGTCCACTTGCACCCAAGTTTAGGCCTCCACCCCTAAAAGCTCAGAACGGTAGGCCTCAGAAAGCATTCCATAAGGCATTCACTATTGCCTTACCTAAAGGAAATGGTAGTCAAGGAAGCTCCATAGGACCTAGGAGTAATCAACCCTGTTTTAACTACAATCAAGTGGGGCATTGGGCCAAGGAATGCCCCCACCCAAAGAAGAATGACAACCAGAATCAGAACAATCAGAGGCAGGCGAACACAAGGGCACATCCGGGATACATGCACTGTATCGCTGTTGAGGAAGTGCCCGCAGGAGAAGTTGTCACGGCTAGTATGTTTCTTGTCAACAAGCATCCCTCTATTATTTTATTTGATTTAGGAGCTTCTCATTTATTTATGAATCAAGCATTTGCATCTAGACATGATCAGAAAATAATTGAAGTAAGCAAGGGTGGTTATAATATAAGTTTAGCGGGGGCTACTATTTCTACAAATAAGATAGTAAAAAATGTGCTCATCTCTATCCAAGGGAGGGAGTACATAACGGATTTGATAATATTGCCCGGGTTATTGATAAGTGTAATCTTAGGCATGAATTGGATGAAGGATCATGGTGTTCTCATTAACACTAGCACTCGTACTGTTATGTTGAGAGAACCCAGGGGAGGGAATGCTTTTCTAATACCACTCTCCCAAAATTTTGAACTCCAACATTTAGCTTGTGCTATCCAAACCACTACCCTTTTTTATATCCCCGTGGTTTGTGAGTTTCCGGATATATTTCTAGAGGAGTTACCAGGTTTACCACCTAATAGGGATGTGGAATTTAAGATTGAGTTAGTGCCAGGTATGGCACCTATCTCAAGAAGGTCGTATAGAATGCCACCAAATGAGTTAGCAGAACTTAAGATTCAGTTACAGGATCTGTTGGACAAGGGTCTTATTCAACCTAGTTTATCTCCATGGGGCTATCTAGCATTGTTTGTGAAAAAAGAAGGACAAGTCACTGAGAATGTGTGTAGATTACAGACCACTCTATGCTGTGACCATCAAGAACAAGTACCCGTTGCCTCGCATCGACATCTTATTTAATCAGTTGGCAAAAGCAAAGGTATTCTCCAAGATTGACTTGAGATCAGGCTATCATCAGATAAAGATCAGGCTAGAGGACATACCTAAAACCGCTTTCTCAACTAGGTACGGCTTATATGAGTATTTGGTTATGTCTTTCGGACTAACAAATGCTCCTGCCTACTTCATGTACCTGATGAATTCGGTATTCATGCCCGAGCTTGACAAGTTCATGGTTGTATTTATCGATGATATATTGATTTATTTGGAGAACGAGGTAGATCATACAGAACATCTGAGGATTGTTCTATCCAGATTGAGGGAGCATAAGCTATATGCAAAATTTAGTAAGTGTGAATTTTGGTTGAGCAAAGTACCTTTCTTAGGTCATATCTTATCAAGAGATGGAATCTCTATAGACCCATCAAAAGTACAAGAGGTCATGGATTGGAAGGCCCTGACTTCGGTTCATGAAGTTTATAGTTTTCTAGGGTTAGCAGGATATTATCATCGTTTCATTCTAGATTTCTCAAAGATAGCTAAGCCCATGACCAGACTACTTTAGAAAGATGAGAAGTACAAATGGACACCAGAATGTGAAGCAGCTTTTCACACCCTCAGAACTCTATTAACTACAGCGCCTATCTTAGCACAACCCGACATTGAGAAGCCTTTTGATGTATTTTGTGATGCATCAGGTATAGGTTTGGGGTGTGTGCTTATGCAAGAAGGAAGAGTTATTGCATATGCTTCTCGATAGTTGAGAAAACATGAAGTCAACTACCCCACGCATGATTTAGAACTTACAACGGTTGTTCATGCATTAAAGATATGAAGACATTATTTGTTGGGCAATGTACGTCATATATATACTGACCACAAAAGTCTCAAGTATATCTTTACCCAACCAGAGCTGAACATAAGGCAGCAAAGATGGTTAGAATTGATTAAGGACTACAATTTGGAAGTGCATTACCATCCGAGGAAAGCCAATGTAGTAGCCGATGCACTCAATCAGAAATCTCATTGTAACACTGTAGAAGCATTGTTGGAAGATGGCTTTAATTTGTTACACCTTGTTGTACTACACAATATCACTATTAGTTGTTCACTTGAGAGCAAAATCATAGAGCTACAGCAAACAAATGTAGGTATAAGTCACATCAAGAGAAAAATGCAAGAGCAAGAAACCAAACATTTCAGATTAGATGAAAATGGTATACTATGGTTTGAGGACCGACTTGTGGTACCAAAAGACCGTGAGCTTAGAAATCAAATTCTAGAGGAAGCTCATTCGTCCAAATTGTCTATCCATCTGGGTAGTAGTAAGATGTATCAAGATTTGAAAATCCATTTTTGGTGGACTAAGATGAAGAAAGAGATCGAGGCCTATGTCACTAGATGCGACAACTGCAGCAGAGTAAAAGCTGTTCATATGAAATCTGCCGGATTACTCTAGCCATTACCTGTTCTAAGTTGGAAATGGAAAGAAATCAGTATGGACTTTATCACAGGCCTTCCAATGACACCGCAAGGTCATGATTCCATATGGGTCATTGTAGATCATCTCACCAAGTCAGCACATTTTATATCGGTTCACACAACATATCACGTGGGGAAGTACGTTGAGTTGTACATTTCTTAGATTATGAGACTACATGGAGTACCTAGGATCATAATCTCAGATCGAGGACCACAGTTTATAGCTTGTTTCTAGGAACACATACACCAGTCTTTGGGAACTAAGCTAATCAGAAGTTTCGCATACCACCCACAGACTTTCGGACAGACAGAGCGAGTGAACCAAATCTTAGAAGATTTGCTAAGAGCTTGTGTTATATCTTCCAAGGGTTTGTGGGAGAAATGGTTACCTTTAGCTGAGTTCTCCTACAACAACAGTTATCAAGCAAGCATCAAGATAGCTCCATTTGAAGCCTTGTATGGTAGAAAATGTAGAACTCCATTGAATTGGATTAAGCCTAGTGAAAGGAGATACTTTGGTATTGACTTTGTCAATGAAGCTGAAGAGCAAGTGCGTGTTATCCAACAGCATATGAAGGTAGCTCAATCGACACAAAAGAGTTATGTTGATAAAAGAAAAAGACCATTGACTTTTGAAGTGGGTGACTATGTATACTTGAAAGTATCACCCATGAAAGGGGTGAAGAGATTTGGAATGAAAAAGAAGCTTGCTCCTAGATATGTGGGGCCATACAAGATTATGGAATAGAAAGGAAATGTTGCTTATAAGTTATAACTTCCACCAGAGATGAGTGCAATATTCGATGTCTTCCATGTTTCTTAGTTGAAGAAATGTCTTCGTGTACCTAAAGAAGCTATTGCACCCACCAACATGAAGCTTCAATCGGATTTGACCTATGAAGAAAAGCTGATCCGAGTGTTAGAAGAGATGGAAAGAGTAACATGGAGTAAGATCATTAAGTTCTATAAGGTGGTGTGGAACAATCACAGTGAATAAGATGCTATATGGGAACGAGAGGATTATTTACGAGAGGTTTATCCTGCCTTTTTCCAAGAATGGTAGGTCTTGCAAATCTTGAGATGAGATTTTTATAAGGGGGAGGGGCTGTAACACCCTAGGTGTTAGCCTTACATAAATTGACTTGCATTGCATGAGCATGAGCACCAAGCATTCATATTTAAGCTTTTACAATTGAAACATGTGTTTGAAACATTTGCAACATTGCGTGTTATTTTATGTTTCCATGTGTATATGCATAAGATCAGGAGTGAACACATGTAAATGGTTTATGTGAGTCACTAAAATATATTAGCTACACTTAGGTTAACAAATGGAACATTGTTCATGAGGGTTACCTTTCATGATCAAGTACTTAAGTGATGTTATGTGTTGATCTAGATAGCCCTATGTGTGACCAATGCATGAAATGAGTGTGTGACCTTACAAATAGCTTAAACATGTTTAGAAGATCATGATGAACAACTTTAGTGTTCATGGTTAGGGGTAAATTGGTCACTAAGCCATAGTTGAGTGTATACCATCATTTGAATGTAGCATGTTTGACCAAGTTTGAACTATATGCTAGAGACCTTGCATGGAGGTGGTCACTAAAGCAAAGTTGTAGTATTTGGCAAGAGGAACAACTTTTATTTTTGGGTCATTGACTGGTTTAGCTCCTAACATGCTTGAATTAGGCTCACAAAAATCATCAAGTCACTATTTTCAACACTTAGCAAAATTTTCTAAGTCTTATGCTCTGACAGTGCTGACAGGCGTCACTTTGAGATGATATAACTCGAGTTTGGTTGAGATTAAAGGCTTGAGTTCTAAACAAGATTTGGAGCTGGTATGTAGGGCTACGACTTTGGTATAGATTGTGTGCGCTAATTCATCATGGATTCGAAGATCGAGCTTCACGAAATCGTGTTGTCAGGCGTTTGATCGGGCATTGACGAACTGAATCACCTGTTCTTCGGTGTCCGACCATCACAGAGCTTGCGCGTCATGTGGACGCGAGGATGGTCGTGCATCGCCGACGCCCTGCCTAGCGTGGCCACGATGGGCCAGAGTGCACTACAACAAGCCTTGCGCTCGCCCGCACTGCCCCACGCTCCCATTTTTGTTTCTGGCTTTCTCCTTTGCCCTAGCACAGCCATTGCAATAGCCGCCATCGCCATTGCCATCGCAGCTGCTCCGCCGAGCTTGCCTATGCTCACCGCTGCCCTAGTTTCCAATCGGTTGCGCTCGCAGCTCCGCCACACCCTTCTCCACCGTTTCCACCTTGCAACGCCACAATCGTGCCTTAGGTAAGCCGCCATTTGCGTTGTGCCACCATAGGTGTGTCACCGCCAGAGCTCCGCCATGCCGCGGTGCATGTGGCCTAGCTCAACCGTAGCATCCACCACGTCGTAGTCGCCTCCTTAAGCTCCGTTGGACCTCCCCTTAGACTAGGAAACCATCGCTTTGCCGGGACTTGGCATTTGTAGTAGAGTTTTTGGAGGATTTAAATTGAAACTTGAAATGTGTTTTTAAATGTATGTAAACTTGTTTATTTTATATCTCGAGTTCCTGTACTCCAAAAATTATGAAATTTATGTGGTGAGGTGTTATTGACAAGTATAGACTCTGGTAAAAATTTGAGGGTCAGTGCATGTATGGATTTGTAGTTATAGATTTTCTGTTTATAATTAGGTGATCCTTGTAGAATTTTTTATAAATTATTTATGAATCCAATATTCATGAAATTTGTTGGAGGTTGTCTTAGTACCATATGGATGCTAAGAAAAATATAAAATCTGTTGCTTGACACTTTTCACTAGGGTTTTCTATTTGTGCTATTTTAAGCCCTTATGCCTTATCATTTTTGTGTAGGGTGTTTTATTTGCTAAAATGGAATGAAACTTTTACAGTAGTCTATTGGTAGTAGTAGTAAGCCATTGTAATTTTTTAAGAATTTATGATGCAATTTTGGTATATGTTTATTATTTACCCTAATTACATAATGAAAATAAGAAAGACATTGAAATAATTAGATTGTGATTAAGCATGATGTTTTCTATGGTTCTTATAATGCATAGTAACTGTTGATGTCAGTGGTAAAATTTAGAAGCCATTGGTTGTTTACAAATAACTAATTATCGCTTTATTATTCAAATACAAGACTGCATGTCTAGTTTTGATTGCATGGATGATTTCATATAGATAATGGTCTCTACTGTAAAACTTGTTAATGAGAAAGTTGTAGATAACTTGCTAATATACCTGGTGTTAAATTTTTATAGTCATAGGACTTAGGGTTTTCGAGTTCTATCTGTTGCAAGTTTGCTGTCCGAAAGGTTTACTTTCTAGACATATTTGACTGAGTGATTTGTTTGCCCAATTTAACTCCTGAATCACAGTGAGAGTATTAAAGGAAAGTTGTAGATAATTTTATAAGATTTCCAGAAAGTCTAAGATCACCACATTTGGATAAGTAGAACTTTAGTTATGAGTAAAACAAGTAGCTGCTATTTTATAGTGTAGTAAATGAATTGTTGAAGTGTTTGATTTAGTAATTAAGAAGAGATATGCACATACTCAGTAAAATGTGAAACACTTGTTATTTCTTCAACATCATGTTGTTAAGAATGCCTACAAGAATCCATTCATCATGTAGCATCATACTATACTTGTTAGCATGTATGCATTCGCACTATCTCATGTCACACTTATGCATCTAGGATCGACGGAGGAGATAACGTTGCTGGAGTTTGATGAAGGAGAGGAAGGGGACCAGCAAGAGATTCCTCAAGCCACAACTCTCGAAGGCGAGGAGTAGACCCCAGAAGAGCTTCTGGAGTGCCCTGATCACCGCCCCACTTCCTTTCTGAAAGGCAAGCCCCGGAGCATTCTAAGTCTCCCAGTATTTTACAAAATATTACTTAAGTCCTTATGATTGATGCATTAGGTTATAAGAGTTGATTGGAACCACTTGATGCATATAAATTCCTTGTCTAGATATATACACCTTGAGCCCTGTGTAGGTCTAGGATCGAATATATGCTTAGCCATGCTTAGGTTGGTAGAAGTCGGGTGATTTCCTGTCACCTACGAGATATAGGTGGATACCGAAGCACGGTTTGCTATATTTGCTATCGTGGAAAAGAACCATGAGGTAATATAAATTGAGGCCGGGCAGAGTCTATGTGTAGGTTGACTCATGTAATTCCATCTGTGCCGGTCAAGGACCATACCGTTGTTGGAACTTCTGACAAGATTGAACGCATGTCTATCACTTAGCTGGCCAGATAACTCATTCCGACCGTGAAGCTGAGTAGCTCAACTCAGGCCGGGCCCTATTCTATTGTGCGCTCCTTGCAGGGAGCCAGACTAAGCGCAATGGCAGGCTAGGCCTAAACGTCCTGGCATTTGGTGTCCCCGATTGTGCGATGCGGTACGAACCCATGAAATGTGGACCTGAGTTGTACCAAAGGTGACCTAAGGTGACCGTTGATCGGGTCTGCCTAGGTTTATGTTAGAAATAAATTCCTAGCTAGTTGAAATTAATTCGAATCACCATCTCTCCCAGATTGTGAGAAACTTGGCTAGCTCAAGCGTCGTAGTAACTGTGTTATAGAACATGATGGTTCGAATGAACATGGATTTACAATACCGGCTATGGTTACTAGTGTATGCCCTTAAAATGATATACCACATGTTTGGCATAGGATAGTTGCTAATTTAGAGATAGATAGTCATAATTAACTTGATAATAGCGTTATAATTGTATAATTGAGTTAATCGCCTTTTATGCAAAATGTTGTCAAGCTACATCCACTTATACAGCCTTGCATGATCCTTGGAGTCATTTTATTTCTAGTTTATGACGGGTAAGTCTAGCTGAGTACCTTCTCATACTCAAAGTTTTATTTCCCATTGTTGTAGATGGCACTGTGTATCATGGTTATTGCAAGAGTTTCTTCTATCCTGCTGTGGATGAGGAGTAAGCCTTGGGCAGGCTTCTTTATTAATCCCTCTACATGCTTTTGTGGACTATGATCGTATGTTGGCACTGTATTAAACTATGTTGGAAGCTTTACTTTCAAACTTAATTTGCTTCTGCTTTTATCCATTAAACTTGGTCTGTAATAACTTTGTTTCATACTCTGATGATGGAAATGTATCTGTGAACTTTATGTATTATGTGATATGTATATTGAATCATGTATGATCTTGGTTGTTGTAAATCATTTATCGAGACCCATCATGGTACTCGATGGACTACCGGATTTATATGGGTTCAAGTATGATAGTACGACAGCTTGTGGGCTGCCATTGTACTTGTACTCTTATAAATTGGTCGGTTCTGCGACAAAGCCGATAGTCTTCGAGCCATAATTCGGGGTTTGTTTCTATAGAGTACTTTGGGATATTGGTTGGTGGCCGATACCTTGGTGGGAAGGCAGCGTTGAGGATGTGCCAGCCAAAGGCCTAAGGGCTCAATAGGCCAGGGCTCGAGCTTCAGTCCTCGCCGCTGTCGTAGTGTCCGCCACAATGAGGATGATAACCATAGCAAGATCCTTCTCTCGGGTCACCGTAGGTACGTCTACGGGTGTCGAGAGTGATGTGTGTGTCGTGGTTATGGATGAGACGCTGATGCATCGGGACAGCGGTGTGCTGGCCGCCGCCCTATGGTTCCTGGTGGACCGATGCGTCCCTGTCGAGACGTCCAGAGGGCGTGCGCTGGCTGGCATTGAGCTCATGTCGCCAAGACAATGAGCTCTCTACCAGTTGCACTGCCGCACGCTCAAGCAGTGTGTGAATCTCATGGTGGGCCTAACGATCCTCAGGCGTCGTGGCCTCTAGAAGGCCATGGAGCAAGGCCGTCGCGGTGGCGATGTTCTTGCTTGCCCGGTCAAAGCAAGGAAGGGCTTCATCGTCGGCGATGATCCTCCAGTTTACATCATGGGCCATGTCGCATGTGGGCCCACTGTCTCTGTGGCGCTCGATCTCTCGATCGAGCTCTGTGCATTCCTACACAAGCTAGAGTCATGCTTCCTCAATCTCCCATTGTCGGACTTTCAGGTGCTCCACCCCTATATGAGGTGGGGTTGTTGTCTCCCCTTTAGTTTCATTGCCGAGGTTGCCCGCCAGGGTATCCTCCTCCGTGGGGATGCTTTTGACGTGTCTCTTGGGGGTACCTGTCATGAAGCATTCTCGGGATGGGTGATGGCACCCCTACTAGAGTTAGAGCCAAAGGATGACCCCGGCTCCTCTGTGAGGAGGTTGTGGAGAGATTCCATGATGTGTTCGATTACCCCCACAAACTCATTGTTCGTGGGCGGTAGGACCATGCGTCGTGCCACAAGGTGGCTAATTATTGCCATAGCATTGCGGAGACCAAACGGAAGTGTTATCGGGGTGCTCCATATGTGGTGTTCTAGAGGGATCCTCCTTCAAAAAACCACACCATGTTGTTGGTGTTAGAAAGGGTGAGGCGGCACTAGTCCTCCCTAGACTGCTAGGGTCCAAGGGAGACACCGAGCTGGCGCTCAAGCCTCTCGTGGTTGAGGCCACTAGAGGGGAGAGATTGGATGGTGGCGTGAGCCAATGCCAAATCTCCTCCCACCGTGATGATGAAGTCTAGGTTCCTAAAGCGCACGTGTGTGCTTGGGACCCAGCTGATACCATGGCTAGCCATCCATGGCCTGATGTCTAACACAGAATGCGCAAAGGTCCCCTACCTGGCTCGCCAACTATCGGTGTTTTGAGTAAACACAAACTAGTAAATTTGTATTTGTTGCGCGTTAGGGCCAGATGGTATGCTAAAAGACATAAGGTTTGTATTGGTTCGGGCAGAATGTCCCTAAGTCTAGTTTGTTGTTGCTGCTTGTGTTATTAGCACTAAAAAGGTTCATAGTAGGGGGTACAAATGATCAAGAGAGGGACAGGTCCCAAGTCTTCGATGGAAAGGTCAAACGAGTACTGAGAGCTCTATTGCTGCTCAGTTGTGTGTAATGTGGTGTGTGGTGTGTTGAATTGATCCATCCCTTTAGTGGAGTGCCCTGCCCTCCCTTTTATATACCAAAGGGGAGCAGAGATTATAGATGGGAGAAAGAGAAAAACCAGAGGTAGAGAAGGTCCTTCGAAGGTGTCGGATCTTCCTTTTCCTTTGAGCCTACCATGCTGACATGGGAGACGATGCCATGGATAGCATGTTCGTTGATCCTAATAGGGCCATGCTCTAGCTTCATTTAGCAAGTGGTCACATCCCATCCAACTCCAGTGGACGGTGCGACGTGTCAGGGTGCCGAGCCATGACCCTATGGGGAGAAGACGGGGTAGTGACCATATGTCCGTTACTATAGGTGATGTGATTCCCTCCTAGATCATAGTGGTTGTCGTATGCTTATGTCAGGATCCGCGTCCGAGGGCTGATGGTGGCGCCCACAACAATATAAGACAAAAGTCGGCGCCTACAACACTATTTGGGCTCTGTCATGCCTGGGAGGGCTTAAAGCACCTGTCCCATCATATCCTAATGGTACTTTCCTGTAGGCATGCATGGTATGGTCCTTGGTATTACGGTTGACTTGAGTGTCCTGTCTTACCCTGTGCTCATCATTATGAAGGAGCAGGGTGCAGTCGTTGGGCGAGGCGGAGTTAGCCCTGAGATGTCGGGCGATGCGGAGACTGCCCTAGGACGTCGGGTGAGGTGGAGCCAGCCCTTAGACGTCAGGCGAGGTGGAGCTAGCCCTCGAACGTCGGGCAAGGTAGAGCCTACCCTGAGACGTCAGGCGAGGCGGAGCCAGTCCTCGGACGTCGGGTGAGGCAGAGCTAGCCCCTGAATGTCAAGCGAGGTAGAGCCTGCCCCTAGACATCAACTAAGGTGGAGCCAGCCCTCGAACATCAGGTAAGGCAGAACCTACCCCTAGATGTTAGGTGAGGCAGAGTCAGTCCTAGGTCATTGAGCGAGGCAGAGTCCATCCCTCGAGGGTTGAGCGAGGTGGAGCCAACCCTTAGGGGTCAGGCGAGGCATAGCGAACCTTCGGTCGTATGGGCAAGAAGTGTAGTTGCGTTCTTATCTATTTGGAAGCATCAATGTTAGATGGTTATTAGCTCCACCCCTTTCTTCGTCGCCTACCACTATGCTTGGCACCCTGGTGTCAACACCCCTTGCCCCGGTATGCCCGCACCACTGCCACCACACACCAGCGTGGCCGCACTCTCGTTGCCTCCGCACGCCTATAGCCCAATGGTGCCCACGCGCGACTCCATCCCTGCTCCTCCGCCGCTGCGTAGCCATCGTGCCCAGGAGTGCCATCGTCGTGGCCCACTGCCGCCGTTGCTCCCTAGTCGATCGAGCCTCCACTGCTGTGCTATGACTCCTCTGCTTCACCGAGGCCATGACCTCGCCACCCCATCATGGTAGCCTATGTCACTGGGAGCCACCGCGGCCCCTGCTCGGGCCATCGCCGCGCTGCACGCACATGATCAGGCCGCTACGCCTTGCCCCGACATGAGCAGGGCCTAGCCGGGAGCGTGCCATGTTCGCCTAGTGTCGAGGAGCCTACACTCGCTAGCTACTGCACCCCTATCGTCATCTGTGGCAGGCCACCCCTGCTGCGGCCGTGCATGGCCGCCATGTCGTGCCCCGTCTCTAGCCAGGACACCTACGCCTACGAGCATGGTCGAGTCCGCTGCTGCTCCTGTGCCGCCTAGCCGTCGTCCCTCCGGTGGGAATCGGCCAAAGATGCCATCCTCTACTCCTCTGCTTCACCAAAGGAGGGAGAAGGGTGAGAATTGCAATAGAACTTTTCCTTGGGTCTAGATGCGAAACACTAGACTCAGATGAATAGTACTACATAGTGCCTGATGTACTGCAGGTTGAATTGTTGAAAGCTCAGGGGCCTTCATGCAAGTTGGCCACCGCGCCTGGGCTCGTTCGTGTGGGTCAGCCACTTCTGGTTTGCTAGGTTGCTACCTGCGCACCTAGGCTGCCATGCCCGTTACCACGCGCCCCACTAGGCCGACCTATCGCCGCTGCGCCTGGGCCGCTCATGCTTGTGCCTTATTAGGCCACGCTCGTCGCACTATGGGCCACGACCTATGGCTGCGCGCGCGCCCCACCCCCACCTGGGCTGCTTTGCTCGCTAGACTAGGCCAATCTGGGCCGCTTTGGACCCAAGTAACCTTTTTCCTTTTTCGGTGTTTTATTAATTTTAGTCATCGGCTGAATGCTTGGAAATTAATAGTAAATCATAGAAACATCATAAAAATGCCAAACCAATTTTGTTAGTCTCCTAAAATCATGATCTATCTGATAGTGTATTTTGTTTACATAGGTTTTGTATGTTTTTAGGGTTTACTCTAATTATTTTAACATGCTTAATATTGTAAGACATAAACCTGTAGGAATTTCTGTGATAAATCGGTGATAGTATTAACTCTAAAAATTTTATGGTAGGTTCATCATATGGTTAGGTGTCCACTATAATTTTTGTAGCTATAGAGTAATTAAATTGCTAAGATAGCAAATGAGGCATAGTTGCATATATAGTAAATCAAATAAACGAAATAAAGTGCCACCTTAGAGTTGTATAACAAAAACACTTGTTGGGAAATAACTCCTTTCTCAATGATGTTGATACGTAGATTAGTACGTTAGTCATTAGAGCTATCTTATTAGTTCATAGTATGTAATCTATTTTAAGAGTTGTTGTTGCCTTGTTAATTAACTTTGCATCATCTCTGCATCGCATTGCATACCATAATAGGGACGTCGATGGACCACGGAGTCATTGAGAGTTGCTGGTGAGATGGTACTTTTGGAGGTCATGTCACAAAGATGGAATGCTAACTTTTGGTTATATTTTATCCAGGCAAGCCCCGGTGCATAACTCCTATTTTTCTGCACTTTAAATTATATTTGTGCATTAAGTTTTAAGGAGTTGAATGAAACCCACTTGCATATATATATCTTTATCCTATGAGTCTTACTAGTATGATAGGATTGTGTAGATTGCTATCCTACAGGACTCCGGTAGAAGTCTAGTGATTGCCTATCACTCGCGAGAGATAGGAAATATATTATTGTTGTTACTATATTATTATCACCTGGAATATATATATATATATATATATATATATATATATATATATGAATGAATGATAATTGGAGACCGGGTGGAATGGTACTTTGGATCTGGACTTGGTTTGGCATTCGAGCGAGGCTCGGATTGTATTTGTTCCGCCTGTGTCGGTTAAAGACCGGCTGTTGCATTAGACTCTAGGTAAGTCACAGACTTATTATCTCGAGCACATACTTGTGTATGGGCATAGGGAAGGCTTGTTGCTCTCTTGTCATGGGTTCCAGCTCTTTCTGGACCGACTAATTGGAGGCGGGGATGGTGGAGGTCTAAGCACCGTACTGAGTCCAGGATTCAGGAGCGGGGGCTTAGAGTCTAAGTTTGGACGGGGACCTGGACCCCATGATAGGAGAGTGGCGGGTTGGTCCTGCTTGTGCCTAGGGTATAAGCGGGGCATGTGTTTCGTGGTACCTAGCTGGGCATATTGATTCACGAATCACCAAGCGATCCGGTACTACTTGTCTACAATCTAGCACTGTAGTAAGAATTGGAAGATGGAAGATGGTAAAATGATTCTGATTGCTTACCACCTGCTTGAAAGTAGCATAGGTGCTTACGTAGAATGGTTGGTTAATGAACTAATGTTGATTGCTAATAAAATGGAATATAAGGATGCATGCTTAGTAATGCTTCCTACAGATGCAATAAACCCACAAGCCCGACAACCTTGCATATCCTTGGAGTCTTTTCTTTCCTCCTATCGGGTAAGTCTTGCTGAGTACAATTGAGTACTCAAAGTTTTATTTCCCCCTATTGCAGGTGACAGGCGGATGCTAGAGCTGACCCTTGTGTGTGGATTCCTCCTGGTGGGCTCAGAGAGGATTCCTTTACGCTGCGATCATAGTTTTTATTTATAACTCTCACTAAATATTTTTATAATGGAAGTTTTATAATATATTGTCATAGTTTATATATCAACGCTTCATCATGTCAGGAATAGATATTTATTTCTATTGTAACTCTGATCACATGTTAATATTCTGCTGTTAAATTAAATTATTCATAACTCTGATAACATGGTTACATTCCGCTGTTATAACAATAAATATTATACTCTGATGTTGCATGAAAAGTGATGTAAGAAGTGGCTAAAATGTTGTAAGCTTTATTCTCTCATTTGTGATTCTGATGGAAAAATGTGGATTTTTGGGTTCTCCCCTGGGGTGTGCTCGACGGAACTGTGTAATTTGGTGTTCTTCCTTGAGTACTTAGTGTCTAATGGAAGACAAGCACTCTTGGGAGGTATTAGATTAGGCGGTTCTGCCACAAGAAGGCCCTTGCAATTTGAAGTTGGCGACCATGTGTATTTGAAGGTATCTCCCATGAGAGGTGTGCATCGATTTGATGTCCGTGGGAAGTTAGCTCCTCATTATGTTGGGTCTTATAAGGTTTTGGAGCGATGTGGTCCTGTTGCTTATCGTCTCCAGCTTCTAGAAATTTTGTCAGCAGTACATAATGTCTTCCATGTTTCCTAGTTGAAAAAGTGGTTGCGAGTCCCCGATGAAACGGTGGAAATTGAAGACCTTCCTCTTCAACCAGATCTCTCTTATATTGAGCATCTGTCAAGATCTTATATAAAAAAGAAAGAGTGACTAGAAATAATATGGTGAAGTTTTATAAAGTTCAGTGGCAAAATCACTCGGAGGATGAAGCAACGTGGGATCAAGAAAGCTATATCTTGAAGCATTATCCCACCTTCTTTCTAGTTCATCGAGGTATTTGTTTAAATCAAAATTTATTTCTTATATCTTTTTCCCACACTAGGCACATGAAATCTCGGGATGAGATTTTGTTTAAGGGGGGGAGAGCTATAACACCCTTGGTGTTACATAGTGAATCACTTGCTAAAATATGTCATGAGCATCATACTTAAGTGATATTGCATGTGGTGTGATGGATAGGTAAAGCATTGTAACTTAAACGAGTCATAAAAACGTAAAACAAAAAGTTAATTCACGATTTATAAAGTTAGCAAGTAGAGATGTTAACTAATTTTTATTGAACAAAAATGCTATAAAACATATATGTGACACCTTAATAAAGTTTGAAGTACACATTTTGTAGAAGATAGTGCAACTTTTGTTTTAACAAGATAATAACGCTAGCTAACATTTCTAATAGCTTGGAAATTGAATTTGAAGCAAATCCAACTCAAGACAGTCATTTTCTTAAGTCTAAAAATAGATTAACAAAGCTATGTTTGGTAATTTATTCTATAAAATGGAGTTTAGGAGTGATGTCATTCTTTAGCTCTTGTTGATAGCCTAAGGTGCCCTCTTTAGAGTAGTGAAGGTGGTTTAGGGATTGGATCAACTGTGTAGTTGTTTCGAACACTTTAAAATCCATACACAGTGTGTTCTCGGGCTTTTTTTTCTTGGCTGGACGTGATCACCATGCCGAGCGGCCTCAACGTCGTGGCGCTCGGTGCGCGCAAGCGTGCGCGTGGCCGTGTGCTGGTTGGCCAAAGCTACCCACGCTCTGGCCGCATCACTGGCCGCCGCGTGGAGCCGTGGCTGCCCAACTCACCACGTCGCACTATCCCCGCCTACTGCCATTGTCACGTGTTGCTACTACCCTCCGTGCCGCACCACGACAACGTAGCTACCGCTGTCGTCACATCGCTGCGCTGTGCTACACCACTGGTTCGCCTACACGCTGCATGCACGAGGCTGAACCGCCGTCACCATGCCATTTATAGCACTGCAATGCATGGGCCATGCCGACCTCAAGCCCATGTCATCGGCTAGTGTCAGACGTGGTCGCTCTGGTCGCGTCAACCGTGTCTCGCCAAGCAAGCGTAGGCCAAGCCTTGACTGCGTCCCCATTGTCTCCCGCCCTTCCCTTGTCCTCTTCTTTGCTACCATCGTCGAGCCACGCCAGCCTACCTGCATGCGAGAAGCCATCCCCCATCAATTCCACATGCCTTCGCCTGCGCTCTCATGTCTTGTCGCTGCTCGCCCCTACCTAGACTTGAACCGTGCAAGGCCAAGCTCCAATTTGGAGCTTGGCCCCACCACCACGCCGTTAAGACCCATCACCGCCCTCACTGTGGCCAGCTCCCTCCTCAATGTCTAGAGCCGAATTAGCTACACCACTAGCCTCGCCTAGAACCCCTCCTCGTTGTGCGCACCTAAGCCGCACCTCTACCATTGCCTCCTCACCGCTAGCACGGTCATGTCGCTGTGGTTCCCCATCAAGCTCACTGCGTGCACGCAGTCAGGCTCGCTCAGGGCATCTCTAGCCAAACCATCACCTCCGCTAGGTTAGTGGTGAGTCCATGTTGCTCACCTGCTATCCCTACTGTCTTGTTAACTCTATGGCTCACCGAAACGTTGTCGCCATTGTCGTAGGGTGCCCGCCGTCTTGGAGAGGCCCTTCTACTATGTCTCAGTTCATGCAGCCACCACCCATCGCTTCGCGTTAAACCCTAGGTGAGCGTCAACCTTGTAGATAGGTCAGCATCGGTCCCGTGTGGTCGGCGTAAGCGCCAGTGCCACCGCTCGCCGCACCGGCACGCGCAGGGATGGTCGAGGACCATATCGTTGTAAAGGAGGGAGATTACAAGGGTGTTCTTACAAAGTTACTGTCTATAGGAATAGTGCAAACAGCGTTGTGCGAATACTAGGTAGCATAGGGACGTCTCTGCAAAAGCGCCAGCGCGCGGGCTGTCTCCCACCGTGGGCCGGCCTGTGTGCGTGGGCCGCACGTGCGCATGCACGCTGCCCGCAAGTGGGCCAAGTCCACGTGGTTGTGGGCCGATCTAGTGAATTCGTTTTTGCTTTTCTTGAGGAATTAGAAATAGCTTTATGTTTTAATTTCTGAGCTAAACTTTGAAAATTAATATCAATTCGCATAAGTATCCAAAATTTGTGAAATAAATTTTGTTGAGTTCCTAAAAATGTTGTCTATCTGATGGTATGACTAGATTATATGGGTCTGAGTTGTTGCTAAGGCTTATTAAATCATTTGAGAGTGTTTAGCATTATTTAGGTTAATATTTGTAGAAATTTTTGTGGCAAATTAGTAATAGTTTTGTTTATGAAATTTTTACAGTAGATTCATTATATTATTATATGCTCACTGTAATTTTTGTGGCCCTAGAATAGACCTAGAAATAAGGTAGTTAGGTGTCCTTGTTTTAATATACATTAAATTGTTAATAAAATAAGAAATGCATTTTAGTTGCTAAGATAATACTTGAATGTTTCATACCTATTTAGTGGAAAGGATGGGTAGCTTAGCATCTTAGTCATTATTCTTAGCTTAGTAGCTTGGTAGATGTATTGTTATTTTAAAAGTTGTTGTTGTCGTAATACTAAGTGTTGCATCATCATTGCATGCATGTAGAGAATGAGTTGGTGGAGTTCATGACCGCGGACGAGCAGGAGAATGAGGAGGTGATCAAGGAGTACGAGGAGGAGGTTCTCATACAGGAGGGAGCCTCGGAGCCACCAGTGACTGACTTTGCTGACACCCCGCTTGCCCAAGGCAAGCCCCGATGCATAACCCTTATTTTGAATAATCACTGGATATATATATATATGATGTGCATTTACGTTATATGATTTATATTGAAACTACATGTATAGATAAACCTACCCATGAGTCCTACTAACATAGGTCGAGTAGCTGCTATGCTTAGGCTATCGGTAGCGTGAGTAACCTACCGTTACTCACAATAGGTGATTATTATTACTCTCATGATAAAACGGTGAAAGGAAATAGAGACCGGGCAGGGATATGGTACAGGTACTGGTGGGTGTAATAGGTTGTGTCCCGTGGCCAATGGGGCATAGCTTGGTTACACTGTTTTCTTTATCCATGTCAGTTAAGGACCGTCCGTTGCTGTGGATTCTAGTCAGGTCACATACTTATTATCCTGAGCACATACTTGCTTATGGTAGCGGAAAGGCTCGTTGCTCTCTTATCGTGGGTTTTGACTCTTTCTGGACCGACTAATTGGAGGCGGGGATGGTGGAGGTCTAAACACCACACTGAGTTCAAGACTCAGGAGTGGGGGCTTGGAGTCCAAGTTTAGACGGGGACCTGGACCCTTGGCAGGAGAGTGGTGGGTTGGTCTTGATTGTGCCTGGGGTATAATTGGGGCGTGTGTTTTATGGTACCCAGCTAGGATATATTGGTTCGTGAATCGCCGTGTGATACGGTACGGCTTGGCTACGATCTAGCACCGTAGTAAGAACTGAAAGATGAAAGGAGATGAATGAATCTGATTGCTCAACTCTTGCTTGAAAGTAGAACAGGTGCTTACATAGAATGATTAGCTAATGAACTAATCATGAGTGCTAATAAAACACCTACATAAGGATTTACTACTAGTAATGCTTTTCGCAAAAAGGAAATCCAACAAACCTTAAAGCTTATCATATCCTTTGGAGTCAGAAATTATTCCCACTAGTCAGGTAAGTCTTGTGAGTACATTGTGTACTCAGGGTTTATTTACCCCTATTGCAGGTGCAGCTT
The DNA here is from genome assembly GCF_019320115.1 of Miscanthus floridulus. Taxonomy (NCBI): domain Eukaryota; kingdom Viridiplantae; phylum Streptophyta; class Magnoliopsida; order Poales; family Poaceae; genus Miscanthus; species Miscanthus floridulus. The sequence goes on along the minus strand of NC_089586.1, from coordinate 114,177,492 downwards.
GAGGAGTGGCTATTGTGTGAAGGATTCTTCTGGTGGGTACAGATGGATCCTTGTATCTTATCGTTAGATGTTTATTTCAATCCCGCTGTTTAAATTTCGCACTCTGAACTTGGTATTGTAATAATGTATTTTCGAGAACTCTTGTTGTATGAAATGGACTAAGTATTATAAACTCGTTCTCATTATTGGATTTTGGGTGAAAAACGTGGATTGTTCGAGTTCTCCCTTGGGGTGTGCTCGATGGAACCGTCCGATGTAGCTAACTTTCGGGGTGCTTAGTGTCTAGTGGAAGACGAGCATCTCCAGAAGCGTGTTATTTCGAACGGTTCTGCCACATTAGGCTTCCTGGAAACTCTCAAACTCTCTCACCCTCAGCTATATAAACATTTCTGCTTGCTCTCCATTGTGCCACTAGGCCTAAATGCACATAGATAGAGTTCAAACACCTAGTGGCATTTTATGACCAAATTGTCTAATTAGAACTCCCCTCTTAGCAGTACGGTCGTCTATCCTAAATCTGATTACGTACTCTATTGCGTCTTGATCGGCAAAACAAAATACCCTAGCTTATAGCATTGCCTTGAACCTTTGTATTTTGTTTTTTGTCTTTCTTCCATCACCATGTGTGCCATCCATGCTCATCCTTGGATGTGGACATAATTTATCTCATACACAACATTAGGATAGAGGTTAGTCCACTTGGTTGTCTCAATTATCTAAAGCCACACATAGGGCTTTTCATCACTGTTACACAAATTGGTGGGGTTACTGTCACAGCTGCACCAATTTTCCTCTTGTGTATTTCTCTAGTTGCATGATAGAAAAACTCAGTTTGAATAGAAGTTGACAACAATAAATTTTGAACTAGGAGTTACTCACTACGGGATTCGCCTAGGAATAGCTGTACACTTTAAGGAAGTTCAACGCCGCTAGTTTTAAACTAAGTTTCATCTTAGGGTAGATTTTGTAGCAACAAATTAAAAATAACACACGATAAGATCTTTTTATGATGCAATTGTCGTATTTTCACTTCACACTTGTACACCTAAATATAATTCATTCGCTGAGAGTCCAACCATTGTACACCAAATAAATTAAACTCAGTAAATCGTCTTCGTCAAAATTAAAGACTAAAAAAACATCTATAAAAAACTTCTGACCAATCTGATGGCCAGTGTATGTTATTTGGAGGATCCCAGGCAACGCAGCTGGCGCACACCGCGCCAGGCACCACCCCGCACGCCCTCCGCCCCCGGACACCCTCCGCCGCTAGGGATCGAATCCCACACGCACTCAGCGCCTGCGTTTCTATTTTTTTCCAGATCGAGCTGCCCCCGCGGGAGAGGTGACCGAGCCCGCGACGCTCGCCGAGGCGGCGGCGACAGAGAAGAAGCGGAGGGTCAGCCTAGGCCGCTGCGGAGCGCGCCAGGCGAAGGCTCCCCGCCCACCTCCATCCCTTCGCTCGCTCCATAACCCCCCGACGGCCCGACGATCGCTTTGGGTCCCCGATCCGGCCAGTTTGGTTCCCATCGGGGTTTGATCGGCGATTTCATTTGTTCCGGCGGAAGCCAAGCGGCCAGAAACCGAGGTCGTTCCTTGTGCGGCCAAGGCGCCCGAATTCGTCAAGCTATTTGGTCAATTTTGTACACATGCAATAGGCTTCATTTTGTCAATTTTGTTGTTTTATATTGCCTTGGTGACCCTCTCTAGCGCATGAATCCTGTGAGCTCTACAAGACTGCAATTCGTTACTACTGGAGTATAGGATGGGATTAGCAATCGATATTATTAATACGCCTCTGCTTGACCCGCAAGAATATTTGGACAAAATATCATTCAAGATTATTCAACTTGTGTGCTGGTCAGAAATTTCTATCATTCTTTTTTTTTTTCGTTCGGCTCGTTGAATCTGGACTGAAATTGGCTGAAAAATATTGTTCCGACTGAAATGGGATAGAAAAACACGGTTATGGCTGGAAAAAAAAAAGACAAACAAACCGGATATGAGATAAGCCGAACGGGTGTTTATTATTACTGCTCTATTGTACTTTATGCAATCGTGTCCCAAATCCTTCATTGCTATTTACGGTTAGTACTCTAAACTCTGAAGCATGCTCGATTGTGATTAGCTTATTGCTCCGATGTGTGCTCTGCGCCCGAGGCTAGGGCAGGGTGCGGCGCGCATGGCTCTGCGCGCGAGGCGCGTCCTGTGTAGCGGGCAGAGAAGGCGGGGTGTGGCGCGCGGCCACGGAGGTGATAGTGACAGCAACGCGCGCGGCGGAGCTGACCCGCCACGGCAACGAAACGCTGACAGCCCCCATGGCAACGATGGTCCGTGTCGTGCTGGAGGCGACGGCGGCGAGCGGCAGCGGCCATATGACGCAAGGCAACGACGGTGGCAACTATGGCAACAGGGCCGTGAGTTTTCTGATCCCCGCCAATGTCAGGGTTTCGAAATTTGGGGAAAACTTTGATCTGAGATGAAATTTCTCTCCGTAGCGTTAGCACGAGTATACTGCTGTGTTCAAATAGGCTTGTACATAGAAAACATTCAAGTAAGAAAATCGTAATAATGTCACCAATCACTAGTTCACTACTACAAAAAGGTCACTAGCCGGTTCTAATCCCCTATCAGCTATCACTGCCGATTTTGGATCTCAAACATAAATTATCTGTGATGATGCTAAATTTGGGCAAAAAAGTAGCAAAAAATTCTTTTAATCCCGAGATGCTCCCTCTAGCCAGCCATCGCAAGCTACAAGACACGCGAAAATACACGCACTGCGCGATAGCGGGTTTCAAACCTGAGGCTTGTGGTCTTGTACGTAGTTCGTATGACTACTCTACCCTAAAGTAACATGTGTCTAAAAGGCATATCTATTTTCCTCGTATTCACTTTTCTATATTTTGAAATAAATATTTGGGACCCTAAATGATTTTTCTAATGAAAACATTGTTAACTAAAAAGTTATATATTTCATCGAGATCAACTTTGGTTTTTGGTTGTTTTGCCATCCGAGGTCATTTAATTTTTTGAATTTCAAAATGTTAGAACTTTAAATAGAATTTTGAGACCATAAATGATTTCTAATAAAAAAGTTGTTGACTACAAAGTTGTATATCTCATCAAGATCTATAAGTTTGGTTTTTAACGTTTCTCCATCGAAAGTCGTTTGGAAATTTTGAATTTCAAAATGTTAGAATTTCAAATAGAAATTTGAGACATGATATACAATGAAAAAGTTATCAACTACAAAGTTGTAGATTTCATCAAAATTTACAACTTTGCTTCTAGTCATTTTTCCATCTGACGTTCAAAATATGAGAACTTTAAACATGATTCTGGGACCATAAATGATTTCAAATGAAAAAATCATGAACTATAAATGTATATCTCATTGAGATCTACAACTTATATATAAAATTTATCTTCATACAACTTTGTTTGAAAAAATCATTAATATTATTGTGTTTACAACATGGTTATCACCGTCGGATCATACGACGAGCTAGCGGTGAAAATTGTCTTCATTACCGGTTCATATGGCGAGCCGAAGGTGACGAGGAGCCCATCTCTACCACGTGGTGACACAAACCGGTAGTGATGGTCGGTGGTGAGCGCTATCTTTTTGGGTAGTGTTTGGCTGCACTTTAAGCCGGCTTGTTCGACTTATTTTTTCAGTCGGAACAGTGTTTTTTTCTCATAATATTTCAGCATAAAACAGTGTTTTTTAATCCCAACCGAACACTCTCTTGATGAAATACTGATATAAATAGATAGGTGGTGAGAGGTAGGCACTGATGCAGCTAAAAGTGACCCTAACAAAGATGATGTGGTTCTACTAAAACTATATTGCCAACCAAACAAGATTTATACAACAATACATGACACATAGACAGTAAAAGCAAACTAAAATACCGAATACCATTTCTTGCATTGCTTTATGCTCTTGGGCTACCAGATTTATTTTGCTAGCAAAGTTTGGCGAAGAAACACAGTCATACTTAGGCTCCGTTCGCTTCGCTGAAAAAAATATGAGCCAAAATATTATTTCGGCTAATTTATTATGAGAGAAAAATATGGTTTCGACCCAATACGGATTACAGTAGAAACGAGCATGTGCTTAATGTTCTCCTTCTCCACGTGCTCCGCCAGCGAACTCCTGTTCGCCATTTACGTCCGCAAGGCGGGCGCAAGCAAAGCAGAGGCGGTTGCCCACACAATCCGGCGGGAACATAGTTCCAGGCTCCCCTCCCTTCCCCGCGCCCAGTTCACGCTTCTGCCCGAAACCTCACCGCTCGCTTCGCCACGTCGCTGGGGGCCGAAAAGTCATTCCGCATCCGCCCCGTTTTTAGGAAAACCGATTCCCCGCTTCGGTGCCCACCACAAAGCTGACCTGCGGAAGAGCGAGGAGGACGAAACGGACCTGGACGAAGCTGCGCGCTGCACCGACCGACCAAACCCTAGGCGTTCGGCGGGCGTCACCACGGCGGCGAAGACGGGTGCCTCGCGTCGCCTTGGTGTCCCCGAAGTCGTCGACGGTGCAGCTCGATCCGCCTCGTCGAGCATGTCGAGGAGGTAATAATACTTTCGGCTGCCTCAGCAGAACTGCAATTCTAGCGATTTCGAACTGGATGGGATGCTTTTGAGCTTAGAGGTGGATCGCGTTCGTGTTGCTGTGGTAATTTCAGTTTGGATTTAGCTTGTATTTCAGCATTTGTATACCATCGCAGTGCGGTCATCCTGCAATGGAGCTGACTGTTAGTGTGGAGGTCTAGATTTGGGCGGCATACTGTTTGGTATTTGATATTTTCTGGTAAAAATAAGATATCATTGGCTTTATGAAGGTTGCAATTTCGGATTTAGGACGTATGGTATGGAACCATCGAGGCGACTAAATTGACCTCTCTTTGTCATTCGAATTCGTTTGGTTGCCCTTGTGCAAAAATTAGATCACGTGTGGTGGTCAGTTGGAGGTCATTATGAACTACATCACGGATTCAAATCATCTGGATACGTTGTGAATCACGGGACTAGTACGAGTGGCACAGAAATGTCCTCGACAATTGCTGGATGCAATATATCCTCTCTGTGTGGGCCTGGGGGGGGGGGGGGGGTCCATTATTTTTACCCAAAAAAAAGGCCCAAGCTTATTCCGAAGTGTAGGTTGAGGTGTAGATTTTAGAATAACAGGACTGCTGAGGTAAACTCTGAATTAAAGACTGTATTGGTAGTTTGGTACACCTTTAAGGCTTTAATGAAAAAATAGGATGAGTGGAAATGTTTGCCAATGACATCACAATTTATGGTTTATATGGTGGTGAGATGGCGAGTAGAACACTTTGAAGTGAAATGAAGTACTAGGAAGAGAATGGAACTATGTTTGTCATGTTGTCAGTTCTGTGACACATCAGAAACACATTTCTGGGGATGGAATGTTTATTTCAAGCCCCCAAAAGCTAGGGTAACTAATCCTGGGATCCTTGTATATCTATACTGACTTTAGCTGTCTCTTATTGAGGATTGTATCCGTTGGCATAGCAAATGAAATGTTAATGGTTGTGTCCATGTAGAACTTATAACAATTTAGAGTGTTCCCTTATGTTGCCTCTTTCTTTTTCTCACCAGGGTCCCTTGCAAATTCTTCTTGCATGGAGCTTGCTTCAAAGGAGATTACTGTGAATTCTCCCATGACTGCAATGATCAACCAGATAATGTAAACCTACGTACTTCTAACTCCAGACCAGTTTCCCTGCACTATCCAATTTACATTGGGCTTTGCTGTGGTACCCTCTAATGACTATGAGCCGTTCATTTAGTTAGATCGGACGGTTAGAATCATCTATTACTTCTTAGGAGGTAATAGATGAAATATATATTTATTTGATTTTAAATTTGGTAAAATAGAATACATAAGGAAAGTTTTAGATACAAATTTTATTTTCTAGATCTAATTGATGCATGTGTGATCTATTAGATATAGTAATTTTTTTATTTTGTAACTTTAGACATGGAATAATTTAATTAGCCATAGCTGCCGTGAGCATTATTTCGTGCATGTAATTTCATTCTCAAATCACGTGTACGTGACCGTAAATGTCTCGTATCCAAATCCATGTGCGTACATGACCATGATCATTTTTTATGCTTGTATAAGTTCTTGTTCCTAAATCTACATACGTGACCGCACGGCCCAGGTCCGGCAGACGCCATCTCACTGGCCAAGGATACCGCTGCGTCAGGATGTGGACTGGGGGTTCGGGGGTTTTCTCGATCTGTGTGAGAAGATCTTCTTCTTAAAAGGAAAACCCGGGGGCCGTCATAACCCCCCGCAGGTCGAGTTTTTTTTTAATCTACATACGTGACAGCACATATAAGAGTTTTTTTAATTGATTATATAACGTGATCGGTGTACAATTTTAATGTGACTTCACGTAACAGCACATAAAAGTTTTTGATCACTTTTAAAGAAAAAACATGTACATTAGCATCACACTGTATGTATAATGAACAATTTTTTTTTTTTAAAAATACAGATTCATATGCATCGTACCATCGGAGTGATAGTTGTATTATACATAATTAATAGAGTTGGGAGAATTTGAGAAATCAATGGCTTCACGTCCACTTGTGCATGCCGTGATGAGGGGAGATTTTATAGCTGCACATCCACTTATGCATGCCGTGATAAGGGGGATTTGAGAATATATATTTTTTCTTTTCTCATATTAATTAATCAATTAATTAATTCAAAAAAATTAAGAAATCAATGGCTCAGATTTGTTTGAAATATTACCTCCTAGGAAGTAAAGAATGTACCTGTAGCATCTCCCATTTACATTTGCATGATCCAGTAACAGTATTCCTGTATTTCTTACAGTAATGCTCTCACCTACAGGTTTGCACGTTCTACCAGAAAGGGGCGTGCTCCTTTGGTAACCGTTGCAGAAATGAACATGTTGAAGTTCATCGTAACTGCCCCCAACCAGCAACCACTGCAGCACGTGCATCCTCCAATTCTTCTCAGCGAGATCCTCATTGCAGCGAATGCCAAACGGATTTGTGTGACCAAACGCAGCAGATATGCAAGTCAACAACAACACTTTCTGCACATCAACCTGCATGGGCAGTTGATTATCATGACCATGACACTCCAGATGATACCACAAGCTGGCCATCGTACCAAGCTGTGCAAAATCAAACATCACAACATCCTGCTCATCTGTCAAATTGCTCTTCTGCTGCTGCTGGCACTTGTCCTTATGGGAAAGACTGTTCTCAGATGCATGGAGATCTATGTGCATTCTGTGAAAGACAGTGCCTGAATCCTAATCAACCTGACGAAAGGGGGGTACATGTCAAGCTATGCAAGAAAAACAACAGACTTCTTGAGGCCATGAGAAAAAGTGAAGACATAGAATGTGGTGTGTGCTTGGACCGTGTGCTTTCAAAACCTACGGCAGCAGAAAGGAGGTTTGGGCTGCTATCTGACTGTGACCATTCCTTCTGCATCTCATGCATTAGGAATTGGCGTAGCACCTCTCCTACGTCTGGCATGGATGTCAACTCTACACTCAGGGCTTGTCCAATATGCCGCAAATTGTCATACTATGTAGTTCCTAGCATTACGTGGTACTCCTCAAAGGAAGAAAAACAAGAAATTGTTGAAAGTTACAAGGCTAAGCTCAGGTAAGATACTTGATTTGAAAATTTGCTTTATCCTTAGGCACATCGTTTATGTGATTTTCAAGCTGCCCAGACTAATAACAGCAATTCATCTGTACTGTTTAATTTGCTTATTAGGGATGCATAGATAAAACTTCTGTTGTATTTTCTGCCAAAGCAGAACTTAATTCACTAGTTGTATATGTTATGCAGGTCTATTGATTGTAAGCACTTTGACTTCGGAAAGGGCACTTGTCCCTTTGGAAGCAGCTGTTTTTACAAGGTACATAATACAGTTTTTTTGGTCATTTAAATGCCTATTTGTTTTATTACATGCTTCAAAGCATGTATTGTTTATCTTCATTCTTGAGTGGAACATAATTAGCTTATCATAGGAGATATTTTCAATCTGACAATGCAAGTCTTGTTCCTAGTACATCTTTGTAATTTGAAACTGGAACCTTTATATAGCAGCTTGCAATTTCAAGCTGATTGCTATCATTGCTCGAATTCAATAGTAGGTTTAAGCTGCACTGTGGTCCTTCAAAAGCACGTCCCCATTCGCACAGTGATTTTTTTTTTATGAAACTGGAGGGGCTTTTGGCCCCTACAGGCTATTTATTAAAAATAAAACAGAAAAGGGAAGCCAGTCCGATTACAACTTAAGGAACAAAGAAAGAAAGGAGAGAAAAAATTAAACTAGCAGGAGCATTTACGATAAATTTTGGATCCATAGATCAAAGGTTAAAGAGAGTCTAGCCCTTGTCCGGAAATTTGCACAGTGAATTGCTACCATTTGTCCATTTCTTAGTACATACAAGTACCAATTTATCTATTGAAAACATTCTGCCTGTTAATTATGATATTTGGAGATTTCCTTTTTGAGTAAAATGCAAGTACAGGACATGGCCCTTTAGAACTTGTAAGAGGATTTACAGTGTCTCGTTTGATGGTCGTCTGGCTTTTCCTCCACGAGGGCTCAAGTCCTCGATTATAATACTTCATATCATAGAGTAATATGCGTTTCCTTTTGTAGTAGCCCGTATTGTCAGTTTCCCGTGGTGTTATGATCTATTGTTTTCACACCTGTAATTGCATCGTTTTCAGCATGCCTACGATGATGGCCGTTTGGAAGACGCTTTATTGAATCATCGTGACGCCGACGATGCAAGTGCGGCGATTGCCAGACTTATGAGGTGGGTATTCTATATCCTACCAAGCTTCCTTTACAAAATTTGAAGCTTTTGCCTCGCTTGCTGATATGAACCTCCTGTTTATTTCCCAGGTTGTCGTACTTACTGACTCGGGTGCATGTCTAGGGAAAACCCAAACGTATCGTTGAGCAAACATGCTGAGTTCATTGGAGTTCGTTGACCAGACAGGCAATCCTGGATTTGGCTTTGTAATGAATATTATAAAAAAAACATCCTGAAAAGAGGGCAGTCATTTCTGAAATTTATGTTTTTGCTGAATGTTCAAGTCATCCAGAAGGAAGCAGTCCAAATCGTGCCACTTGGAAGCTAGCATTTCCTGTCCGGGTTGGTAGTTGATTGGTGGTTGTGACCAAACTAAGTTATACTCACTACACTCTGGTGATCCTCGTTGGCTGCAGCATCTCTAGCATTTCGTTTTTCCAGCCCAGTCGTTAAAAAAATTTGAGCTTGCTTCCGGAAATTTCAAACAAGCTTACCGAAATGCTCTGTAATTGAAGACTGGAGAAATGTTATCTCGTTCTGCAGAGCTGCTGGCCTGCTATAGCGCGTGGAACTAAGTTCAGTTAAACCCGCCTATGGGTATTCTTTACCACGATATAAATATTTCGTCGTCCTCTCTTTTGGTCACCAACGCACCTGTAGAGAACATTAGACCGTCGCCCCGTTTCATCTCCTTCATTGCGATTGAGAGGACAATATACATACACCTCTCATCAGCTTTGTTGATGGAATGTTAGATGTTTCGACGGGACGGTTAAGAGTAGATCCTTTTGGGTCGTATGACTGCAGAACGATCTCTTGCTGGCCGTAGTTACCTATTCTCCAAAATCCAAAACTGTATGCAAGGCGCGTAAACACAAAGTACACGGTATTTGTCTACAAATGCTAGGAAGTTCTTTTTTTTTTTTTTGCGAATAATGCTAGGAAGATTTAGAACGCAAATGGACAGAACATGGAGACCAGCAAGCCTAATGACGAACGAGATCGATCCATCGTCTTTATTCATAGAAGAGACGCCTCAACACAAGGTATACAATCAAACAATGCAGTATGGTACAAAAGAATGAGCAATAGCACAGATCACAACGCCCACCCGGGGCACAGGGACACAATCACACACCCCATCACTGCTACTTCTAGTACACCTACTAGCTAAGACGAAGACGATCGAACAGGGTCCAACTCCGACCCCGAATAAGCAGCGAACTACCGCGTCCACGGCAAGCGCCTACTGCATGAGGCCACCCGCGACGAGGATGGAGAAGACGGCAGAGCAAGCCACGGCCAGGGCCGACGCCGCGGTCCCCGCTGCCGCGCCCGTGACGGGCGCCGGCGCGGGCGGCACGCCCAGGTCAATCTCCTGCGCCGACGCCGACGCGGCGAACAGCACGGCCATCACGGCCACGAGCAGCACTGCAGCGCGGGACGCCATCACGAGCAGAGCGAGGCGGGAACGAGGACGGCAAGAGCACGTAGCAGCGGCGGCTAAGCTAAGCGAGGCAGAGGAGAGGAGGGGGGCAATGTGGTGAGACGGGAGCGGCATGGGCAGGCGGCCCGGGGTATATAACGAGGTGGCGTGATGTTCGCGGGTCACGGTCGCGGCCGCGCGGGCACCGGGCGCTCGCGTGCGACGCGTGGGGTCCCGAGGCGCGACACGTCGGGCTCGCGGACGGCGCAGGTGGCGCGGCGCGAGTCTCGGCGCGCGAACGCGATTCCATCGATCCCACCACACCGCACCACACGACCTCAGGGTCTGGGTGACGCCCACGGCCCAACCGGCGTTGATTGGCGCGCGCGCAACCGCGACGCGTCCGCCGCACGACGCCACCGCCGACACACCGGCTACGCGACCGATCGACATGGTATGCAACGTCACGAATGCGGTACATGTACGCCATCGCGTACGTCACGTCACCCTCAGCACACCCGTAACTGGCGACGAGTAAAATTAAAGCAAGATTAGTAAGGTTAAAGGTGATATAAGCTGGCTGCACAAGTTATCACATCAGATTTATGTTGAAACGCATGAGATAAAAGCTCCGTTCGCTTGAGCTTATTCAGAGCTACTTTTCAGCTATGGAACAACGTTCTTCCTCTCGTAACATTTCAATCATAAGCGTCAGCATAAACTAAATTTTAGCATCAGAGAACAGGGTGAAAAGAGAAAACAAAGCAGCCTGTAAACTCGTAGCTTAAGCCTTAACGAGACATTGGTTTCAAGAAACTTGGTGAGATAGACTCTCTGTATTTGTAATAATATAACTATTATAATAAGTGATATAACACTAGCGTATAACCAGCTAAACTATTGACCGTGCCCTCTCTAAGCATTATTACTCGCCATGAGCGTTCATTTTTTTTCCCTTGATAAATGATAAGCATGGACGCTCGTGTTGATTTTTCCTTCTTGCCGACTAGTATACCGATCACGTAGCGTATTGCCTACGTTGCTCAGGGGTCAATGGCAGCTGCCGTACGCGTACACTCCGGTACGTGCGCGCGTGCGTGCGTACACCTGCCCAGCCCAGGGCCGGCCGGACGCAGTAAAGCCAGCGCACATGCGGTGTAGGGTGACGTACGAGAGGCCGACTACGGGCAGCAACAGGGCCACGTACCGTAGGCTCCGTTCCAAAGTCTTCACGGTTACTTCACCAACACCAACGCTTCGGTTGCAAGCGCGGTATCCGCCGGGCGTGCCCTGGAAGATGGCAGGTATATACGGAGTATGTGGTATATGTTCATCGACAGGGACCGATCGAGGGATCGGAGATCAACCAAATCAACTCACGTTTGCCTAGTTTGCAGCTTCAACCAAGCTAGCCGGTCGGAGAATTGGCCAAATGGGAACCTTCTAGGCGCACCTGAAGAACAGTTTAAGGTCGATCTGGCAGAATTTCCGAGGAAATGTATTATGCATTTTCTGTGCCTACGCCGGCTTCCAGGGATACGTGCGTACTGAGCTTCTCTCCCTACCACCACACGCCGGAGCTGATCACGGTGTTCCAGAACGTAAGGGCGTGCGTGTCCGGCACTCCGGTGTCCTGTATGAACAAAGGCCAGCGGCCAGCCGGCCAGCCGCATCACTGTGGGCTTGTGGCGGCGATGGATCGAGGCGAGAGCGTGTGCGTGTGCGTGTCAGTCAGATCGGCGCCGTCTGCGTTGCGCGCGGTAGCGGAGAGGATGGAACGAAAGGGAGGCCTCAGCTGCAGGCAGAGAAGCCGTCCGCCTCAACAGTCGACATGCATGCCAGTGGCGAGCCAGCGAAACACCGGCGGCATTCTTTCCCATTCCTCTACGGCTCCGTTCGGTACAGCGTGTTCGGTTGGCTGGTTCATATCGTTGCTGGTTCGTGAAGAAGTACTGCGGGCTACTTTATGTGAGAGAAAAATACTGTTCTAGCTGGAAATTTACGATCATTTATGACGAGCCACGGCCAAACGAACAGACTCGGTGCGGTGGATGCATGAATCTCCGCGCGCGCGCGGAGGTGTCATGTCCCGGTCGCCGGAGCGCTGAAATGATGGGTTTTTTTTCTGAACCCGATCGGTTCAGAGCTCAGATTCAGAGTTCGGATTGATGTCACAATGCAAGGGCCTCTGAACATGTTCTGTCGCACCCAGTAGTACTCCGTTCTTCCATCACTATTACCGTGGATTGCAGTCGATCAAACAAGAGCTGAATCGTGCTGTTTGCTGCCTTGCTGGAGTGGCATTAGGACCGTAGAACACAGGGACCTTGTCAGTTGCCGCAACAGTTCCTTTGCGGTTGAGCTCGGCGATTAGAGAATTCATCTTCCATAATAACAGGATTCCAGGTTAACAATTGATCGCCCGTAGCGTCGTTAGGTGGCTACCTAATGCTTGGAGTTCATACCAAATATTCTGCTTGAGTGCTTGTGTATTCTCTTTCATGCTGGACAGGTGATGATTTAGGAATCTTATGAGGTAGCAGCCCAACCACACGAATGATATGAGCAGTTGATGTGGGATTTTTAGTTGACTATTTTTTAGTCCCTAAACATTCAAACAAACAGGATCCACTAACTATGAACCAGTTGTTAGTTTGTTAGTCCACACCTAAAAGTTAATAGGACTAATGTTAGTCCTAACCCATCCAAACAAGGCCGATCCACACTTTTCATTCTAGTGTTGATGGAATAAGTGAATACGGAGCCTGGGCTGCCAGTTAGTAAGATATAAGATATTTACAACGGCAGCCAATCATACGGAGCCTCGTTCTCCAAAATGAATTTGATTGAAGAAGCAGAACAAGTCGACAAAAACCAATCGGGTGCAGAACTTTCAGATGCCTTCTCCTCCTCTACCACGTGTGTTGACCTTATACCAAAACCGCGAAATCATTGGCGAGAACGTGGTGCCGGGCCCACCGCCGTGGAACACTTCGCCTGTTCGCTTTGCTAAAAAATAATGGCTAAAAATATTGTTCGCTGATTTATTGAGAGAGAAAAACACGATTTATTCATTGAAATAGTACAAAAGGCAAAAACAGGACCATTATGGTTGCTTGACGAGCCGGTGCGCCCCGCCATGGCCCATGGGTCCCATGACAGAGACAGACGACACCGGTGCCGAGCGGCTCGATGATACGAGCGGCGCCATGAGGGCTCGGATTGAGCATTGCCTCAGCTTTATGCGTTGTGTCTCTGCATGCCACAACGAACCAAACTGCTGGTATAAGTTTCCTCCCTGTCATCGTCGCCTTGCTAGTTGAAGTAGGTTGTCGATCGCTTTTCTTGCCAGCTTAACACATGTTGTACCACATAATCTACACGATTACAAATGTAAAGCGGAGCTCACGAAATGGACCAGGGGAATTTTAAACGTCCGGTCGGCAGCCTGCATTTTATTTCTGAAAGTCTGAACAGCGCAGCTTTCTTTTTCATCGAGGAGCTGGCGGACGACTTTGTTGTTGTTGCTTCCATAGACTAATCGCTAAAATTTTGGAGATTATCATTGCTTATTAGTTTTCGCACGATCATTCATCTTCTTGACTTCTTCCCCTCTCGGTGAAGACTGAAAACTAGATGGTCTTCTGAACCTTCTGAACAACCGTGGCGCACTGCAACAGGCCAACAGCACAGAATGCAAGTTACCGCGCTGTTTCGCTGGCGACGGAGACCAAGACGATGAACACACACAGCATTGTTGTTTGGAGGTGAGAGTGACACGTGACAAACAGTTTGACAAAATCAGCCCAAATTGTTTCAGGGCTAACACGCAGCAAGAACACGCGAACAAACGTGCGCGCGCGCCTGCCGAGACCGAGGGACTCGTTCAAATGGTGAGACGCAAACCACACGCTACACGACCCGTTCGTGTCTTCCCCGCGAGATGACCGCCCGGCCACTCGCTGGACCGCTTCGCATGCACATGCAGGCACGTAGCAGGCGCCGCCACATGGCGGCCACCGACTCGCTATAAATCCCCGGCCCCGCCGTGGTCTCCATCCCCAGGCAAAGCGACGGGAGCACAGAGCCAGCCAGCAGCCAAGAAGCAGCCAGCTCGCTCGCCGCGCCCGCCGCCTTCTTCCTCGCCTCCGTTCCGCCCCGCCGCCGCGCCGTCTCTACGGTTGCTAAGCCGCCGCCGCATCCAGGGATGGAGATGAAGAAGATCGCCTGCGCCGTCCTCGTCGCCGCCTCGGCCACCGTGGCGCTCGCCGCGGAGGCTCCGGCTCCGGCCCCCACCAGCGGCTCCTCCGCCGTCGCACCCGCCGTCGGCGCAGCCCTCGGGGCCGCCGTGGCCTCCTTCTTCGCCTACTACATTCAGTGAGCCGGCCGGCCGCGCCCGGAGGAGGAGGAGGAGGAGGAAGAGACGAAGGGGAGACATGGCTGCGCTGATCCCAACACGCGCGCGCATTCCGATGCGTGGGCGTGTTCTGATTCGACACGACGACGACACGCCTTTGTCTTCTTTTCTTTGTTCCTCTCTTCTCCTTAAGTTAACGAATTGATTGATGTCGCTGATGCACCAGCTTGATTTGGTGCCTTGTTATTTGTTCTTCCCTTGAGAGAGGGATCGACACTTGTACCATTGCTTGCCATTTGTTTGGATCAATTTAACAATTCTCGATTTAACCATCGCGTGTATATGTGCCTTGGATGAACGTTGCCCGCATGGTGATGAGGTTTTCGGTTCATGGCGCTTTGTTCGTGGTTCAGGATGGGCTGGGGCGCTGGGCATGTGAGGCTGTGACCCGTGTATGATGCTACCAATGCTCTGCTTTTTAACTCCTCTTCTTTTCAGTTTTTTTTACTGGTGTTAAGGCAAAAAGAATTACCGCACCGGCAAAGTTCAGAGAAATATAGGAGCAAACGATAAACTAGCAGCCTATTCGCTTGGTCGTAAACGATCGTAAATTTCTAGTCAGAATAGTATTTCTCTCACACCAAATCAGTCAACAGTAATAATCCACGATCGTATACGATCGTATCAGCATCCGCCGAACAGGATGTAGAACAACATTCTGATCAAACAAGGAATGGGCAATCATCTTTCTAATTAAAATGACTCAACGTGAGACGTCAGTACACACTACAGAGCAGTGGCGGATGTGGGATGCGGGATAAGGGGGGGCTAAAACAACAGAGATGTTGATTTGCACGAAGATTTAACGGTGAAATCAAGTTTTTGCTACAGTAATTAGCATTGAAATCAAGAAATTAGGGGGGGCTGGAGCCCCTCCAGCCCCCCCTTTGGATCCGCCACTGCTACAGAGTAATAATAGACGGGTGCTAGCGCCCGCGTGTCCGAACGAACGCTAGCAGCTACGGTCCGTTTTCCCACATCCATGCATGGCCCGCACTGGACGGATGTTGCTCGTGGCCACGTGGGGCCCGCGCCACGTGCGAGACGACTGTTCACGTCTCCTCCGGCTTCCCACACGTATAAAGTGCAACATCCGATCTATTTTCGAAAACATTCAGATACAATACTTATAATATAAAAAATATTATAAAAAAATACAGATGAAATATTTGAAATATGCATTTGAAATGCTTGCAAAAATATTTAAAAACCATTGCAAAACATACACAACATCCAGATAAAACACCTATAACATATGTGTAAAAACATTTGGAGGCTGACTCTTGCAACATACATGTACAACCATTATAATATATATAACATCTCAATTTATTTTTGCAACATTCATATAAAATATTTGCAATATACCTTTAAAACATTTAAAATTAAATTTACAATATGCATCGTATCTCAGTGCGGCCTTCTCCACCGTCTGCATCGGCGCACCGCAGCCGTAGCAGCAAGCGAGGCCGGAGGGCTTCCGCGCGCTAGGGCCTGACCAGCGGGTGCAGGCGGCGGAGCAATGGCAGGAGCAACGAAACAGGCGCGCGGGACAGGAACAGGAGCAGTGGCAAAAGCAGCGGGGCGGGTGGCGGACGGGCAGGAGCAGCGCGAGATGAGCGGCAGGAGCAACAGAAGAGGGCACAGCCGGCGGAGAAGAAGCAGGAGCAGCGCGAAGCAAGCAACGAAAGGGGACGAACGTGAAGTTTAGTGGGCCAGCTTGTCCGTAGATCGAGGCACAGGGTGTCCGAGCGGGACGGACGCCCTCGTCCTATCATTCCCGATAAGGGCCTGTTCGGTTCCCGGGGATTGAGGTCCTGGAACCGTTCCGGCCAGGAACGTTTATTTAAATTGCACGTAGCAGAGTTTAGCGGGAATGGTTCCGGCCAGGAGTTACTCTAAACGAACGAGCCCTAAGGCTTCGTTCGGTTTACAGGGGAATAATTCCCAGCCAACAGTTTCTTCAATAATTTATACTAGTATAGAACTGTTCCTGGCCTGGAACGACTGGAACCTCCTAACCGAACGGGGCCTAAAGGAATGAATGAACTTGCAAGCTGATACTGACATACTGTTGGCCCTGGAGGTCCAGGGTTAATCGAACTTCTCTCATTTTACTCATCCGAAATCCCGAACAGAACTGCACTGCAATTTCTGATTGCTGCAATCAGCTCGCAGAGTCGCAGTTGCGAAACTAAAAAATGCAACATGATGGTTGTCTCCAGAATTACAGTATATAGTAAATGTTAGGCGAGGACCCAAATGGCCCCAGCAGGCCCAGCTCTCATGGAGTAGAAAACTGCTTTAACATTCAGAAATCATATGAAAACTTCAAGGAAGTAACTACCTGAGAACTGTGTACATATCTTACGCAAATACGAGGAAAAAAATGGAGGAGCAAAGCAACTTAGATCCATCAACTGCAAAAAGAATTGGAAACGAATATAGATCTATCGTCAAAGACAAGCAGATAAGTATCTCACTACAGCATCGACATTCCAGGCCATCTTACTTTGCAACTTGCACGCTCCGAAAGGTCAAAAAAAAAAAACCTCCAGAAAGGCTGCAAACTTGCATCCCCAAGTGGCCAGCAACACTGAACTTTGTGTGATGTTTCTGAACATTAGTGGAAGTAGCATGTGCGGGCAATGGCGTCAAGTGATTTCTAAGTTTCACTTCAGAGAAAGATTGACACAGCAACAATGTAGAATAGTAGCACCAACTTCTTTCAGAAGTAAATTACATGTTATTTCAGGCATCCATGCTCGATTTACCAGCTGGAAAGGCACAAAACACATCCACCCAACACCCGAAGGAAAAGATCAATCTATACATGCGAAAGATAATATACTGTAGTCTGCATATTGAACAGACATTAAGCTGAGAAGGGCCGACACTGAACAAAAAAAAGGAGTCATTTTAAGGGACCAGCCGCCACACCTCTCAAGCTTGAAGCAAGTACACCTTGGCCTTGCAAGGTCAAGAATGTTACATCAATAACATAAGGATTTCCGCATCCTGGTGCAGGAAAAAGAACATAAGCAATGTTTGCATAAGCTTTGATCTGATGATCAAGGAGGATAGCAGCACCAAACAAGGGTTGAAGAACCACATGCTGACATGCAGTGCCGAACTGCTGATGGTTCAGGATTGCATCCTTCCTTGAGTGAAAAGAGACCTGAAACTTAGTGGAATCTGAAGGTGATTGAGAGTGATATGTGTGATCCTTCCATTGCAGGTACCTATTTATAACGGAGAAAAAGAGCACCAATAATTGGCAACTATTATGCAGTTTCTGAGATGAGGGCTAATTTATCTAGCAGCTAATGCCTATCTATTGGTGATGGCAATGCTGCCGGTGAATCTGCACTATCCAAAAGCATCAAGACAAGCTATTAAACAGTGTACTTCAGAAGACACAAGGGCTACATAGCTACTGAGAATGTCTAGTGCATATCCTGTACAAAACATTTTTCTTTGACCTAAGCTGCAAGCTTATTCTCTCTTGTCCTGAAAAATAGTGGATTTTCAGTTGTCCTAAGTCAAACAATTCTAAGTTTGACAAAGTTTATAGTAAAGAACAATCATATTTACGATATCAAATGAGCACTGTTAGATATATTATGAAATGTATTTTCATAATATCCCTCTTTGATATGGTACATGTTATTACCTTTGTCTACAAACTTGGTTAAACTTAGAATGGTTTGACTTAGGAAAACTGAAAATCCATTATATTTCAAGGCTGAGGGAGTACAAGGTCACAGTGCAATGTACTCTGGTAATCAGGATTGCTTTCTAGAAACCATGGACATCTGTAATGGCCTTTCATAGAACCACAGGGTTCTTTCTATATCCCACCCTTCTCAGGCAATCAGGCACCAGAGACCAGTAAAAGGGGACATGACAATTGGGGATCTTAAAATGAAATATTGCTCTTCAGAGACAACAGGAAGCGACGGATCCCTGTGTTAAAGAATTAATAAAAGATCAAGAGCACAGCTTTTCATGGCCCACTAGTGTTATACTATCATAGTGTCACTTATATATAAAGTATAAACAACATAAAGCATGACCACGATGTATCCATCAGGAAACGGTAAATAGTAAAAAACCAAATTATACAGCTCAGAAATTTTCAAAAGCAATTAGGAAAAATATCCAACTGCTTAGTTCATGGTAATATCATAAGAGACCAGTACAGTAAAAATAATAGACAATCCATTCATGTTGTTATCCCTACAACCGTGTTAACAAGGAACTTAGTTAAAAAAAACTATCCGAATTTTGTTAGCACACTTGCAGAGGAACAAATTGAACTGTCTACTGTACAGGGTGCAGTTAGACAAGAATTCACCTATAATCACTTCATAAACATATAATATCACAAAGGGATTATTTGGTTAGATTCATAAAAAAAACTGGACCTGCGAGGGTATGACCACCCCCAGCCATTGCATTAAGAAGAAGACCTTCTCACGCAGGCCCAGAAAACCCCCGAACCCCTGCCCCACCCTTACACAGCGGCACCGTCGCCCTATGAGAATGGGCCTGCCCCACCCTTACACAGCGGCACCGTCGCCCTGTGAGAATGGGCCGGTCCTTAGACCTGTGCTTTGGCGTGGGACAGACGAGGGGATTTTTTTAACCCTAGCCTGAAATTCGCTCCCACGGGAGGCGAACCCAGGACCTGAGGAGTGCCGCCGGGACCCTCTAACCAATTGGACTAGAGGCCCTTTGGCGGTTAGATTCATCAAATGATTAACAAATCACTAATTGCTATAAGAGAGTCATGCAGTAAGTAAGCTAAAACTATAGGATATCTGATCAATAATACATCAATTTGGAGTTAACTTGTCTATCAAATGATTCACAAATCACTAATTGCTATAAGAGAGTCATGCAGTAGGTATAGGATATCTGATCAATAATACATCAATTTGGAGTTAACTTGTCTAAATTTTAAGAAAACTCACTTATATTCAACAAAAGACAAACAAATAACACGTTCAAACAGGATACAAGCAAATCTTATCTGCGAATTTCGGACAAAGAATAACCAAGGCACGATAGAAACATAGTACTTCACTACTTCTGAACATAGATAAATACAAAGGTGAATTCAAACAGAGGATACAGCAAGTGGAAGAATACCGTACTACCAACAAAAGGTCTAGCTTTTGATAGAGATATGAGTCTTCAGATATCCAAATCAATTTCTGGTTTAAAATTGATACTAAATCTGATTGCAGAAGAATTTGTGATACTCCACATCATCAAAATGTTTTTACAAGATGTTAGATTATCATATCAGGACCATACATGCCCTCTCCTTCTAAATCTTGCAAAAGTAAGTCAGGATTAAAGAGGGAAAAGAGATCCCACAAGGCCACAACAATTTATAATACTGGTTGAGGACAACACGCAACGACCTTGTTGCTAAAAATATAGTAAATTATAGATGTCTAACTAGACAATTAGACAATTGTCTCAAAGGATAGCATGAGTACTGTTTGGTTATACTATTGAAAGATTATTAAAACCATTTTTTCAAATCATTTCAATCAAGGTAAACCTCGCAATAAAGCGCAGGTCGTTCTCTAGTTGGCTGCCATTATCGTATTTGGGATACTGTTATTTCCAATTTACTCTATTCGACATATTGTAAGAAACTATTCAGTCCACTTTACATAAGCCAACCCTGAAGAAAACATCTGATCACATTGGAGTTCCAAACTGAGCATATAACTAGACTGCCAAGTGCCAATCACAAAGGTATCAAAACACAGTTCATTCTGATCTCAGTAACAACTGAATCAGCCACGGTATTCTTCTAGTGTAAGGTGATAATACAACCTTGCCAAATCTTATTTCAAAAAACAACCTTGCCAAATCACAATGAATCCAAAACACAGTTCAGTGGCAAGAGGAAAGCAGCAATAAAGAACTGTGGTTGTAGCCAAGTTATGAAGATGCTAAATTTTACCAATTGGTTCGATAAGCTGAAGTCTGAAGAGTAATATCATTGGAATAGAAATATCTCAAGCAATCACATTGTAATCTTCTCTCTCGTGTACAGTCACCAAAACTAAGCCCGATACAAACATCCAAAAGCACCAAAATGTCATAGTTCCTAGTCAACTTGAATATTACCAGCGCATTTTTATTCCTTAGATACTGAAAACTAACTATCCTTCCCGCAGAGATCTGAATGAACTTAAAATCATCGCATCAACACCGCAGCAACTGATGCGACAGACACCCCAAGAGCGCAAGCGATGGCCATCACCCGCGTCCGGAGCAGCATGAGGTTAACGTTCTTCGTAGCCTGGAGGCACAGAGTGAGCACCTGCAGCCTCGCGTTTGCCTCCATCTTTTGGAAGAAGGCGATGGGCTTGATGGCGCGGCGCAGCACCAGGGCGACCGCGAAGGGGAACGCGAACGCCGCCACGCCCTGCACCGCCGCGGCGGAACCGACACCGACCGGAGGGGCACCGTACGCGATCCACGCGCCGGCGGCGAGGTGTGCCCCTCCGAGGAGCGCGAGCGAGCCGCTGAGGCGCTGCACGGTGCGGCGGAGCGCGTCGAGCTCCCGCCGCGTCTCGTCGGCCAGCGGCGACGTGTCGCGCTCCACCGTGGGGCCCTCGATCTCCTGGTGCCGCATCTCATCCGGCGACACGGGCGCGGATGGGGCGCCCTGGCTGCGCTCTGATGGCGTGGAGGAGGAGGGGTTGGGGTTCGGGTTGGGGTTTGAGGACGCGGAGAAGAAGCGGCGGCCGGGATTCAGGAGGATGAAGGGGTCGCGGCCATGGGCGAATGTCTTAGGGATGGGGAGGTGCGCGGCAGCGGCGGCAGCCGTTGGGCTCAGGAGGCGGCGGGAGAGGTGCGAGAGCGCCATCGGAGCCTGACGAGGAAAGGTCGCGCTGTCGCGGTGGGCGCTGCCGTCTGCTCGCCTGAATCGGATTTCTGAGAAGTATTCTCCCGTTTCCCAAGGAGTCAAGCCGTAAACCTGGACTACGTTTGCTCCCCTCGTATGCGTAAATGCCTTGAACTCGGAGTATGTTTTGCTAGCACACGCGGCATCACAAGGAAACCGCTACTATGGAAACGGCGGGCGGAGTACGTGCCGTCCGCACAACACTCACGCTCGCGAGCTTCTTGAAAATAGACCTCTCCTACACAGCGTATCCGTACATCGTTACGGGATAACTAAATTTTTTATTAAGAACATATGGATCACATGATAAAATAATAATACTATAAAATTAAATACGCAAAAGCAAAGTTCATAAAATTAACAGTCACGCACAACACGGCGTCGCAGACTCATAAACTGTATAGACCTTTCCGCACGACATGGAGGCTGTTGGCGTTCGCATTGCCTCAGGTCATTGCGTTGCGGGTCAGCTCTGCCGCGCGCGTGTCGCCATCTTCGTCACCTCCGTAGCACATCAGCTAGGGCCGCCAACCGCCGTGCCTCAACCATGCACGCCGCATGCCGCCTTCTCCGCCCGCTGCATAGGCCACACCTCACCTAGCTACGGGCTGCCGCAGCGTTGACACCCTAGCTTCGCGCATGGGTTAGGACCACGCCGGTAGCGACGGCGGCCCTGCACTTCTTGCTCTGTAATGAGACATGGATTTCCTTCCTCAGTTATAGCCTCTTTCATGCTATGATTCTCAGGAACTTCTCAGATTCAATGGGACTAACACAACTAGATTCTTCACCTAATAGGAACTTCGCTCAGTCATTCAGATAGGAAGAACAGATGTATAATAAAGAGATAAAATACACATGTTGAAAATTGTACCTATTATGGGTCTCAAGTACATCTCTTTGTGCTTGAGAACTATCAAGGCTATAATTATATATTTAAATTCAGATTAGTGAAGTCTATCGTACTGAACAAACACATGCATTCTACAATGCTTATGAAATCTGATAGCACGTAAATCTAGTTGAGCTGTGGCAAAATAAAGAAAATGAACTAATATTACTTGTTCATTTGTACAGCTAGCAAGCAAATTGAAGAATTTTATTGTGCCCATTTAATAGTCCATAACTGCTTAAGTTCAGTTAGCTGATATGGTCTTCTTAAAATGCAGGCTCATCCATCTCCATGGACCATGGTTAATGTTATTACAATTATAGTAAAATCTCTTTCTATAAAGTAGTAAATGATATTAGCATGAACATATCTTATTTTAAATATCTTGTGGATCTAACTGTACATCTGATAGATGCACTCGTAAAATGACCAAGGTCAACAAACATTGCTTCACTGCCTGAAAAGTGGAAAGTAGACCTGGTGATTAAATCCTAAATGGCAAACAGGTTATAAAAAAAATAGAAAGGAAAAGGTAAATATGATACATCACTCTACTGCAGTAGAAAGAAGCTATATCAGAGACATTGTTTAAAAATTCATATCGTGTTTTGAATATTTTTGTCAGGCCAACAATCTCATCCTCGGATGAGTTTTCTTCGATACAAATAAAAGACATGAATTAAAGTCTCTGATATAGCTTGGAAATAACTATTGAATGTTTCCTATACAGCTCTCTACCCTGCAAATAAAAGACAATATGCATAAGCTAGCAGTCAGTAGATCTCAAGGGGGCACATTGGCTAAAGGATGCAGCATTACGACCATTACCTAGCTATGTACTTGTTGCTGAGAATTTATATAAATATAAAGAATGAAAAAGACGACAAGAAAGATTGGCATTAGGTCAACTCCTTTTGATTTTTTATAAACACATCTGAAAGTTAACATGTGGGCTGTGGGCATCAAATCAAAACAACAAAAAGAACATGGATTCGACCATAAGTAGCATTTGTCCTCTTTTTTTTTAAAAAAAAGAAAGGTACTGCAGAATTACATGATTGTCAATCTTATCAGCACCATCAATTTTTGGCAATTGTAGAACTCAACCAAGACACCCATTGAAGTGCTACATCCCTAGCTCGCAACCCAATTAAGAGTAAGTTCTCGTAAACCTAGCTCCCCAGCCATTATTAAACTACATGAAGAGCTCCAAAATAAAGACCACTATTTAAAAAAGAGTAAATGATAATCTCAATCAACTCATTGTCTTAACTTCATTTTCTTAGCAAAAAACAGTTATGCAATTCAATAATAGTAAAAAACAGTTAGCTGCCGAAGACCCTGCGCGTGGACATCTTGACATACAGATTCTCCAGCCCATCTAGCTCACCCTAACATCCTCGGGGAGCACCTGAGCTGGTGCCACCACTTATTCCGCAACCGCCACCAGCTATGGAGTCCTTGATTGACGAGTATCAATGCTGAACGAAAATGTATTGCACACTGTTTCAAGTATACAGACTCCTAATATTATTTATATTCATATTTGAATTATGAATATCTAATGACTGATGATAGTGAAAAACTAAATTTATCGCACAACTAAACTAAATTTGCTAAACTCTAACAAACAACCATTAGTCTGAGAATTGAAACAAAAGGGCAATGGTGGCTACACTTACGTCAAGCAAGTCGGCATCGATCCTAAACTTCCATGATGGCAGACCAATTATGTCGCCTGAGTTGTCGTCACTCAGGCCTTCTTGTCCAGCAAGATCGAACAAGAATACACCAGGAGCCATCTGCAACAATGCATGGCTTAGTACAGTCCCTCATAGCAGTGTATCAAGAAATAAATCAAATAATACACCAGAACCAGGATGCTTGCTGATGGATCTCGCTACCACGTGACTCCCTCAACCTTGTTGCCACTGGATCCTATGGACCTCGCCCCGGTGGAGAGGGCATCACAGAGGAGGACGGCTGAAAGCATCTAGGCCCCTAGTTTAGTTTCGGTGATTAATGACAATACAAGATTACTATGACTAACATATGTTTTGCAGAGGCAATTAAGCTAGATCATGGTAATAGAGATCGATTAGGCAATCAAGGTGGTTATGCCCCTACGATGGAAATCATTTCGGTTTTCAAAGGATGGACGACAAGGTTAAGGATGGACTAGTTCTAAATGTCGATTGGAGTTGAAGAGACACTTAAAGTAGTTTAGGACTTTGTTTTTTCTTTGGCCGTACTATTAAGGGGGGTATGAATGGGTAGCTTGACCTAGGTGAGTCTAGTGAGTTAGGTGTGGTGCACACTTGTTAAAACTAGCGCTAGGTAGCTCCTACATATGCCTAAGATCCAATGGAACAAACTTCATTCACATATGATCGAGAGTTGGAAGTGAATGGAGGGTCAAATACTGACCGGACGCTGGCTTCGGTGTGACCGGACGCTGGCGCAGAGTTCGGTCAATTCATTTGACTAAGGTGAAATCGTTCGGTGTGACCGGACGCTGAGAGGTCAAGTGACCGAACGCTAAGAGGCAGCGTCTGGTCATTTCCAGTAAGGTTTCAGAGAGGTTAAATTAAGACCAGACGCGTCCGGTCAGTGCTGACCGGACGCTGGCAGCGTCCGGTCACACTGTAAACTCTAGAGTTCAGGGTGTACTAACCGGAGCGTCCGGTCACCCCGTAGAGGCACATAATGGTTCGTTTTTCAGCCGGTGTTATAAATACCATCTCCACTCGTATGTGGGGGTACTTTTGCTCATTCCAACAGCTGAGAAACACCTTAGAGAGTGCCAAAAAGAGTAAGGTCCTAGTGAGGTGATTGAGATTTGAGAATCCCAAAGAGAGCCCTCATTAGTGAAGATCAAGAGTAGCAAAATGTGCATCCACCTTCTTATTTGGCTTATCATGGTTAAGTAAGAGTTCGTACTTGTTACTCTTGGTGATCGCCATCACTTAGATGGCTTGGTGGTGATTGGGAGTTTGGTGATCACCCGATGGAGCTTGTGGGTGACCCAACTCAAGTTGTGAGCGGTTGTGGGAGATTCACCACGATAGAGTGTCGAAGAATCAACCCATAGAGAGCACTTGATCCTTGCGCAGATCAAGGGGGAGCTACACCCTTGCGTGGGTGCTCAAACGAGGACTAGTGGGGAGTAACGACTCTCCGATACCTCGGCAAAACATCGCCGTGTTCCTTCCTCTCTATTTACTTTGAGCAATTCAATTCATGTCATTACATTCTTAGAATTACCATGCTAGAGTAGGATTAGAACTTAGGTTGCAAGTCTTTTGTGTGGTAGAATAATTAAGAACACTTTCTAGGCACAAGGGGTTAATTGGGCAAACCATAGGATTTAATTATTGCAAAGAAATTTAAAATTAGCCCAATTCACCCCCCCTCTTGGGCATCTTGATCCTTTTAATTAGTATCAGAGCCTCATGCTCATGTTTTTAGGCTTAACCGCCTAAAGCAAGATGTCTCGCAAGGACAGACCTCCTCCTATCTTTGAGGGAGATGACTTTTCTTATTGGAAAATTCGTATGGAGGCGTATCTTGAGGCTCTAGATGTTGGTATACTTGGAGCCGCCTCACAAGGCTTTCCAAAACCTTAGGATGCTACTAACCTACAAGGCAATGAGGTGAACTATGAGAAGTGGAATGCAAAGGCTCAAAACACTATCTTTAGAGGTCTTTGCAAAGATGTGTTTAATTAGGTGAGGAACCACAAAGACGCCCATGCACTATGGTCGGATGTTTGTGCGCTTCATGAGGGAACTAAGAGTGAGCGTGAGGAACGCTATCATCTTGTCATGAAAAAGCTCAACTCTTTTGAAATACTTCCTAAAGAAAGTGCTAATGAAATGTATTCACGTTTAAATGTTCTTGTAGAGGAAGTCAATGGGCTTGGACTTACTCAAATGCAACCATCCGATGTTGTAAGAAAGATCTTGAGTGTTCTCCCCATTGACAAATATGGGCATATTGTGACCATGCTACACCAAGGTGATCTTTCCACCGCTACACCGACACAAATCTTGGGGAAGATCAATGCTCATGAGATGTATATGCACATCACATCTCAAGATGGTTCATCCTCTAGAAAGAAGAAAGAAAAAGATTTAGCATTTAAGGCTAGCCAAGAGAAGGGAAAAGCAAGACTTGAGTATGAGAGCTCAAGTGAAGATGAAGTTGATGATGAAAGTCTTGCTCTCATGGTGAAGAAGACTGCCAAGATGCTAAAGAAGCTCAACAAGAGTGGCATCAAGTTTGATAGCAAGAAGAAGAAGTTCTTCACAAGCTTCTAGATGGAAGCCAATCTTCGAGATAGATTGCTACAATTATGGAGAACTTGGTCATCTAGCTCATCAATGCACAAAGCCCAAGAAAGATAAGTTCAAGAACAAGAACAAGGTCAAGAAAGATGACTCAAGCAATGAAGATACGAAAAAAAGAACAAGCCATACAAGAAGGGAGATGACAAGAAGAAGGACTTCCACAAAAGAAGAAGAGTGGAAAGGCTTACATCGTCGATGATTGGCTCACGGACATTGATTCATCTAGTGGATCATCCGATAATGAAAGTGACAACGAGAAGGTGGCCGCCATTTCTATTGACTCATCATCTTCACCGTCACCACCGCCATCATCCTCTACACACCTATGCCTTATGGCCAAAGGTGAACGAAAGGTATCACATGATGATGATAGTAGTGGTGATGATTATGCTCATAATGATGATAGTGATAGTGATAGCGATGATGAATATGAGTCACCTACTTATGATGATCTTGCTAAATTACTAAAGAAATACACTAAGATCATTATAAAGACTAGAGCTAAAAATGAAAAGCTTGAAATTAAGAATGATTCTCTTTTAGCTAAATGTGAGATAGCCGAAAAGGCTAGTGTTGAGCTTAGAGAAGCAAATAATGCTATGTCATCCAAACTCAAGGAGCTTAAATCTTCTAAGAAAGAGCTCAAAGATAAACATTGATAAACTTGAGTGGATGCACAAAGAGCTCATCACTAGCCATAACAAGCTAAAAGATGAATACACTACTCTTAAGGTTAATCATGATACCCTTATTATTGCTCAAGAATTTTTACCCAATGAGCCATATGATGCCACTAATGATGTTGTTAAGATTGATATAGCTACATCATGTGATGATCTAATTGATGAGAGCATTGAGCAAGGATCTAGTGGCAAAGGCAATCAAGTGGTTGAGTGCAATGACTATGATGAGTATATCAAGCTCAAGCATGACAATGAAAAGCTAAAGAAAGAGTTTGAAGAGTTCAAAACCCACAACACCATTGTGCTAGAAACTCTTGATCATGATGGCAACTTGATTCTTGAGAATGAGAAGCTAAAAGAAGAAAACAAGAAACTCAAGGAAGAAAGAAACAAGGTTGCACTCAAGGAAGATAAAAGTAGTGATGCACTCAAGGAAGAGAATAAGAAGCTCAAGTTAGAAAAAGAGCATCTCAAGATTGGATTGAGCAAGTTCACTAGAGGCAAATATCTTCAAAGTGAGCTCCTAATGAACACCATCATGAAGATGGATAGAAGTGGCATTGGGTACATGGCAAACAAAGAGAAGAAGGCTCAAGCTCAACAACAACAATCAAAGACAAAGCCAAAGAGATGCTTTGAGTGTGGACAAGAAGGCCACTTTGCTCATGAGTGCCAAACTCCACCACCACAACCCTTGCCCAAGCAAGCTAGACCCTTTGCCTTCAATGCTCACTACATGCTTAGAAAGGATTCTAGTGGAAAGATGAAAGTGATGTTCTTAGGACCTCCAAATATGAATAGACCTAAGAAAATTTGGGTTGCAAAGTCACTTGTTGAGAAGGTGAAGGGCCCTCAACAAGTTTGGGTTCCTAAAGCTTGATCTCTTGTGTGTAGGTGAACTACAAGACCGGTAGAAGTCATTGGGTTATTGATAGTGGTTGCACACAATATATGATCGGTGATCCTCGTATGTTCACCTCACTAGATGAAGAAGTAGATGGGCAAGAAAGAATCACATTTGGAGATAACTCAAAGGGCAAGGTCAAAGGATTGGGCAAAGTGGTAATATCAAATGATCATTCCATCTCCAATGTGCTATATGTTGCTTCATTGAGTTTCAACTTGCTATCCATTGGGACAATTGTGTGATCTTGGCTTCCAATGCTTGTTTACCAAGAAGGAGGTTGTTGTATCCAAGAAGGATGATGATCATGTGATATTCAAAGGATTTAGATACAACAACATATATCTATTGGACTTCACATCCAAAGATGCAAACTTGAAGACATGCCTATTCACCAAAACAATACTTGGGTGGCTATGGCATAGAAGACTTACTCATGTTGGGATGAGCTCACTTAAGAAGCTAATGAAGAATGATTTGGTGAGAGGGTTGAAGGATGTGAAGTTTGAAAAGGACAAACTTTGTAGTGCATGTCAAGCCGGCAAGCAAGTTGCAAATACTCATCCAACCAAAGCTTTCATGTCAATCATAAGAGTACTAGAACTCCTTCATATGGATTTATTTGGACCAACAACATATAAGAGTTTAGGAGGAAATCTTTATTATCTTGTGATTGTTGATGATTATTCAAGGTACATATGGGTATTCTTTCTTCATGACAAATCCAAAGTTGCATCTTGCTTCAAGAAGTTTGCCAAGAGAGCACAAATGAATTTGAAGTAAAGCTCAAGAATATAAGGAGTGATAATGGGAAAGAGTTTGACAACACAAACATAGAAGCTTATTGTGATGAAGTTGGAATCAAACATGAAGTCTCCGCAATATATACTCCTCAACAAAATGGTGTAGTTGAGAGGAAGAACTGGACATTGATCACTCTTGCTAGAACAATGCTTGATGAGTACAACACCCCTGAAGCTCTATGGGTGGAAGCAATCAACACCGCATGCTATGCATCCAACCACCTATTCCTTCAAAAGTTCCTTAGGAAGACACCTTATGAGTTGCTCAATGGGAAGAAGCCGGATGTCTCATTCTTTAGAGTGTTTGGTTGCAAATGCTACATCTACAAGAAGCGGCAACACCTAGGGAAGTTTCAAAGACGTTGTGATATTG
Organism: Miscanthus floridulus; assembly: GCF_019320115.1. Lineage (NCBI taxonomy): Eukaryota > Viridiplantae > Streptophyta > Magnoliopsida > Poales > Poaceae > Miscanthus > Miscanthus floridulus. The sequence goes on along the minus strand of NC_089586.1, from coordinate 114,147,847 downwards.
GTTTTTTTGTTGGTTACTCATCAAAGTCCAAAGCATATAGAGTATTTAATCATGCCACTGGCTTGGTTGAAGAAACATATGATGTGGAATTTGATGAATCTAACGGCTCCCAAGGAGCACATGAGAATCTTGATGATGTAGGTGATGAACCATTGAGGGAAGCTATGAAGAACATTACGGTTAGAGACATCAAGCCTAAAGATGATGAAGATAATATACAAGTGATTGATCCACCTTCTTCATCAAGTGTGCCACAAGATGATGAAAAAGATGGGAGAGTAGAAAATGAAGATACTCATGTCTCCCATGAACAAATGGTGGTACAAGCACAAGATGTTGATGCTCCACAACCTCCTCCTCAAATGGTCAATAGAAGAACTACACCTCTACTTCAAGATCATCCACAAGATCTCATCATAGAGAGTCCATCAAAGAGTATAATGACTCGATCTCAAAAACTTACTTCATTTATTGCTCATCACTCTTTTGTCTCTTGCTTTGAGCCTACTAAGGTAGAAGAAGCTCTTCAACATTCGGATTGGATAAATGCCATGCATGAAGAGTTGAACAACTTTACTCGCAATGAAGTTTGAACTCTTGAAGAGCGGCCAAAAGGTGCAAGAGTTATTGGAACAAAGTGGGTGTTCCGAAATAAGCAAAATGATCAAGGTGTTGTTGTGAGGAACAAGGCAAGACTAGTTGCAAAGGGGCTCTCTCAAGTTAAAGGTTTGGATTTTAGAGAGACCTTTGCACCAGTTGCAAGATTAGAAGCCATCTGTATCCTCCTTGCATATGCATCACATCATGAAATAAAACTTTATCAAATGGATGTGAAAAGTACATTTTTAAATGGCTTTATTAATGAACTAGTCTATGTTGATCAACCTCCCGGGTTTGAAGACCCTAGATATCATAATCATATTTATAGGTTGTCCAAGGAACTATATGGGCTTAAGCAAGCCCCAAGAGGTTGGTATGAGCGCCTTCAGGATTTCCTCATTGAGAAGGGCTTCATCATTGGGAAGGTCGACACCACACTATTCACCAAGAAGCTTGATGGGCATATCTCCATTTATCAAGTGTATGTTGATGATATTATCTTTGGATCATCAAATAAAGATTCATGCAAAGAATTTGGTGAATTGATGTCAAAGGAGTTCGAGATGTCAATGATTGGAGAGCTTACATTCTTTCTTGGTTTTCAAATCAAGCAAATGAGAGAAGGGATTTTTATCTCTCAAGAGAAATACACTAATGATCTTCTCAAGAGATTCAAGATGGATGAATGTAAGCCAATCAAGACTCCGATGCCAACCAATGGACATCTCGACCTAGATGAGGGAGGTAACCTGGTTGATCAAACTCTCTACCGCTCTATGATTGGTAGCTTGTTATATTTGACTACATCTAGGCCTGACATCATGTTTAGTGTATGTATGTGTGCTAGGTTTCAAGCTAATCCTAAGGAAACTCATTTAATTGCCATAAAAAGAATCCTTAGGTATCTTAAGCACACACCAAGCATTAGCCTTTGATATCCCAAAGGAGCTAGATTTGAATTAATTGGCTATTCCGATTCAGATTATGCCGGGTGCAAAGTTGATAGAAAAAGCACATCCGGAGGGTGTCATTTGCTTGGTAGATCACTTGTGTCTTGGTCTTCCAAGAAATAAAATAGTGTGGCTTTGTCCACCGCCGAAGCGGAATACATTGCTATGGGTGCTTGTTGTGCACAAATACTTTACATGAAATAAACTTTGCTAGACTATGGTGTAGTTCTAGATAAAGTGCCTCTTTTGTGCGACAATGAAAGTGCAGTAAAACTTGCAAATAATCTGGTTCAACACTCTTGCACCAAGCGCATAGATATCCATCATCACTTTCTTAGAGATCATGTTGCTAAAAATGATATATCACTTAAAGGTGTAAGGATCGAGGATCAATTGACGGATATCTTCACTAAACCACTAGATGAGGCCACATTTTGTAGATTGCGGAATGAACTAAATGTGTTTGATTTTAGTAACTTCACTAAAAATTGAGCTTGTGTTGTCCCTTGCATTGCATTGTAATATATAACATGTTTAATGCTTTATAATGCATATAGGGCTTGTCTAACAAGGTTAAGATAACCGCCGAAAAGCGTGTGAAGAAGCTTAACCTTGGATCGAACTTGACAAGCAACTAGATTTACTTACAAGTACTGCATTGCATATGCATGAATGTTGTTTTGTCGTTTGTCTTCAAATTGCCCTCTTATTGCCTAATTTCTTAAAAAGAATTATAGCCTAAGGCAAAATATTTTGAAAAACTTGAGGGTTTGAGAGAGGTCACTCACATCAGTCCCAATTGGTGTTTATTTGGATCTTATTGGAGTTGGGACTTGATTGGAAACAGGCAGTGTGAAGGAATTTGAAGATTTGCTGAAGGAGGAGTGACTAGACGCTGCACCGAACTATGGTGTCCAACGTCCGGTCAGTTTATAGTAGGTGAACCTGCTGCCGAAGGAGTGACTGGACACTGAAACGGTGTTTTTCTAGCGTCCGGTCAGAAGGTGCTTCAGCATCCGGTCGATCATGAAGATGTCACGGCTAGGTGACCGGACTCTGGCTGCCTCTGGTCGGTGTCCACAGGATACGTCCGGTCATGATTCTAGAGGATTTGAACCTCTCTAGAATCGACCGGATGCTGGGTGGTAGCGTCCGGTCGCTACCACAGGAGCGTTCGGTCAGTAGTTTTCGTGATGCATTAGGTCTCTTTTTCTTTTCCTTTTCGGATCCACTGGGGGGCATATAATCCTCTTGCATGGCTGTGTGACCTAATCCACCGCATCTCACCCTTAGCCACTGACATCGCTGCCTCCTGTGCCCATGCGCCGAGCCGCCGCCTCCATTGCTCACCACCGTCGTTCCACGTCGCCATCGCAGCCGCGCCCAATCACCGGATTCACGTGCCGACGCCGCTCGCCCATGCGCCACTGCAGCCCGCACATCACCGCTGCTTGCCCGTGCGCCGCCATTGCCCCTGCTCCAGTGCCGCTGCTAGCTGCCTCACACGTCATTGATCCTCTAGCGCCGCTGCCTATAGCGCCTTCCCACGCCATCCACGCCCCGCGTCGCCGCTTGCTCCAAGCACCGCCACTGCACAACATCACCACCCTGCTCCATAGTGCCCCTGTGTGCCCTAGCATCACCGAGGCTACTTCACTCCAAGCACCACATTTAACCCTAGATCCTCCATTGCATCACTCGGTCGTTGAATTTTTCATCACCGAAACCTTAACCTAGCCGGTTCTAGTGTTTCCCCCACGTGATGCTTTTCTTTTCTTTGGATCACCGGTTCATCAGGTAGCAATGCTCTGTGTTTCAATTATGTATCTAAATTGCTTGCTTCCTAGGGTTTCACATCTATTAGATATATCATATTTATTGTATATCCTATCTATTCCATCATGCAGCGAGTCGGTGCCGTTGAGATCGTGTGGTAGTTGACAGTTAACTTGGGGTCAAGCTCGTGAGTAAGGATCGAGGCCAAGCCTCGAAAGTGTCAGTAGCAGTTGATCTTTGACAAAGGTAGTTGTTTCTTCATCAGCGGCAGTTTTTCCTTAGATCTTTTAGATGGCTCAGACGAAGAACATCGGAGGTGGTCTAGGAGATGAGGATTAGAGGCCCCTACCTCACCAGCCTGCAGATCCTAAAGGCAAGGTGACCAAGAAGCTAGCAGTCAGAAAATGCAAGTATCTAGATGCAGATACAACAAGGGCCGCCGTAGTTGCAGAGGCCACAGAGCATCCCGAGAGAGGAGGTGCTCATAGTGGAGTTGTTATTGTAGATCATCTGTCACCAGAGGCGTAGGGTAGACTTGAGCATATTGAGCGTCTTCATGGTAGTCCACCTGGGACTATCATGATGCAAGGATGATGTCTTCCCATTATGGAGCCTCAGCCTTAGGAGGAGTCATAGCAGGAGCCACAACAGTAGCCCCCACCAGCAGAGCCGACAGAGCAGACTCAGGAGGGCCAACAGGCTGAGGAGATAGAGGAGGCACCTTAGCCACAACTTCGCTGCTCTAGTCGTACCCATGCCCTAGTTACACCGATGGCTGACACACAGCGGAGGGGTTCTCATCCACCACCCAAACCACAGGGTCTGCCTCCAGTGGCCCATCTTGACTTGAGGGCCACCACGGCCAAGCAGGTTCAGCAGCTGAGATTTGTAGATTTTGAGGTATGGTTTCCGCTGAGGAGGGATGAGAGAGCTTCAGAGGGCTTCTACACTCCACTATAGGAGGATTTCTACAATGCCTATCTCAACAGTGGGGTAGTTTTCTGATCTCAGAGGGTGTGCCACATTGACTCTATAGTTGCAGTAGTTGGAGAGCACATTTGCCCCTACCTTACATATCTGCCAGGGCTATCAGGTTTGATTGGACGGACCAAACTATATGTTCCATCTTGGGTTTGGTAGTTCTATGCTTCTCTCTTTATTGACCCGCACTATCACTTTATTCACTTTGCATTTGGTGGGAGAGACTATTGATTGACGAGCACCAGGGCCAGGGAGATTCTTAGACTTCAGGAGTAGCCGGTCAGACTTCACGAGGTGTGCTATGGCCAGACAGCACCCCCAGACGCCCTCATGGTGGCAACGTGCCCCCTACTAACTTGGTCCATCACTGTTTCAAGGAGCCTTTTGGTGAAGGGTCAAGGAGGAACCCTAGTGACCTTAACCACACTACTCGTGTGCTTGAGACTATTATGAGGAGGACACTGCTTCCTAGGATGGGATACAGAGAGGGCTTGACACGTATACAATTGTGGCTGATCAACTCTCTGATGCAGCAGACAGTCTTTGATATTTGGGATCTTATTCTATCAGAGATGGAGGACACTATAGCTGAGGGCTTCAAAGGACGCATGTAGCTACCTTATGCTCATTGGATCACATGGCTTATCCATAGGGCAGTCATAGTGAGGCCACCAGAGATGCTTACTGAGTATAGTGGTGCCACCATAGAGTTTCCTACCTATAATATGACACAGATGATCAGGCATAGTATACCTACAGCACCCAGTCAGCCATGTCGATGTCCTGAGGTGCTAGAGTCTGTAGCCTAGCAGGATGATATTATCAAGGGCATTGCAGCTACTGAGGAGGAGCTTGCTCAGCAGGAGGGTGTAGTCATGAGTGACCCTAGTGATAGTTCTGATGATGACTACTAGCCCATTCCTTAGATGCCTCCACAATGATATGATCATGAGGCTGGCAGTTCCAGCTCAGCCCCACCTGCCCCACAGATAGACCTCGCTCTCCTTGCTATACTTGAGCAGATGAGGTAGGAGCTGCTACGTTTGCACTGTTCTAGACTCGGTAGGATGAGTTCCAGCAGCAGCAATAGGTGATCCAGCAGCAGCAGCAGCTAGCTATTCAGTAGCAGACTCAGGCTCTACAGCAGTAGCAACAGGCCATGCATTACTAGCATATACTCATGTAGCAGTAGCTTCTTGGATTTATGCAGCATGTAGTCACAGCTATTGGGGCTCCACCGCCACAGCCTTCGCCCTAGCTTGGTCAGGCAGCCACTACTTCAATGACTCCAGCATTACAACCTAGTGGGCTTCAGAGTCAGGGACAACCACCAGTGTCGTTTGCTTCTCCTATAGAGTAGGTGTCCTAGTACTTTGCTTCGCCAGCACTATCCTCACAGTTCACACCTTTTCAGACGGGCTTCACACTGGCTAGGACGTCCTTACTGCTTGTGCTAGAGACCACAGTGTCTAGGAGCCTTGGTGCTTCCTTTAGTGAGTTGATAGGGATGCCTACTCCTCCATATCTATATGTCCTAGGTCCTTCTATAGTTGCACCTGTTACCAGGACTATAGAGACGCTCCCTTCCTCAGTGGCATCATCAGAGCCTACTATAGTCCTACCAGCTCTGTCTACAGTAGCTCTAGTTCCTGATCCAACCTAGACTGCTACATCACCGATTACAGCTATAGAGGGTCAGATTGCTCAGAGCTTAGGGTCAGATGATGATGGCACTCAGTTTTAGCTTGCTCCTCATACTTCAGCGCCCGACTCGTCCGCTGTAGCCCCGTCGACCAACCCTTAGGTTTTGGTGTTTGACGCCAAAGGGGGAGAGGGTTCGAGTATGATAGATTTAGGGGGAACAACATATTTAGGGGGAGCTTAGTTATCTTATTAGCTTATATATTACATTTGGAGTTTTTATGTGTGATACACTATTATGCATTCATCGTGTGTTTACTTTCATGCATTGAACTATATATATATGATAGTGGTATCTACGTGACCGTGATATATGACATGTGTGCTCTCTACTTTGAATTATTTTTATGTCATATCACTTGTGTTATGCTCATTTGCCTTTGCTTCCGCGCTTTACTCCGATGCAAATGAGCTTTATTACTTGTACTCATGCTTAATTCATATCTTTTGAGTACATCATGTTGGCTTGGTTCATATAAGCTTGACTAACACCTTTGTTCTTATTGACAAAAGCTTATATGATCCAAGCATGTTAAAAACCTCAACTCCTTCACATACTCGAGGTAGTATTGTCATCAATCACCAAAAAGGGGGAGATTGAAAGCTTCTAGGCCCCTAGTTTGGTTTTGATGATTAATGATAATACAAGATTACTATGACTAACGTGTGTTTTGTAGAGGCAATTAAGCTAGGTCATGGTAATTAAAGATGGCAATAGGGCCCCGATATCCAATACCCGATGGGTATTTGATCTATTAGGGGACGGGGATGGGATCATATCTTTACCCGTGGGCATCTAAATGGGCAAGAATCCATACCCGATGGGTATAGCGGGTATAGGAACGTTCCATGTTTACCCGTCCCCGTTACCCATTGGGGAACCTGACTATTTGAGCTGTCATGCGAGTATTAGGCCCAAAGAAGCTCAACATAGGTATTTTGGTCCAAATCTGAACAATCATATATATAGTTTGTGTGTTCTAGGAACCCTAGTTTAATTTTTCCTCACCATCTCCGCCAACAGCACAAGCACGCCTACCTCACGAGCGCTCGTGCCCCTCGCTTCCTCAGTTTGGTCTCTCTACCATCTTTGCTCGTCCTCCTCACAACCTGGCTCCTTCTCCTCGGCATCTCCGAGACTCCAACACTTATACCCAAGTGAAGAGGAAACATCTCCGATTGCAAAGCTGCGACCCCAAGTGTCCTTGTTTATCAGGTATACAGTACCCGTCGGGTATCTGTTACTCGACCAATGCTCGACGGGTATTGGGATGGGCAAGAATCTATACCCGAGACAGTTAACAGGGATGGGGATGGGATGAATTCTTCGTAGCGGGGAAGAGAACGTTCCGGTGATACCCGACAGGTATATCCCTGTTGCCATCCTTAATGGTAATGGAGATCGATTGGGCAATCAAGGTGGTCATGCCCCTACAATGGAAATTGTTTTGGTTTTCAAAGGATGGACGACAAGGTTAAGGATGGACTTGTTCTAAGTGTCGATTGGAGTTGAAGAGACACTTAGAGTAGTTTAGGACTTTGTTTTTCCTTTGGCCATACTATTAAGGGGGGTATGAACAGGTAGCTTGACCTAGGTGAGTCTAGTGAGTTAGGTGTGGTGCACACTTGTTAAAACTAGCGCTAGGTAGCTCCTACATATGCCTAAGATCCAATAAAGCAAACTTCATTCACATATGATCAAGTGTTGGAAGTGAATGGAGGGTCAAATACTGACTGGACGCTGGCTTTGGTGTGACCGGATGCTGGCGCACAGTCTGGTCAATTCATTTGACTAAGGTGAAATCGTTCGGTGTGACCGGACGCTGAGAGGTTAAGTGACTGAACGCTGAGAGGCAGTGTCCGGTCATTTCTAGTAAGGTTCTAAAGAGGGTAAATCATGACCAGACACGTCTGGTCAGTGCTGACCGGACGCTAGCAGCGTCCGGTCACACTGTAAACTCTGGAGTTCGGGGTGTACTGACTGGAGCGTCCGGTCACCCCACAGAGGCACATAACGGTTTGTTTTTCAGCCGGTGTTATAAATACCACCTCCACTCGTATGTGGGGGTACTTTTGCTCATTCCAATAGCTGAGAAACACCTTAGAGAGTGCCAAGAAGAGCAAGGTCCTAGTGAGGTGATTGAGATTTGAAAATCCCAAAGAGAGCCTTCATTAGTGAAGATCAAGAGTAGCAAAGTGTGCATCCACCTTCTCATTAGGCTTGTCATGGTCAAGTGAGAGTTTGTGCTTGTTACTCTTGGTGATAGCCATCACCTAGATGGCTTGGTGGTGATTGGGAGTTTGGTGATCACCCGGCGGAGCTTGTGGGTGACCCAACTCAAGTTGTGAGCGGTTGTGGGTGATTCACCACGATAGAGTGTCGAAGAATCAACCCATAGAGAGCACTTGATCCTTGCATAGATCAAGGGAGAGCTACACCCTTGCGCGGGTGCTCAAACGAGGACTAGTGGGGAGTGACGACTCTCTGATACCTTAGCAAAACATCACCGCGTTCCTTCCTCTCTATTTACTTTGAGCAATTCAATTCATGTCTTTACATTCTTAGAATTGCCATGCTAGAGTAGGATTAGAACTTAGGTTGCAAGTCTTTTGTGTGGTAGAACAATTAAGAACACTTTCTAGGCACAAGGGGTTAATTGGGCAAACCATAGGATTTAATTATTGCGAAGAAATTTAGAATTAGCCCAATTCATCCCCCCTCTTAGGCATCTTGATCCTTTCAATGGCGCCGGAGGAGATCTTAATAGCAACGGTGAGGATAGGGAGAGGTAGGATGCAGTCATATGAGCATGTTCCAATAGCACCTCGTTCACACAGGAACATGATTAAATAAAATTTGCATAATCTCAAATATGCAGCGATCATCTTATAGTAGTGTTTCTCATGATTATCATGAAATCATTGACTGAGTAAGGAAATTGAAGAAAAAAAGTTATACTCCAGAATAAGATAAAATCATAAACCGCACCTGATAAAGCAGTTGCAGTCGCCTTTTGTTAGCACGGCATCATCGAGGGCCTCTTCGTAGTCGTTCGACGGAGGTCGGCGTTGATGGCATGGCTGTCGGATGAGGAGGGGGCGCTCCGGCAGCGTCTGAGGGCCGGATTGGTGTCGTGGCATCCAACCGATGAGTGCCTTGCGTGCGGCAGCAGCGGGGCATTGTGGTGTCCAGCGTCTTCTGTGGGGTGGCATGGATTCATGAGAGCGCACCACAGGAAGGACAGGAGGGGTGCGTCGATGTTGGCCTGGCATCGATCGATGATTCAGTTTACGTGGAGATGAAAGATATCTGATCGAGCGAGAGAGGGGCACCGTATGATTACTTCCTTCCATGCATGATTATTGTTTTCTTCCATGCATGTGGTCTTAGGCGATCGATTTGTTTTCTTCAAAGCGAACAGAGATCGCAGGGATGGCAGTTTCTTTTTTCTATCACGTGGGGTATCACAGGGCCGGAAGGGAGGAGCGACCCCAAAAAAAAGTCACACCAAAAAATTATCTTACTTTTATTCTTTTTAGTTGTAGGAGATGGGAGTTGGGTTTCTGTGATACATCATTTCGCAATGGGGCTTCGCTAGCTTGCTATTATGGAACATGATCCACCCGCTAGAATGCCATCCGATGCCTTTGGGATCCTTTTATTCCTCTTCTACACCTATCCCTTTTCTTTTTCTTTGACCGAGCAGCCGCTAGGATGGAATGAAGGCACGCTAAATGGATTGAGCATGGGTATGCTCGTTCTTCTCCGACGCTGAGCGAGCGGAAGGTCGCACCCACGATGAGCTCCCTACCCACGGCGAGCCCTCACTGTAACACCCTCAGTGTTACACCATAAATCATCTACTAAAACATGTCATGAGCATCATATTTATGTGTTAATGCATGTAATATAGTATGTAGGTCAATTTCTGTAACTCAAAACGATCAATTAAAATGCGAAACGAAAGTTGATTCAATAGTCATGTTATATCACTTAGGGTTTAAAACTATTTTTTATTAAGTAAAAATACTATAGAACATGTATGTGGTACTTAAATAAAGTTTGAAGTACAAACTTTGTAGATGACAATGAAATACTTGCGGTCGAGAAATGATATTACTAGCTAATATTTCCACTAGCTTAGAAATTGCAAATGGAAATCAAATTTAGCTCAAAAACTTAGAAATTTTTTAGTCTGCCAACAGTTAGACACTGCTATATTTAGCAATTTATTGTGAGAGATTGGGTTAAAGAGTGGTATAGTGTTATAGCTCAATTTGGTAGTCTCATGTGTCATCTTGCGCATGGTGAAGACGGTTTAGGTTTAGGAGCAACCGTTTGGTCATGTTGAGCGCTTTAAAATTCGTGTGTGTCACGGTTTTGGGCTGGTTGGCCACGTGGCCGTGATCACTACGCTCGGGCACTCAGCGTTGTTGCATTGGTCATGTGTGTGCATGCGCACACTATCACATGCGGTCGGCCATGGACGCCTCTGGCTTGGCCAGGTCTCGGCTGCCGCTGGCCCTGCCGCTGCTGCTGTCGACTGCCCCGCACGTGCCACGACGAAGCCGGTGCCGGTGCCATCAACTCGCCATCGCATCCACACTACTGACTCACCTCGTGTCACGATGCTGCTGCTACCGATGTCACTACAACGCTGTACTGCTATCGCTTGCCTTGTCCTTGTTCGCACGTGAGCTGCCCTGCGCAGTCGTCCCGCCTTAATGGCACTGCAGCCGCACCTACCGTGCCCCTACCTACCTCTGCATGGGCATGTGGTTTGGCTGCAGTGTCATGTAGCGGGAGCGCAGACACCACCTTAACTCTGGTCGACCACATCCCACCAAGGCGTGGACGAGCCGAACCCACTGTCGTGCCCCATCTCTCTCTTCCTCTATTTTCTGCCGTCGTCGGGTCGCATCACGATGAGCTAAAGAGCGAGCACCTCACATCAATTTTTCATGCTCACGTCTCCGCCTTCATGTCTCCTCTCTAGCTGACCCCACCCTACCTTGGCACGCATCACGCCAAGCTCTAATTTTGGAGCTTTGTCGTCGTTGTGCCATTAAGGCCCGTCGTCACCCGTGTCGTGGCCAGTCTGCACCACTTCACCCTACGCCAATTCCTCTACACCACTAGCTCGCCTTGGCTCCCTCTTTGTCATGTGCATGCTAGTTGAAGCTCTAGTGCCACCGCCTCACCGCTGACGTAGCCATGCCTTTGCGGTTCACCATTCACCTCATCGCGCGCATGTGGCCAGCCTCGCTCAGGTCGTCTCTGGCTGAGCCAGCTTCTCGATAAGGTCACTGGTGAGTTGTCATTGCTCACCCGCTATCCCTACCGCCTTGTTATTACCATGGCTCACCAGAACACCATCGCCATTGCCGTAGGGTGTCTGTCGTCATGGAGAGGTCCTTCTATGATGTCCCAACTCATGCAACTGTCATCCATCGTCTTGTGTCGAACCCTAGGTGAGCGTCGACCTCGTAGATAGGTCAGTGTGGGTCTAGTGTGGGCGGCGTAAGTGCCAGTGCCACCGCTCATCGTGCCGACACACATAGGAATGGTCGAGGGCCTTGCCGTTGTAAAGAGAAGAAGATCCAAGGGTTCTGTTACAAAGTCGTTGACTATAGAAATAGCAACGTAGACTACGGGTTATTTTGCTCATAGTCTAGGGCGTCTTTGCTAATGTGCCAGCGCACGTAGGCTTCCTCGCCGTGGGTCACCTCACGTGCGTGGGCCGATGCCGCGTGGGTGACACCATGGGCCATCGTGCGCTCGCACGCGCTGCGCGTGTGTGGGCCGCATTGGGCCAAAATCAGTTTAATTTTTTTTGTGAAAAATAGAAATAGCTTTTTATTTGTATTTCTGAGTTGAATTTTGGTAATTAATATAAAATCATGTAGGTATCCAAAAATTATGAAACCAATTTTGTTAGGTTCCTAAAATTGTGCTCTATCTGCTAGTGTATTTAGTTCATATATATACTTGTCGATGTTAGGATCTATTAAATCATTTGAGAGTGCTTAATATTATTAGATTAATTATTTTAGGAATTTTTGTGGTAGAATGGTGATAGCAAAAACCCTAAAATTTTTATAGTAGCATCATGGTATTATTTTGTGTTTACTGTAATTTTTGTAGCTTTAGAATAAACTAAACATAAGGGTAGTTAAATGCTCCTTTTTTCAAATATATATTAAATAATTAGTAGAAATAAAGATATATCCTTCAATTGTAAAGCTAGGTGTTTGCTAGTTGAACCCAACACTTTACTTGATGAAGGTGATAGTTAGCTTAGTATCTCAGTCATTAGAGCTAGCTTAGTAGTTTGCCATGTATATTCTTATTTTAGGAGCTAGTGTTGCTAAAATACTAAGTGTTGCATCATCATCGCATGCATGTAGAGAACGAGTTGGCGAAGATCATGACCATCAGATATCATGACTTCGAGGAGGTGATCGAGGAGTATGAGGAGGAGATCCTCATTTAGGAGGAGGTCCCAGAGCCGCCACTGACTGATTGAGCTAACACCTCGCCTACCCAAGGCAACCCCCGGTGCATAACCCTTATTTTGAATAATCACTGGAAATATATATGTGATGTGCATTTATGTTACAGGCTTATTGTTGAAAGTACATGCATAGATACCTACCTATGAGTCCTATTAGCTTAGTTCGAGTAGCTGCTATGCTTAGGTTTTTCGGTAGCGTGAGTAACCTACCGTTACTCACAATAGGTGATTGTTATTATCACTCTCATGATAAAATGGTGAAAGGAAATGGTGACCGGGCAGGGATATGGTACGGGTATTGGTGGGTGTAAGAGGTTGTGTCCTGTGGTCAATGGGGCATAGCTTGGTTACTCTATTTTCTCTATCCATGTCGGTTAAGTACCGACCATTGCATTGGATTCTAGTCAGGTCACAGACTTATTATCTTGAGCACATACTTGTTTATGGGAGCAGGGAAGGCTCATTGCTCTCTTGTCATGAGTTTCGGCTCTTTTCGGACTGACTGATTGGAGGCGGGGATGGTGGAGGTCTAAGTACCACACTGAGTTCAGGACATAGGTGTGGGGGCTTAGAGTCCAAGTTTGGACGAGGACCTGGACCCCTTGACAGGAGAGTGGTGGGTTGGTCCTGCTTGTGCCTAGGGTACAAGCAAGGCATGTGTTTTGGGGTACCTAGCTACATTGATTCATGAATCAGCATGTAATACGGTACAACTTATCTATGATCTAGAACCGTAGTAAGAACTAGAAGATGAAAGATGGAAAAATAGACCAGATTGCCCAATTCTTGCTTGAAAGTAGAGCAGGTGCTCACATAGAATGGTTAGATAATGAACTAATCATGACTACTAATAAGAAACATACATAAGGATGCACTACTAGTAGGCTTTTCACAAAAAGGAAACCCAGCAAACCATAAAACTTATCATATCCTTGGAGTCGGGAAATTATTTCTACTAGTCGGGTAAGTCTTGCGAGTACATTGTGTACTTAGGGTTTATTTATCCCTATTGCACGTGTAGCTTGAGCTGAGACTGTTGTGTGGAGGATTCTTCTGGTGGGCACAGACGGATCCTTGTATCTTATCATTAGATGTTTATTTTAATTCCGTTGTTTAAATTTTGCACTTTGAACTTGGTATTGTAATAATATATTTCTAAGAACTCTTATTGTATGAAATGGGCTAAGTATTGTAAACTCATTCTCATTATTGGATCCTAGAGGAGAAATGTGGATTCTTTGAGTTCTCCCTTGGGGTGTGCTCGATGGAACCGTCCGACATAGCTTACTTTTGGGGTGCTTAGTGTCTGGTGGAAGACGAGCGCCTCTAAAAGCGTGCTATTTTGGATGGTTCTGTCACACCGATGGCCAGCTCCCCCACGCCCGCCCACCTCCCCACGCCATTGCTGCCCACTCCCCCATGCCCACCTACCGAGCGCCGCCTGCATGACCTGCTCGCCCACCATGGCCGTCCCTAGCTCGCCTTGGCATGACAACAACGCCTCCACACCAGCCATGGAGCACACCACTGCAGCGATGTCCTCAAGGCTGTCCATGGAGAACAACAAGTACTCAATACCATGAAGCCGAAGGATTTCAAACGATGAACTACCTCTTGTTCATTGCAAGGACTACAAGTACCGGTTTCTCAAGGTCTTTACAGCAAAGACAGAGAAGAACTACGACCGCCAGTTCTATGTTTGTCCAACTCGGTTGGTGAGAACAGTGAGCTACAAATTTCTGTGTGATGTATTTTGTGTGATTTTTTACTTGATTTATTTCTATTTATTTGGTGACAGAGGGATGGTGTCGGTTGTCCATTTTGGGAGTAGGAAGAAGGATATGAGCAATACTTGGTTGACAATAAATTGGTGCCTCCAGATTATCAACCTGTTTTTGAGTCTACTAAGTTGCTACAAGTCTTAATTATCAAAAACAAGCTGAACTGTGGAGAATCAAGTGAGAAAGAACAAGTTAAGCAGCTTAGGGAGATAGTAATGCTGCTAAAATGTTTGTTTCTTATTTGTGGACTTGTGTTAGTTAGCTTTGTGTATGCAATTGTCAAGAGTGGGTGAATCTTGTGTACTTGTTATCAAAATGTATCAGTTATGCCAATGACTCAATGAAAATAACATGTTATGTTCTCAATTGACAAAAACTACTTTCTTCTAAAATGGCACAGGGTTCATAAGACCCATTAGTAGACTGGCACAGGTTCAAATGGCACAGGGTGAAAAGCATACATGTTCATGTTCATAAACACATACAAGTCTAGTAGCATACATGTTCAGGTTCACAAACACATATAAGAACCATCAGTAGGCTAACATAGGTTCTTTTTGAAACATGACATAGGTTCTCAAACTCATACAAGACATAGGTTCACAAACACATGGGTTCAAATAATGACATAGGCTCTCAGATTTTTTTCATTTTCCTTGGGACCAACTTCTTCCATGTCGTTCTCTTCTTTCTTGGTGTTCCTTGAGTGGTGCTAGGCGACCCATCAGTAGACTGGTCATCTGATCCTTCTCCCATCAAGAATGCCAAGTGGCTGAAAAAAGAATAAAATTAAGTAATTGAACATTGCAACTTTCGAGAAATATAGATGGTTGTCATTCTTGTCTTTACCCTCTTGTTAGCCTAATTGGGCTCTCTTGCAAGATTATTTCCTTGGTCGGTTTGGTGGGGCTAGTTACTATAATTGAGTTTTCTAGAACAAATGAGACTATATCATTATCATTTTCAGCTTGCACATATTGCATAGTTGCATTTTCATCTTGCACAATTGCTTGGTCAGATTGCACAGTAGGATTTTCAGGCTCTTTATATTACTTCTTTGCCCTTTTTGTTGGGATTTTAGCATTTGGCCCATATTTAGTAGTATTTTTCATAGGCTTCCTTTTCCTGCAGAGAAAAACATTAAACAAATATTTAAAACAACATGGTACAATCAGTCACTAAATAAAATGAAGAACAAAAGATGCTACCTTTTCTTTGTCCCATTAAACTTGCACTTGTAGCTAGTTTGTCCATGACCTAATTCACCACACCGCTTGCACTTCCTTTTTCCCATAATTAGTTGCCTCTTTCCCTTAGCAGCTTCCTCATATTTTATTTCTGCATCCTTATCGGCCTAATTGGCAGCATCCTTTGCATCTTTTTTGCTCATGCCAACACTTCCCCCGTCCAAACATCCTTTGATTCGTAGTTTTCTAGGCTTTCCAGTGGGTCTTTTACCTAATGGTGCCTTAACTACAAAGTCAAGCTCAACTTCAGGCCACTGGGTCTTATCTAGAAGTGGCTCTATCAGTCTCTTATAAGCATTCTTGAACCTCTCTACTGAGTAATAATCATGAACAAAGTCTTCCATCTTAACATTGATACTTTGTTGTGTTGTTATGAGGACCAAGGCATGCTGAAAGGTTTTGTAGTATGCTGCCATTGAAGACATGTACATTCATGCAAATGTGACTTGACAACATGCCTATTATATGTGCTAGTTGTGTCATGTATCTTTGCAGCAAAAGGACCTACCTTCACAACTGTTAGGTTTCCTAAACCCCTAGTCCTTGCTTTCAATCGTCGAAGTACTACAGGTAGGATCCTACCATGAAGCCTCTCTGAAATTGCACGTCTCTTGTTCCATAGTGTCATTATCATCTCTCTAATCTTGTCAACAAGCTCAACTATAGGTAGGTCTTTCCAATCTTTGATCCAATTATTGAAGCTCTATGGAAGGTTGTTGGTAACATAATCACATTTGATTTCAGGGTTGAAGCCACTTCTCATCCATAATAATTTGTGATAGTTTTTAAGCCCATCTACCTGATTTATGTCAATTTCAATAATACTTCTAGGTAATTGCTGTAGTATCTCTGCCCTCCAATTGAACAACATTTGAAAGCTCTATTGCCAGCTGCCAAACAACTCCTCCATGGCAATTTGTCTTCCCTTCCATACGGTGTCATAGTGAATCTGACACTTGTGCTCATCTTGTAGCAGTTTTTGCATGCTTATGGTGCCTATGGTGGAATCTTTCCTAAGGTGATGAATGGCCTTTGATGCCACCCATGTAGCTGATGGAGTGGTGGTCTTCCTCCTTGCACTAGAAGTATAGGTATGCAGAGCAATCAAAGTTGTTACCTGTAACAAGCCAATAGCCAAAATATTAGATATTTATAATAAAAAAATGATGACATATGGTTAGCAAATAGTTATACACCTTCACGGTTGTCAGGGACTGAATACTAGGGTACCCAAAGAGGAGGACCTAATAACCATTAAATGTTGATGCTTCCGAAGAGATAAGAACGTGACTACACCTCTTGCCTAATGACCGAGGGCAAACTCCACCTCGCCCGACGTCCGGGGGCTGGCTCTACCTCACCCGATATCTAAGTGCAGACTCTGCCTCACCCGATATCTTAGTGCAGACTCTGCCTCACCCGATGTCTAAGGGCAGACTCCACCTTGCTCGACATCTAAGGGCAGACTCCGCCTCGCCCGATGTCTGAGGGCAGACTCTGCCTCGCCCGATGTCTGAGGGCTGGCTCTGCCTTGCCTGACTCCCAGGGGTAGGCCCTGCCTCACCTGATGTTCGGGGGCTAGCTCTGCCTTGCCCAACGTCTAGGGACAGGCTTCGCCTCGCTCGATGTCTACGTGTTGCTCCTTCATAACTACGCATGCAGAGAAAACCAGACACTCAAGTCAACAACAATACTGAGGACCATACCCTACACGCCTATAGGAAAGTGCCGACAATATATGACAAGGCAGGCGCTTTAAGGCCCTTCTGAGCATTTTAGAGTCTAAATAGTGTTGTGGGCGCCGACATTTATTTTATAGTGTTGTGGGTGCCACCATTGGCCCTTGGGCGTGGATCCTGATGGAACCATACGACAACCACTACAGTCCAAGAGGAGACTCACATCCTCTACAGTGACGACCATGTAGTCATTGCACCATTCGCTCCCCATAGGGTTGCAGATCGACACCCTAATCCGTTGCACTGCCCACTGAGGTGGGATGGGACGTGACCACTTGCTGATCAAGCCAAAGCGAGGCATCATCAACGGACAGATGTTTAGCATGGAATTATCCCTGGCATGGTCTGCTATGTTAGCAGGGCTAGCTTAGAGAAAAAGGAAGACTCGACACCTTCGAAGGACTTTCTTGGCCTCTGGTTTTTCTCCTTTCTCCCATCTATAATCCCTGCTTCCCCTTGGCCCATAAAAGGGAAGGCAGGGCACCCCACTAGAGGGACAGATCGATAAAACACACCACGCATCATATAACGCACAACTGAGCAGCAACCAAGCTCTCAGCGCCCTTTCAACCTTTCCATCAAAGACTTGGGACTTGTTCCTCTCTCTCCCATTTGTAACCCCTACTATGAACCTTTTAGTGCTAATAACATGAGCAGCAGCTGCAAACTGGACATAGAGATATTCTACCTGAACCAGTATAAACCATGTGTCTTTTAGCACACCATCCGGGCCCAACGCGCAATAATACAAATTTACTCATTGGTGTTTACTCAAAACACTAACAGTTGGCGCACTAGGCAGGGGACCTTTGTGCATTCTGACATTAACATTGGGCCTCGGATGGCTAGCCATGAAATTAGCTAGGTCCTAGGTGCACATGTGCATTTTGGTGACCTAGACTTCATCGTCATGATGGGAGGAGAGTTGGCATTGGCTCACGCCACCATCCAACCTCTACCCTCCATCAGCCACAACTACAAGAGGCCTGAGCACTAGCTCAGTGTCTTCCTGGGACCCTAGCCATCCAAGGAGGACCCACGCCACCTCACCCTCTCTCTGGAACAACCCACACGGAGCACCCCCAACAGTGCTTCCGTTCGGTCTCCGCAATGCTACGACGACCGTTAGCCACCTTGTGGCACAACGCATGATCCCATCCCCCACGAACAATGAGTTCATGGGGGTGATCGAACACATCACAAAATCTTCCCATGACCTCCTAGCAGAGGATCTAGGGTCACCCTCTAGCTCTAACTCTAGTAGGGGAAGCCATCACCCATCTCATGAATGCTTCATGGTAGGTACCCCCGAGGGGCACATCAAAAGCATCCACGAGGGGGAGGCCACTCCAACAAACAACCTTGGCAATGAGGTCGAGAGGGAGATAGCGGCCCCGCCATGCATGCCGGTGGAGCCGCTGAAAGCCCGACACCGAGAGATCGAGGAAGTGTGACTCCAGCTTGACTAGGAGATAGAGCACCACGGAGATAGTGGGCGCGGGCACCATGGCCTATGACGTGAATCAGAGGATCATCATAGACAAAGAAACCCTCCCTCGCTTCACCTGGGCAAGCTAGAATATCACTGCTGTTGTGGCCTTGCACCATGGCCTTCCAAAGGCTGTGACGCCTGAGGATCATTAGGCCCATCATGAGATTTGTGCACTACTCGAGCATGCGGTGGCATAGCAAGCCAAGAGCTCATTGTCTCGACAACGCATGCTCGATGCTAGCCAACGCACGCTCTCAGAACACCCTAGTAGGGACACATTGTTCCACCAAGAACCACAAGGAAGTAGGCAACACACTGTGGTCCTGGTGTATCAGCGTCTCGGCTGCAACCATGATGCATGCAACACCCTCGATGCCCATAGACATGCCTATGATGACCCAAGAAAGGGAGCCAGACATGGCTATCACCCTCATCATGGCAGACACTATGACAGTAGCAAGGACCAAAGCCCAAGCCCTAGCCTACTGGGGCCTTAGTCCTTCGATTGACACATCCTCAATGCTGCCTTCCCACCAAGGTACCAGCCACCAACCAATATCCTAAAGTACTCTGGGGAGACAAACCCTAGACTATGGCTCAAAGACTATCAGCTTGCCTGCCAAGCGGTGGTGCGGATAATGACAATTTTATTATCCACAACCTTCCACTGTTCTTAGCTGATTTTGCACGAACATGGTTGTGACACCAACCGTCCAAGAGGATCCAGAGTTGGATGGACCTAAGGGAGATCTTTGTGGGGGACTTCTAGGGCACCTACAAGCACCCTAGGAACACATGGGACCTCAAAAACTACTGACAAAACACTAGTGAGACCCTCTATGGGTACATCCGATGTTTCTCCTGGTAGTGCAACGAGCTACCTAACGTCATCGATGCCGATGTTATAGGAGTTTTCTTGTCTAGGACCACCTATGAGTCTCTAGTTCATAAGCTCAGGTGAAGAGGCCCGCGAACCACCAAGGAACTCCATGACATTGCCACTAGCCTCACCTTGGGCAAAGAGGCGATTGGAGCAATCTTTGATCACCTTGATGGCAAGGCGAGACAAGATGAGGATGCTGGCAAAGGCGCATCCAATCGTTTTGCCAAAAAGAAGAATTAAAAGCATCAGCGTGAGGGCTCGCTCGTGGCCGCTGGGGTGGTCAGAAGCCCATGGAGGGCACTCCAAACCATTTTGAAAAACTGCTCGAGGGGGCCATGCCCAAACCATGCCTTCCTAGTCAAGCATCTGTATAAGGACTGTAGCTTGATGAGGCGGTTCTTGTCTAGAGGCTCCAATAGAGGGGAGCATGGAAAGGACCCTAACCCCACCGCAAACGACACTGAGGAAAAAGATGGTAGCTTTCCAACACTAGACGGTTGCCTCATGATCTTTGGAGGATCGACTGCCTATGACTCTAAACGCTGTCAGAAGGTCAGACGCCACAAGGTCTATATGATCGAACCGGCCACACCTACCTTCCTCTAGTGGTCCGAGTCCACCATAACCTTCGATTGGACCGACCACCCAGAGAGCATCCCACATTTAGGGAGATATCCGCTCATGGTCGACTCGATCATCGACATGAAGTGGCTCACCAAAATACTGATGGATGGAGGCAGTGGCCTCAACATCATGTATGCCAAGATGCTCGATGAAATGGGCATTGACTGAACACGTGTCTGCCCAATCGAAGTGCCTTTCCATGGCATCGTGCCTGGAAAGCAAGCCATGCCACTTGGGTAGATCGATCTGCCCATTACCTTTAGGGATCCATCCAATTATAGGATTAAAACCCTCACCTTTGAGGTGGTTGGGTTCTCTAGAACCTACCACGCCATCCTAGGATGTCCATGCTACGCGAAGTTCATGGTCGTCCCCAACTATACCAACCTCAAGCTAAAAATATCAAGCCCTAGTGGGGTCATCACCATCGACACCTCCTTCCAGCGTGCCTATGAGTGTGAGGTCAAGTGCTGCGATCATGCCATAGCAATTGTCACCTCCAGAGAGCTCGCCGCCATCAAGAAGGAGGTCACCGAAGAAGCGCCCAACCCCAAGAAGTCATCTAGGTCTTTCGAGCCTGTGGAGGGCTCTAAAGAGGTCCTCATAGATCTCGATAGCCCTGACGGCAAGGTGGTGCACATTAGCACCATGCTTTCCTCTAAATAGGAAAACGAGCTCATTGACTTCCTCCGTGCCAACAAAGACATCTTTGCGTGGAAACCCTCGAACATACCAGGCATCCTAGGGAAAGTCACCGAGCACACATTGAAGATCCGTTTAGGCTCCAAGCCGATGCAACAGCGCCTATGTCGCTTCGATGAGGGGAAACATAGGACCATCGCGATAGAGATCATAAAGCTTTTGGCATCCGGATTCATCAAGGAGGTGCACCACCCAGAGTGGTTGGCCAATCTCATTCTTGTATGAAAAAAGAGTGGGAAATGGAGGATGTGTGTTGACTATATGGGTCTCAACAAAGCGTGCCCAAAGGATCCGTTTCCTTTGCTGCGTATAGACCAGATAGTTGATTCTACCACAGGGTGCAAAACCCTCTGCTTCCTTGATGCATACTTCGGGTACCATCAAATTGCGATGAAAGAGTCTGAGCAGCTCGTGACATCTTTTATCACCCCCTTTGGATTGTTCTGCTATGTCACAATGTCATTTGGTCTAAAGAACACTAGGGCCACATACCAGTGCTGTATGCTCAAGTGCTTTGGGGACCTTGTCGGGTAGACCATTGAGGCCTACGATGATGACATTGTGGTCAAATCCAAACTAGCTAACCACCTCGTAGCCAATCTTGAGTGGACCTTTGTAAAACTCCAAGCGAACGGCATCAAACTCAATCCTGAGAATGTGTTTTCGAGGTCCCAAGGGGCATGCTGCTTGGTTTCATCATCTTTGAGCATGGCATCGAAGCCAACCTAGAGAAAATCTCAGCCATCACAAGGATGGGCCCAATTTAGAACATAAAGGGGTATAGAGGGTTACGGGATGCCTCGTCACACTTAGCCGCTTCATCTCATGCCTCGACAAACGAGGTCTCCCCTTTATTGAATTCTAAAGAAGGGCGATCACTTCAAATGGACATCCGAGGCCTAGGAAGCACTTGACATGGTTAAACAGCTCCTGACAAAGGCCCCGATCCTGGTTTCTCCCATCGAGGGAGAACCCCTTCTTCTCTACATTGGGGCCACCACGCAAGTGGTCAGTGCTACCCTGGTAGTGGAGCGGGAGGAAGAGGGGCACGCCCTCAAAATACAGTGCCCTGTGTACTTCATTAGCGAAGTCCTATCTGACTCAAAAACCCGCTATCCCCAAATCTAGAAGCTTCTATACGTTGTCCTCATCACCAAGAGAAAGCTATGCCACTACTTTGAGTCGCATCTAGTGACCGTCGTGATGTCCTTCCCCCTTGGTGAGGTCATCCAAAACCAGGATCCATAGGAAGGACCATAAAATGGGCGCTTGAGCTGATGGGTCAGGGCATTGCGTATGCCTCTTAGACAACCATCAAGTCTCAGGTGTTGGCGGATTTCATCACGGAATGGACCGAGGTCAAATGCCACCAGCAGTCGTTGATCAAGAGTACTGGACAATGTACTTCGATGGATCCCTGATGAAGAAGGGTGTCGGTGTAGGGCTGGTCTTCATGTCACCCCTCGGGGTACGTATGAGGTACATGGTCCATCTCCATTTCCCCCCTCTAACAATGTGGCCGAATATGAGGTGCTCATCAATGGCCTATGCATTGCCATCGAGCTAGGCATCCAATGCCTCAATGTTCGAGGGGATTCCTAGCTGGTCGTCGACTAAGTCATGAAGGAGTCAAGTTGCCATGACATCAAGATGATCGCGTATTGCCAAGAGGTCTACCATTTAGAAAACAAGTTTGATGAACTCAAACTCAATCACATCCCAAGGCGTTTCAATTAGGTAGCTGATGCGCATGCAAAAGCTGCATTCGGCCAAGAGTCGGCGCTAATGGGTGTCTTTGCTAGTGACCAACATATGCCCATGGTTCACTATGAGGAGTTAGAATAGGGCGGTGATGGTCCATCCAATCCTGGCCTGGGGGCTAAACAACCGTTGGCTACATCTAACTCCGAAGTCATGGAGCTCAAAGAAGATCCAGCAACAGAACTCGACCCTTTGGTTGACTAGAGAATGCTCTACCTCAACTACCTCCTCTGTGACACACTATTGATAGACAGGATAGAGGCCCGACATCTCGCACATTGTGCCAAGTCTTTTGTTCTTGTGGTGGGTGAACTCTACAAGTGAGGCCACACCGAGATCCTATAGTGCTACATCCCCTTCGAATAGGGGAAGCATTTGCTGAGCAATATCCATGGTGGGGTCTATGGTCACCATGTTGCACCTAGAACCCTGATTAGAAACACATTCTGATAGGGCTTCTACTGGCCTACAACAGTAGCCAATGCCGAGCAAATCGTATGCACCTACGAAGGGTGACAATACTACGCTCAGCAGATTCACCTTTTGGCCCAGGCGCTCCAAACGATCCCCATCACCTGGCCATTCATGGTCTAGGGACTCGATCTAGTTAGACCACTCAAAAATGTGTCTGGGGCTACACCCACTTGCTTGTCATCATAGACAAAATTACAAAGTGGATAGAAGCTCGACCAATCTCTATGATCAAATCCGAGTAGGCCATGCTATTCTTCCTCAATATCATCCATCGCTTTGGAGTCCCAAACTCCATCATCATGGACAATGGCACGCAATTCACCAGAAAGAAGTTCCTTCGATTCTACAATGAATATGACATCTAGGTCGATTGGGCCACCGTCGCACATCCTCGAACAAACGGGCAGGTTGAGCGCACAAATGGCATGGTCCTATAGGGCCTTAAGCCTAGGATCTTCAACTGATTGAATAAATTTGGCATGCATTGGGTCACCGAACTTCCTTTAATACTCTGGAGCCTGAGGACAACCCCTAGTCGAGCCATTGACTATAAGCCCTTCTTCATGACCTACAGTTCTAAGGCTATCCTCCCAACCAACCTCGACTATGGAGCACCAAGGATCAGGGTATACGATGAACAAGGAGCCAAGGCATCCCACAAGGATGCCATGGACCAGCTGGACAAAGCACGCGACGTCGCCCTCCTCCATTTGGCCAAGTACCAATAGGTGTTGTGAAGGTACAATAGTCAATGGGTGTGGGGGCCAAGCCATCAATGTCTGAGACCTAGTCCTCTACCTCGTACAGAGCAACAAGGACCACCATAAGCTCTTCCCACCATGGGAAGGACCGTACATCGCCATAGAGATACTTCGACTAGGCGCCTACAAACTAAAAACCATCAACAACGATGTCTTCACTAATGCCTAGAACATTGAGAAGCTATGTCACTTTTATCCCTAAATAAACACATACTTTCTCTTATATGTTTTGTTATCGAAATCCCTATCCTTTGTGACATCCAACCCCTACAATGGTGAGGGGTCAGGTCTCACCCAGGGGCTGATATGAGTGTATTTACCTTGCAAACATTCTCTATGCCAACCTCTCTTTCTCACGTTAATGCCTAGGAGCTAGGTTTTTGGGAACAAGCTCTAAGTATAACTGGTCAGACTATGTGAAACCTACGCCCCAGTGGTTATGGCGCCTTTGCTCACCAGCATGATCAGAACTGGCTCGCCCGCACTCTGAGATTTTATGGCCTTAATAATGAAAAGGGTCAGAACACGCTAAACCTTTCTATAGAAAGAAGGGAGGGAAGAGCTGAAAAGCTATTTGCTGTAACAAAATTTAAGAACTTGCCCATTTTTGCATAAGTTTGTCATTTGGCTCATCTGCCCAACTAAATTCTTGTGCGAGATACTCTCGTCCTCTACTCCTATAGGAAAATCTTGTCTCAATAGTGTTGGTGTTTTGTACAAGCATCGGCAAGTAAATTTATAGTAATGCGTGTTAGGCTCGGATGGTGTGCTAAAGGAGACAAGATTTATACTGGTTCGGGCTGAATATCCCTACATCTAGTTTGTTGCTGCTCGTGTTATTAGCACCGTGAATGGTTCGTCGTAGGGGATACAAACGATCGAGAGAGGGACAGGTCCTAAGTCTCTGATGGAAGGGTCAAAAGGAGGCCAAGAGCTTGGTAGTAGCTTGACTGTGTGTGTGTCTTGTGTCGTTCGGTCTCCCTTTATTGGAGGAAGCGCATCCCCTTTTATAGGTAAAGGGGATGGTTTTACAAGGGTGAGAGCTTAGGATGCGTGCTCTACCTAGCCTTGTGGCTCACGTCTACCCAGCTTGGTTACCCATTCTGATGGGTGTGAAAGGATGATAAGCGCCTACAATACTATCGATGCCTCTATAGAATGTCAGGTCAGTTATAGAATGCTGCCCTGCACAGGGTACGGGCTGTAGTATAGTGGTTTTGACTTATGAGCCTCCCCTAGCCTTGCTCCTCATGCCTTCTGGTTCCTATGAGTCTCTATCGGAGGGACGCGGGGTCGGGGTCCAGAGTAGTGCCATGGGCAAGGTCTTCTGATTTGGTAGACCTAAGGGGTCGGGAAGCAGGCGCCGCTCCCTTGGGTCCATAGCGTGGTGATGGAATATCCGTCATTCGTGGAGATAGCAAATCCTTTTCTAGAGCATAGCGATTGTCATATATCTTCATCGGGTTCTGTGTCCCAGAGCTGAAGGCAGCGCCTACAACTCTATAGGGCAAGGAGCACGCACCTGCAATACCTTTTGGGCTCTACGGCACCTAGAAGGGTCTAAAGCACCCGTCTAGTCGCTCCCTGGTAGTACCTTTCCTACCGGGGTGCAGGGTATGGTCCTTGAAGCCATGGTTGACCCAAACATCCTGTCTTGCTCTGTACCCATCATCATGAGGGAATAGGGGAGATGTTATCAGGTAAGATGAAACCAGTCTTTGGACATCAAAAGGGGCGAGGTTTGTCCTCGGTCATCGAGCAAGATAGAGTCTAGTCCTTATCCCTTGGGCATGACCAAGCCCACCCCTTAGGGGTCAAGCGAGGCAGAGTCTATCCCCCAACCCTCGGGCAAGGCGGAGCTATCCCAAAGGCATCAGGTGAGGTGGAGACTAGCCTTCAGCCCTTGAGCGAGGCGGAGCTATCCCGAAGGCATCGAGTGGAATGGAGGCCAGCCCTTAGCCCTTGGGCGAGGCGAGGTAGGCCCTAAGACCTTGGGAGAGGCGGAGACTAGCCCTTAGCCCTTAGGCGAGGCGGGGCTAGCCCAAAGGCGTCGGGCGAGACAGAACCAAACTTCTGTCATTCGGGCAAGGAACGTAGCGGCGCCCTTGTCCATCCAGAAGTTTTTAACGTTCGATGGTTATTGGTTCTACCTCCTAGGGTACCCCAGTATTAGGTCCCCGACAGTAGCCCCCGAGCCTCCAGGTGATTCGGATAGAACCGCCTGGAGGGTGTTTTTGATTTCGTCGGAGTTACTTTGCTAGAGGGTGCGCGTGAGCGCACCCGATGGGTGTAGCCTCGAGCCCCTGGGTGATTTGAGTAGGGTCGCCCAGGGGGTTATATCGGACCCTTCGTGGGTAAGGCTAAAGGACTTAGTTTTTCGTCAACTGGATATTTTTTAAGGGGGTCATGGTATCCCATTCATGGGGATCTCATTCAGGGCTGACCTAACTGGGGCTTGACCATGGATCGAGATCCCAATAATACTTGCGCCCTTGATTTCAGATCGTTCATGGACCCGTCCTCAGTTGGGCCGGCTATCGAGCTTCTGGGCCCTAGGTGGGCCAAAGAGAAGAAAAAAAATCTTCGTGACCTATGTTTCCTAGGTGGGAAGAGAGTCTGGATTCGCTTGAGGAAGGCAAACCGTCCACCATGATTTTTGGTGGGAGATGATAGGGACTACGGGCACATGTCCCATGACATGACACGACGATGCGCGTGGCAGGCCCAGAGATCAAGGCGGACGGTTGCCTTTCTCATGTCTGTCACCCCTATAAAACAATGGGGTTCACCCCCAAGGTTCCATATTTCGCTCCCTTGCCTGTGCGTCTGAAACATCCACCGCCAATTGCCCTAGCCTCCTGTGCCTGTGCCACCACCGTCGACCGGCTTGGATCCGTGTTGTAGCCGCCGTCAAGTTTGCGCCTGCCTTGTAGCCACCGTCAAGCTTGTGCCCACCTTTCTCCCTAATCGCTTTAATGGAGTTATGGGGTAGATCTAGCATCACCTCTCGGCGTTTGGAGGGCCTCGTCCATCGTGGCCTTCTCCGTCCACTGTCCGCCATCCAGGAGTGGCTACTGCCTGGTGATGAGGGTGAGCCGGCACTGCCCGAAGGGTATGTTGTGTCTTTTGCCATCTTCCATGAGTGGGGATTTGCGGTACCCATGCATAGATTCCTTTGGGGGCTGTTGGATTATTATGAGGTGGAGCTGCAGCATCTAACTCCCAACAAGGTTCAACATATGGCGGCATTTGTTGCCCTGTGCGAGGGTTTCCTAGGGATCGATCCCCATTTTGATCTGTGGCGGTATTTCTTTACCGTTAGTTTGTCGAAGAGGCGGATTGGGGGGAAGGAGGTGAATGTGCCAATGGGATGTGCCAGCATTCATCTATGCCATACCTAGTCGAGGGGTTACCCATTCATGCGTCGGCGAGGACAAAGCTAGATGATGAGGAAATCGCTAGGCTCCGAAAGGAGCAAGACGAGCTGCTGCAGAAGAATGTTGTGGCTAGTGAGAAAACCAGCGAGCTCCTGGTGGAGCTATAGACAGAGCAGGACCTCAAGCTGAAGGCTGAGGAGAGGTCCGCGATGTTGTAGGAGAAGGCGAACTAGGATGCTGCATTGATCAAGCGGACGACCTGAGAGTGCGACGAAGCGCATCGGGAGGCCAAGGCACACCAGAGTGGACAACCCGAGAGCGCGACAACCTGCATGTGGCACAAGAGGCGGGGACCAGCTCACTTGCGACCCGTGCCGCTAGTATCACGGCTTGGGTGGGCCAGCTTGAAGAGAGTGCTTTTCATGCCAGGATCACCCAGGCCTTCACCGTCGCCCATGCTCATTACAAGAAGGAGATCAACCTAGAGGTGATGAGTGAAGGTTTCCCGCCTACCTATGAGGATGATGAGCTGGAGGCAATTAAGAAGGTGGTGGCTCCCCTTGCGAAAAACCTAGCGGATAATCTGAAAGAAATGGTTCTCCCTTCGCGGGAGTAGTTAGTCGAATAATTTTGAGCACAACTTATATGTAATATGTGAACAAGTGTCGGTATTTTCGAGTCTGGACGTAGTTTTGTGATTTTGCTTCATAATTTCATTTTGTTTGATTTCACCTTCTTCCCATAGCCATCTGGTTGTTTGGTTTTTGCGGTCTTATCAATCTGTTCCCCTGAATCTTGCCGTTGGTCTTGACGCGAGGAGGGAATCTGATGTAATGATTGTTTCGAAAAGAGGAAGGGAGGTAGCCGTACCTTAACCAGCCCCCGAGTAAGGTCCGACCCCCTGCATTTACTAGGGTTGGGTGTTACTAGAGACCAGAATGTTCAGATTGAATCCCATTCTGTGGTTTTTGTGACAGGGTCAACGAAGTCCTTGGATGGCGTCGCACTATTTCCTGCCCTGCCTTCCAATAGAATTCCCCAAATGGGATTCCATGGGCTCGGCAAGGGAGGGCCTTCGAACCTGTGTCCCTGTATTGAGCGGCTTGAGCCCCTAGGCCTTGTCAGGGTCTGATAGGGGTCAGCCATAATTTGCATGTTACCCCATCCTCGATTTTCGCAATCGGAGGGGCTGAGTAAGCGACACTTGCCTCGATGGCTCGAGTATCGCGCTCAATGAGCTCACTAACGGGTACGTTCGTGTGGAATCTAGGTCCATCATTTGCTGATGGGGTCGGCATAGCCTTCTGGTGGCACTCCACAACTTCTTAACCTACCTCCCAGTAGATGCCTAAGCCGTTCGATAGGCTCAGGTGGCCCGATGGCCTCTCCTCGATGGAGATTCTGTGGGTTTAGCTCGGGGTTAGAATTGAACGAGAAAAGGTTGAAACATCCCTGTCCGCTTCTGAGCGGGGTCGGGTAGGGCCGCTGGGGCTTGTCTCAGTTATTTCTCCCTGGCTCTGTTTGGCACAAGGCGGCCTCGAGCCCTTCGTGGGCTGGCCTTCGAACCTTGGCCTACTGCCACCTATATCGAATGAGGTGACAGCCGTTTCATGACACGACATGAAGCATTGGGATGCAACGTTTTGCATATGTAATGTTTGAATGTATAATTTTAATCAAAATAAAGGAGGGATCGGACTAAGAGGGTGTTTAAACAAACATGCGCCCTCGGCAGCCCCCGGGCGATGTCCGTGTCCCTACCATTGTTGGGGTCGGAAGCTCGGCAAAGAATTCAATACTCAAAGTAAATAAACAAGGGTGCTTATCTTACGGCTAGTCATTCGTTGTTCGTTGTTCGTTGTTTTGCTTGGGCTGACCGATCGACCCAGGGGGCCCGTTGGGCTTCCCCCTAGATGGAGGTTCCATTGTTGGATCATCCCTGGTCCTGCCTAGGGAAGCGGAGAGTCGCCTGTAGGTGAGTGTGCCCCAGCTCTTACGTCTGGGGCGCGTTAGTGGTGGGCCATGCCTGGGTGATGTTCTGGCTTACCAGGCGGCGTCCCGTCGATCAGAGCATGTCCCATCATTTCTAGCGTGTCACCTCATATTCCTATCAGCATTGATTTCGCATTTGTATTGAATAGGGGAAGGCAGAGATCTTTTCGGCCAAACCTTTTGCCTTTCCTTAGCTATTGAGCCCCTTCTTTAAATAGGGGGGAGAGTTTTCATCCCACCTCCTTGCCAACCTCTGAGCCACCACCCCTTTTCCTCGTTCCTTTCCACCGAATGCCTCGGTTCCTAAGAGAGGGTGATGCCAGGGGGAGAGAAAACTCATAGATCTGCTCATGAATCTAGAGCGTGATGTCGAGCCAGAGGTCATCCAATGTAGATGAGATGGTGCGAGCCGCCCTTGCTAAGGAGTCACTACTGCCGAAGGAGAAGGAGCGCTAGAGGGCACCGTATGTCATCGACTTTGCCGTCGTTCGCTGTGTCCCTCCTTTGGGGGGAGGCATTTCCTGCCCTAACGCCATTGTTAGGGTTGCAGCTGATGACGATGGCGTAGTCCCTGGATGCCCCGGCGGAGGCATCGTTGTCGGGGTTGCGGCTGACGATGATGTCATAGTCCCTAGATGCCCCAGCAGAGGCACTGCATTTGCCTACGTGGAGCTCGACACTGCAGGTGACGGTGCCTTCGAGGACCCCGTGAAGTGGCATGACGCCGCCGATGGAGAGCGTGGTGCGGCGGCCGTAGTAGATGAACTGGCCTATGTACATGCCTAGATGTTGCCGATGGAGAGCTTGGCGCGGTGGCTGCAGTAGACGAACTGGCTCGTGTACATGCCCCGGGTGTTGCCGATGGAGAGCGTGGCGCGGCAATCACAGCAGTACTTGTAGTAAAGCTAGGCAGAGACTGTCATTGAATAAATTTGTGGGGGAGCCTCCGTGTAAACAGTCCTCTAAATTTACAAGTATATTAGTCCTTTTTGTAATGAAACCACTTTGTAAGTGGTGAATTTGTGCAAAAATGAACAAATTTTCATCTTTTGTTATGGCAAACGGCCTTTTAGCTTCCTCTTTCTATAAAAAAAGGTTTTTGTGCCCTCCGACCCTTCCCATGGTTTAAGTTGTAAGAAACTAGGAGTGTGGGTGAATTAATTCTGATCGCGCTGGTGAGCAAAGAGGTCACAGCCGCTGGGGCGTGGGTCTCCCGCAGTCCTACCAGTTGTACTCAGAATTTGTTCCTAAAATCTTAGTCCTTAGGATTTTTTTACGAGAAGAATCGGAAAACTTAGAGAATGTTTGCAAATATAACACAGGAAGTTTTTGCAAGCGTACTACTTGTATCACTCATGTCAGCCCCCGAGTGAGGTCTGACCCCTCGCAATTTGCAGGGGTCGGATGCCACTAAGGATCGGGGTTTTGTAATGACAAAAACTGATAAGGAAGAGTATGCGTTTATTTAATGGTAGAAACGACGTAGCTGCTCAATGTTCCAGGCGTTGGTGAAGACCTCGTCGTTGATGGTTTTCAATTTGTAGGCGCCCGGGCGAAGTACTTCCGCGATGACGTAGGGCCCTTCCCAGGGCGGGGAGAGTTTATGGCGGTCCTTGTTGCTCTATACAAGGCGGAGGACAGGGTCCCCGACATTGAAGGCTTGACCCCACACCCGTCGGCTATGGTACCATTGCAACGCCTGCTGGTACTTAGCCGAACAGAGGAGGGCGATGTCGCGGGCTTCATCTAGCTAGTCCATGGCATCTTGGTGAGATGCCTTGGCCCCCTATTCATTGTATGCTCTTATTCTTGGTGCTCCATAGTTAAGGTCCATTGGGAGAATGGCCTTGGAACCGTAGACCATGAAGAAGGGTGTGTAGCCGGTGGCCCGGCTAGGAGTTGTCCTTAGGCTCCAGAGCACGGTCGGAAGCTCAGCGAGCCAGCGCGCGCTGAACTTGTTCAACCAGTTGAAAATTCTAGGTTTAAGGCCTTGAAGGAGCATGCCGTTTGCGCGCTCAACCTGCCCATTCGTCCGAGGGTGCGTGACGGCTGCCCAATCGATCCGGATGTGTTGTTCATCGCAGAATCGAATGAATTTCCTACCGGTGAACTACGTGCCGTTGTCTGTGATGATGGAGTTTGGTACTCCAAAGCGATGGATGATGTTGAGGAAGAATAGCACAGCTTGCTCGGATTTGATCATGGAAATCGGTCGAGCTTCAATCCATTTTGTAAACTTGTCTATGGTGACAAGTAGGTGGGTGAAGCCCCTGGGCGCTTTTTTGAGTGGCCCAACCAGGTTGAGCCCCCAGACCATGAAGGGCCACGTGATGGGGATCATCTGGAGTGCCTAGGCTGGGAGGTGAGTCTGCCGAGCATAGTACTGACATCCTTCGCAGGTGCGTACAATTCGCTTGGCATCGGCTACTACGGTGGGCCAGTAGAAGCCTTGTTGGAATGCATTCCCAACCAAGGTCCTTGGTGCGGCATGATGACCACAAACCCCACTATGGATATCACCTAGCAGGAGCTTTCCCTGTTCGCCAGGGATATAGAGCTGCAGGATCCCGATGTGACTCCATTTGTAGAGTTCACCCTCTACAAGAACAAAGGACTTGGTGCGACGTGCGAGCCGTCGGGCTTCTGTCTTGTCCACTGGTAGTATGTCACAGAGGAGGTAGTCAAGGTAAAGCGTTCTCCAGTCGTCGGGAGGGTCGGACTCCGCTGATGGGTCCTCTTCAAGCTCCATAACCTCAGGGTCAGGCAGAGCAGTTGGTGTATCGGCCCCTAGGGTCGGACTAGATGGGCCATCGTCAGCTTGTTTTGACCCCGCGTAGCGTACCAAGGGTTTGTGTTGATTGCTGGCAAAGACGCCTACCGGGACTGGCTCTCGGTCGGAAGCTGCTTTCGTGAGCGTGTCAGCTGCTTCATTGAGGCGCCTTGGGATGTGATTGAGTTTGAGGTCATCGAATCTGTCCTCCAGCCGTCGGAATTCTTGATAGTATGCCTCCATCTTGGCGTCGTGTCAGCTCGACTCCTTCATGACCTAGTTGATGACCAGCTGGGAGTCACCCCTGACATCGAGGCGTCGGACGCCCAGCTCGATGGCAATTCGTAGGCCGTTGATGAGCGCTTTGTATTCTGCGATATTGTTTGATGAGGGAAAATGGAGCCGAACCATGTACCTCATGCAGACCCCAAGGGGAGATACGGAGACTAGTCCCGCACTGGTGCCTTTCTTCATCAGTGATCTGTCGAAGTACATCGTCCAGTACTCTTGATCGACGACTGCTGGTGGCATCTGGACCTCGGTCCACTCCACGATGAAGTCAGCCAGCACCTGGGATTTGATCGCTGTTCGGGGGGCATAAGTAATGCCTTGATCCATTAGCTTGAGCA
This sequence comes from Miscanthus floridulus, assembly GCF_019320115.1. Classification (NCBI taxonomy): domain Eukaryota; kingdom Viridiplantae; phylum Streptophyta; class Magnoliopsida; order Poales; family Poaceae; genus Miscanthus; species Miscanthus floridulus. Next base: position 114,115,092 of record NC_089586.1, on the reverse strand, counting down.
CCCACTTTTGTAACACCTCGGTGTTAAGCATGCATTACCATTTCATCCCACGAGCATAATCATCATCACCTCATGCATAAGCATCATTCATGCATTTCATTTCAAAAGAAATGAAGTATTATTTCATGTGGTGCTTGAATTGATTGAAATTCATTTATGTTTAAAACAAGGTGAAATGCCATGCTCATGTTTGGATGCCATGATTTCTTGTTTTGATCACTAAGATAGTTTATAAATATTTAGGATACAATTTGGAGCAAAGTTCATATTTAAATTTTTGCCAAATTTTGCTTTTAAAAATAATTCTTCAAAATTAACGTTTTGAATTAATATTGATTTTTATTTTGTAATTCAAAATCTATTTGGAATTTGACTTTGGTCATAAAAGCAAAGTTGTAGATCTTGAAAAATGGAACAACTTTTATTTTTACACCAACTTTTGAAACTGCTTTGAAATTGCTCAAAATTTACATTTATTGGGATAGGAATAGAAAATAATTTTAAAAAAAGATCATTTTCACCTTAGTGGGCCTCGCGCCTCGCTTCGTGGCCCAGACCGCAAGCTGGCCTGGCCTGCCCTGTGCCTCGCCCGCTCGCCAACGTGTCGTGCCTAACTAGCATTAGGCCACAGCCGCCGCGTGGCCGCCGAACGCCGGCGACGGCGTATGGGTGGCACCCTGGTAGGCCCCGCCACTCCATGCGCTCGCCTTCACCTGCCCGACCACGCCGTGCTCCTCCCCACTCCTCCACTTCGCTCTCTCATCCGCCAGTGCAAGCAGCAGCCTGAGCACTCGCCTCCACCATGCGCCATCACCGAAGTTGGCTGTTTTGGCCGCTCCAGCTCGCCAGGTCTAGCTCCATCTTGCCCTGAGCATCGCCTCCACCTCGCGCACCACGTGCTCGCCTCGGTAAGCCATGGGAAGCTCCCCTTCCCCGAGAATCCCTTGCTGGAGTCGTGGTCGAGCTCGCTAGAGTACTCTGCTCTGTGGACCTCGCCCCTCCGTCCTCCTTCTCGCTCTCCCTTCACGCGCATGAGCACCGCCCGAGCTCGGTGAAGCTCCCACGCCACTTCTCGTGCCACCTCTCGGCCAGAGATGGCTGGCCAACGGTGAGCTACACCACCGCACCGCCATGGCCACCGGCTAGCTCACTCTCGAGCTCCTCTAGCCCTGCCGCTTGCACTAATGTGTTTGCCTTGGCAAGGTGGTCACGTTGGTGGTGACCTCGTCACCGGCCACCTCGCCGACGACGAGCTCACGTCGGTTAGCGCAGCCTCCTCTGCCTCAGGGGCTGGCAGGTGGGGTCAGCTGACCCGCAGGGGCCACTGTCAGCAGTAGGGGTGCACGCCTAGGTAGAAATCTGGGTGGATCTAGCAGTTTTGAACATGGATTTTCAGAAAGAATTTAAGAAATGATTTTCAGATTTCTATTTAAATGCTTTGGAAATTTATAACTTGCTCAAAATGACTCCAAATTTGTTGAAACAAATTTTGTTGTGTTTCTTGTCACCAGATCTACATGATAAAAATATTGCATGTCATTTTTGAGATACTTTAATGTAGAGCTTTATTTAATTCTTGATATTGCTGATATCTTGTGAAATGTGTAGTAAATTCTATATGTATCAGAAAAATATGATTCCAAATTGGTTATTCTATTCTTGAGATGTACTTTCTGTGAAAAATATATGTCATACAGGTTATGTGGAAAAATATGGCTAGGTAGGTTATGTGTATTAATTGCTGATTTCTTGTAAAATTGCTAGGGCTAAAAATATGAATAATACATGTAGGTGAAACTTTTTGTACAGTGATTGTATGCTATGAAGATCATGGAAAAAATACCAAATCTATTGTTTGACACTTTTCGTAGTACAAAGTATTTTCATGCTCAATTATCCACTATAGCTTGCCATTTTTGTGTAGGCTGTTATACTTATCTAAATTCAATGAAGCTTTTAGGGTAGTCTACTTAGAGTAGTACTATGCTACTTTAATTTTATTAGATTTTTATGAGCACCAGAAATATATGTTGCTGTTGTAGCCCTAGTTTAACATGAAATAAACAAATCTTCTTTAACACATGATTAGTTAATAATGTTGCTTTGGTGTATCTTTGAAGCATCTTAGATTGCTATGGTGACTTGGCATGTTAGTACCATGGTTGTAGTAGTAGTATAGTAGTACCTGTTCTTGAATGATGTTAGCTACCTTGTAGAAGGGCTTTACTTCTACTATGCCCAATATAGTTGAACATGTTCATCTACATTTCATGTATCATGATCATTACATGTCATCTCTTTGATGCACCTATGCATTAGCACTCATACCTCTGCATCATATAGGATCGCAGGAGGAGTTGCTAGCAGTAGTTCAGGAAGAGCAGACCAGGATAGATCCACAAGAAGTCTAGGCACAGGAGGTACCAGAGGAAGAGAAGTCGGGAGAGGACTTGCCCGAGTGCGTGGATTATCAACCTAGTTCGTTCGAACGAGGCAAGCCCCGGAGCATTCTAAGTCTCCTAATTTATAAAAGCAATTCTTTCTATATATATGAGTTTATATATTGTTGCATTAAGTGATAGGAGTTTATTGAAACCGTTGATGCATTTATTACTATCCTTGCCTACCTTACTACCTTGTTACCCTGTTAGGTTAGGATCAAATAACTGCTTAGCCTTGCTTAGACTGGTAGCGATTGGTGATAATCCGATCACCTACATTATAGGTGGTCACTGAAAGAATTTAGCTATGGAAAGAATGATATCCTGGAATTAACCATGTGTGATGGATAATTGGAGACCGGACGAAAAAAGTTGGAGGCAACCAGATAGGGTTCTAGGGTGCTGTTAGTTTTTGTCTGTGTCGATTAAGGACCGATCGTTGCTCGTCCCTCTTGTCATGTTGAACGCATGCCTCACATTTAGCTGGCCGAATAAAGTACCTTTCGACCATGAAGCTTGTGACACTATTCGAGCCGGGATAAACCCAGATTGGTAGACTGGTGCTGAAGGGGGTATGACGGGGACGCGAAGAGTGAGCCCAAGGTGCGTCCTGGTAGTCAGGCCGTCCCTGGGTAGTGCGGTCCTAGCAATTATCCCGCGGCTACTTGGAAAGTGTCATTGACTCATTGGTGATCTAAGCGACCCTGATGGGGGAAGCGTGGTTTGTGTGAGGAATAAATCACCAGCTGGTTAGGAATCGATTCGAATCGCCATCGCTCCTAGATAGTGAGCACTTGACTCGAGCTACAGCATCGTAGTAATTATTATGGAACAATGATGGTTATCTGGATGGTATGGGATATGCTAAATCTAAATTGGTAACTAGATGTTACTGATTAATCAAGTGATTGCTATAGTACAAGTGCTTACCTAGATGGATAGGTTATAATAAAGATGATGCAAAGTACTTAAAATGGTTTCTTTATGATAGCTTATGCTTTTTGCAAACAAGTCAGCTAGCCCACTAAAGAAAGCCTTGCATAATCCTTGGTGTCGTTTTATTTTGGTTTAAGACGGATAAGCCTGGCTGAGTACCTTCTCGTACTCAAGGCGTTGTTCCCATTATTGTTGCAGATGGTCAAATGTACTATGGTTATTGCATTAACTGCCTGTACCTAGCGATGGGTGACAACTAGGATCAAGGGCAATGGTCACTCCGTATCTCTCCTCTGATGCTTTTGTTGGAAATGACTACCTACTGGCACAGTATTGGAACTAAAAGTGTGTGTGTGTGTGTGACTTGAAAACTATTTGCTTCTGCTATTTTAGATTGAACCTGGTTTGTAATAACTTTATATTCTAAACTCTGATGTATCCTACTGTCATTGCAAACTTTATGTAACATGTGACGGTACTTGCTAAACTTGTACGATCTTGGTTTGTATGTCGTTTGGTTTGAAATCCTTCATGGTTTCAAGGACTACCGGGTTATACGGACTTAAGTTTGATAAATTATCTGCTTCGGCGGAAGATTTCCTTACTAATCTCGTATAATTGGTCGGTTCTGTTATAGCTGGCATCAGAGCAAGGTTTAGCAGGTTACTGTTCATGCATGTATTTAAAACAGAAGGGTTTTGTGTTACAAAACTAATTGCAAACTATAGTATATAGGTGTTTCAACCTCTAATTAAAAAACTTAAGAGTGTGCCAGTGGTCATATCCTTTATGCCCAGTTAAGGACTCTAGGTGGCTTATTTAAGTACTGACTTGGGGGTCTTTGCATCATATTTCTATTTCATTGCTCATACAGCGTGCTATTGTATGAGTGCCATTCACTTGAGTGGTAATGTATGGATCCATTGCCTCTATGCCTCGATAAGTGAGAGTTGTGACAGCATGATCAGATATACTGCCGATCTAGGGAAGTGCTTATATGATGCTGGATTATTTACATGCCATACGCGTGTTTGTATGAAGGTATCCAATGTGTGGGGAAATTCCATCCTATGGTGACAATGCCGTCGATAGGACGATGGTTCAGGTAGTTGCTACCGTTGTACATGTATCTGGGGATGCATGTAGAATGAGTAGATTACTTTACTATTTTCATGCATATTTTTCATACTGTCAGGGTTTGGGCTGAAGTGGATCTTTTGTAGGTACATAATGGTGCTATCATATAGTACGTATTAGCTACGTTATCAGAGACCGTTGTATGCCACCGTCTATGCCGCTAGCAATTGTTATTTTTCCTAAGTTTGTGAGAACGTACGGAACTTGCGTGCATCATGTTGTTACATATCATTTATGGCATTGTTCCTCCCCTTATAAGTTGATTATCTCATTTTGATAAAAATGACAACTTAAACTTGTTCTCACGTGAGTAATAAAACAAATTTGCTACAGATGGCACGCACAAAGCAGACCGCTCGCAAGTCCACCGGAGGCAGAGCTCCCCGCCATCAGCTTGCTCCACGTACCCGTCAGCGCCACACGTTTCTTGGAGAGTTTGGGATGCCTACACTCTTGTGGAGGGTGCTCAGCTATGTAGACTATCCTGATGGAATGGAGCCCTGCTACTTCTGGACAAATGAGCAGTTGGGAGAAGGTCTCTTGGTTACTGTGGAGGCCGTTGTTCGTCCCCAAGGTGACGGTTCTGAGTGGATTGGTTGGCGTTATGAGTCAACTAGTAGGACCGCTGAAGAAGCAGCTGATAGGATAGCCTTTGGGATACTGAGGGATATCATGGATCGTTTTCCTTAGGAGTTGGCAGCCGCTCTAGTTGGAGTCTTTCCGAGGGGCAACCCCTCCGCTAACTCATGGCAGCAAGCGAGAGGAAGATCTCTGGAGATTGGTGTAGCAGAAGGATAGAACAGTGATAACCTAGCCATGAGCGCCATGTTCATAGTGATGAAGGCTTTCAATGGAGTAGAAGGTAGCCTGAGACATGTGTCTAGTGCTCTTGATCATGCCCAAGATGACCGATGTCAGCTTCAGAGGGACCATGACACCAAGATTGAGAGGCTCAGTGCAGAGATGGCCCAGTTGACTCGTCAGAGGGATCAGGCGACCTAGAGGACTAGAGCCTATGAGGGAGACGTGCGTGCACTGAGAGAGCAGGTCGAGCATCTGACCACCGCCAATAGGAACGTTGAGCGCATGTTGATCCATGTGCTCCACCAGAGGAATGAAGCCTGGTCCGCAGAAGATGTTCTGAGAGCTCGACAGGTTGAGCTAGAGCAGCAGCTGGCCAATGCAGAAGAGTACAACGACAACCTACATGAGGAGGTTCATCAGCTGAATAACCAGCTCCACCCTTACGTTTTGCCTGGAGCCACAGAGATGGATCTAGATGAGGACGAGGATTCCAAAGAGCCTGAGGCGCTAGCTGATGACGATGACGATGATGTAGATAGTGACGATGTTGACATCTCCGACCTAGACAGCGACCACGATGAGTAGGCTAGTAGTTATTGCGCTAGCTACTAGGGTTTCATTTGCGATGACCTTTTGCTTGGTTCACATGTTTGGCATGTACTCCTGAGTAGAGAGACTAAGACCTTGATGTAATGTTGGAAAACTTGGATGTGTTTGTGGCGATATCTGAATGTTAAAAGTCTAGTGTATGTATGCTGGCAATTTGGTTGTATTGGATGCAATGTGTGCATTTCAGTAATCTAATTAGTTATGTTGTGTTAATTGGAATGGCTTATTGTGCCCCTGTTTTATTGTACGAATTTATTCTCTCCAGCGAATTCAGTATGGCTTAATTATTCATTCACCTGCAATTTCTACAACATCACCTAATAATTATTGTTGCTAAAATATGCATATGCCAAACACTCATCGTACCGTGTATGACGCGACTAAGGCAGGTGGCAGTGCTGCCGGGAATGAGAACCGTGATCCACCATCGTCGCCTCCTCCTCCACCGTATACTGTGGAACAGTTCTTCGCATAGTTCCTTAGAAGTCAACGCAACATGGAGGGCATGCAGTAGAACATGGAAGCTGCATTGCGCCATATTGCTAACAACACCCACCGTGGGTTAAACCCAGGTGGACATGAAGCGAATTAGCATAGTAGTTTTAAGGATTTTATGGACACTAGACCACCAATTTTTAAGGAAGCGACAGAGCCCTTGGATGTAGAAGAGTGGATAAACACCATGGAAGATAAGTTTCGCGTTCTAAGGATGACAGAAGTACTAAAGATGGAGTATGCAGCTCATCAGCTATAAGGCCCTACGGGAATGTGGTGGAAGCACCACCGCACCACTTTTCCTCCCAATGCCCACATTACTTGGAGGGAATTCACTTAGGCCTTTCGTGGAGTTTACATTCCCCCTGGTTTGACCGAAATGAAGTTTGGAGAATTTCTAGCACTAAACCAAGGCACCAAGACTGTGACCCAGTATCTACATGCATTCAATAATCTAAGTCGCTATGCCTCTGACATGGTGAATACCGATGCCAAAAAGATTGCTAGTTTCAAGAGAGGTCTGAATCCCAAGATGATGAAGCATGTGGGTACCAACACAAGAAATGGTTTCAATGACTTTGTTAGTGACTGCTTAAAGCAAGAAAAGAACAACAATGTTTATGCTACATCCAAGACTCGCAAGAGGGCTTTTGAGTCAGGTCCGTCCCAGCCAAGGGCCCCGATGGCAAATCATTCTGCGTATCATCCACCTGCCCCTAGTGCAAGGTTTAGGCCACCCCAATGGAGGAATCAGAATGCCCAACAACCTCAAAAGAATTAGAAGCCATTCAAGATGGCGGTGCCACAAGCCAAGACCAGACAAGGCAGTTCATCTGGAGCTGCTACTCAAGTAAGAGGACCATGTTTCAACTACAATCAAACTGGGCACTTTGCGAAGTTTTGCCCATATCCCAAGAGGCAGCAGACTCAGTACCAAGCTCGTGTGCACCACACCACCATTGATGACATCTCGGAAGGAGAGCCCATGACAGCCGGTATGTTTTCTATCAACAATCATCCTGCAGTCGTTTTGTTTGATTCTGGATCATCGCATTCATTCATAAGTCAAGCATTTGCAAGAAAGTATGAGCAAAATATAGTTGAATTGGAATGTGCTTATCGGATTAGTTCAGCTGGGGCTGATCTGTTAACTAATCAGATAATCTGGGGGATAACCCTATGTATAGCAGACATGCAGTATATGCTTAACTTGATAGTTATGCCAGGACTAGTTCTGGATGTGATTATAGGAATGAACTGGATGACTAAGATGGGAGTAGTAATTGATGTGGGAGGAAGAAGCATTTCTCTCAAAGAACCTATTGGAGAAGGTACATTTCAAGTAACCTTACCTCGGAGAATAGATTTGATTAGTACAACTTGTGCAGTCCAAACTACTCCTTTAGCCAAGATTTCGGTAGTGTGTGAGTTTCCGGATGTGTTTCTAGATGAGTTACCCAGTCTTCCACCAGACAGAGATGTTGAGTTTGCCATTGAGTTAATCCCTGGAACACCACCGATCTCAAGAAGGCCTTATCGGATGCCTCCAAATGAATTAGCCGAGTTGAAGAAACAACTCCAAGATTTGTTGACTAAGGGTTTGATTCACCCAAGTTCATTAGAATGGGGATGTCCAGCACTGTTCATGAAGAAGAAGAAGGATAACTCCTTACAGATGTGCATGGACTACCGGCCACTGAATGCGGTAACAATTAAAAACAAGTATCCTCTACCTCAGATTGACATCTTGTTTAATCAATTGTCCAAAGCCAAGGTGTTCTCCAAAATAGATTTGAGATCAGGGTACCATCAGATCAAAATTAGACCACAAGATATACCCAAAACCGTGTTCTCCACCAGATATGGTTTGTATGAGTATCTTGTCATGTCCTTTGGTTTGACAAATGCTCCTGCATACTTTATGTATCTGATGAATTCGGTCTTTATGCCAGAGTTGGATAAGTTTGTGATTGTGTTCATTGATGACATTCTAGTGTACTCAGAGAACGAACAGGATCATGAAGAGCATCTAAGAATTGTCTTGACTAGACTCAGAGATCACTAGCTATATGCTAAGTTTAGCAAATGTGAGTTCTGGCTGAAGACAGTTCCTTTTCTCGGTCATGTGCTATCTGAGAATGGAATCTTAGTGGATCCTAGTAAGGTACAAGAGGTTATGGACTGGAAGGCACCAAGCACAGTTCATGAGGTTCAGAGTTTTCTTGAATTAGCTGGTTACTATCATCATTTTATACCAGACTTCTCGAAGATTTCCAAGCCAATGACAAGTTTGCTACAAAAGGATCATAAGTTCGTTTGGACAGAGGAGTGTGAGGTAGCTTTCTACACCTTACGGAATTTGCTAACCACTGCTCCTGTTCTGGCGCAACCGGATATAGAGAAGCCATTTGATGTGTTTTGCGATGCATCAAAGAATGGTTTAGGATGTGTTCTGATGCAAGATGGAAGGGTCATTGCTTATGCCTCATGTTAGTTGAGGAAGCATGAGGTTAACTATCCTATGCACGATTTAGAGCTTGCAGCTGTTGTGCAAGCTCTAAAGATTTGGAGACACTACTTGCTTGGGAATGTGTGCAATATCTTTATAGATCATAAGAGTCTCAAGTACATATTTACTCAGTCTGAGTTGAATATGCGACAAAGAAGATGGTTAGAGCTAATAAAGGATTATAATCTAAATGTGCACTATCATCCGGGAAAGGCAAATGTTGTGGCAGATGCCTTAAGTAGGAAGTCGCATTCTCTTGTTGTGCAACCATTGTTTGAAGATGGGTTCAATTTGTTGCATCCTACGGTGTTGCATAGTATCCAGGTTAGTTGTACCTTGGAAAGCAAGATCATTGAGGGTCAGAAAATAGATAAGGGAATATTCCATATCAAGGAGAAAATAAAGAAAGAACCGTCCAAGCACTTTAGAGTGGATGAACAAGGAGTGTTATGGTTTAATGACCGTCTGGTTGTACCTAAAGATCGAGAGCTCAAGAACAAATTGATGGATGAAGCTCATCACTCTAAGCTATCTATCCATCCTGGAAGTAACAAAATGTACCAAGAATTGAGACCTTGTTATTGGTGGACAAAGATGAAGAAGGAGATTGCAGCGTATGTTGCTCGTTGCAACATGTGTTGTAGAGTGAAAGCTCTTCACATGAGACCCACAGGAATGTTGCAACCTTTGTCAGTACCAGATTGGAAATGGGATGATATAAGTATGGATTTTATCACCGGTTTCCCCACCACACCAAAGGGGAATAATTTGTAATTGTAGATCGCCTTACCAAATCCGCTCACTTTTTACCAGTCAAAACAACATTTTGACCACCTCAGTATGCTGAGAAGTACATTGCAAAGATTGTCCGATTACATGGTATACCAAAGACTATCGTGTCTGACCGTGGGTCACAGTTTACCGCTCATTTTTGGGAGCATCTTCATAAAGGTTTGAGTACTAGCTTGATTCGGAGTACAACTTACCACCCACAGACAGATGGACAGATAGAGCGAGTTAATGCTATCCTAGAAGATATGCTTAGAGCCTGTGTGTTATTGTCTAAAGGTTTATGGGAATCATGGTTACCTTTGGTAGAGTTCGCTTACAACAACAGTTACCAAGAGAGTATCAAGATGGCTCCATTTGAAGCATTGTATGGCAGGAAATGTAGGACACCATTGAATTGGGTTGAGCCTGGAGAAAGAAGGTTTTACGAAATCGATTTTGTTAACGAGGCTGAGAAAAAGGTTCGTATTATCAAACAAAACATGAAAGTGGCACAGTCACGCTAGAAGAGTTATGCCGATAAGAGAAGGAGACCACTTGAGTTTGAGGTAGGTGACTACGTTTATCTGAAGGTTACTCCAATGAAGAAAGTACAATGGTTTGGAGTAAAGAGAAAACTTGCTCCTAGATTTGTAGGACCGTACAAGATCATGGAGAAGAAGGGACCCATGGCTTATAAGTTACAGTTACCAGAAGCGATGGGTTCGATCTTCCCAGTCTTCCATGTATCATAGTTGAAGAAGTGCTTGCGTGTTCCAGAGGAGAGAATAGAACCTCAGAGCAATCAGCTCAAATCAGACTTGGAATACCATGAGCAACCAGTTCAAGTTTTGGACACTAAGGACCGAGTCACTCGAAACAAAGTGGTGAGAACATATAAGATACGGTGGAGTCATCACGATGATGGTGATGCAACGTGGGAAACAGGAGAGTATCGTCAAAACGCTTATAAGGATTTTTATAACAAATGGTTCATAACTCAAAATCTCAATGAAAAATAAGGCGAGATTCCACGCTCACCTTGGCGTGACTAGGCGCTGGGCGGAGGGGTACCGCCTTGCCTAGGGGTGTAGGCGGATGTTGGGCAATGAAGGAGGAAGGGAGCAGCGAGCGGAGGTCACCGGTGGGGGAGGAGGAGCGGCGCGCGGCGGGCGAAGGTCGCCGGTGGGGGAGGAGGGGCAGGTAGCAGGCCCGTGCGTGTGCGGGCGGCGCGCCGACCAAAGAAGGCTGAGAGAGAGAGGTGCATGAGAGGATCTAGTGGCGGCGGTGGCTGTGCAGCATCAGGACTGTGGGAGAGACCGAGCAGGAGAGAAAGAAGGTTGGAAACTTTGGGCTTTGGGCTGTTTTCAGAGGAGAAAGAAGGGATAAGGTGCTAGGGGACTTGGGCTTTGGGCTGTTTTCTGTTTTAAGGGCCTTTCGCTTTAGTGAAGTCCACTTATCTCATGTTTTCTTTTTCTTTTTTTCAACATATATGTGTGTATTAGCCACCGCCTAGAAAACGCCTAGGCGCACTTAGGCATGCCTAGGCGCTAGGCAACGGGTCTCCGCCTAGAAACCGCCTAGCGCCTAGAAAAACATTGCAAAATCTCGGGACGAGATTCTTATAAGTGGGAAGGGCTATAACACCTCGGTGTTAAGCATGCATTACCATTTCATCCCATGAGCATAATCATCATCATCTCATGCATAAGCATCATTCATGCATTTCATTTCGAAAGAAATGAAGTATTATTTCATGTGGTGCTTGAATTGATTGAAATTCATTTATGTTTAAAACAAGGTGAAATGCCATGCTCATGTTTGGATGCCATGATTTCTTATTTTGATCACTAAGATAGCTTATAAATATTTAGGATACAATTTGGAGCAAAGTTCATATTTAAATTTTTGCCAAATTTTGCTTTTAAAAATAATTCTTCAAAATTATGGTTTTGAATTAATATTGATTTTTATTTTGTAATTTAAAATCTATTTGGAATTTGACTTTGGTCATAAAAGCAAAGTTGTAGATCTTGAAAAATGGAACAACTTTCATTTTTACACCAACTTTTGAAACTGCTTTGAAATTGCTCAAAATTTACATTTATTGGGATAGGAATAGAAAATAATTTAAAAAAAAAGATCAATTTCACCTTAGTGGGCCTCGCGCCTCACTTCGTGGCCCAGACCGCAAGCTGGCCCGGCCTGCCCCGCGCCGCGCCCGACCGGCGTCAGGCTGCAGCCGCCGCGTGGCCGCCGAACGCCGGCGACGGCGTACGGGTGGCACCCCGGTGGGCCCCGCCACTCCACGCGCTCGGCTTCACCTACCCGACCGCGCCGCGCTCCTCCCCACTCCTCCACTTCGCTCTCTCATCCGCCAGCACAAGCAGTAGCCTGAGCACTCACCTCCGCCATGCGCCATCGCCGGAGTTGGCAGTTTCGGCCGCTCCAGCTCGCCAGGTCTAGCTCCATCTTGCCCTGAGCATCGCCTCCACCTCGCGCACCACATGCTCACCTCGGTAAGCCATCGGAAGCTCTCCTTCCCCGAGAATCCCTTGCTGGAGTCGTGGTCGAGCTCACTAGAGTACTCTACTCCATGGACCTCGCCCCTCTGTCCTCCTTCTCGCTCTCCCTTCACGCGCATGAGCACCGCCCGAGCTCGGTGAAGCTCCCACGCCACTTCTCGCGCCACCTCTCGGCCGGAGATGGCCGGCCGATGGTGAGCCGCACCACCATGCCGCCATGGCCACCGGCTAGCTCGCTCTCGAGCTCCTTCGACCCTGTCGCTTGCACTAACGTGTCTGCCTTGGCAAGGTGGTCACGTTGGTGGTGACCTCGTCGCCGGCCACCTCACCGACGGTGAGCTCACGCCGGTCAGTGCAGCCTCCTCTGCCTTAGGGGCTAGCAGGTGGGGCTGGCTGACCCACGGGGGCCACTGTCAGCCATAGGGGTGCACGCTTGGGTAGAAATCCAGGTGGATCTAGCAGTTTTGAACATGGATTTTCAGAAAGAATTTAAGAAATGATTTTCAGATTTCTATTTAAATGCTTTGGAAATTTATAACTTGCTCAAAATGACTCCAAATTTGTTGAAACAAATTTTGTTGTGTTACTTGTCACCAGATCTACATGATAAAAATATTGCATGTCATTTTTGAGATATTTTAATGTAGAGCTTTATTTAATTCTTGATATTGCTGATATCTTGTGAAATATGTAGTAAATACTATATGTATTAGAAAAATATGATTCCAAATTGGTTAGTCTATTCTTGAGATGTACTTTCTGTGAAAAATATATGTCATGCAGGTTATGTGGAAAATATGGCTAGGTAGGTTATGTGTATTAATCGCTGATTTCTTGTAAAATTGCTAGGGCTAAAAATATGAATAATATATGTAGGTGAAACTTTTTGTACAGTGATTGTATGCTATGAAGATCATGGGAAAAATACCAAATCTGTTGTTTGACACTTTTCGTAGTACAAAGTATTTTCATGCTCAATTATCCACCATAGCTTGTCATTTTTGTGTAGGCTGTTATACTTATCTAAATATAATGAAAATTTTATGGTAGTCTACTTAGAGTAGTACTATGCTACTGTAATTTTCTCAGATTTTTATGAGCACCAAAAATATATGTTGCTGTTGTAGCCCTAGTTTAACATGAAATAAATAAATCTTCTTTAACGCGTGATTAGTTAATAATGTTGCTTTGGTGTATCTTTGAAGCATCTTAGATTGCTGTGGTGACTTGGCATGTTAGTACTGTGGTTGCAGTAGTAGTATAGTAGTACCTGTTCTTGAATGATATTGGCTACCTTGTAGAAGGGCTTTACTTCTACTATGCCCAATACAGTTGAACATGTTCATCTACATTTCATGTATCATGATCATTACATGTCATATCTTCGATGCACCTATGCATTAGCACTCATACCTCTGCATCATACAGGATCACAGGAGGAGTTGCTAGCAGTAGTTCAGGAAGAGCAGACCGGGATAGATCCATAAGAAGTCCAGGCACAGGAGGTACCAGAGGAAGAGGAGTCAGGAGAGGACTTGCCCGAGTGCGTGGATCATTAACCTAGTTTGTTCGAACAAGGAAAGCCTCCGAAGCATTCTAAGTCTCCTAATTTATAAAAGTAATTCTTTCTATGTATATGAGTTTATATATTGTTGCATTAAGTGGTAGGAGTTGATTGAAACTGTTGATGCATTTATTACTATCCTTGCCTACCTTACTACCTTGTTACCCTGTTAGGTTAGGATCGAATAATTGCTTCGTCTTGCTTAGACCAGTAGCGATCGGTGATAATCCGATCACCTACATTATAGGTGGTTACTAGAAGAATTTAGCTATGGAAAGAATGATATCCTGGAATTAACCATGTATGATGGATAATTGGAGACCAGACGGAAAAAGTTAGAGGCAACCAGATAGGGTTCTGGGGTGCTGTTAGTTTCCATCTGTGTCGATTAAGGACTGATTGTTGCTCGTCTCTGTTGTCATGTTGAATGCATGCCTCACATTTAGCTGGCCGAATAAATTACCTTTCGACCGTGAAGCTAGTGACACTATTCGAGCCAGGATAAACCCAGATTGGCAGACTGGTGCTGAAGGGGGTATGATGGGGATGCAAAGAGTGAGCCCAAGGTGCGTCCTGGCAGTCAGGCGGTCCCTGGGTAGTGTGGTCCCAGCAGTTATCCCATGGCTACTTGGAAAGTGTCATTGGTGATCTAAGCGACCCTAATGGGGGAAGCATGGTTTGTGTGAGGAATAAATCACCAGCTGGTTAGGAATCGATTCGAATCGCCATCGCTTTTGGATAGTGAGCACTTGACTCGAGCTACGGCATCGTAGTAATTATTATGGAACAAGGATGGTTATCTAGATGGTATGGGATATGCTAAATCTAAATTGGTAACTGTATGTTATTGATTAATCAAGTGATTGCTATAGTACAGGTGCTTACCTAGATGGATAGGTTATAATAAAGATGATGCAAAGTACTTAAAATGGTTTGTTCATGATAGCTTATGCTTTTCGCAAACAAGTCAGCTAGCCCACTAAAGAAAGCCTTGCATAATCCTTGGTGTCATTTTATTTTTGTTTAAGATGGGTAAGTTTGGTTAAGTACCTTCTCATACTCAGGGCATTGTTCCCATTGTTGTTGCAGATGGTCAAATGTACTATGGTTATTGCATTAACTGCCTATACCCGGCGATGGGTGACAACTAGGATCAAGGGCAATGGTCACTCTGTATCTCTCCTCTAATGCTTTTGTTAGAAATGGCTACCTACTGGCACTGTATTGGAACTAAAAGTGTGTGTGTGTGACTTGAAAACTATTTGCTTCCGCTATTTCAGATTGAACCTGGTTTGTAATAACTTTATATTCTAAACTCTAATGTATCCTACTGTCATTACGAACTTTATGTAACATGTGACGGTACTTGCTAAACTTGTACGATCTTAGTTTGTATGTCGTTTGGTTTGAAATCCTTTGTGGTTTCATGGACTACCAGGTTATACAGGCTTAAGTTTGATAAATTATCTGCTTCGGTGGATGATTTCCTTACTTAATCTCGTATAATTGGTCGGTTCTGTTACAAGTTTGTGGTTCTTCCTGTAGCATCCTGGCTATGGATGACCTCGCTAAGGGGGAAAGACATCACGACTGTCACAGGGTGTGACTCAAAGTAGTGGCGTAGCTTTCTCTTGGTGATGAGGACGGTGTAGAGGAGTTTCTAGATTTGGGAGTAACGGGCTTTGGAGTTGGATAGCACCTCGCTGATAAAATACACAGGGCCCTGTACCTTGAAGGTGTGCCCCACTTCCTCTCGCTCTACCACTAAGGCGGAGCTGACCACTTGTGTGGTGGCCGATATATACAGTAGGAGGGATTCTCCGCTGCATGGAGGAACTAGGACTGGAGGTTTAGTTAGAAATTGCTTAACCATGTCAAGCGCCTCCTGAGCCTCAGTTGTCCACTCGAAGCAGTCAGATTTCTTTAGGAGTCGATAAAGGGGGAGTCCTCGTTCGCCAAGGCGCGAAATGAATCGGCTAAGGGCGGCAAGGCACCCTGTGATCCGCTGAACCCCCTTTATGTTTTGGATTGGGCCCATCTTTGTGATCGCTGATATCTTCTCCGAGTTGGCTTCAATGCCGTGCTCAGAGATGATAAAGCCGAGCAGCATGCCCCTTGGAACCCTAAAAACACAATTTTTGGGATTGAGTTTGATGTTGTTTGCCTAGAGTTTCGCAAAGGTTTGTTCAAGGTCAGCGATAAGGTGGTCAGCTCGCTTGGACTTGACTATGATGTCATTAACGTAGGCCTCAACGGTCCGCCCGATGAGGTCCCCGAAGCAATTAAGCATGCAGCGCTGGTAAGTTGCCCCAGCGTTCTTCAGACCGAACAACATTGAAATGTAGCAGAATGATCCGAAGGGGGTGATAAAAGATGTCGCGAGCTGGTCGGACTCCTTCATCGCGATCTGGTGGTAACTAGAGTATGCGTTAAGGAAGCAGAGGGTTTTGCACCCCAAGGTGGAATCGCCTATTTGGTCTATTTGTGGCAAAGGAAACAGATCCTTTGGACACGCCTTGTTGAGGCCTGTGTAATCGACACACATTCTCCTTTTCTCACTCTTTTTTCGCACAAGAACAGGATTTGCTAACCACTCTGGGTGGTGTACTTCCCTAATGAACCCAGCGACTAACAATTTTGCTATCTCTTCACCGATGGCTCGGCGTTTTTCCTTGTCGAAGCGGCGTAGGCATTGCTTCACTGGCTTGGAGACTAGGAGGATTTGGAGGGTATGCTCAGTGACCTCCCTCGGGATGTCCAGCATATCCGAGGGTTTCCATGCAAAGATGTCTTTGTTATCGTGGAGGAAGTCGATGAGCGTGCTTTCCTATTTAGAGGAAAGTGTGGTCCCGATGCGGACTTTTTTGCCCTTGGAGTTGTTGGGGTCCAAGAGGACCTCCTTGGGTCCTTCCACTGATTCGAATGACCCGGATGACCTCTTTGCATCGGATGCTTCTTCAATGACCTCTTCCCTGAGGGTGGTGAGCTCTTTGGAGGCGACAACTACTGTGGCATGGCCGCAGCATTCAACTTCGCACTCGTAAGCATGATGGAAGGAGGTGCTGATGGTGATGACCCCATGGGGGGTGGCATTTTTAGCTTGAGGTACGTATAGTTGGGGATAGCCATGAACTTCGCATAGCATGGTCGTCCCAGGATGGCATGGAAAGTTCCCGGGAACCCCACTACGTTGAAGGTGCGGGTCTCAGTACGGTAATTGGACCGATCCCCAAAAGTGATGGGCAGATCGATCTACCCTAGTGGCATGGCCGGCCTACCAGGCACGACGCCATGGAAAGGCGCTCGAACAGGGCGGAGGTTGGTTCGGTCGATGCCCATCTCGTCGAGCGTCTTGACATACATGATGTTGAGGCCGCTGCCTCCGTCCATCAGTACTTTCGTGAGCCGCTTTGGGCCGACGATCGGATCAAGAACAAGAGGGTACCTTCCCGGGTGTGGGATGACATCTGGATGGTCGGTCCGGTTGAAGGTTATGGCAGATTCCAACCACCGGAGGAAAGCAAGCGTGGCTGGTCTGGCTGTATAGACCTCATGGCGCGTGACCTTCTAATGGCGCTTGGAGTCATAGGCCACTGATCCTCCGAAGATCATGAGTGCGCTGGTCGACGTTGGGAAGGCGTCATCCTTCTCCTCTATGTCATCTGTAGTGGGGGTAGGTTTCTTCGCCTGCTCCCCTTTATTGAGGCCCCCGGACAAGTATTTGCGTATGAGGCCGCAATCTTTGTATAGATGCTTGGCCGAGAAGGCATGGTTTGGGCATGGCCCCTCGATCATTTTCTCAAAGTGGTTCAGAGCACCCTCCATAGGCTTCTGGCCACCCTTGCGATCGGCTATGGCCATGAGCAAATTGTCGCGCTATTGCTTCTTATTCTTTCTTTTGGCGGGATGGTTGGAAGCACCCTTGCTGGCATCCTCGTCCTGCCTCACCTTGTCGTCGGAATGGTCAAAGATGGCTCCGACCGCCTCCTCTCCTGAGGTGTGGCTGGTGGCGATGTCCAAGAGCTCCTTGGTGGTCCGCGGGCCCCTACGCCCTAGCTTGTGTACCAGAGACTTGCAGGTTGTCCTAGATAGGAAGGCTCCTATCATGTTGGCATCGGCGACGTTAGGGAGCTCGTTGCACTGCCGAGAGAAGCACCAGATGTACCCATGGAGGGTTTCATCGGCCTTCTAGCGGCAGTTCTTGAGGTCCCATGGGTTTCTAGGGCATTTGTATGTGCCTTGGAAGTTTCCCACGAAGATCTCTGTCAGATACGCCCAACTTTGAATGGCGTTGGACGGTAGGTGCTCCAACCATACTCGTGCCGAATCGGCCAAGAATAGTGGGAGATTGCGAATAATGAAATCGTCATCACTCGCACCACCGGCCTGACATGCAAGCTGATAGTCTTCGAGCCAAAGCTCGAGGTTTGTTTCCCCAGAATATTTAGGGATGTTGGTAGGTGGTCGATACCTTAGCGGGAACGCAGCGTTGAGGATGTGTCGGCCGAAGGCCTGAGGGCCTGGCAGGCCGGGGCTCGGGCTTCGGTCCTCGTTGCTATCATAGCGTCTGCCACATTGGGGATGGTAACCATGGCGTGCTGCCTCTCCATCGTCGCCGTGGGCACATTTGCGAGCGTCGATGGTGCTGCATACGTCACGGTCATGGCCGAGGCGTTGATGCACCAGGATGGTGGAGGGCTGCTTGCCGCCTGGCAGTGTTTGGTGAATGGACACGTCCTTGGTGGGGCGCACTGAGGGTGTGCGCTGGCTGGTGTTGGGTTCGCATCATCGAGACAACGAACTTTTCGTCTGCTGCACCGCCGCACGCTTGAGCAATGTGCGAATTTCTCGACGGGCACGACGATCCTCGGATGTCGCCGCCTTCGGAAGGCCGTGCAGCAAGGCCATCACTGTGGCGATGTTTTGGCTTGCTCGAGCAAAGTGAGGAAGGCCCTCGTAATCAGTGAGGATCCTCTGATGTATGGTGCGGGCCATGGCGCGTGCGCGCCCACCGCCTTTGTGGCGTTCAATCTCGCGATTGATGTCCGCGTACTCCTGGATGAGCCCTTGTCCGGCCTCATTGATCTCCAGCTTATGGGCTCTCAGCTGCTCCATCCCCAAATGAGATGGGGGTGTTGCCTCCCCCTGGATCCACCGACAGGGTCGTTTGTCGGGGTAGCCTCTTCCCTAGAGACGTCCTCGACGTGCCCCTCGAGGGTCCGTGCCATGAAGCACTCTCGGGAAGGGTGATGGCTCCCCCTGCTGGAGTTTGAGCTAGAGAATGATCCTGGCTCCTCCGTGAGGAGCCTATGGAGAGTCTTCATATTAGGTTCAATTGTCCCCCATGAACTCGCTATCCGTGGGCGGCTGAACCATCCACAGTGCCAAAAGGTGGCCAGCGGTCGCCGTGGTGTTGCGGAGACCGAACAGAAACACTGTCGGGGCACTCTGTATGGGGCCTTCTGGAAATAGGGCGATGTTGTGCGAGGCCTCCCTAGATAACTGGGGTCCAAGGGAGTTGCTTAGTGGGCCCTCAAGCCTCAGACGGCTAAGGTTGATGAAAGGGAGAGACTGTGCGGCCATGTG
This sequence comes from Miscanthus floridulus, assembly GCF_019320115.1. NCBI lineage: Eukaryota > Viridiplantae > Streptophyta > Magnoliopsida > Poales > Poaceae > Miscanthus > Miscanthus floridulus. The sequence continues at coordinate 114,095,718 of NC_089586.1, read as the reverse complement.
GGTCAGCGCCAGTTCTCCTCCTAGTGTGATGATGAAATCTAGGTCGCCGAAACGCACATGTGCACTTGGGGCCCAGCTGATTGCGTGGGTGGCCATCCAAGGCCTGATTTGGAACGCACAAATTCCCCTACCTGGCGCATCAACTATCGATGTTTTGTACAAGCACCGGCAAGTAAATTTATAGTAATGCGTGTTAGGCTCGGATGGTGCGCTAAAGGACACAAGATTTATACTGGTTCGGGCTGAATATCCCTACATCTAGTTTGTTGCTGCTCGTGTTATTAGCACCGTGAATGGTTCATAGTAGGGGATACAAACGATCAAGAGAGGGATAGGTCCCAAGTCTCTAATGGAAGGGTTGAAAGGAGGCCAAGAGCTTGGTAGCAGCTTGACTCTGTGTGTGTGTCTTGTGTCGTTCAGTCTCCCTTTGTTGGAGGAAGTGCATCCCCTTTTATAGGTGAAGGGGATGGTTTTACAAGGGTGAGAGCTTAGGATGTGTGCTCTACCTAGCCTTGTGGCTCACGTCTACCCAGCTCGGTTACCCATTCTGATGGGTGTGAAAGGATGATAAGCGCCTACAATACTGTCAATGCCTCTGTAGAATGTTAGGTCTGTTATAGAATGTTGCCCTACGTAGGGTACGGGCTGTAGTATAGTGGTTTTGACTTATGAGCCTCCCCTAGCCTTGCTCCACACGCCTTCTGGTTCCTATGAGTCTCTGTTGAAGGGACACATGGTCAGGGTTCGGAGTAGCGCCGTGGGCAAGGTCTTCTGATTTGGTGGACCTGAGGGGTCAGGAAGCGGGCGTCGCTCCCTTAGGTCCATAGCGTGGTGATGGAATATCCGTCATTCATGGAGATAGCAAATCCTTTTTTGGAGCATAGCGGTTGTCCTATATCTTCATCAGGTTCTGTGTCCCAGAGCTAAAGGCGGCGCCTACAACTCTATAGGGCGAGGAGCACGCGCCTGCAATACCTTTTGGGCTCTACAGCGCCCGGAAGGGTCTAAAGCACCTGTCCAGTTGCTCCTTGGTAGTACCTTTCCTGCCAGGGTGTAGGGTATGGTCCTTGAAGCCATGGTTGACCCGAACGTCCTATCTTGCTCTGTACCCATCATCATAAGGGAACGGGAGAGAAGTTATCAGGTAAGATGAAACCAGTCTTTGGACATCAAACGGGGCGAGGTTCATCCTCGGTCATTGGGCGAGATAGAGTCCAGTCCTTATCTCTTGGGTGTGACCGAGCCCACCCCTCGGGGGTCGGGCGAGGCGGAGTCTATCCCCCAACCCTCGAGCAAGGCAGAGCTGTCCCGAACGCGTTGGGTGAGGTGGAGACAAGCCTTCAGCCCTTGGGCGAGGCAGAGCTATCCCGAAGGCGTCGAGTAGAACAGAGGCTAGCCCTTAGCCCTCGGGCGAGGCAAGGCTAGCCCAAAGATGTTGGGTGAGGCGGAGACTAGCCCTTAGCCCTCGGGCGAGGCCAGGCTAGCCCAAAGGCGTCGGACGAGATGGAACCAAACTTCCATCATTCGGGCAAGGAACATAGCGGCGCCCTTGTCCGTCCAAAAGTTTTTAACGTTCGATGGTTATTGGTTCCACCTCCTGGGGTACCCTAGTATTAGGTCCCCAACAAATAGGAAACACAAGTCGACTAGATGGCTTGGCCACTGCCGAACCCATCACTCTTACCATCGAGGTAAAACCGGTGCCCAGGTCGATCGGACGCCTCAACACCGCTGCTGAAAGATAAGCATTCTCACTTGCTTACTTTATGTATTAATTCCATTACCGAGCTTCCGACCCCAGTGATGGTAGAGGGTCAGGAATTGCTCAGGGGCTGGTGGGGTGTCTATTCACTAGACATTCTCTTTGCCCAACCCCTCCTTACATTTAAAAAACTAGAGGCACAGTGTGCGGGTACAAACTTTGAGTAAGCCTAGTTGGACCGCTAAGACCCTACGCCCCAGCTACCACGGCGTTTTTATCCACCAACACAATCAGAGCCCTTGTCTCCGCACTCCAAACCTTAACCTCCACCTTCACGAGAAGGATTTGGAGGGGCCTACCTATAGAATCTCCATTAGAAAGATGTTATTAGGTCACCCAAATTGATCAAATGGCTTGTGCTGCTGCCAAATGACAGATACGGAGGAATGGGAGTCTCATGCACTGTACACCAAACGTCGGACCCGAACCTCGCACGGACATATTTGGTAAAGAGCTCCTAGAACCCGTCACTCATGCCATCGAGGTAACATTATCACCCCCCGCTTTTTCTTAAACTATGATCATTTATACATTCATCTATTTAATCATCTCGAACATCCGAGCATTGCACATGCGATTGCCGCATCACAATGCTTCGTGTCGCGTCACGAAGTAGTAGTCATCTCATTCGATGTGAATGGCAATTGATCGAGGTTCGAAGGTTGGCTCATGAAGGGTTTGAGGCCATCTCATGTCAAACAAAGCTAGGGGAGAAAAACCAAGATGATCCCCAGTGGCCTTGCCCGACCCTGCTCAGAAGCGGACAGGGGCATCTTGACCCTTCTCGTTCGATTCTAACCTCGAGCCAACCCTTAGAATCTCCATCGAGGAGAGGCCAATAGGCCACCTGATCCTATTGAACGACTCAGGCATCTGCTGGGGGTGGGTTAAGAAGTAGTGGAACGCCACATGAGGGCTCTACTAACCCCGTCAATGGATGACGGACCCAGATTCCACTCGAACATAACCATTAGCGAGCTCATCAAGCGCAACACTCAAGCCATCGAGGCAAGTGTCGTTAGCTCAGCCCCCCCGGTTGTAGAAACTGAGGATGGGGTGATGCATGATTCATGGCCGACCCCTACCGTACCCCCACAAGGCTCGGGGGCTCGAGCCACACAATCCTAGATCGAGAGGCCAAGGTTCGAAGGCCAAATTGCAAAAGCCCTGAGGTCACCTCATGTCGAACAAAGAGCTAGTGGAAAACATAGATGAGCCTTAGCGGCCTATGCCCATCCCGCTTAGAAGCGAACAAGGCCATCTCAACCTTCTCGTTCGATCCTAGCCTCTAGCCAAGCCCATAGAATCCCCATTGAGGGAAAATCTGTTGGAAGGCAGGTTAAGGAGCAACAGAATGCCCCCTGAGGGCTTTGTCGATCCTGTCACAAGTGATGGAACCAGATCCTGTTCGAACATGCCCGCTAGCGAGCTTGCCAAGCACATCACTCGAACCATCAAGGCAGGTGGCATTAACTCAACCCCTCTGGTTGTGAAAACCGTGGATGGGGTGATAGTCACAAAAATGAGCCTACCCTTGACCGAATCCCCACCATGCGTGGGGGCTCGAGGAAGATCGGACTTACAAGGATACCTAACGCACGGTCGTAGAATAATAGCTAAGATCCTAGGGCAAGGGTACGTGCGAATAAAAGAGATGCATTCTCCTAAGTTTCGCTGTCCTCCCCTCGATTTTCAGTGACATCCAACCCCAGCAGCGGCAAAGGGGCAAATCTCACTCGGGGGCTGATAAAGGTATAAGTATACCTTTTCTGAAATAGTCACCGCATCAGACCTCTTCCTCACATTAAGCCTAGCAGCAAAGTTTGCGGAAACAAATAAACTATGCGTGCCGAGTTGAACCGCAAAAAACCTATGCCTCGACGGCTATGGTATCATTGCTCACCAGCGTGGTTCAAAGTTTTTTCCTCTTATGCCTTGAGCCCTAACAAATGGATGGGGTAGAATGCATGAGCCTTTCTTTCGCACATAAAAAGGGAAGAAAAACAAGTTCAATCAAACAAATCAAATAAAACAAGTTATGAAATTGTTTTCATGATATATAAGGATCTGCACTTGTCCACAGGTTACAAAAATGCATATCTAGCCTATTTGTCTAACTACCCCCTCTGAGGGAGAATTATATCTTCAACCTTGTCACCAGGTTCTATGCGATAGGAGCCACCGCATTCTCTATTTCATCCAACTCGGAGGCTTCATAGCCAGGCGTGAAGCCAAGGCTCATTGTCTCCAAGTCGATACTATCGGTGTAGTGGGAGCGGGCGATGGCGAAGGCTTGGGTAATCCTAGAGCAAAGAGCTTCCCTCTCGAGCTGGCGCACCCGTGCCATGATATCTATGACAGTAGAGGCCGCAAGCGAGCTAGTTCCCTCTAGTTGCGCCACCTCTAGGTCATTGAAGACCACCCCGATGGCAGTGCGCAGGAGATCATGCTCATCGCTCTCTGCTTGAAGAATCCCCCACATCTCGACAAGCTCCATGACCAGCCTGGCTGAGACACTCTCAGCCTCAAGCCTTAGGCTACCGTGGTTCTAAGATAAGCCCGGAGGGAGCTAACCCTCTGCCGTGCCTCATCATGCTCTCGGACAACCTGGTCACACTCCTCGCAGGCCGCGCCATGCTTCGAGCAGATCCTCTCTGTAGTCTAGCATAGCTCGTCTCGATCCTTACACAGCCAGGCTATCACCTTAGCATCTAGGCTCGCCCTCTACTAATGTAGACGGGGGTCCCGATCTTCCATTAGGTTCAAGATAAACAATGATTTGTTCAGAGAGCGACACACCGATCCGGCTTCAGATCACAAAGGTCCAAACCCTGCAACCTTAGCACCACGTCTCCTCTAGTTATCAACCGTGTCACAATCCGGTTGACCTCACCAAGAAGGCTAATCCCTGCTGTGAATCGAAGAACACAAGCAAGAACAAGATAAAAAGCAACTCAATTAAAGTAACAATTGCAGATGAATGATTAAGCACTCGAAGTTGGGGTCTTGCAAACCGATAACGACGACTGTTCAATGACAGATTGATCTAAAACAAAACCCAAAACCTAAAGTAGGTGGTGGCTACTGATTATATAGCCTAAGGGACATCCAAGGATCCCTCTTCATGTCCTAAAAGTGTCCCAACACATTACAAGGCCCAACAGCCCAAAAGAAGGTGTCGCAGCACCCTGGCAGATTCTAGATGCTGACTTGTTTCGACGATTCCCGTTGATTCTAAAGAGCTTTTGACATGAAACCACTTGTATTGGCTTCCTTATCAAATTATCTTTCCATCCATATATGGATCATCAAAAATGGAGTCCAGATGCGTCCTGGGTGTCCATTTTATTGTAGACTGGTCCTGACGGTCGAGGCAGACTCGAACTCGGATTGGACTGGGCCTCTGGCTTGGCTTGGACGTCCTTGCTGGCCTCCTAAGGTGGTGGCCAAGGAGGAGGACATCCAAGGGCTTTCTTGGTGGGTTCTCCAAGTCCTTGGGGTGTGCTCCCACTTGGGCTAGGGTCCTAAGAATGAATAACAAGCCCATAACGATAGTGTAGCTCCCAGCAGAAACAGCGACAGAATATATTGGTGATTTGGAGGTCTTTCCGATGTGATATTGAGATGGAACCAGATCTATTTGAAAGCTTATCAAATAAGATTTCCATCAAGTGCTCATTGACCTCGATCGCACTCCGAATGGATGAGTTATGGCCTTCCCAATGAGGCACTGTCGGGCTACCGACGAACCAAAAGTTCAACTTTGATGAACTTCCATAATGAAACACATTTGAACCTACAATCAAATAGTGACATGTACATGTGGAACCAAGGCAAATTATAACCAAAGCCACTATGCAAATGTAGGAACGAGCGCACCTTATAATCATTGTTCATATCCGAAGGTGCCATGTTCTCATCATCCTCCCCTTCTTGACAACAAACCATCCTCGGTTTGAGCTTAGCTGGTGGACAAGTTGTCGATAGTAGCCAACATTGCTCCCCTTCTTGAAATTTAACATGTTTCTTTATAACAAAACTAGGGGAACTTGACATGACAAGATTATAGCAATTGCAATCCTTTGGTTGATCATACTTTTGCACAATATAAGGAGATTTCAGATTTGAACAAATATAGACACGATGCACCATATACTCTCCTTTACAATTATATTTTCCAATAAAATGATATGTATGTCTAGAGAACCATGGCAAATCAGCATATGCATAAAGTTTCTCCTCTAAAGAACTAAGATTACACGGAACATCAAATTCAATGTAACCCAAAGTATTTAAAGAAGACAACAATTTTAGCTCATCAACTTCACTAGCATTATGAATAACAAGTCTATTTTCAGCACAAGTGCTCATTTTCAGCACACATATAGCATGATCATTCTTCAATGATTGCATGGGTATAACATAAATATCATCATGCAAGTCATCTTCGTCATAAGAAACATCAAGCAAATCATCTTGTGACAAAGGTAAATCAAGCGAATGCTCCACTAAAATTTGCTCTATCATAGCATGATTGGTGGAAAAATTTAGCACATCAAGAGAACTCTCACCTTCTATGAGTTTAGCATCATGGGCATTACCTTTGCTCTCATGTTCAGCAGGGGTAATAGTTGATGGTTCTAAATTTTCACATGAGGCTATGAGCTTCTCATTTTCTGTCACGTCATCCTTGCTCTTTTCTACATTGTCCTGCAAAAGGTTAGGCATAGTAGGAGGAATAACAACTAGACTCTTCCTCTAAATGGTGCACCTCATCATATGAAGTCAAAACAGGAGGATGGATTAACAAAGGTTTCTCGCATAAGAAGTTTCATATCATTCCAAGTTTGAGGCTTATTAGAAGGATCTAAAGACTCCCACCAAGATAAAGCAGAATGTCGCAAAACACTAACTGCATTTTTTACCTTCCTCCTTGGACACATAAGGTGAGTAGCAAATATGTTATCGATAGCAATTTCCCACTCCATATACTCATCAGCACCTATACCATCATAAGTCGGTGGATACGAACAACCTGTCATTGTTAGAAGACAGCAAAAGACAATACAAAAATATTATCCCTATCAAATGACTACGTGGTTGCAGTGGTGTCACTTTTGATAGCAAGTGGAAGCGTCTTATCAAGCTCTTACAAAGTTTTTACCAATGCAAGTAGTGGGCGGTACAACTGGTGGCTAGTTCGTGATACCTATGAGGTAGTGATACTGAGATTGCAAGGACCTTTTTTCTGTACTGATCTGAAGTATATATGTGGAGTTTGGGAGGCACGAAAAAAAACAAATATATATATGTGGCACACAAGTCAGTGACAGACAGCAATATTGAATAAATGTCCAAAGCACTTGTCCTAGTTGCTGGCCTATACGTGTTCCTATCACCAGTTATGATAAATAAGAGAGGAAACAAGGATAAAAGGAAACAAGTATTAAAGGTAGCAATGGATATGAACAAGGCAAAAGGTACCACAAACAATAGAGCTATTGAGTGTTCCTTATGTGCTCCTTTTCGATATCTTCTATTCTCTTTTACTATTTTTTTTCTTTTATTTTTTTTGTCCAATCTTTTTTTTCTTGCTTTTGCTCTTTTGATATTTTTTTCACAGCAAGGAGCACACAAGAATAAACCACAAAAAATTTGAGCTCAATTGAATAAAAGATGTGGCCTATAGAAAATTAGGACTGTACTCTAAAAAGCATACCAAAACTTGTGGGCCCAGAAACTCAATTTTCCTAATCGAATTTCACAAATCTAATTTTTGCGAACCCAGCAATGCTGGGATGAAATAGATCTAAAATTTTCTGGCGTTCTCCGTAGATATAAAATTTTTCCCGTTTCGAGTTCGGATGCAAAAGTTATGACTGTTTTAAGGAAGCTGCTCGAATCAGGGATTTAGTGGACACAAGATGCAAACCGATGGTGATACAGAATAGCGGCGGGTGAAGGGATCAACACAAACTAGAAAAGAACACAATCTAAACCAGCAACAAGACTTTGACCTAGGACACAAACTCAACAAAGCGGACTCTGAAACTGAATCATGCAAAGGCTATGGCGTGGATGGTTATAGGACAGGAAACAAATATGGCATTGGACTATGGGATAAAAGCAAAAACACTCAAACTAAGGGTAAGATATGAACTTGACGGTATACCTGAAGCTCTGATTACCACTTAATGTAGACGGGGGTCCCGATCTTCCATCAGGTTCAAGATAAACAACGATTTGTTCGGAGAGCGACACATCGATCCGGCTTCAGATCATAAAGGCCCAAACCTTGCAACCTTAGCACCACGTCTCCTCTGGTTATCAACCATGTCACAATCCGATTGACCTCGCCAAGAAAGCTAATCCCTGCTGCGAATCGAAGAACACAAGCAAGAACAAGATAAAAAGTAACTCAATTAAAGTGACAATTGCAGATGAATGATTAAGCACTCGAAGTTGGGGTCTTGCAAACCAATAACGGCGACTGTTCAATGACAGATTGATCTAAAACAAAACCCAAAAGCTAAAGTAGATAGTGGCTACTGATTATATAGCCTAAGGGACGTCCAAGGATCCCTCTTCACGTCCTAAAAGTGTCCCAACACGTTACAAGGCCCAACAGCCCAAAAGAAGGTGTCGTAGCACCCTGGCAGATTCTGGACGCTGACTTGTTTCGACAATTCCCATTGATTATGAAGAGCTTTTGATGTGAAACCACTTGGATTGGCTTCCTTATCAAATTATCTTTCCATCCATATGTGGATCATCAAAAACGGAGTCCGGATGCGTCCTGGGTGTCCATTTTATTGCAGACTGATCCTGACGGCCGAGGCAGACTCGAACTCGGATTGGACTGGGCCTCTGGCTTGGCTTGGACGTCCTTGCTGGCCTCCTAAGGTGGTGGCCAAGGAGGAGGACGTCTAAGGGCTTTCTTGGTGGGTTCTCCAAGTCCTTGAGGTGTGCTCCCACTTGGGCCAGGGTCCCAAGAATGAATAACAAGCCCATAACGACAGTGTAGCTCCCAGCAGAAACAACGACAGAATATATTAGTGATTTGAAGGTCTTTCTAATGTGATATTGAGATGGAACCAGATCTATTTGAAAGCTTATCAAATAATCTTTCCATGAAGTGCTCATTGACCTCGATCGCACTCCAGATGGATGAGTTATGGCCTTCCCAATGAGGCACTGTCGGGCTGCCGATGAACCAAAAGTTCAACTTTGATGAACTTCCATTATGAAACACATTTGAACCTACAATCAAATAGTGACATGTACATGTGGAACCAAGTGAATTATAACCAAAGCCACTATGCAAATGTAGGAACGAGCGCACCTTATAATCATTGTTCATATCTGAAGGTGCCATGTCCTCATCATCTACTGTAGGGCCATGGACCTCTCCTCGGCTGCCATCTTGAGCTCCCGCTCCTTCTCCACCTTGGCCAAGAGGTCGAGGACCCACTGGCGGGCCTCGATGTCCCTCTGGAGCAGCTCATCCTGCTCCTTTCGAACTCTAGTGGCCTCCTCCTCATCCTACCGTGCCCTCACTGATAGATCTTAGAACGCCTTCTCGGCATCCTCCGTGTCCTAATGGGCCTCGACCTCCCACTGCCAGAGCTCGGCCACCTCCTCGACCAGGGGAGTTAGCTCAGCCACCCGCTATTGGGCAACAGTAAGCTGGGTGCTCACATCTCCATGCAGCCAGGCCTCTTTGGTGAGGCAGTCCCATTTCACCTTCTGCTCATAAAGGAACTAGGATTTCTCCCGGCTACGAGCGATAAGGGACTGAAAAGAAGATCAATGTCAAAACACAAAAATACATGAAGAAAAAAGAAAGCAAGAGGAGTGATTAAGTGGATACTCGGCCAGTAGGAACGATGACATCATGTAGGATGCCCCTAGCCTAGTTTAGGACTTCCATCATGCCCGAGATCCCTTCATTGAGACTCTCCTGCTCTATGCTCTCGGTAGCATCATCGAGCGAGAAGAGTATCGACGTTGGGTCTTGAGGATCCATCCACTAGAGCAGTGACTCACCCTGCACGGGTGAGTGGCTACACCCCAATGTTAGGGCCAAGGGCAACCCCCCGCTGGTCCCCTCCACCACCGCCACAACACCCAAGGACCCTTCGGCCATGTCTCCCTTTGTCTAGCCCGTGTTGGGCGCCATCATCTAGGCTGCCGGTGGCACTGATCTCGCTGCTTCCTCGGGCACCACCATGGCTGTGTCCACCTAAGCCCTGGCTCGTCGTAGTCGCTGCCACCTCTATCTATGTTGGAGGGGCCTTGACCGGTGGTGTCACACCCACAGTGGTCGGCGCCACGAGTGCGAGCGACAGCTCCGTCCGCTCTAACGTCGACAGCGGAATTGCTTTCGTCGTTGTTTGCTCAGTGACCTCTGAGGAGGTTCCCTTAGCCCCAGTGATCGTTTGTCCCATCGAGGGCACGGGCACCACCACAGGCGGTGCCTGACCGGCTGATGAGGCTGTGACGTCGGCTTCGCTCCTGCCCAAAGTAAGAGCGACGACTGACGTCTCGCCTAGATGGCAACACTCTTCTTGGGCACCGGCACCAAAGAGTGGCCTCGTCTTAGAACGCTACAAGAAAATAGAAGGTGTGAGTCACGCTGAAAATAGAGAAAATAGAGAAGTCAATAACTTACATCGACACCGTTGGGCGCAGGATATGTTTGGGGGACGAACCCCCAGGTCCTTGCTCCACCACCTTGAGATGGGGCTGTTTGGAGCCTGCCCCCTGCTCCTAGGCTGAGGGGCTCACCTCCCTTGTGCTCGGGGGCATGGAGGCGCGGAGCCATCCCCCTCCCTCGGCACCTCGAGCGTGGTGGCAGATCCACCCACCCTCGCTAGCACCTCAGGAGCGACGGCAGATCTGCCCGCCCCCACTGACTCTTGAGGAAAAGCAGCGAGGCTGCTCCCCTCCGCTGACACCTCAGGCTCAGCGGCTGATCCACCCATCCTTACTTGTTCTAAGGATGGGCCAATGGTTCGGCCTGCCTCCACCGTCCTTACGGACTCACTCCCCCGCATGAAACAAGAAGGGTCAATGCATGGACGATGGGATACCGGTCAGTGCATCCTCGCTCTCCAGGTCACCCCACTCGATGTCGACAACTACCTTTTCTTCTTCATCATCAGTGTATCCTCCCCGCACTCCCACGCACGTAGTTTCTGCTGCTTCTTCCTCCTCTCATCCTCCTTTGCCTTCCACTACAGCTCGGATGCGATGCGGTTGGCCACCATCATGGTCGGATCCTTCGACAGCGGAGCTAGAAGATCCATAAGAATGAGCTTCTTTGGCTGGTCCCCCTATCTCAATATCAGCATCGAGGTCAGGAGTTCAATTAAAAAGGAGGCACGAGGAAGGAAAACTTTTGAAAACAATGTATCCCGGTTTTGGCCACATTGGAGGATGCCCCGCACTGGATATACAAAGTCAAGGATAGCGCCGGCATCATCCCGCGGAGGCTCCATCACCTCCTTGATACGCTGCACCACTTCAGAGGGGGAGAGTGATCCCTCGGTGAGCGACGTCCCATCGAGTGACGCCCAAGCGCCATCATGTGTAGGGGAAGCGCGTGCCTCATCAGTGGCATCACCCTCCATGCATGATAGACGCCTATGATCCCCGACCCCTTCATGCCCCTCTCCTTCAGAATTCGAACGATGGCGAGATGGTCCTAGATCTTCTTCTTGTCTTTCTTCAGGACTCCCCACCTCCTCCATGATTCTAGGACCTCTTTGATGAGGTGCCTAGTGAACTCTGGCAAGGGGGCGTCTGCGTCATTCTTGATGTAGAACCAATGCGAATGCCACCCTTTGTTGGAGGTCGATAGATGCATCGGCAGGTACTCGCTGACCTAGTTGTTGTGTAGTTGAATATTGGCTCATTCCATCGACATGTTTAGCTCCTGCTTCTTCTCTCGCTTCTTCAGGAGGGTGACGGCAAAGAAGTACCACCACAGGTCAAAGTGGGGACTAATCCCCAGAAACCCCTCACACAGGGCGACGAACGCCATAATGTGTTGGATTCCATTGGAATTAAGATGTTGCAGCTCCACCGTGTAGTAATGCAGCAAGCCCCGAAGAAACTTATGGGCGGGGGTGGCGAATCCCCGCTCGTGAAAGTGAGCGAAGGATACGACATACCCATTGGGTGGCGATGGCGTGTCCTCATCACCGGGCAGCCGCCACTCCTCGGTGGTAGTCCACGCGCAAAGAAGGCCACGATGAACAAGGCCCTCTAGGCGCTGAAGGGTGATATCGGATTTGCACCATGGCTCCATTGAATGATTGGGGTGGGTGGATGCAAACTTGACGGCGGCTGAGATGCGGATGCAGGAGGCTTAGGCGATTGGCGGCGGAGGTTGTAGATGCAAAGGCAAGGAGGCAATGTGTGAAACCCCAGGGGTGAACCCTTTGGTTTTATAGGGGCGACGGATGCGAGAAAGGCAACCGTTCGCCTGGATCTCCGTGCCTACCATGATTCACCACCACATCACCACACGGGATATGGGCCCCTAATCCCTATCATTTCCCTCCAAAACTGTGTCGGGTGTTTTGCCCCCCTAGGGTAGACCAGGACTCCTTACTGGCAAAAGGGTACAGGTCAAAAAGCGTTCCTCTAGCCCGGTTGGGCCCAGGAGTTTTAGGGCTAGCCCATCAACCGCTTCGACAGTCGTCCCAAGGCACCCTTACGACAGAAGGATGGGCCCACGATTGGCCAAAACTCAGGCGCACAAGCTTCATGAGAGTCTCGGTCCGTGATCGAGTCTCAGCCGGGCTGACTCTGAACGGATCCCCATGAACGGGATGTGAGGATCCCAATTAAGATATCCGGCTAAATTACCACCAAATCTCAGGACCATACCCACGGAGGGTTTGACCTCGGCGAAGAAGAAATTGCATCTTCAGGGCACGCCGTGGGCGATAATGGAGGGCCAGGGTTCTTGAAATCCTCTCTTTCAGAAAACCCTCCGAAGGAGTATCCTATTCCTCCATAGACTCGGGGGCTACACCCACCAGGTGCGCTCGCGCGCACCTGCTGGTAAGTCAAAAATCCCCCAGGCAATTCTACTCGAATCACCCGGGGGATCAGGGGCTACTATCGGGGATCGAATATTGGGGTACCCAAAAAGAGGAGCTAATAACCATCAAACGTTGATGCTTCTGAACATACAAGAATGCGACTACACCTCTTGCCTAACGACCGAGGGCAGACTCCATCTCGCCCGACGTCCGGGGGTTGGCTCCATCTTGCCCGACATCTGAGGGTAGACTCCGCCTCGCCCGGCATCTGAGGGTAGACTCCGCCTCGTCCGACGTCCGAGGGTTGGCTCCGCCTCGCCCGACGTCTAGGACAGGCTCCGCCTCGCCTGACGTTCGGGGACAGGCTTCGCCTCGCCCAACGTCCGGGGGCAGACTCCGCCTCGCCCAACGTCTACGCGCTGCTCCTTCATAACTACGCGCGTAGATAAGGCCGAACACTCAAGTCAACCGTAATACCAAGGACCATACCCTACACGCCTACAGGAAAGTACTGACAGGGTATGGTCCCTCTCTCTCCCGTTTGTAACCTCCTACTACGAACCTTTCAGTGCTAATAACACGAGCAGCAACCGCAAACTGGACGTACGGATATTCTGCCCGAACCAATATAAACCTTGTGTCGTTTAGCACACCATCCAGGCCCAATGCGTAATAATACAAATTTACTCGTTAGTGTTTACTCAAAATACCGACAACGGTCATCCCATCAGGTTGTGTTCACCCATTAATATGCCATGGGCAATCAACATCAGCGCAATCAACAATGTACCTCTTCTTATCTGTTTTGACTAAGTGAAATTTAAACACCTCATTTATTGCAAATTGTTTCATAGCCCATCTAAACTCCTTCATGTTTGGATACACAGTGCCAATATCCATACAAGGCTTGTTAGGATCATAAGCATAAAGTCTTTCCTTCCGGTACAAGATCATCAACAGGAATTGCAACACTAGTTGTGTCAATATCAATGTCAGCAGTTCTATTTTTAGTTGTGTTGTCCCTCTCAGCAGCAGCCTAAGCCTCAGCCTCACTAGGCCTATCATACTGATTATCACCAGTTTCTCAAACCTAGAAGACAGAACAACTGATCCTCATCAATTATATATAGCACACCCTCACCCTCTTCATTAATTGTATCAGCGATCTATAGTCTGTCCCAATCAACACCTCCATAACATTCTACAGTCTATGAACTGCCAAGGACATCATTGCTTCCTGTTCTACAGGCTTATTATTGCTACCAGCATCTCCTAATTTCTTCTGCTGCATCTACACTAACGTCAGACTCCTCATGGAGCCTGGAGAAATTAGGAAAAAATTATAGTGTTAGAAACCTATTGGACGAGGATCACTGTATTAACTTCTCCAAACCCAGTTAGGAGGAATACAAACACTGAAATAAAGAGGAATCATACCGAATGAGGTCCCTCTATCTGCAGTCTATCGGGGAAGGTCACGGTATCAGCGCTTGCAGAAGAAGCAGCAACAACAGTCTAGAACCCGAACAGATTCTACAGCTCTCCTTAAAATGAGAGAAAAAAAAACGGTCTAGAACAGGAGAGGGAGCGCGGGGAGGGGCAGCACCGTGGGGAGCTCACAGGGGGGCGTGGGGGCCTGCTTGCCGTGGGCGGCGCTCGCCGTGGGGGCTGCTCGCATCGGAGTGGGACAGGAGCACCGCGCCCCGCTCGATCCGTTCTCCGACTACCTCCGTTCCGTCCAGGCACGAGGCCAGTGAAAGAAAATATAAGGGGCAGGGGTAGAAGAGGAATAAAAAGAGCCTAAAAACATGGGATGGTATTTTAGCGGATGAGTCGCGTTCCTAATCATAAACTGACGAAGCGCCGTTGTCACCGAAGCCCACTTGCCGTGATGGTCTCTATTTCTCAAAAAGCTCCACGCTCGCCGGCAGGTTCGGGCTGCCTTCCTCCCCAATCCAGCGGCGGCCGCACGGCTCGGCCTCGGTCCTACAAAAAACCACCTCTCCTCCTCCACTTCCCCCTTTCCTACCTTCTTCTCCTCTTCCACCTCAAACCCTCGCCGCAAGAAAGAAAGAAGAGGTCAATCAAATCGAACCAAAACCTCCCGACCCCACAGGGCCAAGCCCATCGCCATGGTGGTGTACACGCAGGAGCATGTGTACAGGCACCCGTGGGACCGGGTGACGGCGGCGGCGTGGCGCAAGTTCACGGACCCGGCCTCCCGCACGGCGCTCTCCCACGTCGCCGACGTCCACACCCTCCACCGCCGCCTCGACTCCGACACGGGCCGCCTCCACGCCGCGCGCTCCATCACCGTGCGGTCCCCGCCGCTCCCTTTCATCCTCCGCCGCCTCCTCCCGTCCGCCGCGGCGTCCCCGAACGGCGCCGCGCTCTGCCACTGCGTCGAGACCTCGCTCGTGGACGCCCAGCGCCGAGCCATGGACGTCGTCGTGCGCAACGTCAGCCTCCGGGGCCTCATCGAGGTCGAGGAGCGCGCCTCCTACAGGCCACACCCGGACCGGCCCGACGACTGGACGCAGTTCAGGCAGGAGACCACGATCCGGTGCCGCCCGCTCGCGGCCCTCGCCGCCGTCGCCGAGAAGGTCGAGACCCGGTGCGCCGAGAGGTTCCTGCAGAATAGCGCCAAGGGGAGGGAGGTCGTCGAGCGTATCTGCCGGTACCTCGAGGCCGAGTCCGCCGGCGCCGCGCCCTCCGTAATCTGATCTGGTTTGCGCATCCTTACTTGATCCGAACGGATCCAAGGGTTCCTCGATCTGTGCTGTGTGCGCACGGACAAATCGAACCCCGCCTGCTAGGCGCTTGTTTTACTTTTCTTTATTTCTTGTGTATGATGAAATGATGATCTGAATTCGGAATAGAATAAAGCTTGTGGCCATAGACTTACTCCTTCTGTTGTCTGTGGAACCGTTTTAAACCCCCCTGATTTTGATCATGCACCTTGCCAAATTCTAATCTGCCAATAATTTCAAAAAGATTATATTCTGCCATGAAATCACTGGTGTTTATTGTGCTATTTTGGTTGACTGAATGGTTAATGCTCATGCTTTGATTTTGATTAGATTTAATAGGTGTCGCTATTCATAGAAAAGGCGAGGTCATTGATCTGTTGATTTTTGAAGCTGGTACCTAGTTCTGTTGTTCAGACTGTCCCCTTGGTTGATTGGTAAGAATAGTATATGACATCGTGAAATACAATGCTTTTTCTTGACAGTTGAATTGCACCATTTGAGTTCCATATCTATTTAATGGTAGATACCCCGCGTAGCTTTGTCATAGGCTTTGGTAATTCTTATGTCTGTGGAACCATTTTGGCAACCTCGTCCTCCCCCCTCCAACACTTTGTGCTTGCTCTTGTAAATTTGAGATGCTTTGATCTATTCAAGGCCGTGTCTATAGAAAACAGAAAGTCTAGCACTGTGCCATTCTTGAAGCTGGGTACGTACTGTTTAATGGTAGATACCCCGCATAGCTTTTTGTCATAGACTTCGGTAATTCTTTTATCTGTGGAACCATTTTGACAACCTCCCCCTCCCCCTCCCCCTCCAACTTTATGCTTGCTCTTGTAAATTTGAGATATTGCATAAGCTATATGAATATTGGTGCTTTGATCTATTCAAGGCCATGTCTGGAGAAACCAGAAAGTAAAGCAATGTGTCCTTCTTGAAGCTGCGCACAGTAGTTTGTCTCCTTTGTGCATTTGGTTTATTGGTAAGAATGGCATGACATATAATCTACAGTTGTAACATATTGTAACATTACAAATCTACAGTTGTAACATATCATAAGTTTCTCCATGGTTTTTCTAAGTCATGTATCTATTAACTACCATAAGATTAGCCTTCTGTTGCTTCCTGGAGCCGTGGATTCCTGGGGTTATGAACTTAGATATTATAGGCTGCTTGTGCTTGTACTATTGTGGATGAGTAGTGGGGTTCAACTACTTCAGTTAATCTACTCAGTTGGCATAAATTGAGAATTGATTTAAGCCACTATGCCAGTCATAGCTTAAGTAACTATAATAATACCTCTTCCAACTAATCCATTATGTGATGCTCTTAATTTCGAACAAATTTCATTAGGTCTGTGTTTTCAATCATGTAAAGTCTTTAATAAGTATGGAATCTCTCTGCCAGCATGGATATCACTTTGATGCCGTCTTGCAACCACATTTGTACTTCATAGACCAAGCTACTGCATCCCCATGTATGATGTATCTTTACCTGAAGCTCCAACTTTCTTCTTGCTGTTTATCTTACTCCATAGATCGTGAAGATACTTTAAATGTTTTTATTCACCATCTTTCAGAGCGTAGTTCTTTAATCTTTACTACAAAGTAACAACGTGGTTGTGGGCAACTGCTAGTTCAGAAATCTGGAATGGTTTAGGCTGCCCTTTATAATCTTATTCATTTGGCAGGAAATTGTGAAACAACATGCTGGCTTCTTACCACTGTAGTCAACTGGTTTTCACTTGTTTGTTCCCCCTGAACTTTATGGTTGCAACATCTTTCAGATTATGAAATCTGTGCAGTCTATGCGTGTTTAGAATTTATTATTAGCCATATTTGACCCTGGCTACAATTTTTCACGAGGCGGTGATCTGAAATTTGGACCACTGCTTTATTATCACAGGGACTGCTGCTTCGTTTTCACAGTGATATGTATCAACTTCTATTACATTACATGATTGGCCACTGTTATCAACATTTGTGAACTGGTTTTGTGCGATAAACAGTGGTAAAATAAAGTAATTTCTGCGGTTGTAAATTGTAATGGTCAATGCTTCAATGCTGCCTTTGGCTTGGGCGGAGTGAGGCTCTCTGGTATCTGCAGATATGAATATGTGATTAGGCTATTGCCTGAGGCTCTCTGGTATCTCCGTATGTGCTGATGTGATTAGGGTATTGCCGTTTGCGGTCATGAGCTAATCAATAACCTTTTATTTTCTGATTCTGAAGATCGTGACCTTTTATTTTTTCCGATTCTGAGGACCGAGACTTGACTTGGCTTCGATGATATTTTATAGTAGTCGTTTCGTCTGTCGAATGTTATCAGTACCTTCCAGGATCACAACACACGCTGCGCTTTCTGTTTGGCTTCGGAGGAGTCGCAATTCGGTTAGTCAGTTTGCATAGTTCCCCGTTCCAGATGATTATAATGCACAAAAATCTCATCGTGTTTGTGTTACAGTTATTGTGTTGCTCTTGCTCGTTTTTTTTTTAAAGGCCTCTTGCTCGGTTGATGGCAACTCGGCAGCTATCTGGAACTGAACTGCTTTATCAAAGCCAAACTGAAAATCTGAAAATCACGATCAACCAGCCACCGAAGCCAACGTCTCAAGAAACGAAACATATGGGACAGCCAACTCTTTACCGATAATAGCTCGCAAGTCGCAAGTAGTCAACATAACAGTAGGAGTCTAGTAGAGACGATTCGAAAAAATAAATGAAAATAGAGATCGGGACCTTACCTAAATGGGCCTAATTCAGTACACATGGGTTGGGCATGTATGTGCGCGGGGAGGCCCGAAACATTAGGTAGCCCTAACTCGCGTCGCTATAAAAGGGCGACTCTGGCGGCCGGAATTAGGGTGTATCTCCGCCGCAACCTCCCTCGAGCCCGAGCAAAGAAGAAAGGCGGACGCGGCGCCGGCGGCGGAGCGGAGATGTCGGAGAGGAAGCGCGGCGCCGGCACCCGCAAGGATGAGGTGGTGACCCGCGAGTACACCATCAACCTCCACAAGCGCCTCCACGGATGGTAATTGCCCCCAGGCTTCTCTTCCATTCCGAAGCTTTGCGGTAGCAGCAGAGTAGATCCGGTAGATCCGCGTGTTGGAGAGCATAGCGTTGTTCTATAGCTGTGCTGGGCTTGTATGTGAGATGCTGGTGCGGAGGGTTGCGGCCTGTGAGCACTATGTGGGCTTGCGAATGGTTGATACACCTGATTGGATCAAGTATCCTTTACCAGCTAGAGTACTGTCGGGATCACCTGACCGAGCGGGAATAGCTTCTAGTTGATCTTGCTCTTGTATCTGATCCCACATTTATCTCGCGTTTGACTTCTTGATTTGCTCTGTGAGTAGTGGCATGTGTCATTTTGTTTTGTGGGTGCCGTTCGATTAGGTGCTACGCGGGTATAGTCAGGTGTTGGCTGAACACAGTTACATGCCCGGGATATGTAATCTGCTCATCGTTACACATATTGCTTCTCGTAATGCTACTATGTGTTCCATTTGGGCAGTATATTTTTCTCCCATGATAGTTTCATTGGGTCATAGTATTTATTTAAAGATGTATGATACAGTAATATGTTTTGGGTTGTCCGGTCATAGTCAGGTATCTGTCTTATACAATCTTGTGGTTGATACAGTTACATGACTGGTACACAGATGCCACTCATCGTTACTCGTGTTGCCTTCACTTGCTTCATGTGTTACATCTGAGTGCTACATCCATTTAAGAGCGCTCTATATTGCTCTTGTATAATTTTGTCCACTATAGGTTAGAAATACCATGTGACCCAATAATATGGCTGCAATGTATTGTCCGGACATAGTCAGGTATCTGTCAAATGCAATGCTGTGGTTGATACAGTTACATGTCCGGTAGAAAGACGTCATTCATCGTTACACATGTTGCCTTTACATGCTGTCATGTGTTCCATTTGGGTGCTACATGCATATTGCAGAAGTACAATATCTTGATGTTTCATTTCTTATTTATTGAATTTCTTTTGGACAGTCAAAATTTTATCATATGCTGTATTGCAAATCAGGCTTAAATTGATCTGTCAGTTTAATGATCACTAATCAATCTACAATTGTATACAGCACCTTCAAGAAGAAGGCCCCAAATGCCATTAAGGAGATCAGGAAGTTCGCCCAGAAGGCCATGGGTACTACTGATGTCAGGATCGATGTGAAGCTCAACAAGCACATCTGGAGCAGTGGTATCCGGAGTGTGCCAAGGAGAGTACGTGTCAGAGTTGCCCGCAAGAGGAACGACGAGGAAGACGCGAAGGAGGAACTCTACTCTCTGGTCACAGTTGCTGAGATCCCTCCGGAGGGTCTGAAAGGTTTGGGAACTAAGGTTGTTGAGGATGAGGATTAAGTCCACGATGGATTCAATCATCTAGCACTTAATGCTTTCCGTGAGAGCAAATTTAAGAATGCTGCTTCAGATTATTGTTATCTACTGCCGATGACTTATGTGATAGAAGATTCGAGACTTTGCTCCTTTCAAGTGCTTGAAATTTTGACTACTTTGCCTGGCTGTCTGTCAATCTGTGCTTGTACAACCCCTATCGTGGCCATCTGTGTTTCGAGTTCTTGATGCACGAAAGGGTGCGTTTGTGCAATCGGTTTCATCTCCATTCGTCCTAATAACTCAACTGTTTGTTTGAGGGGGTGTTCGGTTAGCCCGTTCTCGGCCTGGAACGGCCAGGAATAATTCCCACGCAAGGGGGGTGTTTCCCGGCCTGGAACGGCTAGGAATGATTCCCACACTATGTAAATTAAAGAAGGAATTGTGTGGCTGAGAATTATTCTTAGGTAACCGAACGAAGCCTTGAAGCGCCACTGTTTGTTACAAACAAATAGTAGTGCCATAACAGGTGGCACATGCCACGGCCAGGCATATGAACATGTTGGTCACACGCTACGGCCAGGCATATTAACATCTTATTATCTGATGATCCACGGCCTGTCATATTAACATCTGATCTGATGATCCACGGCCATTCATATTAACATCTGATCTGATGATCCACGGCCAGGCATAATAACATGGCTGATGATGCAAACAGGAACAAGGGTGGGAATCATTTTTCATAATGGCTTCGTAAAAACATGATAGGAAGACGAGAAAAAAAAAGAATTGATACAGCTCTAAGGAACTTCTCAATTGTCAAAAATATCAGCCAAAAATCACGGCACATTTAAATGGGGTAATCACGGCACATTTAGATGGGGGTCTTTGAGCAGAACAAGCGCATATGCCCATCACTCCTTGGCAATGAATCTGTGACAGAAGTGAAATGAACCGTAAGATCTAAAAACTAACTGAGGCAACAAGTAACTGTAGCATAATAGAGCAGAACTTTCCATATCTCATTCTTGATTATTGAATAATGACATGAGTATGAAGTTCGTTCAAAGAAAAAAAATAATGACATGAAGATAATGTTGTCAATTCCTATTAGCGCAGAATAATGCTGTTTCTGAACCTTGCAACAACTCTAGGAAGCAGAACAGAAACACTCGTGTAACACAGCAATGCTATATATTGACACTTGAGTTTGGCAAAGGATGACAACAACTCAGTTGCTGACTCCATAGCTTGAAATAAAATCTCAAGACATCAGTCGCCATATATGACAGGATGTTGGGATGCATTTCTAGTGGTACATGAGTTACTCCCTACGGTCACAACTCACAACTCCATATATGAAAGGATGTTGGGATAATGGGATGCATGTCTAGTGGTACATGAGTTACTCCCTACGTTCATAACTGATGATATTTTGGACAGCTAGTTAGACCTGCAACCAGCTACAATTTCCTGTTGGAAACGTTAACTATATCTGACATAATGGTAAACTAGCAAGAAGCTTAGGGCTGGCCATATTTAGATATTGGTCAAAACTGTTTAACAATTATTGCCTGCAAATAAAGAGCATATATAAGAAACTACATGTGACTACTGCACCAAACATCTCAACTGGTTCGATTTGAACCCAAAACACAAGCTTGGTGCCGAAGGTCATCTTCCAACACCAACTAGTGTAGCTCTTCAGACAGAGCTACCTGCAGCAAACCAAGCTGACTACAGATAAGAAATGTTATGCCCTTACTGTTCGGAGTGTTTGTGCTTTTAGTTCAAATGCATTTGAGTTTTGTAGGCTTAAATCTTGATCCACCTAAGACACGCTACTAAAAACTATAGATGCCAGTTTATTTGCCAATGAACAACTACAGCATTTCGTTCAGCACCTAATCAGAGGAGTTATACCAATGCATAGTAATATACCTCTGGATCAGTTGATCAGAACTCAGAAGTAGACGGCCATCTGAACACCCTTCTCCACGAATCCGCACTTGGCATAGTAGGCACGCAGCTCGGGGGTGCAGTCGAGGATGACCTTGTAGCAGCCGGCGTCCCTGGCGATCTCCACGAGGCGGCGCACGATGCGGAGCCCGAGATCCCTGCCGCGCGCGGCGGCATCGACCACCACGTCCTCCACGTGCCCCACCTTGCCGCCGCCTCGCAGGAACTTACGCTCCACGAAAAGGCACCCTGTCGCGAGGATCAGCCGGTCCGAGGCGGAGGGATCCTCGGCCACGAGGATGACGTGGTCGTCGCCCTGCGCCGCGAGCTCGGCGAAGCGCGTGGCGAACTCGGATGGGGTGAGGTCCGGACAGGCGGAGAGCTGGGAGAGAAGGGCAACGAAGCCCCTCTCGTGGTCGGAAAGCTCTAGGCGACGGATACGGATGGGATCGTTCGTTTCGCCGGCGGCGGTGGGTTCCGGCGAGGTGGATGCCATTTGGGTCCGCAAGCTTGGGTGGGCCGTGGGGGACAGAGTCGTTTCGCTTCAGGTTTGAGAATCTTCTGTTTGTGTGCACCACATCGCAATACCCGTCCGTTCGCTGCCGCATGAGCGCTCAGGATTGAGTATAGCAGAAAGCGGGATGTGGATGTGCTACCTCGAACCACAAAATGGTTAAAAAAACAGTGTTTCAAATAGCAAGTTATAGCGGCAGCCATAACAATATCGTTGTACTAAATCCATCCTAAATTAGGATTACGAGACGTTTTGTATAGTACTTGTGTATAGCAAATGCAAGTATCTAGAAAAGTCAAAATGTATTATAATTTAAAACCAAGAAAGTACTAAATACCAGGCTATAGTAATACTATAGCGCCTGAGCAAACCCTTCGCTAGATGATATAACCTGCAATTTAAAACACCGATAAAACAAATGGTCCTAAAATTTTTAATTCCATGCCAATTTAGTTTGGTAGTACTAGGATCACGTATATTAAATAACAAGTTATAGCGGCTCTCGTTAGTTTATCACAACTTTCTACTAAAGGGGCCTACAGCATTTCGTGAGAAGCTCTACTCAATCGCTATAGCCTGCAATTCAAAACACTAACTAGAATATGTGTTCCAAACTAAGTAATATTGTGGTGCCTATATTTTTAATAACACTCCCTATGGTTATTTTCATTCCATTATTTCTTGTCATGGTGTTGCTTATTAGCTGATTACTTTATGGCAATCAATCCAAAGCATATCTATATACATATAAATAAAAAGGCAAAATTTTAGCCCTTTTTTTTTTGTCTAGGCCGTTTTTCGTCTAGTCCATTCTAATCTAGACCAACCGTCCAGCCCACTCGCTGGCGCCTGGCCCATTCACTTGCGTTCAGCTCTCCTGGCGCTGCTGCTGCATCCGTTCCGTCCCAGGCCGCCGTCCCGCAGGCAGCGTGGGCAGAAGGCATCCTTGGGCGATGCAGAGCGCGATGGCCTGCACTGCGAGGCCGTGGCTGACCGCGAAGCGCCGCGTGGCGGAGGATGTCAATAAGGCTTATAAGGGCACAAAGGCGGCGGCGTACGCTTTGCTGTAGGGCGCCGTGAAGAGGAGCGCGAGGTAGCCGCAGCGCAGCAGCAGGAGGGACGCGTACACGAAGTTCCCAGTGGAGAGGCCTGACCGCGCGGAGAGAGGCACGCCGAGCGCGAAGGAGAAGCGGCCCGCGGCGTCCGCGTGGGCGCACCAAAACTCGAATGCGTTTCTGTTTCCTGACCGTCTAGGCCCCGTGAAAAGCCAGAGCTTTCGCTCCGCCACGAGAAGGGCGGCAGGGCCGACTCCGAGGAGGAGCAGAGCGCCGCGTCGTCGCCGTTCTCCGTGTGCAGACCGTCTGGCCGTCCAACATGGACACAATGACCTTCTCGGCCGCCTCGTACGCGCGCTCCTCGAGATCCTCGTCGTCATAGTCCGGCGACAGGTCGGGCAATAGCGGGCGCACGCCTCCTCGACGGCCCTGGATGCGGCCGCGGCGAAGGCGGGGGTGGAGGCGGCGTCCCCAGCACCGCCGGCGGAGGCATCCATCAAGATGCGTCGCGAGGACCTCGACGACGCGAGCAGCGGGTAAGGCACGTGGTCAGCACGTGCCCGCCTCGGTTCAGGATGCCCAACGAGATTTATTTTGTTCTTGTCTGTTTCCTTTTTCTTATAAAATAAATAATAAATATGGTATTATGAGTCTTTGAAATTTTTACCTTTTCTTAATATATAAATATCCATCACTATATAATTTTGATTAAAAATAAAACTTATTCTTATTAAAATATTGATTAGTCAATAGTCCAACTAATCAAGTCGTGGACTGAAATCTTAATTAGTTTGTCATCTAATAATTTAATCAAAATAAATGTATCCCCGTGTTGCACGCATGTACGTACCAGTGTACTGCTTGATAAGGAGTGCCATGTAGAAATTAATAGAGGTCTCCATGATAATCATCAACTGATAGACCAATCTTTACAAAGACGGCTACTGACTCCTTACAAACTTTAATCAAATATTAAAATTAAATATTTTTATGGATCCTCAAATGAATTCATGAAACTAGATATCTAACTCACCAGACATTAATAGTATGACAATTAAACTTACAATATATTTACATATAAATATTTTTGTACCTTGTAACGGAAGAAAACATCTATTAAGATTTAAGGTTGTATTTTAATTCGATACAAACTTTACTAGATATTACCATATTATTGTCAATATTAACTTATTATATATTATGCATGCTTGGTCATCATAAAATAAAATATAGCTTTTCAAATTTTATATGCTGATAAAAAATATATATAGACATGTATATTTTGTTTTCGATTTACATTAACATTAACGTTTGATTTGATAGTTTTTTTCCTCTCCCGTTGCAATGCACGGGCACATTTGCTAGTACATTCTAAAATAAAAGGGGAAAGTTGGTTGTATATGGCCAAAGAAAACCATTTTGGGGACCAGTCAAATATATTTATCATGTGAAATATCATTCAAAGAATAAACATTTAACTTAAACCATTTCATCACATTTGTGGTTAACCCCATCAGTTAGTGGCTCCAATGCCTTGGTTTTATAGCTTCAATGGGTGGCCTTCCCTATTCTCCATCTCGATGCAGCACAAGAGGGGGATGGCATAATGGCCGGTGAATGTCATTAGCATGTTCTCCGCGATAAAAAAAACATCACCCATGGGGTCTTAGCTAGCGCGACCGCCATGGGAGCACTTGAGGAGGCCCTCTTCTTTGTCGTCGTGGTTGTCACATTTGCGTGCGAGGATGAGGACGATGACCTCGAGCTCCTCGTCAAGGAGGCTGAAGCTGCACCGCCACTAAGGAGGAGGATGCCATAGAGCTGGGTGTGCAGCACACATGTTGTTCATGTGGGTATCAATGAAGACAAGTGTCATGAGTGGGTGAGGTGAAAGGATCAAGATGCCAAAGAGAGGGGGTGAATTGGGCTAATTCTAAAATTCTTTGCAATAGTTAAACCCTACACTTAGTCCACTTCACCACTTGTGCCTAGAATGTGTTTCTAATGTTCTGCCGCACAAAAGTTTTACAACCTAAGTTCCAATCCCTACTCTAGCATGGCAATTCTATGAATGTAAAGACAAGAATTGAATTGCTCAAAGTAAATGCTTAAAGTAAAGAGAGAAGGAGAAAAGCGACGATATTTTGCCGAGGTATCAGAGAGTCGCCACTCCTCACTAGTCCTCGTTGGAGCACCCGCGCAAAGGTGTAGCTCCCCCTTGATCCGCGCAAGGATCAAGTGCTCTCTACGGGTTGATTCTTCGACACTCAGTCGCGGTGAATCACCCACAACCGTTCACAACTTGAGTTGGGTCATCCACAAGCTTCACTGGATGATCACCAAACTCTCAATCACCACCAAGCCGTCTAGGTGATGGCAGCGGTGGATCCAACTCATGAGATTAGGAGGGGCTCTTTCTTCTTCTCCTACCTTCCATCCCTTACCTTCTTCTTCTTCATTCTTCCTAAAAATCAAGGAGGGGCTAAGGGGGGCTCCATTGTCTGAACAGCGATAGGAGGGCTTGAGCCCGCCTGCCCCACCGCTAGATCCACCGCTAGGTGATGGCGATCACCAAGAGTAATAAGCAAAAACTCTCACTTGACCACAACAAGTCTAATGAGAAGGATGGATGCATACTTGCTACTCTCTTGTTGCTAATGAGGACTTAATCTTGGATTCTCAAATCTCAATCACCTCACTAGGTTCTTGCTCTCCTTGGCACTCTCAAAGGTATTTCTTAGCTGTTGAAATGGACAAGAGTACTCCCTTGAATGAATAGAGAAAGTATTTATACCCCCTCATTCAAAATGAACCGTTATGTGCCTCTGCGGGGTAACCGAACGCTCCGGCCAGTTCTCCCCGCCATTGAGCCATTAAGTTGTGACCGGACTAGGACCTATGTCTGGTCAGCACTGACCGGACATGTCCGGTCATGAAAACTGCTCTCTAGAACCTTACTGATGTTGACTGAACTCTGGCACCCAGCGTCCGGTCACTTTGCCGCTCAGTGTTCGGTCAGTAGCCGGAACCTGACCAGCGTCCGGTCAGCATTGACCGGACGCGTCTGATCAGGATTCTCCCTCTCTGGAACCTTACTAGAGTTAACCGAACTCTGGCACCCAGCGTCTGATCACATTTCACTCAGCATCCGGTCGCATCCAGACGACTTCACCTTGATCAAATGAACTGACCAGACTCTACGCCAATGTTCGATCACACCAGAACCAGCGTCCGATCAACATTTGACCCTCCATTCACTTCCAACTCGAAATCATATGTGAATGAAGTTTTCTCCAATTGATCTAAGGGCTATTTAGGAGCTACCTAGTGCTAGATTTGACAAGTGTGCACCACACCTAACCCACTAGACTCACCTAGGTCAAGCTACTAGTCCATACCCCCTTAATAGTATGATCAAAGGAAAAACAAAGTCCTAAACTACTCTAAGTGTCTCTTCAACACCAAACGACACTTAAAACTAGTCCATCCTTAACCTTGTCATTCATCCTTTGAAAACCGAAATGATTTCCATCGTAGAGGCATGACAACCATGATTGCCCAATCAATTGTCCTTACCATGACCTAACTTAATTGCATCTGCAAAACACACGTTAGTCATAGTAATATCGTATTATCATTAATCACCGAAACCTAACTAGGGGCCTAGATGCTTTCCATCTCTCCATTTTTAGTGATTAATGACAACACAACCTCGAGTATGTAAAAGAGATGAGGTTTTCAATATGCTTGGTTCATATAAGCTTTTGATAATAAGAGCAAAAGAGGTAGGCAAGCTTATATGACCTAAGCCAACATGGTGTACTCAATAGATATGAAATAAGCATGAGTACAAGAAATAAAGCTCATTTGTATCAGAGTAAAACGTGGAAGCAAAGCAAATGAGCATATCCAAGTGACATGACATATATAAAGATCAAAGTAGAGAGCACACATGTCACATATCACATTAATATCACTATCCCATAAATATCATGTTCTATGCATGAAACTAAACATGAATGCATAATAGTGTATCACACATAAAAAGCCAAATATAATAAATAAGCTCCCCCTAGATATATCGCTCCCCCTATGTCTATCATACTCAATCCCTCTCCTCCTTTGGCATCAAACACCAAAACCTAAGGGTCGGTCGGTGGGGCTGGAGCAGACGAGTTGGGCGTAGAGTCACGGCGAGTGATCTGAAACTAGGTAGCATCATCATCTGATCCTGAGCTCTAAGTAGTCTGACCCTCTGTCGCTGGAAGTAACACTGAAGCGGTCTTGGTTGGATCTAGGACTGGTGTGGCCTGTGACTCTGCAGATATGACTGTAGCAGGTGGCTCTGATGATGCAACTGATGATGGAAGCATCTCTATAGTCCTAGTAATAGGAGCAACTATGGAAGGACCAGGGACATATAGATCTGGCAGTGTAGGCTGCCCTGTCAACTCACTGAAGGTAGCACCAAGGCTTCTAGAAACTGGGGTGTCTGTCACAAGCAATGACGAAGTCTAAGCCGACGTGAAGCTCATATGTAGAGGTGTGAATAAAAGACCCTAGGCTGGCACTAGCGAAGGAAACCACTAGGACACCTATCCTGTAGGTGAAGCGAACATGGTAGCTGGCTATCCCTGACTCTGAAGCCCACTATGCTAAAAACCGGGAGTCACTGTAGTGGTGGCAGGCTGTTCGAGCTGAGAAGTAAGCTATGGTAGTGGAGCCCCAATAGCAGATATGACATGCTGCATGAATCCAAGTAACTGTTGCTGCATGAGGAGCTGCTGCTGCTGTTGGATAGCCTACTACTATCGCTGGAACTTGTCCTATCTAGTCTAAACCTATGCTAGAGCAGCTACGGTCTCCTAGGCCTGGCAAGCCTGATCCTGCCTCATCTGCTCAAGTATAGCAAGAAGAGCAAGGTCTGTCTGTGGTGCCTGTGGAGCTGAGCTAGAGCCACTAGCCTCACCGTCATGTCGTCGTGGAGACATCTGAGGGATATCCTGGTAGTCATCATCTAAACTGTCGCTAGGGTCGCTCTCGACCATACCCTCCTGCTGAGCATCTAGCTACTCCTCCTCTATAGCTACTACGCCCCTAATGATATCATCCTGCTAGGCTATAGTCTCTAGCACCTCTAGGCAATGGCGTGGTTGGCTAGGTGTCCTCGCTTCACTGTGGTGGAGCATCCGAGTCATATTATAAGCTGGAAACTCTGTAGTAGCTCCTGAATACTCTACCAACATCTCAGGAGGCCTCACTGTGACTGCCCTGTGAATCAGAAATGTGATCCAGTGAGCATACAATAGCTGCCTGTGACCTCGAAATCCCTCTGCAAGTGTATCCTCCATCTTAGAAAGAATGAGATCCCATATATCAAATATTGTTTACTAGATCAAGGAGTTCAATAGTCACAACTAAATGCGAGTCAATCCCTCACGATATCCCATCCTCGGTAGCAGGGTCCTCCTCATGATAGCATCAAGCAGTCTAGTTGTAGGAGTAAGATCCCTAGGTGTCCTGCTCGACCCCTTGCTGAATGGCTCTATGAAGCAAGGTCGGATGAGATCCGTGGGAGGCAAAAGACTACCGTGAGGGCGTCTAGGAGGCTCTGTGTGACCATTGCAAACCTCATGTAGCCGGATAGGTGACTCCTAAAGCCTAAGAATCTCTCTGACCCTGAAGCTCATTAGCCTATAGTCACGGCCTCTGAAAGCAAAGTGAATAAATGTGTGCCCTGGGTCAATCCAAAGTGTAGCATAGAACTCATGAACTCATGATGGTACACATCTGCCTGTCCACCCAAGTAGGCCTATCAACCCTAGCAGGTAAGAATGGTGAGGATAGATCTACTCTCCTGTAGCTGCTATAATAGCCTCAATAGAGCATACTCTCTGAGATCTAAAAGCAACCCCACTATTAAGATATGCATTATAGAAATCCTCCTATAGTGGAGTATAGAAACCCTCTGAAGCACGCTCGTCCCTCCTCGGCGGGAACCAGTCCTCGAACTAAACAAACCTAAGCTGTTGCACCTGCTTGGTCATAGCGGCCCCTAAATCTAGATGAGTCACTGGAGGCAGACCCTATGGTCTAGGAGGCAGACGAGAACCCCTCCTCTATGCCTCTGGCCTTGATGTCACCTAGGTACGGATATGACTAGAGCGGCGTAACTATAGGTGAGGTGCCTGCTCTGTCTCCTCTATCTGCACTGGTGGCTGTGACTGTTGTGGCTCCCCCTAAGGCTGAGTCTCCTCCAAAACAACATGTTGTCCCTCAAGCGTGATAGTCCCAGCTAGACTACCATGACAACGCTCAACCTGCTCAATGGTTGTCCTCTATGATGGTGAAAGCTGATCTGCAATGACAACACCACTCTGAGCACCTCCTCTCTCTACATGCTCTGCGGTGGCTGCTACTACTGCTGCTCTTGCTGTATTAGCATCTGCAAACTTCTGCTTCTTTGATGTAGTCTTCTTTGTCCCCTTGCCTTTCACCTCAGTAGGCAAGCGAGGCAGAGGCCTTGGATCCTCATCACCTGGACCACCTCTGATGTTCTTAACACATGCCATTGCTGGACCTAAAAAAGAGCAACTACCACTGACAAGAATCAACTGCTAACTATCACTTCTGAGGCTTGGCCTCAATCCGTACTCGCGAGCTTGGCCCCGAGTTAACTGATAACTACCAAAGTAACCTCAGAAACACCGACTCGCTGCACGATAGAATAGATTGGATATATAAATAATTTCAATATACATCTAGAGTTATGAAACCCTAAGAAGCAAGTAATAGATACGAAATTAGAAGCGAGGGCTTGCTACCTGATGAATCGGTGACCGACGAGAAGAGGAATGAATCATGGGCACCAAGGGAATCGACAATTAGGGTTAGGGTTCCAGCGATGGCCAATCAGCACAATGTAGGCACGGCAATGGTGATGATTGGCGCTGGACAGGCCGTGGAGATGCAGGCACGATCTAAGGCACGGGCACGGTGGTGCGGGGTGCGGTGGCATGGTGGCGTTAAGGCACGAGCGTGCGGCGGCATGGTGGCGCGGGTAGACGGCGCGGGAGCAGCGCAAGCACGGTGGACGGGCAAGGCGACTTAGGTGCGACGCGGTGGCTCGGGAAACGGCAAAGTTGGCGTGGGATGCGAGATTAGGTCATGGTGCGGCACGGTTATATGGTGGCCCCCGTGACGAATGAGAAAAGGAAATGGAAAAGAGACCGGAAACCGCACGACTTCTACTGACCGGATGCTCCGGTGGCAACGATCAGACGCTGCCACCTAGAGTCTGATCGACTCTAGAGAGGTCCAAATCCCCTCTAGTCACGACCGGACGCATTCGATCACCACTGACCAGACGCAGGATCACCTTCTGATCGAATGCAGGGAAAGAACCGTTTCAGCGTTCGGTCACTCCTTCGCAGCAACGGTTCACCTCCTGTGAACTGACCGGACGCTGGACATCAGAGTCCGGTGCAACATCCGGTTACTCTTTTTCAGTAGATCTTCAAAGTTCCTTCACGCTGCCTGTTCTCAATCAAGTCCCAACTTCAATAAGACCCAAATAAACACTAATTGAGACTAATGTGAGTGACCTCTCTCAAACCCTCAAATTTTTCGAAGTATTTTGCCTTAGGCTATAATTCTTTTTAAGAAAATAGGCAATAAAAGGGTAATTGAAGAGAAATGACAAAACAACATACATGCATATGCAATGCAATACTTGAAAGTAATTCTAGTTGCTTGTCAAGTTTGATCCAAGGTTAAGCTTCTTCACACGCTCTTCGGCGGTTATTATAACCATGTTAGACAAGCCCTAAATGCATTACTAAAAAGTAAACATGTTGTATATTACAATGCAATGCAAGGGACAACACAAGCTCATTTTATAGTGAAGTTGCTAAAATCAAGCACATTGAGCTCATTCCTCAACCGACAAAATGTAGCCTCATCTAGCGGTTTAGTGAAGATATCCGTCAATTGATTCTCGGTCCTTACACCTTCTAGTAAAATATCATTCTTAGCAACATGATCTCTAAGAAAGTGATGACGGATATCTATATGCTTGGTGCGAGAGTGTTGAACCGGATTATTAGCAAGCTTTACCACACTCTCATTGTCATACAAAAGTGGTACCTTTTCTAGAACTATACCATAGTCTAGCAAAGTTTGCTTCATGTAAAATATTTGTGCACAACAAACACCCACGGCAATGTATTCCGCTTCAGCAGTGGACTAAGCCACACTATTTTGCTTCTTGGAGGACCAAGACACAAGTGATCTACCAAGCAAATGGCATCCTCCGGATGTGCTTTTCTTATCAACTTTGCAACCGGCATAATCCAAATCGGAATAGCCAACTAATTCAAATCTAGCTCTTTTAGGATACCGAAAGTCAATGGTTGGTGTGTGCTTAAGATACCTAAGGATTCTTTTAACGGCAATCAAATGAGCTTCCATAGGATTAGCTTGAAATCTAGCACACATACACACACTAAACATGATGTCGGGCCTAGATGCGGTTAAATATAATAAGCTACCAATCATAGAGCGGTAGAGAGTTTGATCAACTATTTTACCTCCCTCATCTAGGTCGAGATGTCCATTAGATGGCATTGGTGTCTTGATTGGCTTACATTCATCCATATTGAACCTCTTGAGAAGATCCTTGGTATATTTTTCTTGAGAGATGAAAATCCCTTCTCTCATTTGCTTGACTTCAAAACCAAAAAAGAATGTAAGCTCTCCAATCATAGACATCTCGAACTCCTTCGGCATCAATTCATCAAACTCTTTGCAAGAATCTTTATTTGATGATCCAAAGATGATATCATCAACATATACTTGACAAATGAAGATCTTTCCATCAATCTTTCTTGGTGAATAGTGTAGTATCGACCTTCTCAATGAGGAAATTCCGAAGGCACTCATACCAAGCTCTTGGGGCTTGCTTAAGCCCATATAGCGCCTTGGACAACCTATAAACATGATTAGGATATCTAGGGTCTTCAAACTCGGGAGGTTGATCAACATAGACTAGTTCATTAATAAAGTCATTTAAAAATGCACTTTTAACATCCATTTGATATAGTTTCATTTTATGATGTGATGCATATGCAAGGAGGATACGAATGACTTTAAGACTTGCAACTGGTGCAAAGGTCTCTCCAAAATCCAACCCTTCAACTTGAGAGAACCCCTTTGCAACTAGTCTTGCCTTGTTCCTCACAACAACGCCTTGATCATCTTGCTTGTTGTGGAACACCCACTTTGTTCCAATGACTCTTGCACCTTGTGGTCGCTCTTCAAGAGTCCAAACTTCATTGCGGGCGAAGTTGTTCAACTCTTCATGCATGGCATTTATCCACTCGGAATCTTGAAGAGCTTCTTCTACATTCTTAGATTCAACACAAGAGACAAAAGAGTGATGTTCAATAAAAGAAGCAAGCTTTTGAGATCGAGTCATTACACCCTTTGATGGACTCCCTATGATGAGATCTTGTGGATGAGCTTGTAGTAGAGGTGAATTTCTTCTATCAACCACTTGAGGTGAAGGTTGTGGAGCATCAACATCTTATGCTTGTGCCACCATTTGATCATGGAAGATATGAGCATCTTTATTTTCTACTCTCCCATCTTTATCACTATCTTGTGGCACATTTGATGAAGAAGGTGGATCAATCACTTGTACATCATCTTCATCATCTTTAGGTTTGATGTCTTCAATCAGAATGTTTTTCATAGCCTCCCTCAATGGTTCATCACCTACATCATCAAGATTCTTATGTGCTCCTTGGGAGCCATTAGATTCATCAAATTTCACATCATATGTTTCTTCAACCAAGCCGGTGGCATGATAAAATACTCTATATGCTTTGGACTTTGATGAGTAACCAACAAGAAAACCAATATCACAACATCTTTGAAACTTCCCTAGGTGTTGCTGCTTCTTGTAGATATAGCATTTGCAACCAAACACCCTAAAGAAGGAGACGTCTGGCTTCTTCCCATTGAACAACTCATAAGGTGTCTTTCTAAGAAACTTTTGAATGAATAAGTGGTTGGATGCATAACATGCGGTGTTGATAGCTTCCGCCCACAGAGCTTTAGGTGTGTTGTACTCATCAATCATTATTCTTGCAAGTATGATTAGTGTCCAGTTCTTTCTCTCAACTACACCATTTTGTTGAGGAGTGTAGGTTGCAGAGACTTCATGCTCGATTTCAACTTCATCACAATAGGCTTCAATGTTTGTGTTGTCAAACTCTTTTCCATTATCACTTCTAATTTTCTTGAGCTTCACTTCAAACTCATTTTGTGCTCTCTTGGCAAACTTCTTGAAGCATTATGCAACTTCGGTCTTGTCATGAAGGAAGAACACCCATGTATATCTTGAGTAGTCATCAACAATCATAAGACAATAAAGATTTCCTCCCAAACTCTCGTATGTTGTTGGTCCAAATAAGTCTATGTAAAGAAGCTCTAGCACTCTTGTGGTTGATATGAAAGCTTTTGTAGGATGAGTGTTTGCAACTTGCTTGCCGGCTTGACATGCACTACACAACTTGTTCTTCTCAAATTTCACATCCTTCAACCCTCTCACCAATTTATTCTTCATAAGCTTCTTGAGTAAGCTCATCCCAACATGAGCAAGTCTTCTATGCCATAGCCACCCAAGTGATGTTTTGGTGAATAGACATGTCTTCAAGTTAGTATCTTTGGAGGTGAAATCCACTAGATATAGGTTGATGTATCTAAATCCCTTGAATATTACTTGATCATCATCTTTCTTAGATACAACCACTTCCTTCTTGATAAATAAGTATTGGAAGCCAAGATCACACAATTGTCCAACGGATAGCAAGTTGAAACTCAAAGAAGCAACATATAGCACATTTGAGATAGAATGATCATTTGATATTGTCACTTTGCCCAATCCTTTGACTTTGCCCTTTGAATTATCTCATAATGTAATTCTTTCTTGGCCATCTACTTCTTTATCTAGTGAGGTGAACATACGAGGATCACCGGTCATATATTGTGTGCAACCACTATCAATTACCCAATGACTTCCACCGGTCTTGTAGTTCACCTACACACAAGAGATCAAGCTTGTTTAGGGACCCATACTTGTTGAGGGCCCTTGACTTTCTCTACTAGTGACTTTGCAACCTAAATTTTTTTAGGCCTATTCTTGTTGGGAGGTCCTAAGAACATAACTTTCATTTTTCCATTTGAGTCCTTTCTAAGCATGTAATGAGCATTGAAAGCAAAGAGTCTAGCATGCTTGGACAAGGGTTATGGTGGTAGAGTTTGACACTCATGGGCAAAATGGACTTCTTGTCCACACTCAAAACACCTCTTTGGCTTTGGCTTTGACTTGTGTTGTTGTTGTTGTTGAGCTTGGGCCTTCTTCTCTTGATTTGCCAAGTATCCAATTCTACTTCTATTCATCTTCATGACGGTGTTCATAAGTAGCTCACTTTGAAGATGTTGTCCTCTTGTAAACTTGCTCAACCCAGTCTTGAGATGCTCTTTTTCTAGCTTGAACTTCTTGTTCTCTTCTTTGAGCTCATCATGATTCTTCTCCTTCTTGAGTCTCTTGTTTTCTTCTTTAAGCTTCTCATTTTCAAGAGCTAAATCACTATCTTAGTCAAGGATCTCTAACACAATGGTGTTGGTGGTTGATAGCTTCTCAAGATCTTTCTTTAGATTCTCATTCTCATTCTTGATCTTGACATACTCATCATAGTCATCAGACTCAGCCACTTGCTTGCCTTTGCTACTAGAACCTTGCTCCATGCTCTAAAAAATCAAGTCATCATATGATGTAGCTATATCAATCTCAACAATATGGTTAATAGCATCATGTGGCTCATTGGATAAAAGCTCTTGAGAGATAACAAGATTAACATGATTGATCTTAAGATTTGTATACTCTTCTTTTAGCATGTTATAGCTAGTGATGAGCTCGTTATGTATCCCCTCAAGTTTATCATGTTTATCTTTAAGTTCTTTCTTAGAAGATTTGAGCTCCTTGAGTTTGGATGACATAGCATCATTTGCTTCTCTAAGCTCAACACTAGCCTTTTTCGCTATGTCACATTTCACTAAAAGTGAATCATTCTTAATTTCAAGCTTTTCATTCTTAGCTCTAGTCTTTCTAATGATCTTAGTGTATTGATTTAGTAATTTAACAAGATCATCATATGAAGGTGATTCAAATTCATCATCATCACTATCACTATCATCATTGCTAGCATGTTCATCACCACTACTATCATCATTATTTGATACCTTTTGTTCACCCTTGGCCATAAAGCATAGGTGTGTAGAGGATGATGGCGGTGGTGTCGGTGAAGATGATGAAGAGTCAATCACAATGACGGCCACCTTCTCATTGTCACTATCATCATCGGATGAGCAACTTGATGAATCAATGTTCGTGAGCCAATCACCGACGATGTATGCCTTGCCATTTTTCTTCTTCTTATGGAAGTCCTTCTTGCCATCCTTCTTCTTGTATGGCTTGTTTTTTTTCTCATCTTCATCTTCATCACTTGAGTCATCTTTCTTGCCCTTGTACTTCTTCTTGTACTTGTCTTTCTTGGGCTTGGTGCATTGATGTGCTAGATGACCAAGTTCTCCACAATTATAGCAATCCATCTCGAAGATTGGCTTCCTTCTAGTGCTAGTGAAGAACTTCTTTTTCTTGCCATCAAACTTGACGCCATTCTTGTTGATCTTCTTTAGCATCTTGGCGGTTCTTCTCACCATGAGAGCAAGACTTGCATCATCAACTTCATCATCACTTGAGCTCTCATACTCAATTCTTGCTTTGCCCTTCTCTTGGCTAGTATTGAATGCTAAGTCTTTGTCTTTCTTCTTGGTAGAGGATGAACCATCTTGTGGTGTGATGTGCATGTACATCTCATGAGCGTTGATCTTTCCCAAGATTTGAGTTGGTATAGCAGTGGAAAGATCACCTTGATGAAGCACGGTCACAATGTGCCCATATTTGTCAATAGGGAGGACACTCAAGATCTTTCTTACAACATCGGATGGTTGCATTTGTATAAGTCTAAGCCCATTGACTTCCTCTATAAGAACATTCAAGTATGAGTACATTTCATTAGCACTCTCTTTAGGAAGCATCTCAAAAGAATTAAGCTTTTTCATTATGAGTTGATAGTGTTCCTCACGCTCACTCTTAGTTCCCTCATGGAGTGCACAAATGTCCGACCATAGTGCATGGGCGTCCTTGTGGTTCCTCACCCGGTTAAACACATCTTTGCAAAGGCCTCTAAAGATAGTGTTTCTAGCCTTTGCATTCCATTTTTCGTAGTTCACTTCATCGCCTTAAAGGTGCATGGGATCCCTAGATTTTGGGAAACCTTAAGGGATGGCTCTAAGAATTTTAACATCTAGAGCTTCTAAATACGCCTCCATGAGGATTTTCCAATAAGGAAAATCATCTCCCTCAAAGATAGGAGGAGGTCCATCCCTATGAGACATTTTCTCTAGGCGGTTAAGCCTAAATACATGATCACGAGGCTCCGATACCAATTGAAAGAATCAAGATGCCCAAGAGGGGGGATGAATTGGGCTAATTCTAAAATTCTTTGCAATAGTTAAACCCTACACTTAGCCTACTTCACCCCTTGTGCCTAGAATATGTTTCTAATGTTCTACCGCACAAAAGTTTTACAACCTAAGTTCCAATCCTACTCTAGCATGGCAATTCTATGAATGTAAATACAAGAATTGAATTGCTCAAAGTAAATGATTAAAGTTAAGAGAGAAGGAGGAACGCGGTGATGTTTTGCCGAGGTATCTGAGAGTCGCCACTCTCCACTAGTCCTCGTTGAAGCACCCGCGCAAGGGTGTAGCTCTCCCTTGATCCGCGCAAGGATCAAGTGCTCTCTATGGGTTGATTCTTCGACACTCCATCGCGGTGAATCACCCACAACCCCTCACAACTTGAGTTGGGTCATCCACAAGCTCCACCGAATGATCACCAAACTTCCAATCACCACCAAGCCATCTAGGTGATGGCGATCACCAAGAGTAATAAGCAAGAACTCTCACTTCACCACAACAAGCCTAATGAGAAGGGTGGATGCACACTTGCTACTCTCTTTTTGCTAATGAGGACTTAATCTTGGATTCTCAAATCTCAATCACCTCACTAGGCTTTTGCTCTCCTTGGCACTCTCAAAGGTGTTTCTTAGCTGTTGAAATGGGTAAGAGTACTTCCTTAAATGAACAGAGGAAGTATTTATACCCTCTCATTCAAAACGAACCGTTATGTGCCTCTACGGGGTGACCGAACGCTCCGGTTAGTTCTCCCCGCCACTGAGCAGTTAAGTTGTGACCGGACTTTGATCTGCGTACGGTCAGCACTGACCGGACGCGTTCGGTCACAAAAACTTTTCTCTGGAACCTTACTGATGTTGACCGGACTCTAGCATAAAGCGTCTGGTCACTTTGCTGCTCAACATCCAGTTAATAGCCGGAACCTGACCAGCATCCGGTCAGCACTGATCGGATGATTCCGATCAGGATTCTCCCTCTCTGGAACCTTACTAGAGTTTACCGGACTCTGGCACCCAGCATCCGGTCATATTTCACTCAGCGTCTGGTCGCATCCAGATGACTTTACCTTGATCAAATGAACTAAACGGACTCTGCGCCAGCGTCCGGTCAACATTTGACCCTCCATTCACTTCCAACTCGAAATCATATGTGAATGAAGTTTGCTCCAATTGATCTAAGGGCTATTTAGGAGCTACCTAGTACTAGATTTGACAAGTGTGCACCACACCTAACCCACTAGACTCACCTAGATCAAGCTACTAGTCCATACCCTCTTAATAGTATGGCCAAAGGGAAAACAAAGTCCTAAATAACTCTAAGTGTCTCTTCAACACCAAACGACACTTAGAACTAGTCCATCCTTAACCTTGTCGTCCATCCTTTGAAAACCGATGATTTCCATCGTAGGGGCATGACAATCATGATTGCCCAATCAATTGTCATTATCATGACCTAACTTAATTGCATCTGTAAAACACACGTTAGTCATAGTAATCTCGTATTGTCATTAATCACCGAAACCCAACTAGGGGTCTAGATGCTTTCAGAGGGGCTCTGCACATCCAAGCCGTAGGTGGTTCTCTTCACATCCAAGTTGAAGGGGTCGGCATCGAGCCTTCGAATGGCCTCCGCAGAGGCATTCAACTTCTCATAGAACTCCATTCGATGTAATAATATGGTATTATCATATAGCTGCTCTTCTTGTTTGTTATCGGGCCTGCTAAGCTATTCATGATTGTAGCAGCATAGTTTAGAACAAAAGGTCTTATTACGGTTGTGTGGACCTTGAGGTCAAACCTCCCTCCTAGGCCAAGCACATTGCTCCGTCCACCCAAGTAATAGATTTGCATGTTAGGTCGGTGGGATCGGAGGGGTGGCCCAATAAGTCATAAATGGAGGCAAAGGTGTCTCCTGATCTTGATAGTTAGGGCACACCACGACGAGAAAGAAATTGGCAAGGGGGCAGGGGGTAGGACCTTGGTGAGCAATGACTGGGGGATGAATGAAAAAGGAAGAAAAATGTGTGCCGTGGGAAGTGGCTGTAGGGTTGACGTTTGGATGAGTTTCTCGATATTAGTGCCAAACAATCGTAATGGCATTTCAAGTTAACGGTTCAATCTTTTAGCGATAGTTTACCCAAATAAGATATTTTAGTATTTTTTTTTAAAATCATATTCTTCCGATGCTATACAACTATTTTTTCCCAAATAAAAAGTCTATCTAGTTTTTTTTTAAGAATTAAGTCTGTCTAGATTTGTCCAACGGGAATTTAGAGTCAGAACCTAGACAATCATTTTAGGCCTGGCCCATACTCGGGTCTATTCTCGAAGTATTATGACCATGCCACTGTCGCAACTTGCTTTG
Organism: Miscanthus floridulus; assembly: GCF_019320115.1. Classification (NCBI taxonomy): domain Eukaryota; kingdom Viridiplantae; phylum Streptophyta; class Magnoliopsida; order Poales; family Poaceae; genus Miscanthus; species Miscanthus floridulus. Next base: position 114,056,300 of record NC_089586.1, on the reverse strand, counting down.
AGGTCAACGATGGTGGCTAATTTATTTGTTTCTCCGTAATCAATCATTACTTCCGAACCCCTATTTCCATAGAAATGGATTTGTCATGTTCTCTCGTACAGCGCCATTATTGGCCACTGGCACATGGATGTGAAATTAGACCGGGAAATTACGTGTGGGAGCAGGGAAGTAGGAGTATGTTTCTTGGTTGTTACTTGTATGAATGGTCGCCGAGAGTAGCTAACCATTTAATTTTCTGTCATGACACACCTCTTGTAGTGCATCCATATTAGTATACACTTGGGTTGTCAAGACGATTGGCTATGATTGGTGAATGTTTTTTTTTATGGAATATGATTGGTGAAAATGTATCTATACGACATACGCCATTGAGTGGCAGCGCAAGCTAGTTCCAATACTTCAATTTGGATGGACAAGAGATGATTCACATCCATTTTGAAAATTTCTTCACAAGTGATGCCACGAAGCCGTTGGCCCGGAAAACGAATATTGAGTTGAGATTCATCAGCTCTATTCAGGAAGCTGGATTCAGTTAGCCGCACTCTATGATACTGAGAAGCTCCAGTTGTCCAATGAGAACGTGAAACGTGACAGAGAAGCTAGTCTTGACCAAGACTCTCCGATTAAGGACACCGCGAGTCTTCTCAAGAGGACAAATCGTGTTCAGAGGTCCCGGAGCATGTTGATTTTATTTTTATGAGATTATAGAACACAGACCAGCCGGTATTCCGATGTAAGCTGCTGCTTCCTTAAAACAAAATAGCTGAGGCTGATACTGATTTATTCTAAGAGAAAAAACCTGTTATTTTAATGGAACGGTACGACTCATGAGTTCAGGCCCACGGGGCCGCCGGAATCCCACGCCTGGGATCTGCCGATCAGACGTTCAGAGGCACTTGCGGCGATGGCGCCGGTCGTGGCGTCACGGTCGACGAAATTCAGGCCCAGATTCCACATCGATACCGTCAGCCAGATTTTAACAACTGTCTGGCCAGTGGCAACGGAGAGCGCGGACTCACCAGCCAAGCCGGTGCTGTGGTCCGGTCCGGCCGACGCGTGGCCATCTCGGTCGGTCAATCGCGCTCGAGCGGCTTTCCCTTCCATTTGCACCATCCTGGAAAGCGGCTTCAGGCTTCTCTTTCAACCGGCCGCCGCCGTCTCTAAAAGGGCCGAGGAATCTGCGTGAGCTGAGCCGCTCTTCTAGGTTGCGCTGCGTTGCGTTGGTGGTAGGGCGGCGTGACAGGACAGTTCCCTTCACATTCACAAGTCAACAGCGCAAGCTGCCCAGCTACCTAAGCGCTAATCCTCCGCCCTGCTCGTGAGTTGGAAGGAAGAGGCGTAGTAGAGCGAGGGGGCATGCCCATGGAGAGCAGGAGGAGGCAAGCAGGCGTGGTGGCGATCGAGTGCGTCGCGGGCGGGTCGCGGGCCGAGGAGTGGGGGCCCGGGAGCAGCGAGACGGTGCAGACGGGGGACGTCGTGGAGGAGCTCCTCATCGGGGTCGGCAGCCGGGGCGGGCCCGCATCGCACGCCGCGCCCTTCAAGGGCGGCCGCGCCGCGCTGCAGAAGCTCCTGCACGCGGCCTACAAGCGCGGGGAGACCTCCGTCGAGGTGCGCGTGCGCCGCTCCGCCTCCGCGCAGGGGCAGCAGCGGCAGCTCGTCGCCGGCGGCGACAGCAGCGGGGAGCTGGTGGACGCGGCCACCGAGGCCAGGATGCAGGCCTGCATCGTGCCGCAGGAGTCCGTCGGCGGCGGCGGGATCGGCCGCAGCCGCCAGTACGTGCTCCGCTCCATCCGCGACCCCAACTACGCCGTCGGCCTCGTCGACCGCATGGAGAGCGAGTGCATCGCCATCAGAGGTACCATACCAAGCATGCTTATCCTCTTCTTCGTGCAGATTTAAATTCTGAAAATGTTTTGGCACCATTTTTTGATCCGCTTTTAGCCCGTACATCAACTTGATTCGGTTTGCGCTAGCCCTCGGAAGAAAAGTAAAAGTCCGCGACTGAGTTTTCGTTGCATGCCGGGTTGGACTTGAGAAAAAAGGATAGGTGCATGCCTCATGCCTGTGCCCTCTGCGTGCGGACTTGCGTGCACAAAAAGTTAAGCAAGTAGGCTGGCTTGATAGGTGACATGCGCTTTATCGTTTCCTGAAATTTGGCGTGTTCACGATAGGGATTTGGGTTTGGTTGTAGGCATATGCTTGGATGTTGGATCGGTACAGACTAAGACAGTCAGAAATGGTCACTTCTAGGAGTACTTATATTACATGATGATCCCATCGTCGTATCTGTGAATATGTTCAGGACATCCTGAGTCTGATGGGATAGGATCCATGGAGGATTGTAGAAGGTGTTTACAGCATTGTTGGTCTTGTTGTGTTGAGGACCGTACCGCTTGGCCGACCAAATTATAATACGGTAGTCTATAATACAGATGGTGCATGCAAGCAATGCTCTGTAGGCAAGCTCAAGCATATTCTTGGGAACATTACAATCGAGAGAACGATGACCGAGCAGCGAGCACTAGATCTTGTATTCTAGATACGTCTTGCAAAAAATTGCAAGCTTTTGTTTACAGTAAGATGCAGATCTTGTTGTGAAATGGTGGCATGATATGATATACCTAGGAAGTCTGCATGCAGTGCTGTTCTCCTGTCAGTAAAAAAAAGTATACTAAATTTTTTTGAGGAACCTAAAAAAAAGTATATAATTGCTTAGTCTAGCTCAACTTCAAACTCATTCTACTTAATACAATGATACACAATTCTCTTGCGTATTCGAGAAAAAAAGATGCATACTTCCCGGCAACAGACATGGTGATACACATTGAATCGAATAAGCATTTAGCTTGGTTCATTATTATGCTTGGCGAACCACTTGCTGATTACTGAATATTCACCTGATTATAAAATATTGTTGCGAATTCTTAATTAATGAAACCAATAGATTCCTCCGTTGACTTTTTGTTGGTTTGATCATTCACTTTCCTTCTGAATTGGAAAAAATAATAATGCATGATTACAGAACATGGAAAAATTATTGATCTGATTCCTAACTCTTTTGTGTCTTGTATTCTTGTTACGTCTTGCATTTGCAAGCTTTTGTACCAAGTAAGATGCCAATCTTGTTATGAGATAGGAACTCGACAATTAGGTTACTCTAAATCATGTATTCATGTAGACTGTAATAACATGATAAACCTGGAAGTCTGTATAGTGAACGCACTATGCAGTGCGTTGCTCCTGTCAGTCAAAAAAAGTATATAATTGCTTATGCAAGATGGGATCGTCGGGGAGGAAAATAGCTCAAGATGCATACTTCCAGGCAACAGACACGGTGATGCACGTTGGGTCGAACTAGTGTTTAGCTAGATTCATTATTATGCTTCGCAAACCACTTGCTGATTGGCGATTGCTGAATAGTATTCTATCTGATTATAAAATCATGCCTCAAATTCTTAACGCGAGTACGCGACTAGGAGATTCCTCGGTTGACTTTTATCGGTCTGATCAGTCACTTTCCTTCTCTATTGAACCAAAAAAGTAGTGCGTGGTACAAGATCATGAAAAAATATTGATCTGAGTTTGCAAACTCTTCTGCATTCCTGATGGTATGGTCGTTGGCACCTACGGTGCTTTTCTTCAGGCTCGAGGAGCTCGAGGGTGGTGTGCGCGCTGAGTAAGGCGCAGCTGCAGGACGGCTACGTGTCCTACCCGTGGGAGAAGAAGATGCGGGAGGTGCTACCAATGCCCAACTCCAGCAGCTTCCTCTCCTTGCTCATTCTGCCCATGGCGCTCGACCGTGCCGGCTCCCGCTACAACTCCGTCGAGGACACCCTGGCCCGCGCCAACGCCTGGATCCTCTCGTCTCAGGCGTCCGGCGTGCCCATTGCATTCTTGAACGTGCAGACAGAGGCCCTTCTCACCAAGGTAGTAATGATCAAGACTGCATTGATGATGTTGCTTCAGTCGTCTGTGTGCGCCTCTCTGACGATCTGACTTTCTCGGTGCAGATCTCCGGCGAGACAGCATCTTCGACGGTCAACTCTGGCTCACTGGCCGACCTCCCGAACCTCGCCAACGCCAGCCTTTATGGCTTCGAGGACTATCACGGCGTGGACATCGGCGTGGTGAAGGCGGTGCGCGTTTGGTACACCGCCGCTGCTGGAGAGATGCCTGTGGAGATCATCCTCGAGGAGGGCGACGCCAGGCTCGGGTTCGCCATTAGCCGCACTGAAGAGGTACGTACGGCGAACACCTCCCACTGGTCGCATTTTCGCGCGCTCACTCTGTAGTGCATGTGTCTGGTGTGGTGAGTCAGAACTCATCAGGTCACTTCACTTGTGACTGTGAGCAGGGCTTCATCTACGTCTCGTCCGTGGTGGAGAACGACGTCGAGCGCCAGGCACCGTCGACGCGTTCGGGGCTCCGCGGCCTCTATCGGGAGGCGAAGCGCGCGTCCAAGCTGCTGGTCATCTCGAGGGTGTCAGGCCAAAAGGTGCTGCCGTGGATGGTGTCGACTTCCGGCGCCATCCGGTGCTTCGACACCGTGTCCCTCAGCCAGAAACTGTCCCTGCACCGCCACGCTCTGCGCCCGATCCTTCTTCACGTGCTCATGTGGGACGGCAAGTCCGACGCGCCGGCTCGACCAGGCCACGATCCCTGCCCGCTGCCGCTGCCTTTGCCGTCCCCGGAATTCGCGGAGTTGCCGCGGCAGAACTCGTTTGCGTGCGTCGAACAGCGGCTGCAGACGGAAGTGGACCCCGGGGTCATGCACGAGAGGGATACCGCTGGGGATGCATCCTTCAGGTTCCATAATTTCTCGCTGCCCAACAACTGGGTCTGATAAACGCTCGCACATGCTTGGATGCTGTACATACGTAGATTTAAGTGAGTTGCTTTGTGCTGAGAAAGGGCAGCTTGTACTGTAACTTGTCGCGTGAGAAGTATAATTTTGGTCGATGAAAATGTTCTCTGTTTCGGAACTACTTTAGACACTACAGATGACTGCATTAGGTGAATAACAGTTTCAGGATTGCACTAGGAGAATAACAGTTTTGTGTGCAAGCTATACATTTTATTTTCACAAGTGATATGTGGTAGTGGTATACAAAGAATGGTATCCACTATCTTAACAACAGCAATGAACAAGCATGTCTTCAGAACAACTTAACCACCTTCAGTACAACAGCATTTGGAAACGAAGACCCAATTGCCAGTTGGGGTAATTTAGTTTTGCATCCCTGTATCTGTCAATTCATAAGATATCCAGATCCATCTGCTGCATAGAGTCTATACTCCATCCTTTCCTTTCAGGTTAATCACTGAAAGCTCCTGTTCGACATAATCCCCAGCACAAATACGTGGATAGGAATGAGCATCAGGTGTTTCAGCAAAGTGGCCGAGTGGCTTAAGAATTGCATCCGAAGCAATGTGCGCAAACAACTGTTTAGAGAAAGAGGAAATGAGAAAGTAAAACGACTATAGAATTTAACCTCTGCCAACTTTTAGACCCTTGTCCAAACTATTGCTTACATAAATTGAGAATCAATAGTACTTACTGTTGATGAAACCCTCCACAAGCTTCTATTTTGCTCTTTCGCTAGTGCTATGGCATCTAGTGTTCTCTTGGTCACCACTACCTCATGCATTCCAGCCAAACACTCGCCACCAGTAAGCCATTCCAGCTGTTCAGAAAGGAACACATCTGATTGGTAAATAGTCATACAATACAGTTTTTTTTTTACTTTACAGCCACACACAATATTTCTAGTACTTCTGTAGTTCTGTTGAAATATTTGATACTCCAGGAAAGAACTCATATATTTGCTCCAAAACTTTAAGAAAAAATCCTATCTAGGTTTGTCCAAACTCAATTTTTTTACCTCTGAATCTATAAAACTAAGAATATATTATCTTGTACAAAAAGAGTTACTTATTATGAAATTATCTTTCATAATGAGTCTAGTAATGTCAATTTTGTGTTGTGACTCCATATAAAACATTAGATATTGATGGTCAAAGTTACAAAAGTTTGTTAAATCTGATGTACTTATATTTATGATTGGAGGAAGTATAAAAGTATAGTTCACTTTGATTTTTTTCAATCACATTGATTATAAAAACAAGTACTCCTAAAGACCAAACAAAACAAAAATATGATACCATCAAACTAAAAATGTTGATAGAGATTCGCAAGGCTGACCTGTTTTCCAGACTGAATTAGAAGGCAACCAACAGGGACTTTCACCTCCATCTTTTTACCATTCCTTAACCAGATGTTAAGGCCTGGGAATCTACTTCGGCCATGTATTGTCAGGAAATTAAGATCATAGTGGAATCCAGCAAAAACGGTGCCCTCAGAACCATGACGCTGCAGGTCACTTCCAGTTGGCGCTAGGAGATGTGGTCCCTAGTGTTCAAAGAGAAATTGAGCAATCTCAACAAAATTATTATAGAAATTGAATGTGAATACTATATAGAGACTGCTGATCTCTAACTGCATCACTACAGAAGTACAGAATCAAAGAGCTCATGCCATACTTGAGAACCCACTAAGTAACCCAGTGATGGCTTTTGACACAGAAAAAGGGAAGAATAAGATTTAAAAAACAAATTGAGTAGGAGTACAACAGAACAAGGCAAAGATTTTTCTTTTTTGAATGAGTAGCGCAGAGAATGATAATATTACCTCCTTCATCAAAGAAGTAAATGCATCATTGGACAAGCCAAAGCCAATTGCAGCCATCTCAGCAACAACCTATGCGAACATAACCATACAGGTATGGGCATACAGCACAAAAGAGTTATGTACAACACATCAAACACTGTGAATACTGTTCAGAAAAAGGTGCTATCATGATAGATATACCTCAATTGCAGAAATCATTTTAGAACCCCAGGAATCCATCGTCTCTTTCCACTCAGGTAATCCCTCAGGGATAACAGGTTCTGAGTTTAGCTCCTAAACAAGGTTAGTTACCAGCTCAGTACAAAGAAAAAAACTAAACTAGCACCATCAATAGTTAACACATTTCATATTTTAAAAATCAAAGATCGTAGAGAGACGTCACATGGAAATCATAACCTTAAAGCGGGTATTTGCAGGGCGAGGACCCACTCTCCACATGTACCGCCATTTTGGGTCCGGCCCTTTAGGCGTGGCTGGCTGAAACTCCACGGGCATGCTCCTGATCTTCTCCTGCATGTTCTTGTCGACCAAACTGCGAGGAACCTCCACCCCTTCAGGTGTGACACCAACCTTACCCGTAACAAGCATAAACGAACTGGATCAGTAATTCAGCACAGTGGGGTAAGTTGAGTTTTTTAACACGCATTAAGCAAGACCTGATCGTGCCTATTTTACAAAGGGAAAAAGTCTACTTCACCCCCTCAACTATTGGTGGTTGTCTACTTCACCCCTCACCTATAAAACCAGGTATTCTACCCCTCAAACTATTGAAAACCATCTAAATAACCCTCTGAGGCGGTTTTGAAGGTGGTTTCGCTGACTTGGCATATTAAAAAGTCTACATAACCCCCTAACATATTAATTGTCGACTACATAACCCCCTCAACTATAAAATCTAATATTACAGCCCTTAAAGTATCCAATAATATTCAAATGACCCCCTTGGATGGTTTTGTAGGTCCGTTTGGACACCGTATCCCGACACATTGGCCTAAGTACCTATGCTTGTGCGCATGCCACATTTTCTACCTCCACCTCCCAACTCTTTCTAGACTAACCCACCACCCAACGAGAAACACGTGACATCTTGTCTCTTACTCCACTTCCCAACACTCTGTTGATGACATTGAGCTCAAGCACCATGCCTACACCCTCATCATCTGGCCCCTCCCACATCCTCCATCGGGCTATCCTCGAATGACAAGGGTGTGGCATAGTGCATGAACTCAATGCCGTCGAGGAGTGCCATGAGGTGAAGCAGGAGACAGGGTGGTGCTCATCGGGCAGTGCCGTAATCCTAGAAAGAGTAGGGAGAGAGAGGCAACCAATGGGCCTACGTGCAAGTATGGTGCATAGGCCAGTGTGGTGGTATACGATGTCCAAATGGCCCTATAAGACTATCACAGGGTCATTTGAACATTATTAGATATACCAAGGGCTATAATATATGGTTTTATAGTTGAGGAAGTTATTAAGTCACCCTTGACATGTTAGGGGGTTATATAGACCTTTTAATATGCCACATCGGCGAAACCACTTTTAAAACTGGGGGCTATTTAGATGGTTTTCAATAGTTTAAGGTGGTAGAATACCTCATTTTATTGGTGAGAGGGTGAAGTAGACAACCACCAATAGTTTGTTTGAGGTGCTAAGTAGACTTTTTCCTTTTACAATGTGATCGATCACGGCAGTGATCCGGATCGTATCGTTGCTGGTTCGTGAAAAAGTACGGCTGGCTGATTGGTGTGAGAGAAAAACACTGTTTCGGCTGAAAATTTACGATAGTTTACGACCAGCCACAGCCAAACGAACAGGCTACCCACACCCGATCCATCAAACCCGCTGGCCCAATTCGACAAAGCAGACAGAGAAGAAAAGCTGCGGGCGACACCTGCCTACCTGGTAGTGGAGGTGGGGCCGTTCCTGGAGGCGCTTTGCGTCGGCGGATCGGGCGAAGTAGCGCTCGACGACGTCGAGGAAGCGGTCGTTGTCCGCGGCGGAGCAGCGCGGGTCCATCACCAGCAGCGCCCCCGTGTCCCGCAGGCTAGCGCTCACCGTGGCGCACAGCGCGCGCAGCTCCTCCTCACCCGCCGGGGCCGCGTCGCCGGCGGCGGACCGGAGATACGGCGCGAGATCCACCACCGGCAGGTCCATGGGGGCTGGGGCTGCGCGGCGCGGGAGATGCGAGTTGAAATGAAAGGGGAATCGGGGCAAGTCGAGCGGACTGGTGAAAGACTGGAAGTGGAACAGAGTTGCAGAGCGCGGTGGGATGATGCGTGAAGGTACCGAGAGGTAGAGTTGGGGCCGGAACAGCAAACCGGATGTGCACGGAACCTGTTTTTCTCTTTTGCGTTACTTTTCAGAACAATATTTTTCTCTAATAATATTTTAATATAAATATCAGCGTAAACTAAATTTCTACATAAGCGAACAGGTTCTCCCGTCCCGGCTGGCGGCAGCGGCACACTGAGTCACCGACGCACCGCGCGTGCAATTGGAAACGCGTATTCACATTCAGTGGCACGTGCAATTCAAAGGTGCTCGTATGCTCGTATCAATAATACGAGCTATCTATTTCTATTAGATAACGGTGTGTTGCAACGAACCCAGCCTGTTTAGTTGGCTAGGTCGTATTGTTATTGGTTCGTGAAGAAGTACTGCTGGTTGATTTATGTGAGAGAAAAATATTGTTCCGACTAAAAATTTACGATCGTTTACGACAAGCCACAGCCAAATGAACACGCTACCAACGAGCCTGTTTGTTTTGTCTAGAGAAGTCTGGGTATTATCAGACAGGCTAGATTGGTGTAATTTTTTTTTCGTGAATTTGTGTTGGTGCATGTTTAGTTCCTAAAATTTTGCAAAATTTTTCAAGATTTTCTGTCACATCGAATCTTTGGACGCATGCATGAAGTATTAAATATAAATAAAAAATAAAACTAATTACACAGTTTAGACGAAATTCACGAGACGAATCTTTTAAGCCTAATTAGACTATAATTGAACACTAATTGCCAAATAACAACGAAAGTGCTACAGTATTATTTTTCAAAAAAAATCACCAACTAAACAAGGCCTTTGTTGGGCTTGACTCTGTGCGATTATTATTTATTTATGTCATGTTCGTTTGGCTTATAAACTATAATTTTTCAACTAATAAATAGTATTTTTTTCTTTCAATAAATTAGCTAATAGTATGTTTAGTCATGACTTATCGAGTGAACAGGACGTTAATCACGCTGCACTGAGGGTTACACGTCAGCCACCCCCGCCAACCACCTGTGCACGCGCTGGAGCAGCGCTGGAGCCCGAGCCAGCCGTACTCCGGAGAAGTAAACCTCACTTTTGTTTCCTCGCGGCAAAGCTCTACAGTGTTTTTGAGCATCGTGCGGCACAGGCTCCCATGCGAGTCCAGTTGCACCACGCGGGCCTGTTACTGACCGCGGTCCAGATAATCAAACACGCCCAATACTCACTCCGTCCTAAATAACTGTCGCCGTTTATAGATATGTCGTAAGTTTAACTTGATTTATAAAAAATATATGTAACATTTATATCTCAAAAAATATTACAAAACTAGATTCAGAGGTCTTTCTAATGATACTAATTATGTACCATAAATATTAATATTTTTAATATATATTTAGTCAAAGTTGTTTCTCCGAAAACGAAAACGCTAGATATTTAGGGACATAATGAGTACATAGGAATAGGACTTCATGTCGCCGTTAGGTACGAGTTGTTCTACCTGATATGAATGCGGGTCCTAAGTATGATTCACATACGAGATACGTAGGGAGCATCTCAATGCGGGTCATGAATCCGATCCACATACGAGATTCGTATTCATCATCGTTAGATGCGAGTTATCGTAACTCATATATGTATAGATCATGAGTTCGGGTTATATAGAGGAAATTCTTCACTATTTGATTAAATGGGGAAGAAACTTTGCCTATTTCATATTAGATATAGTAGATATAGATTTAGTTTAGCTTATGAATGGTGAAATGCGAGCTATACGCATGCGTATGTGCTATTTGTGTGCACATGTTACGGGTTTATGAATGGTGAGATGCGAGCCATGCGCATGCGTAAAACGTGACACAGATGGTTTGGGACGGCTAGAGCATGATAGAAGTGGAGCAAAATCAATGAAAGTTTTGTGAAGACGAGTGATAGTGTAGGAGACGGAAGAGAAGTGATACACGAACAGATGAGAGTGACCAGCAAAAGAAATAAATTTCATGCATTCTTTGTTAAAGCGTCTAAAGTTTGTAAAATATTTAGATAAAAATATTAATATTAATGACACTAAATAGGTATACTAGTAATGGACATGCATGTATGTTGTAACAAGGCGTATAACTTATTCTATAATAACCCACATGACTTTTTGCTAGATTTATTCAACAATCGCTCTTATTTATCCTAGTCAACTCCGTAATGTGCTTAGAAACGGACTATTCGTATGGGTTGATCGTGCCATGTGTTCTAATTTATTATAGGCTTAGTTTTTCGACCATGTCTAGACATATTGCTCCAGCTTGTTTGGACATTTGAGAGAGTAAGGGCGTGATTGGTTGCTTTGGTGATGGGGAGCCGGGATGGAGAGGCAGCCCAGGATTATGAGATGCATGCTCAAATCGTGCATCCAGTCGTATTTGGTTGTCTTTGTTGTTAGTCCGGTACGAGATGTGATCTTGTTTGGTTGCATGCATTGATAAGCGTTTTGAGTGTGTGACACATGAGCCCTTATACCATGGGTGCATCGTGCCGTCCTGCATCGCAAGGGAAGTGAAAATTGAGAAGACGAAACCGTGCAGGATGGTGGAGGGCAGCGGAATGAAACGAAGCAGGCAAAGCATGCGAGGTGGGAAACCAAACATGACAAAGGAATGAGGTGAAGCAGGCAAAAGGCGCAAGGATGGCCTGGTTCGGGCAACCAATCATCCCCTAAAAGACCATAAAACACACTTTGATATTAGGTATATACTATCACTTCCAAAAAAAATACTTCACACTAGAGACGAATCCAAAGCACTTTCCTTGCATACCTGGAAGTAGAGATCAGACAAACAAAACTCAGATATGCTTCTCTAATCCGCGCGTCTCTTCCACACACATTGTATGTCCGTCTGTTTGCATCTCTAACTACTTACTGTTCTAGTATAGAAGGTTGGTTGATTATGTGACACTGATTGTATAATTAGTGTGAGGAGAAATAAAAGATTTTAGTGTCCCATTCCTCTTCATTGCATAGCTCTAGAAAATCAACATTAATCAATTATCTATTAACTATTTATGCATTTTTAGATGAGAAAGAGTTTAACATTAAAATAGAACTTAGATTTGATCAAAAATGAGGAGGAATTACCAAGGCCCAGATAGTGAGTCACGTAGCATGGGGTGTATTTGGTTTCCTGGCTTCCTTCTAGCCTGGCTTAACCAGGCTAGCCTTAGCCTGTCTCCAGCAAGCCAAGATGGACTTGTTTGGTTGCTTAAGCTACCTAAGCCTGGCTAACAACTAGTTTATTTGGTTGGCTGGTTTTGCTTGGACAGAGTCACCTCTTCTTTGTGCAGGTAACTTCACCACCTTTAAAGCAATTCATCGAACACATTTGAGCGAGTAAAGAGAGCAGAGGGAGCAAGCCATGGCTGACCCTTCTCCTTGTTGGCTGGCTAGAGATAGGGCGAAGCTCGGCCATGGAGAAGCAGGGGCATAGCCGGCGCTAACCACGGGTCCCTGAGTACCGATGCAGCACGGCTCCCCCGGTGCGCTGTCGCGTGCCCCTCTCCAAGCTCATGACGAGCGGACCACCGGAAGGAGGAGGGGCTGGGGCTAGCTGCTCGGCAAGGCACAAGCCACCGACGGCTCATGCTGGCCTTGTGGATCTACAGTGAAGGAGAAGACACTGCTGCTGTCCATGCAGATCTACCACGACAGCCACAGCTACTAGGACTTGGTGCTCTAGGCCACAGCTCCAGCTCCGACAGGGCCTCCACGGTGGTCACGGCTCCATGCCGCTAGTGGTGGAGGAGAGCACAGCCGACACCAGTGGAGGGGAGTAGGGCCGATGCGGTAAAGGAGAGCACGGCCGGTGCCGGTGGGCGGGAGCAGGGTCGACGCGGTGGAGGAGATTAGGGTCGCGGGTGAGGGTAAGTGTGCCAGAGGTGAGGAGAACGGGGACTGGTGCCTGGCCAAGCCAGGCTCTAGAAAAGCGATCGATTTGAGCGTTCAATCCTGGCCAGGCTAAAGGGGTACAGATGGCCAGCCCTAGCCAGGCCCCAACCCACTTCCAAGCAACCAAATAGGCCAAAATTGGCTCCAAGGAGCCAGGCTAGGGGTTGGCCACCCAACCAAACACACCCATGGCCACTTGCCTAGGTGCATGTCTGCCTGTGGCCTGCCTAGTGTGCAGAAATGTGTGGTTCCTACTCAGTGCCATGGCAAGATACGTGCCTGCCAAGCGTCGGCACTGAGTCGCCACTCAGACCTTCTCATATCATATCCATCAATTACCTAGACTTAGATCAAGCATATGCTACCCACGAGTTTCAAGTTCAGAGTAAATTCTTATATCAAAATAATCTTATTCAAAACTCGAGAGAATCCAAGGTTGAAAACTAGATACTTGAAAGGAATTACAATAGAGCAACTATTTATCATTTTCATTCAAGAGATTATCTTTAGAGTCCATATTATTTATTTAGCTCTTAAAAATCAAACTTAAAGAAAATTAGACACACGCTTTTTATTTTGCTTTCATTTCATCATTTAGATCACACATTACTAATATATAAGACAAAGACAAATTTTTATTTTATTTTTGGTTATGCAATTTTTTAGCAACCATATAGCAAACTTAGAAACAAGAGAGAAAGAAATACTTATCTAGATACACGAGGATGCACTTCCTTTAAGTTGGTTGTTGGCGTGGTTGTTCAGACTTGTACTTCTCAGAGCGGTTTCACCAGCGAATGTCATTCTCATCCATCAGGAAGTCAGATTCCTCTAGAGGGTGCTCTCCTGGTGGAATGAGATGAAGTTGACCGGGTGAACTTGCTCTTGACCTCATGTATCATCCTACGAAAATACCAACAAAAACACTAAAAACTCGTGGAACAGATTAGGATAAAAGGGTTAGTGGTCTGCCATCCGGAGATTAGTTGTTCTTGGGATTGGGAATTTTTTTGAAGTGGTAGAATTCTAACAGGATGTCTATCTCATATATTTATTTTGGATTTTCTGATATAATTCATGCATGGTATTTTTTTATTTTTATGCCACCACGATGAATATTCTTGCAGGTTTTTACACATCGTAGAATTATTCACATGGAGCTTAGGATTTCATAATGCAACATGAAATTTTTATTTTATTTTTTAAGTATAAAGCAAATGCAAAAAAGTAAATATGCTAAAGCAAAAATAATTTATGCAATGCGAAAAAGTAAATATGGATAACTACCAATTTACCTCCCGGCGAGGGTTCGGATTTTTAAGTTATCAGGACAGGACTTTTCTCTAGTCTTGCTTATTCTTTGGGTGCATCTATCGGTCCTAGAGATGGAGACCTTGATGGTTGCACTTCTTGTAACGGTGACTCTGATCATGTCACATTTTCCTTCCACGCCCGCTTGATCTGTGGACTTGATTTTGACGGAGTAGATTCATCCTTCACAACTTCTTCTTCTTCCTCATTCTTAGGAAGTTGATTCCTCTGGTGTTGGGATGCTCGACATCTCCTCTTGGAGCAGGTCTTCTTTGGTTGTTCATAAATTTTATAACTATTGAAATAGCATCATATCTTTTGTCCAGGGAATTGGAAGTGGACTTGTCCAGATCCGACGTAGATGACCATGTTGCTAGTGTTGAGGAACGATCTTCTAAGAATGATAGGTACGTCTTATCCTTCTTCTCCCATGTTAAGAATCATGAAGTCAATAGGGACATAGTGATCTTGTATTCTTACCATGATATCTTTCGATATTCCCTCTGAAAATTAGATTGATTGGTCTGCCATCTGTAATTGTATATATGTAGGGAACAAAGGTTCATCATCGAATAAGTAGTCATACGTTACCTTAGATGTTATATTGACACCCGATCCAATGTCGTAGAAGGTGTTGTGGAAAATTCTTTGTCCAATGATACACTCGATCATAGGTACACTTGAAATTTTCTTCTTGGTAAGGAAAGGTGAAGCGAGAAGGTGGTCGTACTCTGATCAGAGTGTGTTGATCATCTTGACTGGTTCTTCTCTTGGTTGCTTGGCCTTGTTCCTCCTTCTTCGGTTGTTCTTCTTCTTGGTCACTGTTGTCTCTTCAGACAAATACGCCATCTTTGGATGACTAGGAGAGTGATGTATACAATTCTTGAAAGTGAGTTTTTCCTTTTTATCCTTGATTGTGAAACAGATCTTGGTAGTGTTCGCATAGATGATGGCTTTTGTGGTGCTTAGGAAAGTTTGACCCAAGACAATGGGTGCCCTTACATCTCCTCCTGTTTCCAAAACCATGAAGTCTACGGGTACATATGACTGCCCCACTCGAAAAATAGTGTCTTCAAGAATTCCCTTGAGGTAGCAGAGTGACTGATCTGCAAGCTGCAAACACATGTTTATATACAACAAAGTATCTCCATTAATCTTATCATAAATTACCTTTGGCATAATATTCACACTTACTCTGAAGTCATAGATAGGTTCTTGGAAGACATGAGATCCAATAGCTATGGGGATGATAGGTCTTCCTAGATCTCCTTTCTTGATGGATAAGGAATAATCCTCCCATCTTCTAGTCAATTGTTCTATGTAGCATCCTACAACATTGTGAATATCAATAAAATTTGAAGTTTTGAGATCTTCTGGCTACCCTAGAATCTTACCTTTGTCGGTTGAAGGAACAGCAGACGCCAACTGAGCTATTTGTGATTATATCATTTTATTGAAGCTATGCTGATATTTAATAGCTGAGGAGAAACTATCCATTCTATTATTTATATTTTCTAAGATTTTATCATTGGAAGCTAATTTTCTAGATAAGCCCTTCATAATTTTAGCTTGGCCAGAAATTGAATATCTCAAAGATGGTTGATTATTGAAATTACTGTAATTATTACCTTAATAGTTACCATGGTAATTACCTCGGTAATTCGACCTTTATTGCTAATTCCATCCTTGATTCTGTTGAGGACGATAGTTGTTGTTGATGAAGTTCACATCCTCTTGGGTTTTAGGACAGTTGTTTCTTGAATGCCTGGTGTTTCCACATTCTTCACACGTCATGCGGGAATCATGAATGTGCATGACTTCTTGCTTCTCATTGGCTCGGTTTTCAAGCTTTTTTATCAATAGGTCCATCTTGGCAGATAACATGTCTACTTCCTTGAGTTGATGCATACCTCCACCTGTCTTGCGGGTATGAAGACGTTCTTCATGCCAACCTTGGTTGGAGACCATCTTCTCCACAAGAGCTATTGCTTGTGCGATTATGAGTGACAAAAATGCACCTCCTGTAGCGGCATCCATATTCTCACGGGTGATGTTTGTCAACCCATGGTAGAAAGTCTGCATGAGTAGCCAATCCTCTATCCCATGGTGACGAGATTCTAAAATGTAGTCTTGGAAGCATTCCTATGTCTCAGGGATAGATTCATCATGATGCTACTGAAAACTTAAAATTCTCCCATGTAGAGCATTGGTCTTGCCTGTTGAAAGCTCTAGTTTGGTTTTAGTAAATTGATGAAACGCTAAGTGCTAATCCTTTGCTCTAAGTGGTCATGAGATAGAATGGCACATTCCAAGCGATTGAGCAAGTGGTGAAGATCATGTTGATGGTGGAGGCCATGGTGATGATCAAGGGCTTGGACTTGGCAAAGAAGAAAGAGAAAAACAAAAAGCTTAAAGCAAAGGTGATATCTATAGGAGCTTTTGTGTTTTGGTGATCGAGACACTTAGCGAGTGTGATCACATTTAGGATAGATAGCCGTACTATTAAGAGGGGTGAAACTCGATGTGAAATGCGGTTATCAAAGTGCCACTAGATGTTCTAACTTATTGCATATGCATTTAGATTCTAGTGAGTGCTAACACCCTTAAAAATGTTTATGAAAATATGCTAACACACATGCACAAGGTGATACACTAGGTGGTTGGCACTTTTGAGCAAGGGTGGCAAAGTTTGGGGTCAAAAGAAGAAGTCTTGTAGTAACCAGACTCTGCCTTAGGCAGTGACCAGACCCTGACCCCACGTCCGGTTAGTGGCATGCAGTGAAGGCCACCCTCGGTCCTCTGACCAGACACTACACAATAAAAGTGATCGGACGTGCTAGGCCTATGTCCGGTTAGGTGGAGACGTACGCTTATGTGAGTGACTTTGCAAGGAAGGATCGAGCGAACGTAGGGGCACATTCAGTCATGCTTGACCTGACATGTCCAGTGGCATTTTTGCTACTCGGGAACCTTACTGGATGTGACCTGACGTTGGGTAACTATGGGGAGTAGCACGTCTAGTCATGGCGTGGCCTTGGCGCGCGCGTGTGCTCTGACTCAGATCGATGTGTCCGGTCCTCAAGACGGCGCGTTCGGTCTTAACTTAACGCATGGCGCGGGGTTAACTAGCTATTGGGATCAAACGGTGCTCATTTGAAGCAGGGATGCGTGGTAGCAATCTAGCAACCGGACACTAGGCTGGCTACGTCTAGTCAAACTAACTGGCGTATCCAGTTGCCTCATGGAGGCAGGCAGCAGGGGAGCCAATGACTCCTTTTGAAGGGGCTCCCTATTTAAGTCATGTGGCCAGTTCTAGCTTACTCTCTTGGCTATTTTCATTGACATAACAACTATATGGTCGAGATGGTGGACTAAAGGGGGGTAAATAGTCCTTTTCTATAAACAATCATGTTGGCTAACCGATACAACTACAGAATTAAAATTATTGGTCTAGCCAAGACTACACCCCTCTAGGGCTAAACTAGCGTTACCCCTTCACTGGGCGTTTTTGCAAGTTGACTGACGTGCTGGTCATAATGACCGGACGTGCTGGCCTAGCATCCAATCATGCTACACCATCGATGTGTCGCTATGTGTTCAACCGAAGCCGCTCGATCTCAATGGTAACTTCACGCTTCAATGGTCAAAGACGACTGGACGCGCTAAATCCATGACCTGACACACCCAAGCCAAGTTAGATTGCTCCTGCACACGTAGCCAACACCTGACCAGATGCACATCTGCTCCACAACCTAACACGCTATCGCCTGAGTCTGGTCATTTCTAGAGAGCTCCCCGAGCCTCTGTTGGACCGGACGTGTTAGGTGAGTCACAATCAGACGCAGCAGCTGAGTCCGTTCCTTCACCGCCTACCACGTGTCAATGCTAAGCCGGCACCACCGCATCAGCGAACATCAGATATGACCGAACGTGACCTCTACATGTCTGGTCACTCTTTGTGCTAGCTTCTGATCATAAGACTGAGACCACGCACTCTTAGCTACCACTTGACCAGACATGTAGGTCCTCCTGAGGCTAGCATTCGGTCACTCACAGTGACACTTTCTCGCCTTCGTTTCTTCACCGAGTTGATCCACAACAACTCCAACCACTTCTCCTTTGTAAATGTGCTAACACCACCAAGTGATCACCACCTTGTGCACATGTGTTAGCACTCTTTTCTGAACGCCACTCGATCCTAACATGTATGCAAAGTTAGATCGCTCAAGTGGCACTAGATGACCGATATGCAAATAAGTTTGCTCCTCTTAATAGTACGACCATCTATCCTAAACCTGGTCATCAACTTCTCTACATGCCTATGATCGGTGAAATAAAATGCCCTAGGTTATACCTTTGCCTTGCGCATTCTATTTCATCTCCTTTGATGTCGATGCAACACATGCACCAACCAATCACCAAATGATATGACCCACTTTATATCATCACGTGACCATATTGGTTCATCGATCTTGATATCATTTATTCTTCACCATTGCTTCAGTCCATCGGTGCCAAGTCATCACTCAACTTGCCCTTCACACTTGCAACCGGTCCATGAGCCAAGTCTTGTCTTGATCTTCTCCACCTTAGTCACACGACTCAATGTCATGTCTCATATGCAATAAGCTCCTTCATCACATGTGTGAGCCTTGCAACAAATCTAAGCCATCTTTATCATCATGGCATGAGTTGCTCGCACAAGTACCTATGGACTAATCACCTGTGTATCTCACATTAAACACAATTAGTCTACCTAAGGTTGTCGCTCAATTACCAAAACCAAACAAGGACCTTTCAATCTCCTCCTTTTTGGTAATTGATGACAACTCTACAAAGATATGTAAATTAAGCTCATTTCAAGCTAGCACTTCACACAAGTGTGAATTGCTAACTTGATTTGGATTTTATGCAACTTATCCAATATTTAAGCTCTATGTTAAGATTTGGATAAGCATCATAAAACCTGACTTGGTAATGATAACTCCCCCTACATGTGTGCTCAAATGGTTTGGTTTCAAGTTTGCACACATGCATAAATATGAAATTTGTAGGAGTGTTACCACTACTAAGTGATGCTAAGGTATATAGAATAACCTTTGAAGCATGATACCAATCAAAGTTACACTTTTAACACCATCCTTAGCATCATGAGTAGCTATACAACAAAAACACTAAAAACCCCATGAGATCAACATTATAAGCAATGTTCTAGTACCACTTGTAAAAACACAAGTCTAGCTACCATCCTATGCATGCTAGTTATCAAATCATCATTCAAGTTCTATAACTAGCATACAACACACAAGCATGCATATCAAATTTAAAAACTTATGCAATGCAAGCAAGCACATGACTATGCACATATCAAATGTAACCAATCAAAGTTCATGAGCTTGCTCTCCCTACTTATGTGCTTCTCTTATCCAAGAATTTTGATCCTTCTCAATTCCTCAATGTTGCTTCCTCTTTGTCCATATTCATATCCAAATCCAACTTCTCTCAATATCTTTGTACTAATCTTTCCCCCTTTGTCATCAACTTCTATAAAAGGTGTGCTTCTCTTGATACAAAGGGTTGCATTAGGGTAGATGGTTGACACTTGAATCTTGCATTTTGATGGGCAACACCACATATGTTGGAATGACACCATTTGTCTAACTCTTGGGATACCACATATAGGATCTTTGACCTTGATACCAATTGGTGGGACACCTCCCCCTATGTCATAGCATGGGTCATCCAATTTGATAAGCTTGATGTGGTAGAACCGCCTAATCTAATGTCCTCGCAAGAGTACTTGTCCTCCATTTGACACTAAGTACCCAAGAGAGTGCACTAAATCATGCCATTCTGTCGAACCCACACACAGGGAGAGCTCAAAAATCCACATTTTTCATCAGGATCATAAATAAGAGGATAAAGCTTATAACATTCTTAACCATTTCTTATATCACTTTATTACAACATTAGAGTTCTTAAACAAATTGAATGCAACATCAGAATTAAATTTATTTACATGTAAACGAGTTTACACACTTCAGGTTCACAAGTTTTATCTTATAACGGAAAATAAACATATGATCAGAGTTACAACAGAAACAAAGATTAATTTAATGACATGGTGAAGCATTAACATAGTGGACATTTATATACAAGATATGCTAGCATATTTTACATCTTTTCTTATAAAAACCTTTAGTGAGGGTTATAAATAAACACTATGATTCGCAGCATGAAAGGAATCCTTTCTAAGCCCACCAAAAGGTTTCCACACACAAGAGTTAGCCCTAGCATCAACCTGTCACCTGCAACAGGGGGAATGATGTAACACCCTTGGTGTTACATTGTACAGTTTTTGCTAAAACACTACATGAGCATCTTACTTATGTGTAAATGTGTGTAACATAAAGTATAAATCAATGTACGGCACTTGAAATGTTCCTTCGAAACAAGAAACAAATGTTACGCTTCATGTCGCTTAATATCGTTTAGTATTCTAAGCGAATTTTTATCGAACAAAAATGCTATAGAATGTTTATGCAAACTTTGATAAAGTTTGTAGTACGAACTTCGTAGGCAACAATGAAATACGTGCGGTTGAGGACGAGGTTCACTAGCTAATATGTCAACAAGCTCAGAAATTGGAATTCGATGCAAAACCGTTGAGGTTTATTTATTTTGCGTTAAGTCTGTGATTGGGTCGACGAAGCCATGTTTGGCAATTTTTATAGAGCGATCGGCTTAGGAAGTGGCAAGATGTTATGGCTTAGGTTGATAGCCCTACGTACCCTCTTGCATATAGAAGAATTAGTTTGGCATTTGGACCATCGGGTAGGATTTTTCAACAGCATTAAAAAGCGTGCACGTCACATAGTTTAAACCAAAGCCAGCACTGATCGCGGTCATCGCTGCTGCCGCTGCTAGACACCAATGAGCACTGCTGAGCCGGCCACGTCACCATAGCTATGCTTGTGCAGGCACACCATGCACGGGCCGCCACACTAGCCATCCCGACCACTATCCTTGCCCTGCTAGCTGCGCTACGCTGCTGCTCTAGCACGCCGCGTATGCTCCTACACCGGCCACCATCATGCTTGCATGCGTACACCATGCGTTGGCCCTATGCTGTCAGCTAGGGTCACCTGTTGTCATGCGCTGGCACATGGCACACACGCGTGCTGGGCCCGGCCATGCCTGGCCGCTCTGCTCCTCCTTCAGCGCATCCACCTGTGGCTGCTGCACGCCATCACGTCACATCGTGTTGCTTGTACTACATGCTGTCTGGTGCAGCTGTCCTACTACTGCTTCTATTGACATCGGTTATGCGTGCACGTGGGCTCGTCCTGCTTGTCTCATCCTCATGCTTGCGCTCGAGGCCACGCCAAAGGTGTCAGTCACATCACCTAGAAGGTCACCGGCCGACCAAG
This sequence comes from Miscanthus floridulus, assembly GCF_019320115.1. NCBI lineage: Eukaryota > Viridiplantae > Streptophyta > Magnoliopsida > Poales > Poaceae > Miscanthus > Miscanthus floridulus. Next base: position 114,034,687 of record NC_089586.1, on the reverse strand, counting down.
CCATGCCAAAGCAGAATCAATGCGCTAGCCCTTTTCTGTGTATCGTGCACGTGTGGTGGTTGAGTGGAAGGACGGTGTCATGCCTAACCGGTCACTGTGGCAGTGGTACAAGAGAGGGGCGCCAATTTGTAATTCTACCGTCGCCGGCCACCATAAGTCCTTAGGAGTCACCACTGCAATTGGCCTCACCCACTCCACCATTTTCCAATTAACCATGCCCACTACGAGCTTGAATAGTTAGCGTGTGAGTGAAGTCCTCTTGGCTTTCGTTTGGCCTACAGTGAGGTGAGGCGGGGCGTTCCCCTCGTGGTGGTCCACCATGGCTGCTAGAGCGGGCGCACGTCCAGAGCATCGTGTGGTGCTTTGCTGTTTCAATTAGGTTGTGCCTCGAGTAATAGTTGACTTGGTTATCATGCTCGTGCAGTGGTTTTGTCGGTGGAGCAGCGGGTCACCAGAGATGTCATCGCCGTGCTTGCGGGGAAATAGAGCCACCCTGTTTTCATGGTCGACCATCATGCCGAGCCTCATGCCTTCGCCCAGTCTGCCTGTCATGTGTCTGGTGAGGCCCTCTTACTCCTAGAGTAGCTAGTTGACTCGACTAGGGCAGAAGTTCATCGGAGCGTGTGGCCATCCCTAGCGGACGTAGGTAGATGCTGTTTCCGTGGTCGACATGTTTGAAGGTAGTAGCGGTTCAAATAGGACTTCTACATTGTTTAACGCAGCCTGCAGATGGTCACCGAGTAGTAGTAGAGGCATTCGAATAGGTGGTTTCACCGGCATCAGGCTACCACGGCCAGACACCGCCATGACACGTGGCCACACCTATGTGGTGCGCCATTCTAGGCGTGTGTTACCTCAATCCATTGCGGGTGGCACAAGAAAGCTCATGGGGATGCTGGTGTGTGCTGGAGTGCTCGTTGCTCACCGGTGTTTGGGCGGTGAGGTCATGGCTCTGTTAAGTCTAGTCAGGGATGTCACGATGTGAATTTGAAGTAAACCAAGGGGTTAAATGCTAGAGTCAATGAGAGAAGGGAATAGTGGCAGGGACTGCATTTCCATTTGTTTGGAACCTGAGGGTTCTTTTGATTAATGTAGCGTGCAGGAGGGCTTTCCTTCCGTGGGCCACTGGCTCGCGTGGGTAGCCCCATGCTAGGCCGCGCTGGTGCGCTGTGTAGGTGAGCGCGCAGGCGTTGTGGGTTGGGCTGTGTCGGGGTGCTAAGCACTCGGGGGGTGGGCTGAGCCGTTCGAAAGCGGGCCACGCAAGAAGAGATTTGGTTTTCCTCTTTTAGCGAATTATTGAGAATTTATTCAATATCGTTTCAAATAGAACTTTAAAAAATGATAGTAAATCATGTAGATGTCTAAAAATAGTGAAACCAATTTTGTTAGGTGCACAAAAATACCATCTACTTGTTAGTGTAGTTAGATTGCAGTTAGCTGTAATAATGGTAGGTTCATAAATTCAAATTAAAGAGCTTAGTATTATGTAGATTAATATTTGTAGGAATTTTTGTGGTAAAATGGTGATGGATATAGCTATAAAATTTTTATAGTAGGCTCACTAGGTTATTATGTACTTATTGTAAATTTTGTAGCCTTAGAATGAGTTGATAAATAGAGTAGATATGACCCTTGCTTTATCGTATATAGCGTAGATCAGCATTAAGAGTAAGAATACATGTTGTTGTTATAATATTGTATGCCATACGTCAAACTTGTTATCGGTAACGATATATAGCTTAGTACTATGGTCAGTAGCACTAGCTTAGTGGTTAAGCAGACGCACCTTTGTTTTAAGAGTTGTTGTTGCTATTTTACTAAGCATTGCATCATCATTTCATGCATGTAGATCATGAGCTGGTAGACTTCATGCTCGTCGATGAGCAGGAGTACGATGAGGTGATTGAGGAGTAGAGGAGGAGATCCTCATCCAGGAGGGAGCCCTAGAGCCATGTGGTGCTGACCTTACTGACCCGTCGCCTGCCCAAGGCAAGCCCCGGTGCATAACCCTTATTTTAAAAGATCACTAAATATATATATGATGTGCATTTACATTATAGGTATTCTATGAAAACCACATGCATAAATATATCTACATATGAGTCCTACTAGTATAGGGCGAGTAGCTACTATGCTCAGGATATAGGTAGCGTGAGTAACCTGTCGTTACTCACAAGTAGGTGATAAATATGATCACTCCTGGTAAAATGTGGTAAAGGTAAATGGTGACCGGGTAGGGATATGGTTTGGGTATTGGTGGGTGTAAGGAGTTGTGTCCTATGGCCAATAGGGCATAGCTTGGTTACACTTTTTCCTTGACTATGTCGATTAAGGATCGATCATTGCATATGGCTCTAGGCAAGTCACAGATCTATTGTCCTGAGCACATACTTAGGTATGGGCGTAGAGAAGACTTGTTACTCTCTTGTTATGGATCTGGCTTTTTCCAGACCGACTGATTAGAGGCAAAGATGGTGGAGGTCCTTGCACCGTACTGAGTCTGGGACTCAGGAGTGGGGGCTTGGAGTCCAAGTTTTGATGGGGATCTAGACACCTAGGACATGAGGGTGATGGGTTGGTCTAGCTTGTGCCTGGGGTACAAGCAGGGCGTGTGTTTTCAGGGCACCCAGCTGGGGGCATTGATTCGTGAATCACTGGCGTTCCGATACGGATGGTCTGTGGTTTAGCATCGTAGTAAGAACTGAAAGTTGAAAGGAGAAGAAATGGAAATAATTGCTCAACTCTAGCTTGAAAGTAGAACATGTGCTTATATAGACTGGGTAGCTAATAACTTAATGCGGCTAATAATAATAACATAAGTAAGGACTCACTATCAGTATTGCTTTCTGCTCAAAAGAAACCAGCAAACCATAAAGCTTATCATATTCCTTGGAGTCAAAAAATTATTCTGACTAGTCGAATAAGTCTTGCGAGTACATTGTGTACTCAGGGTTTATTTACCCCTATTGCAGGTGATGCATGAGAAGTATCTTTATGTGGAGAATTCTTCTGGTGGGCTCAGATGGAATCCTCGCTCATATCGCTAGATGTTTATTTAAATTCTGTTGTTTATCATTCCACACTCTGACATTTGGTAATGTAATAATGTACTTTTTAAGTACCTCTGATGTATGAAATGGATCTGTATTGTAACTCGTTCTCATTATTGGATCCTTGGGAAAAATGTGGATCTTTCAGGTTCTCCCTTGGGGTGTGCCCGATGGATACTGCCCGCGGTAGTTTGCTTTAGGGGTGCTTAGTGTCTAGTGGAAGACGAGCACCTCTGTAAGTGTGTTATTTTGGGTGGTTCTGCCATAGTTGGTACCAGAGTTAATATTGGTTATGAGTTTCATCCCTCTTTTTCAAAAATTTAAAATTTGACCAACAAAAGCTTTGCGAAAAGTAGGATGCGATTAAGTTAGTTAAATAAGTATAAGCCCTAGCAATATGGTCTATCTAGGATAGCAACACTAGTTTATCTAATCAGTTTTCTGTAGGTACACTAACTTACGTTGCATAAGAAATCACTTAGTATTGCAAAAAGTGAGTGTGCAATGTGCCAAAAATTTTACGAATGCTGCTATATTCTGGCTTGAGTGAACGTATAGGCCAAAGCATGCATCATGATAATAGCATCTTACTTAAACCGAAATCCCCCTACACGTATAATTTAATTAGTAAATTGATAGGACTAACTAAAGGAATGCTTTAATAAATGTGTTGGCATTCATCTAATTCCTTGCTTCTGATCGTGAAGGTTGTTCTAAATGGATGGTTCCTATCTCTTACAGATGAATCTAAGGTCTAGACGTGGGAGCACCAGTGCTGGGGCAGCTCACGGTCTTGGCGAGGGCCAAGGCGAGAGTGGCCAGGCCCATGAGCACAACAGGGAGAGCCACGAGGCTCCACTTCTGGCTCCTCCTCCTCCACCACCGCCGCCTCTGATGACTCATGCTGAGATGATGGCAGAGCTATTGGCTACTCGCCGTGAGTCAGCCTATGCCATGGAGATAATGGCACAAGCTATCGCGGGCTTCGCTCGCGGAGGACACGGTGGCAACGGTGGGAATGGGGGTGGTGCCTACTGTCCTAAGGGACCCTCCTCTTACTAGGACTTCCTCAAGACACACCCACCCACCTTCACACTGACAGATGAGCCCTTGGATGCAGAGCACTAGCTTCGTATTCTAGAGCAGAAGTTTCTATTGCTCAAAATGGCCGATGAGCAGAAAGTGCGCTTTGCAATGCAGTAGCTATTGGGGTCCATAAGTGCATGGTGGGAAACCTTCCATGCCATGCAACAACCTAATCATCCGACAACTTGGCAGGAGTTCACCACAGCATTCAGAGAATTCTATATCCCTGCTGGTGTCATCCACTAGAAGCTGACTGAGTTTTTGGAGCTGCATCAGGAGAGTATGAGAGTGATGGATTATGTTAATAAGTTCAATCACCTATCCTAGTATGTTGGCATTCATGTGGACACTAACGATAAGAAGAAGGACCACTTCTTTTGTGGTCTCTCTTCCATTCTTCAGGAGAAGCTGTACACAATGAACTATCAAACCTTCGGGGCACTGATGAATGCCACCATTGCCATGGACGGTTTTCATCAGGAGTCCCAGGCCGAGTGGAAGATGAAGCAGGTGGCTGCGGGGTCTTCTAGCCACCCTCACACTTAGAAGGTACATGTTGTCTGACGGGGGCCCTATCAATCATCAGGCGGGCCTTCATTTCGGCAGCCCTAGCAAACTTCTCAGACTTCTTCCACATAGTACCATGCTCTCACATAGCAGGTGTAGCCCCAGTAGCCTCAGGGACAGCAGGTCCCACGTCACCAGGGATTTGGAAACATGCCTGGTGCTTGCTTCAAGTGTGGTAAAGATGGCTATTATGCCCGAGCTTATCCCTAGAACCAGTCAGCTCAGTCTACTCAACCATCAGTGAACTCCAGGCTTATCAAGAGGACCATAATCAAGAAGAAAGTGCCCAGCAGATCCAGATAGGTGCATTTCACATATGCGGAGCAGATATTGCAGCAAGAACCAGTGATGGCTGGTATGTTTACCATCGATTCCCATCCAACTTATGTGTTGTTCGATTCTGGTGCATCACATTCCTTTATGAGCATGGGATTTGTAGATTGACACAATTTACCACTTATGGCTATACCGTATGCCTATAGAATCCGTACTGTGGGTTTACAAATGTTCATCAATACCCGAACGGACATAGCATGCTTGGTATGAGCCACCCACACTTACTGTCTATAGTTCATGGTAATGCCTAGGCAAGGCATTGATGCTATTTTTGGAATGAACTGGTTGTGGGTGTATGGGGTAGTCTTGGATTTGAAGCGGAGAAGTATCGAGTTATAACTTCCTTCTTCTGAGGATATGATGCCTCTTCTAGTACCCTCAAATCTAGTCTTACCTGTTGCTACCCATGCTAAAGCATCTCCTGATCTTACCTCCATTCTGGTAGTATATGAGTTCCCAAATGTTTTCCCTAAAGATCTTCCTAGGTTGCCACCGGATAGAGAGGTAGAATTCTCTATTGAGCTAGAGCCTGATACTACCCCAATCTCTAGACGTCCATACTGCATGGCTCCAAGGGAATTGGCAGAAATGAAGAAGCAACTAGAAGAGTTGATGGAAAAAAGTTTCATCCATCCTAGTTCTTCACCATGGGGTTGCCTAGCCATTTTTGTGAAGAAGAAGGATGGTACTCTGCGGATGTGTGTGGATTACCGCCCTCTTAATGCGGTAACAATTAAGAACAAGTATCCTTTGTCCTGCATAGATACTTTGTTCGATCAGCTAGCTGGCACCAAGGTGTTCTTGATGATTGATCTCTGATCAGGCTATCATCAGATCAAGATCAGGCTACATGATATACCAAAGATAACTTTCTCTACTAAGTATGGGCTGTATGAGTACCTAGTGATGGCTTTTGGTCTCACCAATGCTCCTGCCTTCTTTATGTACTTGATGAATTCAGTCTTTATGCTGGAGCTAGATAAGTTTATGGTAGTTTTCATTGATGATATACTGATTTATTCCAAGAATGATGAAGAGCATGCCCAACACCTTCGGATAGTACTGTCTCAACTTAGGGAACATAAGCTTTATGCCAAATTCAGCAAGTGTGAATTTTGGTTAGATTGAGTGTAGTTTTTGGGGCATGTGTGACACCTAATGGTGTTTTAGTAGATCCCAGCAAGGTGCAAGATGTGTTGGATTGGCAGTCTCCCAAGTCTATGCATCAGATTCGTCAGTTTCTTGGTCTAGCTAGGTACTATCGGTGTTTCATCTTGGATTTCTCTAAGATAGCCCAGTCAATGACCAAGCTACTCCAAAAAGAAGTTAAGTTTGATTAGAGTCCAGCCTGCGAAGAAGCATTCTAAGCTCTAAAGACATTTCTGACCACTGCTCCTATGTTGGCCCAACTAGATATTGATAGGCCCTTTGATGTATATTGTGATGCCTCAAAGATGGGGCTGGGGTGTGTGCTTATGCAAGATGGGTGTGTGATAGCTTATGCTTCGCACCAACTAAAAAGGCACGAGGTGAATTACCCCACCCATGACTTAGAGCTGGCTGCTGTGGTCCACGCTCTAAAGATTTGGGGCAGTATCTGTTGGGCAACAAAGTGCATATCTTTATAGATCATAAGAGCCTCAAGTATATTTTCACTTAGTCTGAGCTGAATATGTGGCAACAGAGATGGTTAGAATTGATAAAGGATTACAACTTGGAAGTCCATTATCATCTAGGAAAGGCTAATGTAGTAGCCGATGCTTTGAGCCGAAAGTCACACCAGGTTGAGGAAACACCTTTGTCTCTCAACCATGTAGAGGTGTTGGCTCACATTGCATTGACTTCAGAATTGCTGGAATAGGTTATTCGAGAGCAAAAGGAATACCCCAAAGAAATTCCCCACATCAAAAAATTGATTGCCAAAGGGTGTGGCCCTCACTTTAGCGTTGATGAGCATGGTGTAGTAAGATACAAGGATAGGCTGGTGGTTCCATTCAGTGAGGAGTTGAGAAGGAAGATTTTAAGTGAAGCCCATCATTCAAATCTGTCTATTCATCCTAGCAACAACAAGATGTATCATGATCTGCGCCTCTTGTACTGGTGGTCCAACATGAAGCGGGACATCACCCGACACATCGCGGAGTGTGACACTTGTGGTAGGGTTCAGGTAGACCATATGCGTACCCCAAGATATTTGCAGCCCTTGCCCATTCCTATTTGGAAATGGGAAGATATTTCCATGGACTTTGTGGTGGGATTGCCCCGCACCTCCAAGGGTAATGATTCTATTTAGGTCATTGTGGACCGCCTAACTAAGTCTGCTCATTTTATCCTAGTGGACACCAAGTATGCAGCCAGGAAGTACGCTCAGATATACTTTGACCAGATTGTGACTCTACACAGGGTTCCTCTCACCATCATCTCTGATAGAGGGTCAATCTTTGTCTCCAATTTTTGGGACCAGCTATAGCAATATCTTGGTACTCATCTTCTCAAAAGCTCAGTATATCATCCGCAAACTAATGGTCAAACCGAGAGGGTGAACCAGGTGCTCGAGGTTATGTTGAGAGCTTGTGCCATTTCTTTCCCTGAGAAGTGGGATGTCTGCTTGAAGCTAGCGGAATTTTCTTACAATAATAGCTATCAAGAAAGCATCCGCATGGCACCATTTGAAGCTCTATACGGAAGAAAGTGTAGGATGCCACTTAATTGGGTTGAAGTGGGAGACCATGGGCACTTTGGGTCCAAATTCATCAAAGAGGCTTGAGAGCAAGTAAGTATTATTCGGAGTCACTTGAAGGTAGCTCAAAGCCGACAGAAAGCTTACGTCGATAAGCGAAGAAGGCCCTTAGAGTTTGCAACTAGAGATTATGTGTATCTCAAGGTGTCTCCTATGAGAGGGGTGCATCAATTTGGTGTCCATGGTATGCTAGCCCCTCGATATGTGGGTCCTTATCAGGTGTTGGAGCAATGTGGCCCTATTGCTTATCGTCTCTAGCTTCCTGATATCTTATCTATGGTACATAATGTGTTCCATGTATCGCAATTAAAGAAATGTCTATGAGTGCCAGATGAAGCTATGGAAATTGAAGGGCTTACCCTCCAGCCAGATTTGACATACGTTGAGCACCCGGTCAAAATCTTGGATGAGAAGGAGAGACTGACCAGGAACAGTGTGGTAAAGTTCTACAAAGTACAATGGCAAAACCATTCAAAGGATGAAGCCACCTGGGAACAAGAGAGTTACCTATTGTAGCATTACCCCCACCTCCTCACTGGCTCTGATAGTTAGTTGTTGCACCAAAATGTATTCCCTATCTCTTTCTCACACTAGGCATATGAAATCTTGGGTCGAGATTTTATTTTAGGGGGTAGATTTGTAACACCCTCGGTGTTACATTATATAGTTTTTGCTAAAACACAGCATGAGCATCTTACTTATGTGTAAATGTGTGTAACATAAAGTATAAATCAATGTACAACACTTGAAACATTCCTTCAAAACAAGAAACAAATGTTATGCTTCATGTCGCTTAATATCGTTTAGTATTCTAAGCGAATTTTTATCGAACAAAAATGATATAAAACGTTTATGTGAACTTTGATAAAGTTTGTAGTACGAACTTCATAGGCAACGATGAAATGCATGTGGTCGAGGATGAGGTTCACTAGCTAATATGTCAAGAAGCTCAGAAATTGGAATTCGACACGAAACCGTTCGAGGTTTATTCATTTTGCGTTAAGTCTATGATTGGGTCGATGAAGCCATGTTTGGCAATTTTTGTAGAGCGATCGGCTTAGGAAGTGGCGAGATGTCATGGCTTAGGTCGATAGCCCTACATACCCTCTTGCGTATAGAATAATTAGTTTGGTGTTTGGACCATCAGGTAGGATTTTTCAATAGCTTTAAAAAGCGTGCATGTCACAGTTCAAACCAAAGCCAGCGCTGATCGCGGTCACCGCCTCTGCCTGGCACTGTTGCAACCATTGCTGGCCACCAGCGAGCACTGTCGAGCCAGCCACACTGCCACTGCTGCGCTTGTGTGGGCATGACACACATGGGCCACCGCACTGGCCATCCCAGCCACTGTCCTCACCCTGCTGGCTACGCTGCTCTGCTGCTCTAGCATGCCATGTACACTCCTACACCGGCCACCATCGCTCCTTCGCTCATACATCGTGCATTGGCCCTACACTGCCGGCCTAGATCACTTACTGTCATGCGCTAGCACACGACACGCACGCGTGCTAGGCCCAGCCATGCCTGGCCACTCTACTCCTTCAGCACGTTCGTTGTGGCTGCTGCTCGTCGTCGCGTCACGTCATGTCGCTTGCACTGCGTGTTGTTCGGCGCTGCCGTCTCGCTACTACTTCCATTGACATTAGCTATGTGCGTGCATGGGCTTGTCCTGCTTGTCTTGTCCTCATGCTTGTGCTTGAGGCCACACCAGAGGTGTCACTCACATCGCCTAGAAGGTCGTCGACCAGCCAAGCCACACCAAAGCCGAATCGATGCGTTGGCCCTTTTCCGTGTATCGTGCACGTGTGGTGGTCGAGTGGAAGGACGATGTCATGCCTAGCTGGTCACTGTAGTGGTGGTACAAGGGAGGGGCGCCAATTTGAAATTCTACCATCGTCGACCGCCATAAGTCCTTAGGAGTCGCCACTGCAATTGGCCTCACCCACTCCACCATTTTCCAATTAACCGTGCCCACTATGAGCCTAAATAGTTAGCGTGTGAGTGAAGTCGTCCATGCTTTCGTTCAGCCTACAATGAGGTGAGGCAGGGCATTCCCCTCGTGGTGGTCCGCCATGGCCGCTAGAGCAGGCACACAGCTAGAGTGTTGTCTGGTACTTTGCCGTTTCAATTAGGCTATGCCTTAAGTAATAGTTGACTTGGTTATTACGCTCATGTAGTGGTTTCATCGACGGAGCAACGGGTCACCGGAGACACCGTCGTCGTGCTCGTGGAGAAACAGAGCCACCCTATTTTTGTGGTCGACCATCTTGTCGAGCCTCGTGCCTTTGCCCAGTCTACCCATCACGTGTCTGGTGAGGCCATCTTACTCCAAGAGTTGCTGGTTGACTCGATTAGGGCAGAAGTTCACACATGGCCATCCCCGGTGGATGTAGGTAAATGTTGTTTTCCATGGCCGACGTGTTTGAAGGTAGTAGTGGTTCAAATAGGACTTCTACATTGTTTAACGTAGCTTGCAGATGGTCATCGAGTAGTAGTAGAGGCGTTCAAATAGGTGGTTTCACCGGCGTCGGGCTACCATGGCCAGACACCGTCGCGGCATGTGGCCATGCCTGCGTGGTGTGCCATTCTGGGTGTGTGTTACCTCAATCCATTGCGCATGGCAAGAGAAAGCTCGTGGGGATGCTGGTGTGTGCCGGAGTGGTCGGTGCTCACCGACGTTTGGCCGGTGAGGTCATGGCTCTATTAAGTCCAGCCAAGGACATCGCGATGTGAATTTAAAGTAAACCAAGGGGTTAAATGCTAGAGTTAGTGAGATAAGAGAATAGTGGCAGGGACTGCGTTTCCATTTGTTTGGAAGCCAAGGGTTCTTTTGATTAATGTAGCGCGCACGGGGGCTTTCCTTCCGTGGGCCACTAGCTCACGTGGGCTGCCCCATGCTGGGCCACGCTGGTGCACTACGTGGGTGAGCGCACAGATGTTGCGGGCTGGGCTATGTTGGGGTGCTGAGCACTCGGGGGTGGGCTGAGCTGTTCGGAAGCGGGCCGCGCAAGAAGAGATTCGGTTTTCCTCTTTCAGTGAATTATTGAGAATTTATTCAATATCGTTTCAAACAGACCTTTCAAAAATGATAGTAAATCATGTAGATGTCCAAAAATAGTGAAACCAATTTTGTTAGGTGCACAAAAATACCATCTACTTTTTAGTGTAGTTAGATTACAGTTAGCTGTAATAATGGTAGGTTCATAAATTCAAATTAAAGAGTTTAGTATTTTGTAGATTAATATTTGTAGGAATTTTTGTGGTAAATGATGATGGATATAGCTATAAAAATTTTACAATAAGCTCACTAGATTATCATGTACTTGCTATAAATTTTGTAGCCTTAGAATGAGTTGTTAAATAGAGTAGCTATTACCCTTTCTTTATCGTATATAGCGTAGATCAGCATTAGGAGTAAGAATACATGTAGTTGTTATAATATTCAATGCCATACGTCAAACTTGTTATCAGCAATGATAGATAGCTTAGTTCTATGATCAGTAGCACTAGCTTAGTGGTTAAGCAGATGTACCTTTATTTTAAGAGTTGCTGTTGCTATTTTACTAAGCATTGCATCATCATTTCATGCATGTAGATCATGAGCTGGTAGACTTTATGTCCATCGACGAGCAGGAGTATGACAAGGTGATTGAGGAGTACGAGGAGGAGATCCTCGTGTAGGAGAGAGCCCTAGAGCCATGTGGTGCTGACCTTACTGACCCATCGCCTGCCCAGGGCAAGCCCCGGTGCATAACCCTTATTTTAAATGATCACTGAATATATATATGATGTGCATTTACGTTACAGATATTATATGAAAACTACATGCATAAATATATCTACCTATGAGTCCTACTAGTACATGGCGACGATATCGGTAGCGTGAGTAACTTGTCGTTACTCACAAGTAAGTGATAAATATGATTACTCCTAGTAAAATGTGGTAAAGGTAAATGGTGACTGGGTAGGGATATGGTTTGGGTATTGGTGGGTGTAAGGGGTTGTGTCCTATGGCCAACAAGGCATAGCTTGGTTACACTTTTTTCCTGTCTATATCGATTAAGGACCGGTCGTTGCATATGGCTCTAGGCAAGTCATAGATCTATTGTCCCGAGCACATACTTGGGTATGGGTGTAGAGAAGACTTGTTACTCTCTTGTTGTGGATCCGGCTCTTTCCAGACCAACTGATTGGAGGCGGAGATGGTGGAGGTCCTTACACCACACTGAGTCCGGGACCGACTGATGCAGGAGCGTTGGTGAGACCAAAAGACATGACTAGGTATTCATACAACCCATACCTAGTAGAAAAAGTTGTCTTTAGTATATCTTGTGGTCTAATCTTGATTTGATGATAGCCAGAACGGAGATCAATCTTGGAGAACACCTTAGCACCAGCTAGTTGATCGAACAAAGTATCATTACGAGGTAACAAATACTTGTTCTTAATGGTTACCGCTGTCGGTGTTTTGGTTTGGTGAGTCCTCAACCGACTAGTGAAAGTGTACTGCGTGCCCCTAATCCCGGATGGTGATGCAAAGAGACACAAGGTTTATACTGGTGAGGGAGTTACCATAGCCTAGAGGCATAGGCCGTCTCGTGGCTTGGCCGGCCTTTTGGCCCTAAGACAGATTTTCGGTCCTTAGGTTTTTTACAATCAATTTGTCATAGTACGCTAGAGAGTTTAGCGTATAAATTTTTTCAAAAAAAATGACTAAAAACGATGTCTGGGACTTAGGGGGTCCCCCCTTCTAGCCCCCGAGGGAGGCTCGGTTCTACAGAGGCAGAGCTAAGTATTATTCGAGCTTCGTGGTGGGCACCTCTACAGAGGCAGAGCCGAGTCTCCCTTATAGCGTTATCGTAATGCCGATCCCCCATGGGGGGTTTCTCGAAAAATTAGAACAACTAAAGAACGCCTCTTTATTGTATTTTGAGAAACAATGTATATAATGCTTGGGAATTTAAGGGTAGAAGCGATGTAGGTGTTCTATGTTCCAAGTGTTGGTGAGGATTTTGCCCTTCTCGTTGGCTAGCTTATAGGTCCTGGGCTTTAGTACTTAGGCGACGATGTACGGCCCTTCCCATGGTGGGGTCAGCTTGTGGCGGCCCTTATTGCTCTGCCTCAGTCTCAGCATCAGGTCACCCACTTTCAGGTCTTGGCTTCGAATGCGCCGGGCTTGATAGTGTCATAGGGCTTGCTGGTACTTGGCCGAGTGTAGCAGTGCAACATCTCGGGCTTCCTCCAATTGGTCGAGGGCGTCCTCACGGGCAGTGCGGTTGCTTTGCTCGTTGTAGGCCTGTAGCCTCGGGGAATCGTACTCCAAGTTAGTGGGGAGGATGGCCTCGGCTCCATAGACTAGGAAGAATGGTGTGAACCCCGTGGCTCGGCTCGGAGTGTTCCTCAGGCTATAGATGATCGACGGGAGTTTGGCAAGCCACTTCTTGCCAAATTTCTTCAAACGGTTGTATATTCTTGGCTTGAGACCTTGTAGGATCATGCCATTAGCATGTTCTACTTGGTCGTTTGTCCTAGGGTGTCCTATGATGGCCGACCAGGCCACACGAATGTGGTGGTCATCGCAGAACATCAGGAACTTGTGGCCAGTGAATTATGTCCCATTGTCAGTGATGATGGTGTTTGGAACCCCGAACCTATGGATGATATCAATGAAGAACAGCACTCATGAGGCAGCCATGCTCGGCATCCCGAGCTCGACATTGAAGCACTCACGAGTGGGATCATAAGTGTCTTCATCATCGGAGTCAGAGTAGCTGAAGTAGTAGTCACTCGCGGCCATGATGCAGCGCATGGCTTTAGGATCACGAAGCCCAGAGAAGTCCGCTCCGGTCCATGCCTTGTCCTCCTTCGAGGAGTCAGCGTGGGTGTGGGTCGAGATTGTGGCGATGAAGTCGAGGGCAAAACATTGGTAGGCAGCGGCGGCATTGCCCAACCCGAAGGGGTACGGGGATGGTGTCGTTGCCGGGCTCCGCTCTACCAAAGAGGTGGTAGGGCAGAGCTTGATGACGGGGCATCGCTATGCGCCATTGACATCTTTCCCTTGCCCAGGCTTAAGCTAGACAGGTCCCTAGCTAGGGACTATGTACCAACAGCTTGGTATGGGATACTGGCGGAGCACGGTGTGTCGTCCTTAGCTCATGCGGTGTCGGGGTGGTCCCACCCGCATTGTGCCTGGCGAGCGCAATGAGAGCGGCGGCCCAGGCACCGCCTGTGCCTAGGCTGCTGGTGCGTGATGTCATTGTCGGTCGATGGGGCTCTGGGTGGGAGGAGTACCATATCACACTCATATCCTAGAGACATGAACTCTAGGCTCCTGAACCAGATCACCGTGCTAAGACACAGTGGTCGCACGGGGTCTGTCATCCGAAACTTGTTGGGATGACTAAGCTGACACGTAGTATGGCCCCTACCTGGCGTGCCAACTATCGATGTTTTGGTCTGGCGGGTCCTCAATCGATTAGTAAAAGTGTACTGTGTGCCCCTAATCCCAGATAGTGATGTAAAGAGACACAAGGTTTATACTGGTTTAGGCAGTAGGTGCCCTATGTCTAATCTGAGAGAGCGATCTTGTATTCCTTGCACCGAGGTGCTTGTAGTAGGGGTTTATAAGCTGAGCGAGAGAGGGAGCTAGTCTCAGGTCTCTGCGTAGAGTGGCATGGGTTGCTTGAGATGTTGATCTTTTGCGGTGAGGGAGCGTGTGTGTTACAGAGCATTGTGCGTTGCTTGCACGTGTGTCCCCCTCCCTAGGAGCGGCACTGGTCACTCCCTTTTATAGTCGAAGGGAGGCACAGGGGTGGTACATGTATTTGCTACATGGCATGTTGTGAGCAGAGGCGGTATGTCCGAGCCCTGTAGCTCGTCACTGTGGCGGCATGGTCGGTGGAGCGGCCTTGTCCTTGGTGCACTAAAGCGATGCGCCGATCATGCCTGATCTTGTGCGACGTGGGAGCTCCTATGGTGGCATGCGCACCTTCTTCTGTTGGAGGCATGCTAGTCACTGTATGTTTGACCAGCGCAGAGAGCCGAGGCTAGGTAGATGCGATGACGTGGGTGCGCTGATTCCGAGGCTATAGGAGCTTGGCCCTATAGCATGACTTGGGGGCTCCTATAGCTTGACGCAGGGCATGGCGTGTACTGCAGACGACATGCCGGTCCCAGAGTGTTTGACAACATAGAGAGCCAAGGCCTAGTCAATGCCGAGGCTGAACCATTGTGGGGGGCTCGGCGGGCATGAGTCCCGAGGCTTACAGGAGCCCAAAAGCGGACAACCGAGGCTTGGAGGGAGCAGTTGGCTTTGTATGTCGATTCTGAGGCTATAGGGACCCAGACTTGACTTTCCATGCCGCGCTGTTCTTGGAGCAGGGTTTAGGCAGCACAATGCAGCATGTGTGTCAGCCATGGGCACAGTGCTAAGCACAGCGGCCGGTAACCCCTACCCCGTCCTGTCCGGGATGGCATGGCATCGATGTGACTCCCGTCTTGTCGGCCACTCCGCTATATCGTGCCATCATTTAGCTAACATTACGGGAGTGGTTGGACGCATTAGTTGGATGCGACGTCATGTTAGAGAAGTCGGTCAAGGCGGCGGTGATGGGGTTGATGTCGAGCCAACCTCGAGCGAGTTGGTAACTGAGTGCTAATCCGAGGCCTCATGGCGCGGGGCCTTGGGCAAATCAGAGAATCGGTACCTCATCCAAGGCCTTGTGGCGCGGGGCCTCGGGCGAGTCGGAGAATCGGTACCTCGTCCAAGGCCTTGCGCGTGGGGCCTTGGGCAAGTCAGAGAATCGGTACCTCGTCTGAGGGCTCATGGTTTCATTCTAGGCCGAGCCCGCTTTGGGTGAGCCTGGATACTATTTGAGGTGGGCTAGGTGGTCCAGCCGGGTGAAAGGTCCTAATGGCTAGAGGGGGGTGAATAGCCTAATAAAAATTTCTACAACAACACTTAACCAAATGGTTAGACAATTATGAGGCAAAGCGAGTGTTGCGCTAGCCTACTCAAAATGCAAGTTCTCACAACTAGCTACACTAAAGAGCTTGTCAACTAGTTTGCGGTAAAGTAAAGAGAGTGATCAAGAGGGTTATACCGCCATGTAGATGAATGAACCAATCAATCACGAAGATGAATAACAATGATGACCAATCACCTCAGAATCAATGATGAAGACAATGATTTTTACCGAGGTTCACTTGCTTGCCGGCAAGCTAGTCCTCGTTATGACGATTCACTCACTTGGAGGTTCACGCGCTAATTGGCTTCACACGCCAAACCCTCAATAGGGTGCCGCACAACCAACACAAGATGAGGATCACACAAGCCACGAGCAATCCACTAGAGTACCTTTTGGCGCTTCGCCGAGGAAAGGTCAAGAACCCCTCACAATCACCACGATTAGAGCCAGAGACAATCACCACCTCCGCTCGACGATCCTCACTGCTCCAAGCCGTCTAGGTGGCGGCAACCACCAAGAGTAACAAGCAAAATCCACAGCGAACCACGATCACTAAGTGCCTCTAGATGCAATCACTCAAGCAATGCACTTGGATCACTCCCAATCTCACTATGATAATGAATCAATGATGTAGATGAGTGGGAGTCCTTTGGCTAGGCTCACAAGGTTACTATGTCAATGAAAATGTGCAAGAGATATGAGCCACAGCTGGCCATGGGGCTATAAATAGAGCCCCAATCAAATAGAGCCGTTATACCCCTTCACTGGGCAAAACGCGCTCTGACCGGACGCTCCGGTCATACTGACCGGACGCTGGCCCTCAGCGTCCGGTCACTCGATGGACGCCATGTGTCATCGCCTTCAAATGCTGTTCATCAGATTCCAACGGCTACGAAGCTGACCGGATGCTCCGGTCAAAACTGACCGAACGCTGAAGCCCTAGCGTCCGGTCGTTTCCAGTAAGCTCCCCGAGGCATGTTTTTTTGACCAGATGCGTCTAGTCCACCTTGACCAGATGTAGACCAGCATCCGGTGCTCAACCCTAGCCTACTGTGTCGTCTGACAGCTCAACCGGATGCAGCCTTTCAGCGTCCGGTCGCTGAGTGACCCAGCGTCCGGTCAGTAGACCGACGCCAGCATCATTTCGACCAACTCCATTTCAACTCTAACTTCTTCACCCTTGCTCAAATGTGCCAACCACCAAGAATTTTGCATCCGACGCAATAGAAAAAAGACATTTCATTTTTCTAAAAGCGCCTTGTGCAAGCTCGGCGGGAGGGAGAGAGAGGGACCCAAACCCATCTCAACCCTACAAACACCTTGTGCACATGTGTTAGCATATTTTCACAAATGTTATCAAGGGTGTTAGCACTCCACTAGATCCTAAATGCATATGCAATAAGTTAGAGCATCTAGTAGCACTTTGATAACCGCATTCTGATACGAGTTTCACCCCTCTTAATAGTACGGCTATCAAACCTAAATGTGATCACACTCTCTAAGTGTCTTGATCACCAAAACAAAATAGCTCCTACAAGTTATACCTTTGCCTTGAGCTTTTTGTTTTTCTCTTTCTTCTCTTCAAGTTTAAGCCCTTGATCATCTCCATGCTATCACCATTGTCATGTTATGATCTTCATTTGCTTCTCTACTTGAAGTGTGCTACCTATCTCATGATCACTTGATGAACTAGGTTAGCACTTAGGATTTCATCAATTCACCAAAACCAAACTAGAGCTTTCACCGGGCCTCAGTTAAGGTGGGGGTTTGCTGGTGGTTGTCTCTTAGATTCGATATTTATAAGGTCTAAGCGATTTGTTCGGTTCTTGCTTAGGGGACCCCTTTTTATGGTACCCAACAACCGCGTTGAGAGGACGGTAATCCACACACATACAAAGAGTGCCATCCTTCTTCTTCATAAAAATGGCTGGACAACCCCATGGTGATGAGCTAGGACGGATGAATCCCTTTTCTAACAACTCTTCTAACTATTTCTTCATTTTAGCCAATTCCTTCGGGGCCATACGATACGGGCATCGGGAGATAGGAGTAGTGCCAAGCTCTAACTTAATGGATAACTCCACATCTCTATCCGGTGGCAACCCAAGTAGATCTTTAGGAAAGACATCTAGAAACTCGCAGACCATAGGAATAGAGGCAAGATCAGGAGAAGCTTTAGCATGGGCAGCAACAGGTAAGGCTGGATCTAAGGGCATAAGAAGAGACATCCTATCCTCAAAAGAAGGAAGTCATAACTCAACAACTCTCTACTTCAGATTCAAAACTACCCCATATACACGCAACCAGTTCATTCCCAAAATTGCATCAATGCCTTGCCTAGGTAGCACCATGAACTGGAGACGGTAAGTGTGAGTGGCTAATACTAAGCCTACTATGTCCATTCGAGTATTAACGCACAACTGTGCACCCAGAGTACTAATTCTATAGGCCAAAGGTATAGCCATAAGAGATATATTATGTCTGTGTGCAAATCCCATGCTCATGAATGGATGTGATGCACCAGAATCAAACAACACATAAGCTGGATGGGAATCAATGGTGAACATACCAGCCGTCACTGGTTCATTTTGTAATATTTTCTTAGCCTTCGTGAAATTAACCTATCCATATCAGCTCGCTGGCACTTTCTTCTTGATAACTGTCTGCTTGATCAGGCGGGAGATAGCTGAGGGCTGAGTAGACTAGGTAGGCTAGTTTTGCGGACACTCCCTATCATAGTGGCCTTCCTTGCCACACTTGAAACAAGCACCAGGCTTGTTCCCCTATCCTTGATGAGGTGGGACCTGCTGTCCCTGGGGCTGCTGAGGTTGCACCTGCTAAGTCGGTGCATGGTACTAAGTGGAAGGAGCCTGAAAGGTCTGCTGATGTTGTCGAAATGAATGCCCACCCAAAAACTGATAGGGCACCCGTCTGACAACCTATACTTTCTACGCCTGGGGGTGGCTAGAAGACCCAGTAGCCACCCGCTTGCGCTTCTATTCTGCCTAAGAGTCACGCTGCAATCCCTCCATGGCAATAGCAGCGTTCATCATCGCTCTAAAGGTCTAGTGGTTTCCTGTATATAACTCCTTCTGCAAGATGCAAGAGAGCCCGCGATAGAAACGATCCCTCTTCTTCTCATCCGTATCAATGTGAGCCCCAGCATACTATGACAAGTGGTTGAACTTGTTGACCTGAGGCAAGGAAGCATGTCCATGATAGACTATGTCAACAAGTTCAACCACTTGTCATAGTATGTTGGGGCTCACGTTGATACGGATGAGAAGAAGAGGGACCATTTCTATTGCGGCCTCACCATGCTGCCTCACGCCATCACCATCATGCCATAGCACGCGCACGTTTCCTCTATGTCGCGTCGTCACATCATGTGCACCCGCGTTGCTTGCATCGCGTCGCCACTGCCGCTGCTACACGCGCCTACTGCACCGGCACATGGCCTGTCACCATCGGTTTGTCAATTAAGGCATTGTGGCCACGCGAGCCATGTCGACCCCATATGCACATGTGTAGCCTTCTATGTGTGTGCCTTTGTCCTCTTCTATTGAGTGGCAAGCGCCATGCTGCGCTCCCAATTCACCTCCACCTTTAATGGTGTTGTGCCGGCGCACCGAGCCACACCTAAGCCAGCTCGTAGCGTCCGGTCTAATCCAAGCAATTAAGTGCGCTAGATGGTTGAGTGGGAACCTAGCTACATGCTGTGATCGCCACAGCTACAGCCGTGTACCGTAGAGCTCCAATTTGGAGTCTTCTTCCCCATCGGCCATCTTAAGGCCGAACGGCGACACTCACCTCAATTAGCCTTGCACCATCCATCTCCATCCAATTCCTTGGCACCATGTCTTTGCCTTGATCCCCTCCACCCCCTATGCACCTTAGCCTAGCCGCTACTAGCCTATCGTGGTCGCTGACACGACAGTGTCACCGCAGTGCACCGCCACATCTCACCGTCGCACGTGGCCAGCTCGGTTCGGGAAATCCCCGGCCAAATCGCCCCCATAGCAACAACAAGGGTACGCTAGTGGTGCTTTAGGGCTAGCTATCTCTCACTATGGTGGTTTAGGGTGGCCGATGTGGTTGTGCCGCCGTCACGCATGGCTGTGTATCGTGGCCACCGTTGCCGCGAGCTCCGTCGCCCCTGTAGCTTCGGCTTGGGTAGGCTCTAGGGTCATAGGTGCTATTTGGCTCACTAGTTTGGTCGGAGTGGGTCCTGGTTGGCCGACATGACCGCTTAGTGCTAGCGACGCCATGCCGAAGCGCGCGTGGTGGCTCGAGCACTTGGCCTGGTAAAGATGGTTTGTCCCGAGGGCTAAATCACTTAAGTCCAGACTGTAGGAATAGGGTGCATTGGAGTTAGGGGAATAGTAGTTAGATCGAGGGTGTTTTTGCAAAGAGTCCAGCACGTGTGGGCCTCCGCGTCGCGGGCCATTACCGCACGGATAGGCCACGCACCCGTGTGGGCTGCGCCGGCGGGTCGCGTGTGCGCGCGCGCTGCGCGGGTGTGGGTCGAGCCACGAGGGGCCGCGCGGATGAATTCTGGTTTTTTTATTTTTCCAGGGAATTAGTAAATGTTTATTCAATTTAGTTTTGAGCTGATCTTTATAAAATTATAGAAAATTCTATAGGTGTCCAAAAATGGTGAAACAAAAATTGTTAGGTTGACAAAAATGTTAGGTTCACAAAAATGTTCTCTATCTGTTGGTGTAGTTAGTTTATAGTTATCTGTGGTAATGGTAGAATCATTATTTCATTTAGGAATGCTTATTATTATTTAGCTTTATATTTATAGGAATTTTTGTGGCAAATTGGTGATAGCTTTAGCCATGAAAATTTTCAATAGGTAACTTAGCATCTTAGTCGGTAGAGCTAGCTTAGTAGCTTGATAGCTGTATTTTATTTTAAGAGTTGCTATTGCCGTATTGCTAAGTGTTGCATCATCATTTCATGCATGTAGATAACGAGTTGGTAGAGTTCATGCCTGCGGGCGAACAGAAGTACGAGGAGATCATTGAAGAGTATGAGGAGATTCTCGTTCAGGAGGGAGTCCCGGAGCCATCAGTTGCTGACTTTATTGACGCCTCGCCTGCCCACGGCAAGCCCCAGTGCATAACCCTTATTTTTGAATGATCACTGAATATATATATGATGTGCATTTACGTTACAGGCATTTTATGGAAACTACATGCATAGATAAACTTACCTATGAGGCCTACTAGTATAGGTCGAGTAGCTACTATGCTCAGGATTTTGGTAGCGTGAGTAACCTGTCGTTACTCACAATAGGTGATTATTATGATCACTCATGATAAAATGGTGAAAAGGAAAAATGGAGACTGGGTAGAGATATGGTTTGAGTATTGGTGGGTGTAAGAGGTTGTATCCTATGGCCAATGGGGCATAGCTTGGTTATACTTTTTCCCTGTCTGTGTCGATTAAGTACTGGCTATTTCAATGGACTCTAGGCAAGTCATAGACTTATTATCCCGAGCACATACTTGGGTATAGGTGTAGGAAAGACTTACTGCTCTCTTGTCATAGGTTCCGGCTCTTTTCGAACCGACTGATTGGAGGCGGGGATGGTGGAGGTCTAAGCACCGCACTGAGTCCGGGATTTAGGAGCGAGGGCTTGGAGTCCAAGTTTGGACGGGGACTTGGACCCCGTGATAGGAGAGTGGTGGGTTAGTTCTGCTTGTGCGTGGGGTATAAGCAGGGCGTGTGTTTTGAGATACCCAGCTAGGCACATTGATTTACAAATCGCTGAGCGATCTGGTACGACTTGTCTACACTCTAGCACCATAGTAAAAACTAAAAGAGGAAATGTGGTGAAATGGAACTGTTTGCTCAACTCTTGCTTGAAAGTAGAACATGTGCTAGCATAGAATGGTTAGATAATGAACTAATTATGAATGCTAATGATTAACATACATAAGGATCCACTATTAGTATTGCTTTCTGTAAAAAGGAACCCAGCAAGCCATAAAGCTTATCATATTCCCTAGAGTCGAGAAATTATTCCCACTGGTTGGATAAGTCTTGCAAATGCATTGTGTACTCAGGGTTTATTTACCCCTGTTGCAGGTACTACTTGAGAAGTGGCTGTTGTGTGAAGGATTCTTCTGGTGGGCACAGATAGATCCTTATATATTATCGATAGATATTTCTTTTTATTCCATTGTTAAATTTTCACACTCTGAATTTGGTACTGTAATAATATATTTCTAAGAACTCTGGATGTATAAAATAGACTAAGTAATGTAAACTCGTTCTCATTATTGGATCTTGAGGGAAAAAATATAGATTATTCGGGCTCTCCCTTAGGGTGTGCTCAACAGAATCCGCCTGATGTAGCTCGCTCTTGGGGTGCTTAGTGTCTAGTGGTAGACGAGCATCTCCGTAAGGGCATTATTTCAGGCGGTTCTGCCATAACTAGGCTTGAGGAGAATAGGCCGCCTAGCTGACTACCTATGCCACCCATTGATGCGGGGAATTACATTACAAAGCCTGAGCTGGTGATTAGGAAGAGGAAGGAACAGTGGCTCTACGCACGGTCCGGCTATGGTGAGGTCACACGAGTGAATCCAAGTGGATTAAGATGACGTGACCCTGATCGATGGCAGCAGTACGAGCATGTGCGCATAGACGATGAGACCTAGAGGCTTGGCACAAAGCGCTCGTAATGGCATGGAAAGACCCAAACGGACACACCGGTGTTGGCTAGTGGGGGCAAGCACGGCATAGAGACATCACCATCTCCCCTACGACTGAGGTCATTGGCCTAGACGCGGCGACTTTGGCAACTACCTAGAGGATCGACGCGATAGGTGAAACGAGGGGTGGGGTGAGTGCCATGATGGCAAGGCAATGATAGCCGCAGCCTTGTCTCGACCCCATGCGTGGCTCGGCAGCCAAAGGGTGGCGCACGCACATAGTGATAGCGGGGCCAGGCCGTAGCTAGCCGGGATATCCAACATGAGGCCAAGGGCGCTATGCGGCACTGACCGATCACATGAGTTAGCCAGCGGCAACAGCCCGACCATGGCCTCAGCTCGGCACCAGCAGTGCACGCATGCATGGTGACCGCGCCCACAGGACTAGCGGCTAAAACGGTGCCAAGCATGGTTTTTAAAGTGAGCCCAAAACTACTTAGCGTCTCGATTAAGACAACCAATTCCACTAACCTATAGCTGGTGCCAACAGCTAACTAGCAAAGCAATGCTTACAACCAGAGGATGGCCCAAGAGAAAGATGGAGAGACACCAAGATAAGATCTTCGCGCTGAATGCCGGTTCATGAACCGAGCACCAAATCATGGTTCACAGCGCGTTCTGAGGAGGTTTGGGTAGTTTTTACAACGCCAACGCAAAATCAAACTAGTCCATGAACTACACCATGCTAAGGTACTCACTATGGTGCAACCAACAGTATAAAAACATGGATCTAGTGTTTAAGAAATTTAATCAAAATTTAAATGCCAAAACAACATCGTCATTAGGTTTTCAGACTTAAGTCATTTTCATTATAGAAGCTGAAATTGAATTCCACATTCAATTCTTGAGCTATCAAAAACACTATTGAACAACATCTACTTACCCAAACAAAAATTGCATTTTTATCTACACCACTTGCTCATCATCTTACATAAGCACTATACACGAGTTATATATTTTTTTGTTTATAGAAATTGTTTTTCGTACCAAACAATTAAAACTACTTATTTTATTCTTGTTAGGATTTTTATTAGCACTTTTACGCACTGAGTAAATTAACTTAGATATTTGTTTGATTTCTCTCAACCTTAAAAGTGAGTTACACCGGGTTTATTTATTATTTCATGTGTGTTTTAAAATTTTAAAACTCGAGAACTTATTTTGCTAATTTCTCTTAGGCCTTAACCTAGGTGCTAAGAAAGCTCGTAACACCAGGGGTGTTACACTTGAGCTCTTGTAGTGTGAGAGAACTTTGCTTCATTTGATGATCACTTAAAGTTGAGGATCACTTGTGGAACCAATGTCTTGTATGATTGATACTTGGTGATTCATTATCTTTGTGAGATTGGTTCATTATCTTTGTGAGATTGGGAGTGAATCTAAGTGCATTGCTTGAGTGATTGCATCTAGAGGCACTTGGTGATTGTGTTTCACTGCGGATTTCGCTTATTTCTCTTTGTGGTTGCCGCCACCAAGACGGCTTGGTGCAGCGAGGATCGTCGAGTGGAGGAAGGTGATTGTCTCTGGCTCCGATCACGGTGATTATGAGGGGCTCTTGACCTTTCAACGTGAGGCCAAGGGCGCTGTGTAGCACTGACCGAGCACATGAGCTAGCCAGCGGCAATAGCCTAGCCATAGCCTTAGTTCGACGCCAGCAGCGCACGCATGCGTGGTGACCACGCCCACAGGACTAGCGGCCAAAACGGTGCCAAGCATGGTTTTAAAGTGAGTCCAAAACTACTTAGCGTCTTGATTAAGACACAACCAATTCCACTAACCTATAGCTGGTGCCAACAGCTAACTAGCAAAGCAATGCTTAGGACCAGAGGATGGCCCAAGAGAAAGATGGAGAGATGCCAAGATAAGATCTTCGCACTAAACGTCGGTTCATGAACCAAGCACCAAATCATGGTTCACAGCACGTTCTAATGAGGTTTGGGCAATTTTTACAACGCCAACGCAAAATCAAACTAGTCCATGAACTACGCCAAGCTAAGATACTCACTATGGTGCAACCAACAGTATAAAAACATGGATCTAGTATTTAAGAAATTTAATCAAAATTTAAATGCCAAAACAGCATCGTCATTAGGTTTTCAGACTTAAGTCATTTTCGTTATAGAAGCTGAAATTGAATTCCACGTTCAATTCTTGAGCTATAAAAACACTATTGAACAACATCTACTTACCAAAACAAAAGTTGCATTTTCATCTACACCACTTGCTCAACATCTTACATAAGCACTATACATGAGTTATATTTTATTTTTGTTTATAGAAATTATTTTTCATACCAAACAATTAAAACTACTTATTTTATTCTTGTTAGGATTTTTATTAGCACTTTTACGCACTAAGTAAATTAACTTAGATATTTGTTTGATTTCTCTCAACCTTAAAAGTTAGTTACACAGGGTTTGTTTATCATTTCATGTGTGTTTTAAATTTTTAAAATTCGAGAACTTGTTTTGCTAATTTCTCTTAGGCCTTAACCTAGGTGCTAAGAAAGCTCGTAACACCAGAGGTGTTACACTTGAGCTCTTGTAGTGTGAGGGGACTTTTCTTCATTTGATGATCACTTAAAGTTGAGGATCACTTGTGGAACCAATGTCTTGTATGATTGATACTTGGTGATTCATCTTTTTTTGAGATTGGTTCATTATCTTTGTGAGATTGGGAGTGAATCTAAGTGCATTGCTTGAGTGATTACATCTAGAGGCACTTGGTGATTGTGTTTCACTGCGGATTTCGCTTGTTTCTCTTCATGGTTGCCGCCACCTAGATGGCTTGGTACAACGAGGATCGTCGAGTGAAGGAAGGTGATTGTCTCCGGCTCCGATCATGGTGATTGTGAGGGGTTCTTGACCTTTCCCCGGCGAAGAGCCAAAAGGTACTCTAGTGGATTACTTGTGGCTTGTGTAATCCTTGTCTTAGTTTGGTTGTGTGACACCCGATTATGGGTGAGGCGTGTGATGCCTATTAGCACGTTAACCTCCAAGTGAGTGAATCGCCAGAACGAGGACTAGCTTGCCGGTAAGCAAGTAAACCTCGATGAAAAATCTTGTGTCATCTTGTCTCCGAGAAGTTCATTTGGCATTCATTGTGATTGATTGATCATCTCTTGTCACGGTGGTATCAATATCACTACCTCTGTTGTGTTTACTTTTTTAGTGTAGCTAAGCTCTTTAGTGTAATTAGTTTTAAGAGCTAGCTTATGTCTTGTCTAGTGGTTAGTGGGGCTCTTTAGTTAGTTTTTAAGAGCTCACTAACTTAGTGGTAGTGACTTAGCCTCTTGTGTGATATAGAGATCATAGATAACTAGAATTGTGAATAGGAGGCTTGCATTTTTTGGTAGGCTAGTGCAATACTCGCTTCGCCATTTAATTGTCTAATATTTTGGTTTAAGTGTTGTTGTAGAAAATTTTAATAGGCT